>NC_052393.1:19185791-20385791 GCF_009389715.1 Phoenix dactylifera
TGAATTGAACAATGAAAACAAATTCAGATCTCACAGTTTTATTGATTCCGAGGCTTCTGTTTCCTTAGACCAATAAAAGCTTTAGCCACGCAGAGCCATGGATGCAAACTTCCAAGGAGAAAAGAGAAAGAGGAGTCCTCCAAGAGAAAAGAGAAAGAGCCCCCTTTCTTTCACCTTTATCCCTTCCAAAAAAATCTCCTAATAAATATTCAAATCTGACTAATTACGAAAAATAAAATAAAGTCCTAATATAACTGGGAAAGTGGTATTTTCCAGCTGGGATTTTCGTGTTAGAAAAATTTGATGAAGACCATCATCTAAATTCCAAGAACCATCATGTTGGATCACCAAGAATCAATAATTGATAAGCGGAAGCGTACCTGAATCCATAACAATCCTATCTCTGTAGAGTCGTGTGGTTGTTCTTCTAGATCAACACGTTCTCATGGAGAATCCCCTTTTTTTTAGCTTCTCCCTGTTCTCTATCTGATGATGGGATGTCAGAATAGAATAATGCATACGTGTGATCTAGGGACCATAACCACCATTAAGATAACCTTTGGTATACCACCATTAAGATAACCTTTGGTATACCACCATTAAGATAACCTTTGGTATACCACCATTAAGATAACCTTTGGTATTCCTATGATTACCTTTTGGTATTCCTATTTCAGCCCATCATAGAAAATAAGAATAACCCTTAAGTCTCTACACATTAAAGGCCCACACCCTATCAGATACATTAAAGCCTAAATAGTCCATACCTTAGTAGATCACTTTTAAATGGGTTTAACCTTATATGACAGTCTGCAATGCATAATTATTCACATATAAGCCCAACGTTGGATTAAGGATCCAACAATCTCCCACTTGGACTATATGTGTAACCTTATAATTATGCATTGTAAAAATAACCGTACGAGCTCAACTTTGCTGTCATTACCGAAATGTATCTATAACCAATCCGGTCCATCAATCATACCAACATAGGATCAAAGCGGCCTTTGTTACAACTGTCGTAACTCGACCCATCAATGGTCACGTATGCCAATACAACTGAATGACATGGATTATGATGTGGTTGTGTAGCATGGAAATTTCATGTAATGTGATCTTAACATGCCTATTTCCAACTGGTCCGTCTTAACTTTAGTGAGATCAAACCATACCAAAATCAGAGTGTGAATAAACCAAAACTTTATTTCTGCAGAAAATATTTACAGACTGTAATGACTGAAAAATAAGTCTTTGTTAGAGCAACATCTATAATTACAAACTCTCACTAAAACCAAATTTTCTGAAATGATATGACACCCATACGAGCAGTGTGCTCATGAAACACTTTAGGTGGCAATCCCTTAGTAAGCGGATCTGCAACCATGGAGTTTGTACCGATGTGCTCTATAGACAACTGTCCACTCTGAACTCTTTCCTTGACAACTAGGAACTTGATGTCAATATGCTTCGACTTCGTCGAGCTCCTGTTGTTATTGGAATATAGCACTGCTGACTTATTGTCACAAAATAACTTGAGTGGTCTTTCAATATCGTCCACTATGTGCAGCCCCGTGACAAAATTCCGCAGCCATATTCCGTGATTGGACGCCTCATAACACGCTATGAACTCTGCCGCCATGGTAGAGGAGGCTATAAGAGACTGTTTAGCACTCTTCCAGGAGACAGCACCTCCAGCTAGCAGATAGATATAGCCCGATGTAGATTTCAAACTATCTTGGCATCCAGCAAAATCAGAGTCAGTATACCCAACGATCTCAAGCTGATCTGACCTCCGATACATGAGCATGTAGTCTTTTGTTCTCTGTAAGTACCGCATGACTCGTTTGGCTGCTTTCCAATGGTCTACTCCTGGATTGCTTAAATACCTTCCTAACATTCCAGTAACGTACGCAATATCTGGACGCGTACAAACCTGAGCATACATCAGACTTCCTATTGCTGACGCATAAGGAATCTTCTGCATTTCCTTTTTCTCAAAATCATTCTTAGGGCACTGATTGAGACTAAACTTATCTCCCTTAGCCACAGGGATATCTCCTGGTTTACAATCCTGCATGCCATATCTCTTGAGAACCCTTTCGATATAGCCCTTTTGTGATAATCCTAGAATACCTCGGGAGCGATCCCGGTGTATCTGTATACCTAATACAAAAGAGGCGTCACCAAGATCTTTCATCTCAAAATTCTTAGCTAGAAATCTCTTGGTTTCGTGCAATAAGCCTATATCGTTGCTGGCAAGCAAAATGTCATCAACATATAAAACCAGAAAAATATACTTACTCCCACAGAACTTATGGTATATGCAATCATCGACCAAATTCATCTCAAAACCAAAGGAGATGATCACTTGATGAAACTTGAAATACCATTGTCTAGATGCTTGTTTGAGCCCATAGATGGATTTCTTAAGTTTGCAGACCATATTCTTTGGGTCTCTTGACACAAAGTTTTCTGCCTGCACCATATAGATCGTCTCATCAATATTACCATTGAGAAACGCTGTCTTCACATCCATCTGATGTAACTCAAGATTGAAATGCGCCACTAATGCCATTATAATCCTAAAAGAGTCTTTCGAAGAAACTGGAGAGAAAGTCTCTTTATAGTCGATGCCTTTTTTCTGTGTAAAACCTTTTGCGACAAGACGAGCCTTGAACCTCTCCACATCGCCTTTCGAATCCCTCTTGGTCTTAAATATCCATTTGCAACCAATGGGTTTCGCACCTTCAGGCAATGGGACAAGTTCCCACACGTCATTGTCCTTCATGGACTTTATCTCCTCATTCATGGCATCTATCCACTTTTGAGAGTTAGAACTCTCCATGGCTTGATGGAAGTTGATCGGATCATCTTCCATCACTCCAATATCTACCTCATGTTCTTGGAGAAATACAATGTAATCATCTGGCACTGCACTTCTCCTTTCTCTAGTGGATCTCCTTAATGGCATAGGATCTTGAGGTGGTAGAGTTTGTTCTTCTGGAACAATTTCTTGAATGGAGGGTTCTCCGACATTGTCTTGATCTATTGCATCTTGAACAAGGTCAGGAATAGAATCCTGAACAATGCCAATAGCATCTGTGTGAATATCAATATATTCCTCTTCAAAGACAAAGTCCCTAACTGTATCTCCCCCCGCAAACTCGACATCCTCAAAGAACCGGGCATTTCCTGACTCGAAAATCGACTTAGTCGTGGGATCATAAAACTTGTACCCCCTGGATCTTTCAGAGTATCCAATAAAATAGCAACTCACCGTCCTTGAGTCCAGTTTCTTTTCATTAGGCCTATAAGGCCTTGCCTCAGCTGGACATCCCCAAATGTGCAAGTGCTTTAAACTAGGCTTCTTGCCTGTCCAAAGTTCATAAGGGGTTTTGGCAGTTGCTTTAGTTGGAACCCTGTTAAGGATATATGCTGCAGTCTTAAGTGCTTCTCCCCAGAGTGAATCTGGTAAGGTAGAATGACAAATCATACTCCTCACCATGTCTTTAAGCGTCCTGTTTCGTTTTTCAGCAACACCATTCATAGTGGGCGAACCCGGCATAGTGTACTGCGGAACGATACCGCATTCCTCTAGGAACTTAGCAAAAGGCCCTGAACGTTGTTCACCTGAACCGTCATATCTGCCATAGTACTCACCACCACGGTCAGATCTGACGCTTTTAATCCTTTTGCTTAGTTGGTTCTCAACTTCAGCCTTATAATTTTTGAACATATCCAGCGACTGTGCCTTTTCGTAAATGAGATAAATGTAGCCATATCTAGAAAAATCGTCTATGAACGTTATAAAATATTGTTGACCATTCCAAGCAACCGTAGGGAATGGCCCACAAATATCCATATGTATAAGTTCTAAGACGTCCAAAGTCCTGTTGGCTACAAATCTCCTTTTATTGGTTTGTTTTCCCTTTATACAGTTAACACAAACATCAAAATCTGTAAAATCTAAGGGGTCCAGAATGTCGTCTGACACAAGTCTCTCTATTCTCCTTCTGGAGATATGACCTAATCTCTTGTGCCATAACGCAGCTGAATTCTCATCGGTTAATTTTCTCTTTATACCTCGTGTACTTAATTGCAGGGATTCACTAAATGAGGTAATTGTATCAATTAAATAAAGATTATCGTAGCTTGATAAAGAACCAGATCCAACCAATTTTGAATCATGAAACAAACTGAATTTTCCATTTCCAAATGAACAAGAATAACCAAATTTGTCCAAAACAGAAACAGAAATCAAATTCCATCTAAAAGACGGTACAACAAAAGTTTCATTAAGATCCAAATAAAATCCAGTCTTTAACAATAATCTAAATTTCCCTATTGCCTCAACTCGAACTGTCTTGCCATCGCCCACATAGATGTATCTTTCACCATCACTTGGCTCTCGGCAACTCAGGCAACCCTGCATAGACACACTGATGTGAGTGGTTGCACCAGAATCTATCCACCATGTGTGTCTAGGTACCGAAGTTAAATTAACCTCAGAACAAACCAAATTAAGAAGCATACCTTTCTTAGCACGCCATGCGTGATAGTTGGTGCAATGCTTCTTCTGATGCCCTTCAGCTCCACAGAAGAAACAACTAGTACCTGCCGGCTGATCCGATTTCTTTTGTTGTTTCTTCTAAGATGCTGTATCTGCAGCTTCCTTACCCTTCTTTCTTTTCTGTCCCTTGTTCTTGTCCTTAGAGGTTGAGGCCAAGTGAGCACTTTCTACCTTATCTTGCTTCAGCCTTTCCTCTTCCTGAACACAATGTGAGATGAGCTCATTCAGAGACCAAGTCTCTTTCTGACAGTTGTAGCTCACCTTAAACTGATTAAACTGTGTCGGAAGGGATATCAAAACCAGATGCACCAGCAAGTGCTCAGAGAGTTCAAGCTTAAGTGCTTTCAGCATTGAAGCAAGATGAGACATCTCCATGATGTACTCCCTGATATTGCCTTTCCCCTTATACCTCATTGAAATTAGACTTGTCAAGAGCGTACCTATTTCAGCCTTTTCGTTCTTGACAAATCTCTTTTCAATGTCTGCAAGGAACTCCTTAGCCGTAGTAATTGTTTCAGATATTGTGCCCCTGAATGCTTCAGGAATGGCTTTCTTCATGATCATCATACACATGCGATTTGATCTCTCCCACCTTTCTTTCTCCCTCTTGTCATCAGAGGTACTCTTATCTGTAAGAGATGGTGGAGAATCAGCCCTTAACGCAAGGTCAATATCCATGACTCCAAGAACTATCAAGAGGTTCTCTTGCCAAGACTTGAAGTTAGTGCCATTCAGCATAGGAATAGAATTGATGCTAGCAGTAATATTAGCAGGAGTGAAAGCTGAACAGAGAATAACAAACAAACAAAACAAGCTCACATAAGTCTCAAAACAAAAATAAAAATAAATAAATAAATTCAAATAAAGGTAAACCCCATCTCAAGGTACCGGTCACTCTATTAATATTTCGTCTTTGGACAACAATATTAACTTGTAAGTGATACCTTGGCGCAGTAATTAAACACTAATATAAGAGCATGTCAAACAATAAATCTTCTTTTGGGCTGATTCATTGTTCACATGTAATAGAAAACCGAATTATTATCATGTGTTTATTACCACAAGTGCACATATAAATTTGTCAAATATCAACCTTCCTTTGGGCCGGTCAATATTTACATAGGTTACATGCACACAACCGTTTATATTTCAAAACAAATTAATTCCCGCAAGAGAGGTCACTTTGGCGACATGTTGCTTCAATTAATTTGTCCCAAAATACATATAACTTTACCAATATTTGAATTTAAAAATTGCACCAAAAATTCCCACAATTTGGTCTGCGGTCTCGGCCTGAATCGGAGTCGGCTCGGGGTAACCTGGAGTCGACTCGAGTTCGGCACGAACTGATTTTCACGGGAACCTTTCAGATTTTCACATTCATAACCCCACCCACGGGAACACAAGGGCCCGTGCAGAACAAAACAAGAATCCCGAGGGGTTTTAGAGATCAAAAAACACGAGAATTTGCGATCCAAAAACCATCAAAAAAAAAAAAAATTCCGATCTCTGTTCTTCCCCTCTCTCCCGAAATTCCTTAAAAAATTTTTTTTTTTTAAAACTTCCGGAAGAACAGTCAAAAATTGTTCTTTTGAAAAAACAATACCAAAAGATAATCATAGATCGAAAATATATTCGATCCTCAATGATTCAACATGAAAGGGCTCTGATACCAATTGTTAGAAAAATTTGATGAAGACCATCATCTAAATTCCAAGAACCATCATGTTGGATCACCAAGAATCAATAATTGATAAGCGGAAGCGTACCTGAATCCATAACAATCCTATCTCTGTAGAGTCGTGTGGTTGTTCTTCTAGATCAACACGTTCTCATGGAGAATCCCCTTTTTTTTAGCTTCTCCCTGTTCTCTATCTGATGATGGGATGTCAGAATAGAATAATGCATACGTGTGATCCAGGGACCATAACCACCATTAAGATAACCTTTGGTATACCACCATTAAGATAACCTTTGGTATACCACCATTAAGATAACCTTTGGTATACCACCATTAAGATAACCTTTGGTATTCCTATGATTACCTTTTGGTATTCCTATTTCAGCCCATCATAGAAAATAAGAATAACCCTTAAGTCTCTACACATTAAAGGCCCACACCCTATCAGATACATTAAAGCCTAAATAGTCCATACCTTAGTAGATCACTTTTAAATGGGTTTAACCTTATATGACAGTCTGCAATGCATAATTATTCACATATAAGCCCAACGTTGGATTAAGGATCCAACATTTCGTGCATCAAATCTGGAAACTTCTGAAAATTGACCGAGTCAAATCCACGTATTGCAGGCTAAGGACGTGCAGCAACTTCGAGACCAATTTTAACCTTGATAAAGCTATTATCTATCAAAACTCAAAATATAAAAGTTGTAGAGCGTTTTCTTGGCATTCCACAGCATCTTGAATTATCTCAATCAGAGCTCGGATGAGAAAGTTATGCTCAGATTACGAAGCAATATCGAAACTGTCCAAAATCACCCAATTAGCTTTGTTTTGTACTTAACGCTTCCATTTGCATCCTAAATCAAAATATAAGAATAATGAGTACATTTAGGCATAAAATAAGGATACAAGACTAAACATTAAGAAAGAAAAATATGACATTTTGTATTCTCATCAGTAAACCACAACAAACAAACCACTAAAAGATTTAAACACATGATTCATAAGGTGCATAAAAGTACTCAGGGCATTCGACAATTCGAATGGCATTACCATTCACTCATACAATCCATTCCTTATCTTGAAAGCAGTCTTCTACTCGTCTCCCAGTCTCATTTGGATCTGATGATAATCGCTCCTAAGATCAATCTTAGAAAATATAGAAGCACCATGCAATTGATCAAGTAGGTCATCAAGATATGAGAATTGGAAACCGGTACTTGATTGTGATCTTGTTCACTGTTCTACTATCAATGCACATACGCCAAGAACCATCCTTTTTAGGACTGCATAAGGGTTCATGCTTTCCCTCACTAACCCCTTAGCAATCAACTCGCCTACTTGCCTTTGTAACTCTTCTTGCTCCTTAGGATTCATCCTATATGCTGCCTTATTTGGGAGACTAGCACGGGTATGAAATCAATGCAATGTTGTATGTCTCTCATAGGGGGTAGTCCAGGTAGAATTTCATCAGAAACAATGTCAGAAAATTTATGGAGCAAAGTATTCATGATAGGAGGCAACTCATGCTTCTCCTTATTCTCCTCTAGAACAACAAGGGCATAGGTTCTACGAGATTCCACTATGGTCTTTTTAACTTCAGTTTTGGACAAAAGATTATCTCTCCCCTTTAGAAGGCCTGGGATTGCTCACTATCTTAGTAGGCCCTAACACAATCTTCACCCCATCCTTCACAAAAGAATACGTATTTTGAACCCATCATGTATCACCTTTCTATCATATTGCCATAGATGACCAAGTAATAAGTGAAAGCATCCATAGGTATGACATCACAAAGCAACTCATCGGAATATTTCTTGCCAATAGAAAATGAACAAGGCAACGCCTGTAACCTTTACCTCATTACTCTTGCGAAGCCAAGAAAGCTTGTATGGTTAAGGATGATATTCCATTTTGAGCTTCAATTTCTCCACCATTGTTGCTGCTACGAGATTCTCACAGCTCCCCCTGTCAATGATTACATCACAGACTTTGCCATGAGAAGTGCATCGTGTATGGAAGATGTTGTTGCGAAGCCACTCATCATCTTCTACATGTGCCATGCTCAAGCTCCTACAAACAACTAGAGATTCTCCTTGATCGGCATAAACCACTTCTTCTTCTTCTACCTCCTCATCATATGTTGGTTCATCCAAATCTTCGGCTTCACCTTCATCTTCCTCCACAAGAGAAATAATTTTATGGTTAGGACAATCAGATGCAATATGGTCTATATCTTGGCATCTGAAGCATCGATGACTGGTAGGAGGTAGAAAATGCCTAGAACCAGCTACCGGATTTTCTACTTTAAAAGGAATTTTTGACAAGGACACCTTGGTGGAATTAGCCTTGGAAGGTCCAGCACTCCTCCAATTAAAAGGAGTGTCATGACTTGTAGAGCGAAAAACTCCCATACGATTTTTCTTCAATTGCTTCTCAACCTTAGCTGCAAGCTTGCACACATCGTTAAAAGTCCAATAGAGTTGCAATTGTACCACATCATAAATTTCACCACGTAACTTGCCAAGATAATGGGCTATAGTTTGCTCTTCGGGCTCCTTAACATCACACCGCAACATAAGATACGCAAACTTAGCAGTACAATCTTCCACAGATGATTCTTTTTGCTTAAAATTATGAAATTTGAGAAAAACATCTTGCCTGTAATTATCCAGAAGAAATTTTTGTCTCAGCACCTTTCTCATCTTTTTTCATGTCACAATTTGTCTTTTTTCTTCACGTGCTCTCTGCTTCTTAAGATGCTCCCACCAAATAGAGGCGTGTTTCTTCAACTAGATGGCTACAATTTTCACCTTACGATCTTCTGATACATCTTTGTATTCAAAGACGTGCTCCACCATATGCAACCAATTAATGAACTCATCAGGATGTGCCTTTCTTTCAAATTCAGGAATATCAACTTTGATGTCAAACTCTCGTTGAAACTCGCGACTCCTTCGAGAACGATTCGATATTGGGCTATGATCATAGTGAAAAGAATTGGTCTCCTCTTCCTCATCATGTGAATCTTCTTCCTCTGATTCATGATTTAGGATATTATATCTCAAAGTTTGAAGATGCGCCAAATTTTGTTGGAGCCGCTGCACTTCTCTCCGCAGTTCTTCATTCGCAGCATCACGAAGATCCCACTCGCAATTTGGTCCTTCAACTTTTTGCCCTCTTTGACCATGACCTCGAGTAGCCATGACAACCTAGGATGCTCTGATACCAAATCTGATGCTGAAAAAAATAGTGAGGAAAGACAACAACGAACACTCCAACACCAACCAGAAATTTGATAATAGTGGTAAACCCAAAATTTCCAAGAACAAAAACAATGGATAGATAAAAACTTACCATCCAAAGAAATCCACCTAATGGATACATAGTTTGATGGAAAAGAAAAACTCATCACCCAAAGGAATCCACCCTAGGGATACGGAGTTCTAGTGATCACCACTCATAGACAATCTTCTAGAGATACAGAACACTCAAAAGAAGAAAAACAAGCCAAAGGCTTAATTTCTTAATTCACTCAAACTCGAATTAAATTCACTCTAAAAACAAAACATAGGGCATGCCTTTATATAGGCACATTTGGAATGCTTTTTAAATTATTATAAATAATTCTAAACTTAGGAAGAAAGATAAAATGCCATAAATAGGTGTTTCCTAAGTAGGCATCCCATAAGAAAGAAAAACACCATATATTGGCATTCTATAAGAGTCCTAAACGTAAGAAAAAAGAAAAAGATTATATTTAGGCGTTCTAAAATTTGCCTTTGCTTAGGCAAAAATCAAAAATAAATTGCTGTAGAAAGAATTTCTTTTTGGCTCTCTCGGTTGAAAAGGACTCTCCTTACACACCCGTGTTATGCTCCCCCGGTTGAAAAAGACTCGTCCTCGAGTCTGGACCAGCTTCATCTTCATTTTTATGATAAGGGGACAAGCCGGATACATTGAATGTAGCTGAAACACCATAGTCTCCTGAAAGTTCAATCTTGTAAGCATTCTCCCCAACACATCGCAACACCTTGAATAGACCATTAGCTCGAGGCATCAGCTTTCCATACTTTTCAATTGGAAAACGTTCCTTCCGAAGATGAATCCATACCAAATCTCCTTTCTTGAAAGCCGTTGGCTTACAATGCTTATTAGCACTACCACGATACTTCTCGTTTTGCTTAACAATCTTCTCTCTAATCTACTCATGCATTTTCTTAATAGTCTTGGCTCGCTTATCGACATCTCCGCTGAATCATTAAGTTGATGGAATAGGAGCCAAATTTAAGGGGCTAATTGGATTAAAGCCATGCACTGCTTCAAAAGGACTGCAACCAGTAGTTTGATTTGTGGAACAGTTGTAGGCAAACTCCACCTGAGCTAACATAAGATCCTACTGGCAAATGTTTTTACCAACAAGACTGCTCAATAAATTTTTCAAGCTTCGGTTAACAACTTTAGTTTGGCTATCAGTTTGAGGATGATGTGACATGCTGAAAAGTAACTTCATTCCAAGCTTTCTCCATAAAGTGCACCAAAAATGACTCATGAACTTGGTATCTCGATCCGAAACAATTGATTTTGGCACGCCATGAAGTCGCACAATCTTCTGAAAGTACAAGTCAGCTACATGTGAAGCATCCACGGTCTTGCTAAATGGAACAAAATGCGCCATCTTCGAAAAACAATCAACAATGACCATGATAGAATCCTTATTCCTTTGTCTGCGGCAACCCCATCACAAAGTCAATGCTAACTTCCTCTCATGGTGAATTTGGAACTGGTAATGGGGTATACAAGCCGGTGTTTTGCCCATGACTCTTGGCCATATGACAAGTCTTGCATCACTCTAAATGCCTCATAATGTCTCACCGTATTCTAGGCCAGTAGAAATGAGACGCCACCAACGAAAGAGTTTTGTCTCGCCCAAAATGTCCATCTATGCCACTTCATGAGCTTTTAGAATAATTGCCTCCCGCATTGAGCATTGAGGAATGCATAAGCGATTCCTTTAAAAAAAAAATCTATTTTGCAAGACAAAATGATTAAATGGCCCTTTCATGCATTCAGTTAGAATAGTATCGAAATACGGATCATCTTGATATAGCTCCTTGAGAACTTCAAAGCATAAGACATTCACTTACATAGTAGAAAGCAAGAAATATCTTCGACTTAGTATGCCGGCCACCTTATTCTGAAGTCCGGACTTATGCTTAATGGTGAATAAATAGGTCTGCAAACATTCCACCCACTGAGCATGTTGTCGGTTTGTTAAGATAGATATCTGTTAGACTAAGTTTTTATAAGATTGATTTTGATGACAACAAATATTATGCGAATATTTATTAAGAAAATTTTCAAAGTATTGTTAGTATGTTGCATATTATCTTGTTTTATACGCATACATGAATTCCTTAGCATTGCACTTCATAAAAGATTGGTTATAAATATGAATTGAATTAATAATTAATGATGATATTTAGTAGTTATTTATACTTTTTAAAATATTACTTTTTGTATAAATGAAAGCAGTATACATTCAAATGAATAAATCATTCTTAGTAACATGATTGTTACATACACTCCTTAGACATTGTCTTAGTATTTTTGGCATATCTCGGGATGTACTAACTAAATTGCTACGAAATTTGATTATGTTATACTAGACTCATATGTATACAAGTTTGTGTTTTGTAAACTTTTTAGATCTAACTTCTAGTAAGTAAAATAAGAGCTGCAAATGGAGTAATTGCAGCAGACAACTTTTCAAAACCAGCTTTGGTATTTTGACTACATCTCCCAAACCACATGGAGGAGAAGATTTGAGAAAAATACAGCAAATAGATAACTCATAGATCTACTTTTTATCCTTCTATGGCCTATGCAGAAAAAATCATTTGAAGGAGAAATAGAGGATCCACTCTGTCATATCAAATCAGAAAGTTGAAACTCAGAATTGTCAAATTTGAAATTCAAATTTTGGAGCCCAATTCAAGAGTATTTTGGTTTTTTTCAACACCAACGGCTATGAACTCTTGAATCCTAAAAATAGGAGTATCTTCATCAACATTTAAGAGAAGAATTGAAAAAAAATCAAGAAAGTATTGTACTTACAAGTAAAAAGTCTTCCTTGTCGAGAAATTGAGTGTAGTGCTCATATTTGCTTATTCTTGAGAGATAAGTTGTAATATTTTCATTCTTGTTATTTTGATTAATTATTGTAAGAGAGTTGTTGAGCTCTTGTTAGCTTGAGTTTGGAAAGATTGTACTCTAGATAAATAAGAAAGTATTTGAGGGAGTAGATCAACCAAGAGTTAGGTCAAATATCACCAAGTATAAAGGTTGCTTGCACCCGGAAGATAAGCATTTTATAAAGCTTTGGATAAGCATAATGGATTAAATCTCGAGAAGGAGTTTCGAGAAGTGCATGTATGCTCACAAGGAGACCGAACTACTATAAATTGTCATGTATTACTTTTCTTCTCTTTACTCTTTATTTTTTCATACTTAGTTGTATATTTGTAATTATTACTTGCTATACTTGTTGCATCTAGTTTATTTCATTAGATTTAAAAACTTGAGAGAATTTGATTTTATTTTTGCAAAATTTTTTAAAATCTAATTCACCCCCCCCCCCCCTCCTCCTGGTTTGCCACTCCTGGCCAACAATTGGTATGAAAGCAAGGCTCAAAAATCGTTTTAGACTTCACCGTCTTTTGAGGAAAAAATCTATGGCAAACGTTTTGAACACTAGTATTATTGAAGAGCATTCTACAAACAAACCTCCATTTTTTAATTGCTCAAACTACATATATTGGAAGCCCGTATGTGAATCTTTTTATGTGCTCATGATGTAGAAGCATGGAAAAGTATCATAGTAGGTTATAAGCCACCTAAAGAAGGAGTTATTAAACCGTTAGAAAAACTTAGTAAAACCGAGCTTAAGGCTTATCAAAATAGTGCTAAGGCCATGTATTCCTTGATTTATGCTATTGATGGTGATGAGTATAATAAGGTCTCGGCATGTGAAACGGTTAAAAAAAATAGGGGATAAATTAGATGTTATGTATGAAGGAACCAATCAAGTGAAAGAATCAAAAATTAGCATGCTTATTCATAGTTACGAGTTGTTTAAAATGAATGAAAATGAATCTATCTCTTAGATGTTTACTCATTTTACTAACATTACTAATAATCTGAAAGCTCTTGATAAGACTTATTCAAATATAGAAATAGTGAGAAAGCTCCTCCAATGCTTGCCAAGAAATTTCAGAACTAGCTTTGGTATTTTAAATTTGAAAATTTGAAATGGCAAGAACCAGCTTCATAGTCATTGGTGTTGAGAAAAGAGCCAAATATCCTTGAATTGGGCTCCAAAATTTAAATTTCAAATTTGATAATTCTGAGTTTCAACTTCTGATTTGATATGACAGTTTGGAGCCTCTCTTTTTCCCTTCAAACAATTTTTTCTGCCCATGCCACAGAAAATAAAAAGTAGATCTATGAGTTGTCTACTTATTATATTTTTTTTAAAATTTTTTCTCCATGTGGTTTGGAAGATATAGTCAAAATACCAAAGCTAGTTCTAAAAATTTGTCTGCTGCAATTACTGCATTTACAGCTCTTATTTCACCTACTAGAAGTTAGATCTAAAAAGTTTGCAAAACATAAACTTTTAGATATATGAGTCTAGTATGACATAATCAAATTTCATAACAATTTGTTAGTACATCTCAAGATATGCCAAAAATACTAAGATAATGTCCAAGGAGTGTATGTAACAATTATGTTACTAAGAATGATTCATTCACTTGAATATATACCACTTTCATTTATACGAAAAGTAATATTTAAAAAATTATAAATAACTACTAAAATATCATCATTAATTGTTAATCCAATATATATTTATAACCAACCTTTTATGGAGTGCAATGCCAAGGAATTCATGTATGCATATAAAACAAGGTAATATGTAACATATTAACAACACTTTGAAAATCTTCTTAATAAATATTCGTATAATGTTTGTTATCATCAAAATTAATCTTATAAAAACTTAGTCTAACAACTATTATTATACAAAATTTAGTAGAACCTGTACATCTATCGATATAGTTTTATAATATATTATTATAAAGTTATAAGAACATAATACAATCTATGTATAATAAGAAATAGGAAAGTATTCATATTTTGCAATGAGATAGAAGCATCCCATAAATCATTAGACCATTTGTACAGGACATACAGGGTTACATGCAGTATAGGGAAGCCAATCAAGATGCAGACTCGTTTCCAAATTTGCACATTGCCAAGGCAGTAATCATGACTGAAATTGTACTTTCCATTAGAGTGCAGTCCTCAGGAGATTGCAACAACTATTTTAGAGAAAAACAAACCTCTTGTTAGTCTCCATTGAAGTGGGCTATCAGCCAGTAATGTATATGTTATAACACACATTGTGTTTTGTCTTCAAACTATTCGTTCAGACATGGATGGCAAAAAATAAAGGCAACTATTTCTGTTTTGGTATATTAAATAAAGGTTTTGGGCAGGCACTCGAAGACACAACGCAGAGAGAGAGAGAGACTCTCCCACGCCACGAGCAACTTGGACCAAACTCCGGAGTTGAGTGGAGTACGGTCCAAAGCCCCGATACGCCAAAAGTTGCCTGCCTTTCAGCGACTCGTGCAAAGTGATCGTTTTGATCCGAATACTCGTGCAAAAGCTGCCGCCGCTGACCAGCGACTCCAAGCAACTCTTTTGCGAATGTGAAACAGCGAGGGTGGGGTGGGGTGGGATCATGAAATCCTTCCAAAGGGAAACCTCGTAATAATTTCTAAACACCAATCATTGCTACAAAAGCTTGACCGACATATTCGATGACAAAGGCATGTGTGAGCCAAAAAGAGGGGGGACACAAAAGTCACCAGTTCTCAAGCACCATGCAAAGAGTGCCTCTACAACACACTCTTCAACCAAACATGCAATGGTCTCAGAGATGTGGACCTTAGTGCTTCCTTCTCCGCATTCATACGAACCTTAGCTTATCTGTTAATGTTATCCCAAATATATGGAAAAATTAAGCATTTACATATTCCCGTACTGCATACTGCCAAATATTCTAAACTTAGTCATCAATCCGCTTTGATACCATTTATAATAACCCAAAATAGCTAGTTAGAAAATATTATTTTGAGTTTTTTGATTCTATATAAATATTCAAGATTTATCTAGTAAATAACTAATGTGAAACTAAACATACATCTGCATTGGTCCTTACACTTCTTCAGCATCTAAACAGTAGAGTACTTTAGCGGTTAATAGGCTAATCTCTGAGACAAAAAGGCTCATTAATATCCTAACAAGGTGCAGTTTCTTTAATTTGTGATGCAGCATACACGCCCGGTTGGCAAAATATAGACGATGAGGTTCCAGAATGTATAAGTTTGGACATCGGCCGAAGAACGCAGCAGCATCCTGCAACCGTGCACGGCAGAAACTGGACACGGTGGGACAGAAGAGATTTCAATGTGCCATTTACTCCGGCATCAAAAGCTATCACATGAGAAAGCCACCTTACCCCCTCACCTACCTCCTCATAAAAACCATCTATATCCCACATTGATTCACCTCTTAAAGGTTTCAACCACAATTTCCAGCTTCCACACACAGCGAAAGTTGGATTCCTGACATAAAACCTCAGTAAAATGTATGTCCGATGTCTCGTGAGAGAGTTCAAAAAAAAAAAAAAGGATGGTTACGTATGAATGCTTGGTCCCTTTCTGAGAGGTCGCAATCAGTACGTCTAACTCCGTAAGTCCAACAAGTAAATGCTCAGACTGTTACCATTCAATCGACCAGTAAGTCAAACGAGCAAGTAAATACTCAGACTTCGTTGATCTAAGACAGCAAAAATATGCGGCTGGAGAGCCAGAATCCTCAATGGTGCCTATTTTTCACTGCAGCCTGGGCTGTATGTGCCTCTATAGCTGCCATATCACCCATCTTAGGAGATGAACCGCTGGTGCTTATCCCTGCAACCTACTGTGTTTGGCACCTCAATGCTCACATACAGCCTACTCTAGTGCAAAACAGAGCACCACATAGGATCCAAACTCGTAGCTGGAATGCTTGGATTGAAGTCTAATCTTCGCATGCGACATTGCTTGAAAGTCTTATTCGAATATGAGAAGGGGTACACCAGCTTAGTCTTATGAAATCAGTAAAACAGAGCTCTTTATGTTCAAAAGAGGTTATTATAGCAGAAAAGTGTTGGCTTGAAAATCTTTGAGAAATTGTTTGAAACTTTTAAGTAATGAATGTTCTTTTTTGTTAGTCTAGATGAGATTCTTTTTCTCCACTGCTTCTTCTTATGAGCATCAAGATTTCCTGTTCTAATTATCAGATCTTAGTTTGGAGCCATTTAGCTTCATTTTTTTTATCTATTTCTACTCTTCCTTGATAATATAATTCATTTCTACTCTTCATCTCTGTTGTAAATATGATTAATCTTTAATAAAAATTAGGCGGCCTTTTGTGCCTCTTTTTACATTAATAATAATAATAATAAGTCGTGAACTTTCTTGGTTGAAGATTCAATTCCAAGCCTATCAGCCATGCAAAGAATAACGCACGAGTTCTGACAGGTATGTAAGGTAAGTACCAGGTGGTGTAATCTCTGGCAGTACAGTAAATAAGTGTATGTGCTATCTTCTTTAAACAGGCTCTATAGTAAATTAATTATAATATTTAGACACCAATGTTTTTTTCACAGATATTACAGTCCCAGTCCAAAAGAGGGCAATGGTTAAATGCTAAATAAAGCTCAGGGAAAGCTCTCAGAGATAAAGATCTACATATCAGTTGAATGAAAACAAAATATACGGCACAAAAATCTAGTGGGTATAGAAGGAGGCCACAGATAAACTGTATACCCAAACAATGATGGACTTGAGTACCCTGGATTTAGATGGATCACACATATGCAATGGAGGATTACGTGAAGATCTATCCACGCGGATGAGTTTTTATGACAACCTACCCTTGCTATGACAGCGATACAAAAGGAAAAATAAAATTATGGGAAACAATCGACCAGCATTTTTGAATCTGAATATCCGGAAAAGAATAAATTCCGAATACAAGAGCATAGAGCTTAAAAAAAATGTAATGCGGTCCAGCAAGAAAGAAGACAACAATCAGTAAAAAAGGATGAAAAGACTTATGTCATGGAAGCCTTGGAACAAGATTGATGGAGGCAGCCCCTAATTAGCAAGAAAGGACGGCATAGTGTCAATACAGTACAAGGAAGCAAGTAATGATACAGTAGTTTCAATTAAAGAAGTAAAGATGCTTTTGCTTTTGTTTTCCCTTTTTTTTTAAAATTTTGGTAGAAAGGTGGTTTTGTTTTTTCACCAAGACATATGACAATTCATTTGGGATAATTGATTCCAATACCTGACTGCCTTTGATGGCCTTTCTTAAAAAAAACAAACAAAAATTGCTCTCATGTCCAGAAGAGTGTATATGAGCCCCATTGCCATGACCAACCATGAAATGAAGCATGGCCGAGGATAAAAGGTAAAGTCACAATCAAACTAACAACCCGGAATCAATTTGCCTTGCTTATTGTATTTCTTCAGATTTCTTTCACAACGAGCTCTAAGGATGTTAGTAATTGATTGTAGTTCAGGAGAACTAATGCCGCCACTGGGAAATAAAAGATTTCTGAATGCCACAAAGAAAGCTTCAAGTCAGATATAAAACAAGGATTATGGTACACAAAATTACAAAATAGTGCAGCAAGAAAAAGACAAATGTCAAAGTTCAGAAAATGCCATTATACTGGAGAGCTATGTCATGCTGAACATCAGAGCTAACGCATAAACAACAATTTACAAATACTTGTAAGTATAGAGGAGGGACCATCAGAACTAGAGTTCAGTGATGAAGTACTTGAAACGTGAAGATGATGCTACCGCCAGTCTCTGGGACTGTGGCTTCCAACCATTTTCTTCCCATCCCACCTTGATGCAGGCATTTTAGCAATTCAATAGGCATAAAGAGAGCAGCGGACTAGCAGCAGTGCAGCTGAAAGAAGTTAAAAAAGGGCCAGATTTTGCTTGAACCTCTCACAGTCCTTCAATGCCATTATATTCGACATTTGGGAAGCCGCACTGAAAGACAGTCAACTGACTCTGAAATCTATACCACCCCTTATATCGCTTAAGTAATTAGGACGAGATGACTACTTGAAACAAAGCAATGCAACTACCAAGATCATGGTGGCTGCAAGCAAAAACTCAACCGAACAAAAAGTTATTCTCGTAGCAGACTAAAGAGAGATTAACAGAGAGAGCAAATTGTGAACTACAGGCACAAAGCAAATAAGTATCAGGTTACAGTAAAATGTGCTTCATGCACACTTCGTAGCATGGATGAACTATAATGTGCAAGCGCTCTCCTTGAGGTTTGGCAATGGCCAAATCAACAATATGAAGAGTAAAAAGATATACAAATTCCAATGCAAAGATATAGTAGAATCCAATAAGAAATCTTTTTAACAAGAATATTTGATGAATAGTTGAGGAGTGCTTTTTATTTAGAACGTACACGAATGATCCCCAAATGGCTATACAGAAGTTATTTGCATACCTCTCGAGGATGTAATAGAAATTTTGATATAAGCGTTCATAATAACATACAGAAACAGGTAATCTTGTCATAAAAAATCAGATGGAAGGAAACCCTGAAATTTCTGCATTGCTAATTATCATGGATTTTTGAACAGAAGGAATTATGTACATTATAAGTCAAGAAAAACCCATACCTTTTTTCTAAAAAAAAACAACAATTCCAAACTCTATACCTCATCCATGAGGAAGTAATTTCAACATATTTTTTTTTCAATCTTTTCAAGGTTTCAGAAGAATCAGCGAAGCTCAGCTTCTTAGTATTGCATATGCCACTCCATACAGTCATCAGGGTCCAAACTACTCCTACAATCCAACAAGGCATTCTGCTGCTGCTCATACCGGCAAATATAGTTCAACCCAACCAGAAGCTCACATATAGCTGCTTCTGTCTTCTCCCTATCGGCAAAATACAATGTTTCCAGCAGCAGAACGTTTGTCCTCAAAACAATCTGCTGCTGCTCGAAGTTGCGCTCAGTCTGCCACCGGATCATGTTATGAGCCATCGGCGCGAGCCAGCTCAATATTTTCTCGAGTGCTTCCTTCCAATCATGCGCAAGAGGCGCATCATATATAGCTAGATTCTTGACGCAAGACTTGAGATTCCTTCTCAAAGCCAGCCTCAAGCTTGAGGGCAGCATCTGGTAGAGATCATCCCTGGCTTCCTCCCCAACTAGATGTGGATAACAAAGGAACTTCTCGATGATGATTATAATATTCGCATAGTGCAGTGCAAGAGCCGAACCGCCGACTGTGGAGGGCGGAGCGAGCGCTGTCAATCTACTCTTCGGCCCAAACCGCGACCGCCCGATCTTGCCGCTCTTGTTCGGCCCCTGTTCCCCACTGAAGGGAACGGAAGCGCCCGTCGCAGCGCGGCTCAGGCAACTCTCGTTGTCGAAATGCTCGTCGCTGTCCTTCCATGAAGCGGAGCCGCCCAAGTTGAGGCACTCCGTGAAGAGCCTGCCGGCGCTGGCGCCGCAGCGGAACCGGAGACCCTCCCTGCGAAAATTTATGCCGGAATCGGCTTCAGCTCCAATCTGACTTGGAATCTGCCCGGACTTGCCATCGCTTGCGTCTGACCGAAGCAGCCCCGAATGTATTGTGCGGTGACCGGAGGGGATGATCTGGCCGGAAAGTTGCCGACTTTGATCGGAAACCAGGCAATCCAAGCCGAGAACAGACTCACCGAACGCATGGCGGATACGGGAATAGATGGTGCAGACCGCCCGGGCGAGGAGGAGGACGACCTTGTCGTAGGTCTGGTTCCAGAGGGAGGCGTCCCGGAGGTGCCGCACGTCGTGCCGCTGCCCCTGGATCTTCTGCTCGACGGCCCGGCGGGTCTCGTCGTGGACCGGCGTTGGGGGGAACTTCTTGGCCGACTGCTCCAGCTGGGTGAGGACCTCGAGCTCGATGTAGAGGGTGGCGGTGGAGGAGACGAAGCGCTCCATCTTGCGGACAGTGCCGTCCATGTCCTTGGAGAGGAAGCCGAGGCCGGCGGGGTCGATCCGGCCGGCGAGGAGGTCGGAGTAGACGTGCTCGAAGCCGAGGAGGGCGTGGTGGGAGCAGCGACGGCCGAGGCGGGAGGCGACGGCGGCGACGCGGTTGAGGTCGTCGAGCTTCTCAGCGAGGGCCAGCGCGAGGATGTACGAATCGTTGGTGGAGACAAGGAGGCGGACAGCTGGGGAGGCGAGGGTCTGGGAGCAGAGTCGCGCAATCTCGGAGTCGGAGAGGGAGCGGTAGAGGTTGACGGCCCGGGACATGGCGTTGGCGACCTCGAAGGAGAGGATCCGAACGGTGTCACCGCCGTCCTGCAGTGGCTTCGAGCCCTCTCTCTTCTCCCTGGAGGCGGCGGCGGAAGTGGAGGAGGAGTTTTCGAGGGATAAGGCGGTCCGCATCTTGTGGATCCAAGGCTCCGCCACCATGGCCGAAATCTCGAAGCAGATCGGAACCAAGTCGATGTTTTTCCTCCCCCTTCCTATCTCCTAGGGTCTCCCAGAGGGATCTCGAGATCTTGGTGGCCCCTTTTTCGAATTCAAATTAGAGTTTTTGTCTCTTTTAGAAAAAAATCAGACGCCTTTCCAATCGAAAAAAGAGAAAGATCCAATTTTTACCGAGAATTCCAAGAAAAGAAACACCTGTTGAGGATTCCAACCGCTGGAAACTCTCAAACAGGCGATTTCTACCTCAAAAAATAGAGAAAAATCCAAACTTTTCTCCTCCCTATTTTCGATTCCACTGATTCGAACCTCCTCAATGCTGCCGGAGGTCAGATGCAAGCTCTGAGAAAGGAGAAATTCCGGCTTCGGGCTCGTCGATTGATGGACGAATCTACGCCGTCTTCGAGTAATAAATGAAAGGGGATTGAGAGAAGGCGGAGGAGCGCTATAACCATTCTCTCAGTTCATCCAAAACCAAAAACATATAACCAGTCTCTGTGGGCTGTATGGCGGTCCAAAAGACGCTTCGTTTTGACTCCCAGGAAGTCATAAACACCCACTTCTATCAGATTGTTTGACTTTTTTATCCTAATCCTCTGAATTATCATTATTAGAAGACATGAATTTAAGGTGGCAATCAGGTCGGATTAAATGGAATGAAAATTCAGATATAATCCAACTTATTAGAAGACCATACACCAACCAAGTTTCTACATTACAATTAAAGAAAAAAAATACTTTGCAATGGACCTAAACTACAGTCATTGTGAATTGAGTGATGACTCGACAATCATAGATCTCCATATGTTTTCTCCTTAAAAATTTTCAGTTGAGTCTTAATGGTGCATTCTCAAGTATCTGGAGTTGGTCTTCTCCCCCTTTATTTTTTATCTTTCAGCAGAATGCTGGTATATGCTATTTCAATCATAAGTATTTTCAGAAAAGAGACAATTTTGTGTCTGAACTTACGACAACTTGACCCACACAAACACACTTACACATACCAAAAATGTCCACATTAGCACAAGAGATATATCTATTAACTTCAGGGACAGAGACACCCTGCTTTAGTAATGGCCCTACCTCCGGGCACCTGACAGCATTTGCCTGAGCTGAGACAACTCCAAAGGAATGTGAAGACCAGACACAACTTCAAAATTTTCTTGTTCTTTTGGACTAGCTGCAGTTGAAAAGCCTCATTAAATCGAGATAAAAGCAAGCAACTGGATTCATCAAATAAGATATATATAAATACCCTTATAATCATCTGAGAAAATCTGAAATCTCATTTGTCAAAAAAAAAATCATATGAGTTATTATAAGTTAACATGATAATAGTTTGTTCTTTTTTCGATTCTTTTTTTGAATACTCGCTAGTTCAATCCCACCAAGTCAGTATTCCCCTTGATACTGGTGCCGGGTCTTGAAGACCGTTACTCATATGCGAATTAGTATTCCAACGGTTATGGCCTTGCGGCGTCCCTCCAAACACAATCGCCTTGACAAGAGCAGACCAAAGCAGGACAATGGGCACGTTTTTAGGGGCAAGCAGAGCCATGGCGCAAGTTAATGGCCGTTAGCAGTGGACTATTTGGTGCTTGTAGATAAAGTATTAAACACGCCACAAAAGCGATATATAATATTATTATATCAAATAGTGATTTTGTTAAATAGTTTTTATTTTAATTATGAGGATCGATGCATATATGTATTTAGTCCTACATCGATTATGTACTAGATAAATTCTTTGAATATCTATACAAGACCGAGAAATCCAAATGGTATATTCTAGCTAGTTTTTTTAAATAAAATCCTCAGTTGTTATAAATGATATCAGAGCTAACTGCCTCATAGTCCATGTAGACTTCAGTCTGACGAGCTTTCTTTAAATAGAGAGAGTATATGAGGATTCATATCGGTGTATGTTTAGTTTGATTATGTACCAAGTAGATCTAATATATTTATACAAGATCGGAAAATCAAAATAATACCTTCCAACTAGTTTTTTCGGATAAAATTTTGAATTATTGCATATATTATTGTTATTGTCTTTATTCTTTTGCAACATCTTCTGAGTTTGACGACCATGGGATCTGGTGATAAAGGATGCTCTACTCGACAATTCTAGCAATCAAGAGTGTCCTTTGACAAGGCTCGTGGGAGCAGACTTTTCACCATAAAACCACGACCAGCAATACCGAGCTTCAGCATCATTTAATTTGTAGATAATTTAAAAATAATTGATGATATTTAATATGTTGGATCTTGACTTTTTAATCTTGTCTTCGGATTTTGCTTGATCAAATCTGATTAACCTGAATGCAGTCTACCTTATATATTATACAATATTCAGTTAGTATATATACAAAAAAATACTTTTATGATTTAGTTATTAAAATATTGCAAATATATGTTTCAACCAATATTTAGTAGAAGATTACTTTAAAAATATATGCGTAAAAACTTCCAAAGATCTCAAGCTCTTACTAGGTCTTTTAGGTGAGATCTTTATGAGTCGCTCCAATTAGGCTCAAAACCAAATGAGTTGGCTCAGGCTTTACTCGCCGACACCTCCAATTGTATGTGCTTCTTTGAAAGGCTGGTCCTATTTAAAATGAGGCATACCAATGTGAGATCTTTAGAGATGTATACAAGCCCTTAATATAGGGCTTGAAAATTTTATCTTATCATCTCAACTATTATAAAGTGAATTCTGGAATTTGGACTCCATCCAAAAATTTATCTCCATTTGTTCCATTATTTTCTCTTAATATTTGATGTCTACCGCATGGACTTTTTTCCCTTAAATGTTTTGAATTGTATCATAAACATTCGGCTTTGATATTTTATTTCATATGTGGTTACCCTTTTCGAAGAAGTCTTTTCTGACTCTCTTTTTTTAAAAAAAAAAAATCTATTATTGGAAATTCACTATGACCCTTGACTCGAGTCCTGCACGGGCCCATCATGGCATCCTCGTCAGGCTAAGAGTTTAAATCCATTCAAATCTAATTATAAGTACCACGATTAACTCCTGGTCAGCCTCAATAGATTCGTGTTGCAGTGTCTCCAAATCCACATAGATTATGAGCTGGGTCCGCTCGTATACTATTTGTAACAATACAGAGCCTTACCTAAAATAGATAGTCGGAAGATATTATTTGGGTTCCTTTATCATATATAAGTACTTAAAATCTACGTAGCGAATAGTCGTCGCTGGACTAAATATATACCTATATGGGTTCTCAAAGTAACACCATGAGATTTAAACAATAAACCCCGTGATAAAAAGATGAGAAGCTAGACCAATGTATCCGTGTGCCCTGTCTTACCAAAAGCCCAAAGGATGGTGGATGGCACAACTGCAATGGCAAATTAATATTAAATGGAAGTCCAGAGACCGAACCCTATGTGTTTGGTTTAGTTCTTTTGCCACGTTATTTCTATAATTTATAATAAATATAAAGTTAGACATAAGATTTGGGTTGTTTTCTATTCTATCATATTGGGGTCTAGATGTTGCATCATGCATATGCAATGGATGGATGAATATATATATATATATATAATATACAAGTTAATTAACTATTATTAAATTATATTGATATAATATAAATGCTATTTAATTATTATTAAATTGAATTTTGATGATGACCTTATAGAGGAGATTGGTATCAAGAATCTCTCAGAAGCGTAATATAACTTGCTACGAAGGTCTAAAGCCTAACAATTCTCGCAGTGGATTGATATAAATGGTTATAATAGCATCTAGCTAGTTCAGTGCACATATGAACAAAAGGTTAGGTATGCAATATCATGGACTTCGTGCTGAGATTTTATAGGTATGGGGTCATCCAAATCCTAAATACTATTGCTTTTCAAAACCTTTCATTATAATTGCAGCTATGCTATATCTCTTTTTCCATCTTCTTTCTTAAGCCTTTGAGATAAACTTGGAACTCTAGCCTTACAAAAAGGCTTCAGGTCACCATTGCATATTTCCAAGGATATCTTTATCAATTTTTACTCTTAGTTTAATGTTCAAATTTCTTACTTTATTTTTTTTTTTGTTACACCATACATATTTCTGCATATTCTAATCTATATTTTGCTTATCTTTTGGATTTGGGATCCTTATTTCTAACTAAGACTTTGAAATCTTCTTTCAAGTTGCAAAGTTATATCATGATTATGCAATATTGAATAGGAATCCTCCAACTTCATTCTACAAGACATATCTCCTTCTATGCTCTAATATATATGGTAAACCTAAATAGCAATAATGATCTCAATAAAATATCTTCTTCTCATCAATTTTGATCCATTTATCATTTTCAATCTTACCTCTATTATGATTCAATTGGTTGCACTCCGGTTTGGTTCTTCTTCTGAGTTTTGATGTCTTACCCTCCATAAATTTCCTTCGCATATGATATTTTTTTCCAATCAATTGTATGGATTAATTGTTTTGATTCATTGTAGAGAATTTTACAAACTAAAAGGGCTAGAACGCCACCCAATTTAACATCTTCATCTTAACTCGTTCAGTTGCTAGGAGTAGACTTGTTTGACACAATTAACATGCAAAATAAAAATAATCATATAGCCAATATGGAGTATATGCCTGAGTCGGAACCCAATGCTCAAACATAGAGAATTTACAATTGTTTAGCAACTTGGATATCTAGAAAATAAATATGAATATGGTCATGTAAGAGGAGTTCGCATTTTCTAAAATCTACTAAACCCATTCAAGTCCCATATTCCATATGATATCTATCAAGTTGTTGTCATCTTTATCTAGCATGTTATTTTAATATTTATGAGCTTTAGCTAGATTCTTGATTCACTTAAAAAAAAAACCACTAGATTCATGTTAAGATGATAATTCTATCTTCAAATAATTTTAACACTGCAAATTGCTAAATAGTCTTTTATATTTGGTTGGGTCCGAGAACTATTAAACTTAGCAATTAGTGTAGCCAACCAAAAGAACTCCAATTCCTCTGCATGCAATTTAATAACATATATATATATAATCTTTGAAGCATCCAAATACATTTGCAAGCATGTCTGTCCTAGATATCCAGCAATCTTCAATCTACCTGCGGCTATTCCACTTCTCAGATTTCCCATCAAGATTACTTTTTCTTTAGAAACACGCATTCAAGATTCCTGGCCAAGTCACAAAATTTTAAATCGTGAACCTTTTTTTTTCTTCCTTTATTTTATTTTATTTTATTTTTTGCTAGGATAAATAACTCAAAAAATCAATATTTTCATAATATCTCAGAGTACTCGAGACAACTCTCTATTTCCAGCCCATAGAATACCACTTATATGGCTAGCCATATGAGCGGCCATTCAATCCGTAGCTTCATTGACTTTACGAATACATGCTTGGCCTAAAAGGCTTCTCCATTTTTCATCATTGTCTAGATATCTCGAAACAATGGATGGTTGCCGCCAAATATATGGCATCCTGTTACATTAATAATCCCATTATGTTGTCCAACTCATAAATCAACAGCAAACATCATCTGAAAAAGTCCTCTGCTAAGCCCAATTAACATGGCAAGCTCCATGAAAAGTGGGCACACATGGTGTGGCACGTCTTTTAAAACCATAGTGCCCCTAATGGTCCCAACCCCATTTACTTATGAGAGAGAGAGAGAGAGAGAGAGAGAGAGAGAGAGAGAGAGAGAGGCCATATAAGCCATGAAGTCAAGAGGTAGAGATGGTTTAGGTTGCCCTTGTCCTACCGTCCCATTAACTCCTATTCCTTTGGAGCCTTCCTTAGTGGAGAACAATCAGGACGAAACCTACTCCAACAAGCCTCTTTTGCCCCTACCGAGCGTTTGGAGCCTTCTGGCGTACGTGTGATACTTTTTTGTCCCTTTATTTTGCTTTCCATCGCCCATTTCCATGGCTACTTCTTCTTGCCGTCGTGGAGCAGATGCCGCTTTCCATTTGGCTCAGCTCGTTCTGACTTCTATTACCTTGGATGGAATAAATTCATCCAAAAATTTCATCATAAGATGAAATAAATTTATCAAAAATAATTTCTTTCTAGATTCATGATGGACTTGGTTCAACTAATAATTTTTCTAAACAATGCCTATCTGATCGCCGAACTAATTTGTCTAACCTAATCTAAACTATTCTAATTCGATCTGATCTATATGTCAAGAGAGACAATGACGCTACTACAGCAGTTGCTATTAGATAGTGCCACGCACACAAATGGTGCACCATTTTTCAATGTAAGGGATAAGCAATGATGTCACCAGAGTTATGCGCTCTGATTTAGCTTCCAAGTGTTTGGCATGTTCCTGGTGTCAAGTAGATACTCTAAACCACTTGGCATTAGGTATGTGGCAAGAACTAACATGGATAGACTTAATCTGCTCTCTATGGTAGTTAATTATCTATTGCATCCCTCTCCAATCTTCACACCTTTATAACTACTCCAATTCTTACCTGGTAATAAAACTTAATTTAGTTCTTATAAGTCGAAAGCAAGGGATTTATTTTGTCAATTTGAAAAATAATATCTTTAATTAATTGAAGATCACAATCGTGTCGTAACCATTCTTATTCTCTTCCTTTTTAGATTGTGTGCTAAAAATTGCAAATTACTATCCCTTTACTTAAGATAATTATGGATTGCTTTCTCCATCTAGGCATTCACAATTATGAGTTGACGAAAATATGCTCATGACATATTATAATTAATTAGATTTTTTGTATGAATATCCTTCTAAATATCAAATTTTACATATATATCCTTTCAAAATTGATATTTGTATGTATACCTTCGTAAAATACTTGTTTTGTTATTTTATCTTTTTTTAATACTTATTTTTTAATATGTATCCACACCGTTTAATGCCATTAAAAAATTAACTGTTTCAAATTAAAATGACTAAAATATTCTTAATGGGTAGATATGCAAAAAGAAAGATTTATAAAACATCGCGATGGGGGACAAAAAAATCATTTTAAAATTTTATTTTATTTTTAATTAAAATAAATATGGTTTTTATTAACGGTGTTAGAAAAACCATTATATTATGGGCATTTGTGCAAAAACAGTGTTTTATAAGGGTACAAAAATAAATATAAATTTTAAAAGGATATTCATATAAATTTGAATTTTTAGAAGAATATTCATGCAAGATAACCCTAATTAATTTTTATTACATATTTGAAGTCACACCACCACCTTTTTGAAGTTAGGTCATACCACAAATTCGAAATTCTTAATAAATTCTTGGAGTAGAAACTTGTATCTAGGTTGGTTCTGGTGAAGAAAAGAACTAATCCATTTTAAAGCGGTGATGTTGTAATTGCTCACAAGAAAAAGTAACGATGTTTCCTGCTCATAAAGTTTGTTTAACAGTGCAGTGTTTATCGTGAGTACAAAAGCTAAATCCCAATCAAAAGCAATAATCACGTGCTTATACTGTTGTGGAACCTATAGTTGGACAGATCCATGCAGAAGGGATTAACATCAAAATGTTAATTGTTTATAAGGATTTTAGAATAAAGACGGCAGAAAATTTAGTTAAAATAGTGGGTTTTCTTAGCATCACAGTTTCAGTCTCTGATAGTCATATAAAGTTTTGCAAATAGTTTTAATAACTCTTTCCTGACAACTCTCTTCAACTATTTCATGAAGCAGGATTTGCATTTGTTTATCATCATGATGGGGTGTTGTTTGTGGTGCAGTCTGCGAGCTTTTCCCATGATTCTTAACAACATGCACTCTACCTTGATGGGGGAATAGGCTATTTTGCATGTTCCCTTTATTGTTGAATAATTTTCCTATACATACCCTAAGGATGTATCAGGATGTAGTTGTTCTTAACCAATGATAATAAATTGCTTCTAATATGACAAAAAAAAAAAAAAAGTTGCCAAGCAACATAAGAAAACAAGAACTTTCTTTGATTATAAAAATATCATCCAAGTTCTGTAAATTTGAGTATTTTTAGAGTAGTATTTACAACATACGCCGCCACTGAGAATACTGAATCACAATACGTCCCCTAACCAAATTGTTTGGGCTGATACTCTTTGTTTCAACATGACACACCAGGCTTGAAGCCATCATATTGTACAAAAATCAAGTAGGTTGCAACAAAGGGTGCTATATGATGTATCTAGAGTAAGTAATCGACCATTAGAAGCTGTGTGAGAAGAGCTTACGATTTGCTCTTGCACATACCTATCTACCATCACCACCACCACCACTACAACTACTATTTTAGCGGAAGAAACGCAAGTGACCGCAATTTTTTTTATTTTTTATTTTTACCATTTTGTAACACCAGAACATTAATTGTTACAAAATTATGCTCCACATCTCTCAATTATTTTTTTCTTTAATTTTATAAAATCATAAAGATTAATAACATAATTTATGATTTTTCCTCACTCAAAATCAATTCGACTAATAGTAGTGAGAGAGAGATAAAGATGATCAAGAGAATAAGAATGCAATTAGGGTAGGTTGGACCAAGCCACAGACGCTACTGTTACCCTGGCGCAGGCTCCAACCCACAAGTCCATGATAAGCTAAAGACCCGGCAACAGCCCAAGGAGTCCAATAGAGAATGAAAACAGAGAGAGAGAGGTGCGTAGGTTGTATTCTATTAAGATTTCTCATATTTACGGAGAAGCTAATAGTATAGTTGACTGAATGGCATTTTATATAGTTGTACAGACCGAATCTACATCGTAAGATTCTACAACAAAACCTTCTGACCCTTTATTTAATAATTACCCACAAAAAGAAAAAAAAAGGAGAGAGAGAGGGACGCTGCTTTGAAGTTTTGTGATTTTGCATACTCTTTCTGTTTTTCTCAACTCGATCTCTTGATTGATCCATGGGTTAAAAGCATCTCTTTCAATAGTTTTGCTATGTGTTTTTTTTCAGGATTAATTAGAAACTGGATTCTAAGACTAGAAATAAATACCATGATACAGAAAATTGAAGAATTCATATTGTGATTTATTGAAGAAAAAAGAAAGGATAAATTGGGATGATGTGACCTTGAATGATGAAAAAGTAAAGGTGCTTCCAACTATTTCACAATACTGCAGTTGCGTAACCATATTACAATGGAAGTTTGATCTGACTACTTGTCTGTAATTTGGTTATTGATATCTGAAATTAGGCCAAAACATCCTACTACAGCATCAGACATTTGACATGTCCTAATTGGTAACAAACTACTTAAAGAAGTGTCTCCAGTTGTTGGTAAATATTGAAACTACATTTTAGTAATATTTGACAGCAATAATAAGTGTTTTATTTTTTCAATGTATATATTTGCAATTGATACCTTATTGATAAAGGCTTTGGCATGATAAGAAGCTCAAGAGTTAGAGAAAATGGAAGGTTCAGAATGTAGCACTTGCATCATTGCATGCCTTTGGACAAGCAAGGCAAATACTCGCTACTCCTTAAGGAATTATTTCAAGCCAAACTCATTTCACCAAAAAGATAGTGCAAGATAAGATAATTGCGATCCTGAATGCTCACAGAATGTTTAGGAAAAGCAGTGTGCACAAGCATAACTGTGCTGGAGTATAGGGAAAACATGATATTTAAATGTATCGAGAGTTGAAACCGCATGCGAAAAGGAGACTCGAACCGAATGACATAATATCAGTTGGTCAATGGAGAATGGATGGTTATAAACTTGAAATATTTGAAAGATTCAAGAGCATAAAGTTCAAAACAAAGTAATGTAGCTAAAATTGAGGGATAGAATATTTTCCTCTTATATGAATAGATGCAGTGAACTCTCTCATTTCTCCATGCATTTGGACATTCAGATCAGAAATAAAGAAAGCTATTCACTTGAAAACTTGAGATCAATGTTCTCATGGCTTCAGGAAAAGATACGCATCCAATAAAATGGTCAAATTGCATGTGTTTGAAGGTGGAGGTGAACATCACAACGGGCAAAGGATTGGCCAACTAGTTTTGTTGGTTCTTGCAGTTTATATGAGACCAACATCCAATATCCTCATTTTTATATGTATTGCAATTCCTTTTGATATATTTGCAAACTTTCTATGTTTCATTCAGAAGAATGGTCTTTTCCTACTGAAAGAAGAAGAATATATACATATATATTCTTTTTACCAATAATCGTTGCACGAACAGGAGCCTTCACTGAAGCGGTGAAAGCGGTTCCGATCCCGTACAATTATCACTCTGCGGTATATCTTGGAGAGAAGCTTCGTAGCAGCATGGCAGTCATCACAAACCCGAAGGTTCTTCACAATCCGAATAGGCGTACATGGAGCTGACCTAATGAGACCAAAAGCCATAGCAAGTTTCTCACTGTGATAGGCAAGAACAGTTTCCTTCTCCTCCTCATCTATGTTAAGAAAGATGCCTGAGGTGTCAGCAACATAACCTGCCCGTTTCAACTCCCCTTGCATCTCGGCCACCATCAGCTGAATCTTCTCATTTTCTGGGTGTGACTCATCCCCCATCACAAACTCATGAACTGACCCATTCACCTCAATCGAGCTGATCCCAGGTGTCTTCTTAAGTCCTGTGTCCTTCATAGCTTTCCTCACCTCTGCAACCTCATCCCATCTATGATTCATTGCATAAATATTTGAAAGAAGAATTCTGTACCCGCTGTTATAAGGCTCTAGCTTGAGAAGATTATTGGCTGCCACTTCCCCTAAACTGGGTTTTTTATGAACCTTACATGCAGCAAGAAGTGCCCCCCATATCACCACATTTGGCTTGAAGGGCATTCCATTTATCAATTCATGTGCCTCATCAAGTTTTCCAGCTCGGCCAAGGAGGTCCACCATGCATCCATAATGCTCAATCTTTGGACCCAGTCCATAGTCATGATCCATTCGGTTAAAGAATTGTCTACCCTCAACCACTAGTCCTGCATGGCTGCATGCACGCAATATTCCAATGAAAGTGACATCATTGGGTTTGATCCCCTCCCTTTCCATTTGGGAAAATAGTTTGATTGCTTTATCTCCATGACCATTCACTGCTAGCCCATTCAGCATTGCATTCCACATGCACACATCTTTATCAGTAGCTCTAGAAAACACCATATAAGCTGCATCTATGTCCCCACATTTTGCATACATATCTACTAAGGCAGTGGCAAGCACAACATCTGATTCTATTCCTTGCTTGTCTATGAAGGCATGAACCCATCTTCCACGGCCAAGAGCTCCGGCCTTGGCACATAAAGACAGAAGGTTAACCATTGTCACTTCATTCGGCCTTATGTCTACATCCTTCATCTGTCCAAAGAGATCAAAAGCCTCTTCGATATCATTGACCCATGCATACCCTGAAATCATGGCAGTCCATGTCATTACATCCTTTTCATTCGTGCTATCGAACAATGCTTTTGCACTCCTCATATCGCCACACTTGCAGTACATATCAACCAATGTCGTGGCCAAAACTACTGACATCCTGAATCCATTTCGAAGCATGCAGGCGTGGAGCCATTTGCCCAGTTCCAAGGCCCCTGTCTGCCCGCATTCTGTAACCAGGCTCAGCATTGTGATCTCATTGGGACTTACATTCTCCTGCCGCATCTTGCCAAAGAGTTCCACTGCTGCCTCCAACTCTCTGCAGCGAATGCATCCAGCGATCATGGCACTCCATGATGCAATGCTCTTTGTAGTCATCCGGTCGAAGACCCTTCTTGCCACACTTACGCTTCCGCACTTGACGTACATGTCGATCAATGCAGTGATAGCATTCACATTTGTCGATCCAGCCTCGCCATTTTTTATCAGGTAAGTATGCAACGGTCTTCCCTTCTTTAAATCTGCAATATCGGCAAATAGACTGAGCATGCTTATCATTGTTATGTCACTGGGCTTTATGTTCAGCAGGAACATTTCTCCAACAAGATCAATGGCTTCATCGAAAGATTTACTCCGCGTGAAGGTTTTAATCATAGTACTCCAAGAGACTACATCTCTCTCAGGCATTTCATTGAATACTCTGATTGCAGAGTCTACACGTTCGCATTCTGAGTACATCTGCATCAAAGAATTATGCACAAAGACATCCCAATCCAACCCAGCCTTCAGCGCAAAGCCATGGATCTCCATCCCCTGCCGGATTCTCGAGAGCTGCGCGCAAGCCTTGAGGACCGACGGCACGGTGAAATTATCGAGCCCGGTGCCGGTTTTTCGCATGTAAGCATAGAGCCTCAGCGCCGCAGCCGGCCCGCTGTTCTTTATGTAAGAGGTGACGAGGAAATTGAGTTGCGCCGGAGGGCTGGAATGGGGTGCAAGTGGGAGGCCAGGGAGGGGATTGGAGTAATCAAATTGGCTTCTAATGAGGCGGGCATGCAGCTGCTTGGTTTGTTCCAAGGTGGTGGAGGCGGCGGTGGTTTGTTTTGGAGGAGAGTTTGCAAGGTGGCGGACGGTGGGTTTTGGGATTGGTTTGGTTTGGAAGGAGAGGAGTGGAGAGAGGGGGGGTTGGTTTGCTGCTATCATTTGATCCATTGGCGCTAGCTTTGGAATTTGGGTGGGTACACAGATGGGGAGGGAATGCATGTCTTTTTGTTATAACCTCAGGTTGAGGGTTATCACAACCACTTATCCGGAAAAGCGTGGGAAGGATCAATGGCCCTCCATTACGGTAGCCGTTTGAAGTGTTTGCTTTTTTACCATAAATGTATCTGTCTATATCTTGCTTAGCAAAATACTCAATGGGACACTCATGTCTTGTTAAAGTAACTAGCTTCATCTCTAACTCAAATCTGAAGTGAGCTATGTGCTTGGTCTCCATGGCTTGTGTTGGAGTTTTAATTAAAAAATAAATAAATTTTCTTATTTTCTAATCTTGAGTTGTTTTAAATGCTTTAAAATATTGTTTTGTTACTTTTGTGAGGCACCTCTTTCAAAAAAGTTGCTACTCTTTGAAAGAGAACGTTGGTTTTCGGAAAGATACGGTGTTTCCGAAAGAATATGTATCTTTGGAACCACCGCATCTCTTCGGTCTTCCGGATAGAGTATATAAATAAACACTTCGCAGATTAATTAAAAAACAATCCAATTCAATCCGATCTCTCTCTCAATGGTACTCCGAAAATTCTTCCACTCTTCAACTTTCTTTTTTTGTCTTTTTCATTATTTTTCAGGTATCTGAAGAAGTCGGTCGGATTAAGCCTCCACAACGATCATGCTCGTTACAGGAGGATTGGGCTTAGTCAAATTGTTGTACACTGGGGACGAGAATACCACATACCTGTATGTAGGAGGCGAATCATATTTTTAGAGCAGTGTATATCATATGCCTCGATTAAGACAAATTCTTTTTAATTTTTTAATTTTATTTTAGTAGTTTATTTTTTTATAATATTTTTATAAAATAAAAATATCGGCAAATTTATTTCCACCTCGAGTAGATAGTGACCATCTCGAGTAGTTATATAGAATTTAAAACGTTTTTTATGCTGTGGGAGAGTTATGCTAATGTCTCTCGACGGTTCTCAGATATTTGGTTTTTTAAATTTTGTTGTATATATTCATAGGTGGTTATGGCTCATCCGGTGAATCAAAAATATTAAAAAAACATAAAAAAACTCTTTTCCAAAGAAAGAATTTTCAATGTAGGAAAAAAGAAAAATATTTCGCAGCACTACGCCAATTTCTGCACTACCAAGCGGGACTAGAAACAATAAAAGAACGAATTCCAACCAGTGAAACGCACGTGCAGTTCCAAGCTTTGCACACGTGCCACGTCCCCTCCACTGCTAAAATGCACCGGCGTACTCGAAAACTCTAGACGCGTATACCAGATACATTTCTCTCTCCCCTTTTTTTTCTTTTGCTGCTAAAATCGGCAATTTATATAGCTCTAAGTTGAATACATCCTGCCAAATCAACAAAAAGTAAAGAGTACAAGGGATAGGGAGTATCTTCTGTAGATATCCAAAGGAACTCTCCAAAATGCCGAGCGACAAGAGAGGCAACCTAGTCTACTGCTCGGTTCTGTCTCCCGAAAAACATGTGCTATTTGGAGACCGCCAATCTTCCGAACTAATCTGCGAGACTTTCTGATGAGAGGATTACCATCACCATACCTATCCAAGCCTCGAATCCAGCCAATTACCATAGAAGAATCTCCCTCGAGATGCACCTACTTGGCATCGAGAAACCTCCTCGCATATGATAGCCCCTCCTATGCAGCCCGAAGCTGTGCCCCCACAACAGTGAGACCAGGCGTACGCCGATCTCCGACTGCTACCAGCCTGCCAAGAGAATCTCTGATCACAAATCCAACACCCTCATATACACCGTCCACCGACATACTACCATCGAAGTTTATTTTGAGATGACTAAGGGGTGGGGGCACCCAACTATCCAAGAAACAAGGGCGAACCTGGGCGCTGTGACAGTGGAGAGAGTGCCTCAGATGTTCCTAACCATCTCAGTAGAAAACAACGGGGTAGCTGTGGTAACCTCCCCCACCTGCAATGTAGCTCTATCCACTACCATCCTCAGAGACTCCCTCCTACCCTCAAATAAGCCAGCATTCCTATCCAACCAAATATGATAAGCTAAGTATGCTTTGACGATCCCCTCCTCCCGTAATCCGGGACTCCATATAAAAACTCTTAATAGATGGATCAGGTCCTGAATCGACTCCATCGATTGGGGCAAGGGAACCAATGATCTCCTCCATATCTCCCTCGCCCTAGGGCGCTGCACAAGAACATGATCAATGGTCTCATCGATCTCTATATACTCCTCACAGCACTGGGTGACCCACACTCCTCATCGAGCGAGCAAACTCCTGGTCGGTAAGCAATCCCATGCCACCTTTTAGATGAAGAGCGCTACACGCGGGTGAACCTGTATCCTCCAAATCCATCATCCTTCAATTTGTCGAGCTGACTTCCTACTGATCAGAGTGATAAAATCCCTAGCTTGTACCCGCGTCCGGCATGATGACATCCACACTAACCTGTCAGACTCCTTTCGATCAGGAACCGGTAGAGCCAAGAGCGGCCCAATATATTTGGAGGCCTAAGGCCATTTTGTCTTTGAGGCCTTCCCTGCAGTGGGCCGACCTAAGGCGAACTCACAGGAGGCCCTTTTTTCTTTTCATTTTGTCTTTGAGGCATTTCCTGCGGTGGGCCTTCTTTAGGCTAGGGCCTTAGGCGACCACCTCAGTTGCCTAAGGATTGGGCCGGCCCTGGGTAGAGCTAGGACCAACTATGTCAACTGCTCCCCAAAAATCTTCTGAATCAGCCCATCCCTCCACTGACCCAGTGGGGTCCAACAAATCGCTGACTCTATATCCAGCCAACCTCGTCGAGTTCACCAAGATCGGCATGCAACTGATTGGCTGCTCAGTTACCTAATTATCTTCTAGAATATTGATCGATCGACCATTTTCAATGGCCCATCTGATCTCCGGCAGTACCAACATGGCTTTGGCACATATCCGATGAGTGGTGCCGGCCAGCCCGTATCTCCGGCAAAAAAGCACCGTATACTGTCCGGCTTTAGCATGAATCTAGCTACATTTCTCCCTTCGGAAAGCCTCGCCGCTTCGCTCTCTCGTTCGCTTGCTCGCTCGCGGAGATACTCCTAGACCTCGGTCGGTCCTCAAATTCATCGGCAATGGCGACCCCGCCGAAGCCATGGAAGGCGGAGTACGCCAAGTCGGGGAGGTCTTCGTGCAAGTCCTGTAAGAACTCCATCGGCAAGGACCAGCTCCGTCTCGGCAAGATGGTTACCGCCACCCAGTTCGACGGCTTCATGCCCGTAAGACCCCCCCAAAAAAAATCGTCTTTTCTTATCTTCCTACATTGGGGTTCTTCGTAGGGTTTTCTCTACTATGTAGGCTATTTCTTGATGAGATGATTCATATCCTTAGCCATCGAGTTCTTCATTGTACGATTTTGGAGCAAATTTTGGATTTTTTCTTGGCTTATTTGTTTTCCTTTTTTGAAAGTTGTGTCTTTTCTTTGGTCGCCGTGCTTGCAGGCATTGTTTTACAGAACGAGGGACTTGGGTTCTTGATTCTTGCCATTTTGTCTGTTCTTGAAATTTGTGATCTTTTTATGCTGGTTTTGATCAATTGTTTGGGTTTTGTTGGAATTCTTCAGACAAAATCTTTTTTGTATGGTCGCCTTGATGTCATCTTTGTTGCAGATTGAAAAAAAAACATCTAGTTTGCTGTGGTCAATCTATTGGTTCTGGAACTAGTTTAGGCGTTTTCCTTATTTTGATAATTAGGGCTTTAGTTGGAGCTGCAAGTGGAATATCTCATGTCTTGGTAGTTGTTTAGGGTTCAATTAGTCTTTGCGAAGTATATCAGAAGGTCTTGGTTGCTTAGTGTGATAACAGGCCCTTCCTATGGTTGTATCCAGGGGTTATCTTTGTGGACTTAACGAGTACTCGAGGATTGCAAGTCTGGTGACGGAATATCAAAAATGCATGTGATTTCATAAACTTTCAGAACTTTGTCGTAGCTTTTAAAATATAGTTGACTTTGCGAGCTCCACTGCCACGATCACACTTGTGTAACAATACCATGACATGATTTTTTTAATAAAAATAAGAACATCAGTTCTTTTGAAAGGGCTTACTTGGCTTTTGCAAACTATAGCAGTTAATCCTATGACAACTATAAGAGTCCCACTTCAATTCAAAAAAATCAAGTTTTTTTTTAAATAATAAAACTCATCCAGATTTCATGCTAGAAATTTGGAACCAAACTCTGACCAAATTGTATAATATGCCTAAATTCTTCTTAGCATTCATATTTTTAAAAAACATTTGGAAAATAAGAGGCTTCGTTATGGAAAACTGCAATTATTTTTTCTTTTTCTGGGTCCTAGCAACTGACCTTGAAAAATATATCAGCTATTGCATTAGAAAGTCCAGCATGGTTGTTTTCTTAATACTATTCAAGTGGATTTTTATCTAGGAATAATAACTACATCAATGAATATCATGAAGTTCTGTGGAGATATGCACTCTAGGGACCAGTCTCTCATTTTTGTTGTTAGTTCTTCCCTTTGTTTTCTTCCCCTTTCCACGGCTTTATTTGGTATGCACAATAAAAGGATGGAAGCTGAGCTGGTAAAATAGGGTTCAAGGCCACAACCGTGGAGAGTCTGTCCAAGGAATGAAGCTAGTACACTCCTATGAAACCTAGGGAGATGGGTTTGGTTAAGGTAATTCCACACAAAGGTCTCCAAGTTGATTGAATGCAGCTTGCTTGATATTTTATCAGAGGGCCCAGGCTGCCATCATCTCACATATATGTGCATATAGCATACCCTAGAAATGATTAACATCATTTACAACCAAAATTGAAATATCCTTTCTCCTTCCAATTAGTGATAAATGGCCCGGTTTTATGTTCTGCCACTTTTGCTTTGCTGCCCTGTTCTTCTAAAGTAAGTAAAACTTTAGGCTAATTTAAGTAATGTTTCCTTCTTTTCCATTATCAAATCATTGATTATTATGATACACTGGAGCACTTCATTTGGTAGGTCTTACATGGTAGGTGAAGTAGATGAAAAGGTCTGACAATCTGAGAAACTATTGTTGTTGATCTATGATCCAACCTTGGCATTACCACTTCATATATTTCCTTTATTTAATCTGAAGCCATTTTTGTATTAGCAAAATCCTGGGCATGTTGACTATGTGAATCTAATACCAAATTGATGCAAGAGAACCCAATATTGCCCATACAAAGTGCAAGAATTTCTTGAATCCAAATATTAATTCAATCAAATTATATATTTATATATTTATATTTCAAATAGGGATTTCACCTTGATTCCATTTAGCTTGTCATTTCGTAATGTTCAATTTGTTGATGAAGCCTTTGACGAACAAATGCTTTGACATCTCAGCAAGGAATTCTTAATAAACCTCATTCAATTTGCATGGTAGTTAAGGCATGCAAGAATTAGTAGAAAAGTTCTGCTGCCAGCAATTAAGTAGTAAATTGAATTAATATTTAAGGATAGATGTTATTCTTTCCCTCCTATCTTTCCCTCATGCAAGAAGTGTAATTTGAGGCATATGGTGCCTGTACCAAAGTTTTAGGTGCACCTTTAACTTAGTTTCTGGCTATCAATTTGTCGTGTGGCGCTGTGGGAGTGAATGTCTCGATATTTGTAATTGATGCCATAGATCCTTTAAAGTCATATGCATAATTGAACTAATCTTTTATATTCATTTTGTGAGTTGTTAATCTTTAAAATAAATATAAACTCATATGTCAAAGTAATTTGCTAAATTAAATATTCTAATGCTGTTTTTGTTATCACATTTTGACAATCATTTATATTTCGTTAAAAAAATACACGCACTTAAATGGTAGAATATAACAGTTTGGATTGTTATCTAATTATTTAGAATTATTTAGAACTGCTGTCTTTTCTTTTTTAGTTTTTATGGGGTGTCCATGCATGCATGTTATTCTCAAGTCTAGATACACGAAGTTCTTGTTCCCATTCCTTGTTCCCATACTGTGGCTTATTTCCCATTTCGTAATTGTTATTTGAGCTTATTCTACCCTATCTTTTCATATTTTAGTGGTGCACATAGTCATCAAATTTCTTGCAAGGTTCTTTAATGTTATCATTGCAAATTATGAAATTCTTCATTCATGCAATTTTCATTTATGACAGGTGAGCCAGCATAGAGTTATAAACAATCTGTTGCCTTAATTTTTGTTCTCTATGTTCTGTTTTCTCCAGATGTCGTTTAACTCTACCTGCACCTGCAAGTATCTCCACTTTGCATCACCTTTTCACCTTTTACTTCTTCCCCTGCTACCATTGTTGGTTAAGAATTCTGAATTCAAGTCACACTATCTTCTGTTGTATATGTGTATTGATATGTGTGTCTAATTTCTTGTTATTTTACTACCATCTGAAGATCTAATATTTCTTTTTTCTCCTTGTTTTTTTCGGGGATTCAGATGTGGAATCATGCTGGGTGCATCTTCAAGAAAGGAAACCAGATTAAATTGTATGTGTGAAATAATCAGTCATAGTAATAATATTGAGATCTTGTCCAGTAGTTGAATTGCTTTCGAGATTTCCTCACTACATTTCATTTGTTAGATTAATTGCAGAAGTCTTGTTATAGTCTACTTATTACCTGAGAATTGACCCTGGTGTCTAACATTGATACCAGTGTTGATGACATTGAAGGCCTAGACTTGCTTCGTTGGGAGGATCAACAGAAGATAAGGAAGTACATAGAGGGTGGATCCGTGAGTACAACTGCTGTTAGTAATGATGAGTGTGCCGTTGAAGTTTCTCAAACTTCTCGTGCTGCTTGTAGGCGTTGCAACCAGAAAATTATGAAAGGAATGGTTGGTAATTTTATATGAGCTTTTCATTCTACTTTAGGATGTCACAGATTGCATGTTGCTTATGGGAAGCAACTGTTTCTAGGGCTAAATTAACCCCATTTGTCAGTCACTCTTGAAGGTTTTTGCATGTAGCTGTGTAGTGTTCTGCAAAGAAACGTAATTTTAGTAGCTATGGGATGCCGTCAGGGAAAAAAATGATGTTTGGCAAAATAATTAACAAAATTCTTCTCGAAAACTTTAAAATGTGAACCGAGCTTTTAAAGTATTGCTCCTACAATATGAACCTACAGTGCTGGAGTTGTTTTTATAGGTAAAAATGCAAACATTCCTGATATTATCTTATTTGGGTGCCTTTAATGTTGTGAAAGTCATATATTGCTTATTGATATTGATATCCAGCATGGGATGATATCCTCATATATTTGCTTTTATTTGCATACCCCTTTTTAAATTATTATTTGGGCTGGAGTGCTGGAATTGATAAGAAGACAAGCATATATGAGAGATAGTTGGGGTGTTAATAATGATCTGAGCAGTTGAATAATATTTCTGATGGTAGTAATTTTATTGATAAAGGGTGATCACTCATCAGTTCATCCCATCAGTGTGTTAATAAACTTTAAATCTTTTAGAGGATAAGGGTGAGATTGTTCGAACTCTGATGCACGCTAGAAAATATACGAATTTCTGAGAAATAGTACAAACAGCTTTCTGTTTTTAAGTCTTTATTTCAAATTTTTTGCCTTGCTAATTGAAAAATGATAAAGAGCCACATTTAAAAAAAAAAAAGAATATATAAGCAGTTTCTGTTGAACTTCATGTTGGCCTTTACCTTCCAAGTTGACATTGCACCACAGATTGCAGAATATCTTTTCCAGAGTTGAGCTAGAAGCAATATGGATATTTGACGTTGACCCAGCCACTAGTGTAATATAATACTAACATCAACTAGAATACAAGCTCTACATATATTGCTCGAGCAGTTGGCTGACATGTTGTTTCGAAATTTGGTTGTTTTTCATGCATCTTGCTTCTTGTTTAATCAGTTTATGCTGTTATGGCTTATAAAATTGCTGAACTCTTCATTACATGTTATTATTCATCACCAGTCTAGATGAGCATGCAAACATCTTGCTAAAAATGTTTCTATATAATAGGCTAATATTAATATCCTGTGCGCAAACTATTCTCAGACTTGCTTCTATGAGCTAGTGAGACGATTTTAGATATATTGTGGCAGTTGATATATTAAAGACAGATTATCATTTGAGGGTTCTGTAGGTTTCATTCTTCATCCATATCATAGTACTCATTACATAAATTCTGTTTGGTATTGTAGCTTCCTCTTTTTCGTGAGGTAAAACATCCATATTTCTGGTTTTTATATATAGGCATTGGCAATTTGCATAATTCCTGTACCCATTAAGAGGCACCTAAAATAGGAACAATGCTGCTAGGGACTTAATCTTTACCAACCATCTAAACATTAGGATATGAGTGGCATAATCTCTTCCTAAAGAGCACATGAGTTTAATTCTCAGGAAGGTCTAGAGATGACTTTTGACTTGACGAAATCAATGCAGAACCAAAATCAAGCAATGGTTCCAAAACACTTACTTCAAAACTTATAAATCAGAATATACTTGATCAGGAATGTGGTTTTCTGCTGTTCAGCCTTGAGCTTTTTGGTAGGACTATCTTATGCTTCACATCTATCACTTGCATTACCTGAAGCCCTTTGTCTATAACAATCTCCGCATATATTCTGATGCTGAAGACACCTTTAATTAGTTTAAATTCTTAAATTAATTTCACTTTTGTATGAGATGTACGATTTACAATCATTTGGTCATTAGCAGTTCTTTCACATTGTGAGGTAGGTTGATCTCCAACTTCTGGCAAAAAATAAGTTGACAATATTAACCTGTTATCAACCCAAGTTTGAGGGTCAACCAGCAGGAGGTAAATCAAAGGGGAAAAAACTTAAGAGATAGGAGACGGACATTCATATTTAATGCAGTCATACAATGCGAGAAGGAAAGGCAAAGAAAATGTAAGTGGTCAAGAAGATATTGTAAGAGATAGGTTTACTCAGTCATATTTGACTTGTGCCTTTCTTCCCCTTTCCAATCATTTGTAACTTGAATAATTTGGTTTGAATCAATATGCTTTTGTCCCTAGATCATATTACGCCAAAAATAGGAAAAAGCTTGTCCACACGAAGGTAGAATAAAACAAGCTCAGGTCTTCAATAAAAAAAGGAAGAGATCAGTCATTAATTGCATGCATTATGTCTCCTCAAAGTTCAATACTGGGTTTCACATCAATTTTTTGTAAGTGATTCTCTGTAATAAAAAAATTTACAGAGCCACAATTTTTTTTTAAAAAAAGTTTAACATTTTTTGGTGATTCATTTTAGTTTTAAATGTCTTTTGACTGGCAACACAGAATAGCCAGTGGATAAGTTTTTGGTGTTCTCTCTACCTATCATTTATGATGTTTCCAAATAGTATTATATATCTTTAAGATGCTTATCTTCATTTATTTCATATGTTACTGTATCTTGCTCTTTTGTTCTTTAAACAGATATAAATTGAGACATTTGAAGCCACTCCTAGTGCCATAACCGTATCGGTAGCCATAAGCCTCAAGCCTCATCCTCAATTATCAAGTCACTTTTAATTTCACTTTTTACTGCAGTTCATGGATCCTAGAATGCTTTGATCTGACTTTGCTACTTTTTATGTTAGGTTCGTTGCTCCACCAAGCCCGAGGGACAAGGTGCTAGGGGCCTTGCCTGGCACCATGTTAATTGTTTTATAGAGATGTCTCCATCCACCATTATAGAGAAAATTTCTGGGTGGGATAGCCTTTCACCCGAAGACAAGGTGACAGTTACTGCACTTGTTAAAAAGGATAAATCTAACAACAATACAGGTATTAATGTGAATTCAATTTTGATGAGGTTCTTTCAGATTTTGGATGGTATCATTTATTGTAACCATCGTCATGTCTTTCTGACTTTTTATTCCTCTTTTAGTTTCAAATGCTATAGAACAAGAACAACAAGCTTCAAAAGGCACTAAGCGCAAAAAAGTTGGGAGTGAAGATCAACACTTTAAAGTTCCCAAATCTGATGAAAATGATTCAGCAGGTGGGGCATTGAGTAAGCAAAATCCTGCTGAATCTGGTAATACTTATTCTAGCTCCATTGAGTCCGAAAAAAAGCTGGAAGAGCAAAGTAAAGCATTGTGGGATATAAAAGACAAGCTTAAGAAGCATGTGACAACTGGAGAGCTACGGGAGATGCTGGAAGCTAATGGACAGGATTCAGCAGGATCAGAATATGATCTACGAGATCATTGGTAATTTTTTTAAAAATTTTGTTATGGTGTTTAGTATCTTCATGATGCCATTAATTGGACATGATAATTACCATGATATTGATTATTATTTCTGTGACTAAAAAACCTGATTAATCTTATTTCATTTAGACACAAAAGATGGAGCAGCTCGGAGTACTGCAATGAAAGTGATTTGGAGTTGTGATCTTAATATTCATGTTTAGTTGACTAGTACTAGCATGTCCAAGGCACATGATAGCTTCAAGAGTTAGGAGAATCATAGTAATCTCTCTAATAATATTACTTGTCGTGACTAGTACTGGGCATTTAATGTAGTCCTGGTACATGCTTGTGAATTCACCATGGAGAAGGAATTGTTGCTGGTTAGTTCAAAGATCAGTTACCATAGTGGCATTTACCTCCAAATTGATATATAATATACTCTACATTACGAAGCTTGGCCTAACCATAAAGCTCTATGAGGTTTTCTGCTGATTAATGCACACATCATATTCTGGTTTCTGGTATGTTGCCATCTTGTTTGTTTATCTGACTGCAATTTTGTGATCTGATGCATTACTGTTAGAAACTGGACTTTCTGTTTAAATTCTTACCTTAAGAGTATTTACTGCTGAGTGCTGACAAACAGCAATATTTCCATTTTCTTGTTTAGTGCTGATGGGATGCTCTTTGGAGCTTTGGGTAAGTGCCCTATCTGTTCTGGTTCCCTGCATTACTCTGGAGGCCAGTATCGTTGCCATGGCTATGTTTCAGCATGGAGTAGGTGTTCTTACTCCACAACTGATCCTGTACGCCTAAAGGAAAAATGGAAAATCCCAGAAGAAACAAGTAATCAGTATCTTCTAAAGGTACATGAAATGTAATGTTTATCAAAGCCTATGCAAAGGGTTCTATCAGTTGCTAATTCAATCCATGATATGCTGCAGTGGTTCGAGTCTCAAAAGGCGAACAAACCTAACCGAGTTCTTCCTCCTCCATCTTCCAATAAATCTTCTTGTAGTACTGGTATGCAGTCGCATCCATCAAATGATGACAAATTGGAGAGTTTGAAAGTTGCTATAGCTCGAGCACCTCGAAAAGCCATCGTAGGTTGTCTCCCTAAAATTTCTTGTTTTACACATTTGTGCTCAATGTGATGGTTGTCTTTGAAAAAGTGAGAATGTTTTATATTATTTCTTTCTTCTCTATTATTTAAGATCGTGCCTCTTCTGGACTTGGCCATGTAATGACAGAAAGCTAGATGATGCGAAGGTTGCGATATCTGGTTCTACCATGTTTTCTATGTTTAGAATTTCTGTAATTCTTTTTTGTTGTACTACTATATTTTTTCCATTTAGAGTTGCAAGGAGATTTACATATTGGAAGTTTACTTACATTTTTAGTGATTAAACTAGGAGGATTGGAAGCACAAATTTGAGGAGGCAGGGGGGAAAATTCATGCCAAGATTAAGAAGGGTATATCTCCGCATTCCAAATTGGGTTGCAGTATAGTCTCTTTCTTGCTTTTTGTTGTTCATATTCATGCAAATCATGTTGTACAATTGATATCATCTCACTGGATGTTTTTGCTGCGTACAGATACTAATTGTTTGGTTTTGATTGGAGAGATGGATGACAATGATTCTGAAATCAGAAAAGCCAGGTTAGTTGCACCTCTGGGTGCATCTGATATTTGTTGGTTCTTCATTTGTTCTGTGAACCATACTACAACTTTGAAGTTTTGCCTAAGGTATATAGACCAATTTGGCAGGAGAATGAAAATACCCATTGTGAGGGAGGATTACTTGCACGAGTGTATTAGAAAGCAGAAGAAGATTCCTTTCGATTTATATAAAGTTGAGGCGGCCTCTGAAACTTCTAGAAGTGGTATGGTCACTGTAAAAGTGAAGGGGTGCAGTGCTGTACATGAGGCCTCTGGTTTGCAGGACTCTGGCCACATTCTTGAGGATGGAAACAGCATCTATAATACGACCTTAAATATGTCGGACCTTTCAACTGGCATTAACAGGTAAAATTTCCATATTAGGAGATCACCTGGATTTCTATTGTTAACATGCAAGTCACATGAAATTTACTAATTCTAAGGGAAAGGAGAATATGCATCATTAGCATGCCTTGATGTTAATGAGCTAGCATTGATTTTGTTTGTTCATAATGGAATGACTGTTTGTTGCTTCCATTCTCTAGTGGAGCAATTGCTCGATATATGCACAATATGTATAACACAATATAGTAATCATATGATCTTCATACTGATGAACATACCACAACATAATTATCAATATTTGTGTGCAACAAAAAAGTTTTCGTGGAGAAAGGAAAGATGGTTATTCATGCAGGACATCATGAGAAGGTTGACCAACAAAGTGGATTAAAATTGTTTACACAAAGCAGTCTAGTGAGAAAATGATGGTCGCATGCCTATGATGGCTGGAGTTTTGCTTATCTAACAGTATTCTGGTTGTCACATTGCAGGGTGTCAAATGTGGCAACAATTATTGTTACCAGTTGGCATGTCCCAGTGCCAAATTATCTTAGGAGCATAGGCCAAGGTGAATTGCTATGCATTACTAGATAAATGTGCATGCTTCTTAAGCTTCCAAGCGATAAGATAGTCCCTCTGAAAAAGATGACGATCAAGAGAAGACTAGTGTCTTATTAGTGAAAGTGAGAATGTGGAAAAATATTAACATGGTGCTAGTTCCATGAAAATTCGAGAGAATGCATCATGCTGCAGAGTGTTTCGTGGGATAACAAAATAGTTTAGCTTGTGTAGACTGTAGATATACTTGCTTGTCAATTCATTGGCATGAACATGTGAAAAGCATAGCTAGTCACTATTACCTTAAGTGTCAAATGAAGCTATATAGGCATGGTGAGAATTCCAAACATTAAATAAGCAATGGAAATGAAATCAATTATCCATATTACAATGAAAAGCAGATTCCTTTGAACATATAGCCTCCAGAGGAGCAAGAAAATGATGAAGAGAGTTGCTATATCATTTCAGATTTTTTGAAGTGCTTTCTGAAGAGGGTTATACCTCCCATAGTCATAATGTTGTCTGCATAAGCAATGAAGGCAACATCCTAGGTGGTGGAATGGATGAAAATATCATAACTATACTTGGTGCTCAAGAAACCTTGTTGCTTGAATTACTTTTGCCAGATTTCATAAGCTAGTTAGAGAGGAGCATTTAAGTTATAAATGTCCTAATGAAGACTATAAAACTTATAAGGGGATGAGCACTAGCCTACTTTCGGAGCATTTAGGAACTTATTAATGTGTTGGAGTGAGGAGAGATGTGCTTGAGAAAAAAGGAACCAAGAATGTGTTGAAAAGGTGTATAAGATAGAGTCAGTTTATTATTAGATACAACTTCCCATTTTGTGCCCTTCTTTCCACTATAAATGAACTTCATTGTTAAAAATTACTAGGTACATGATATATGTGTTTGTAAACTAACATGCATTGGGAATGTCAGAAATAGGTGTTGCAACTAGAATGAAAGTCTAAAGCAAGGCTCGCCAAACTGTACCAAAGGTTGTATTGGTTGGCGACCAGTTTGGTACGGTATGGGTTCATATTGTGCCATTTCGGGGCATAATACTGAAATAGGGAGAGAGAGAAGGGGACACGAGGAGAGGGAGAAGGAGGGGGAGGGAGGGAGAGGGAGGAGAGAAAGGGGCGCTGCTAGAGTGGGAGGAGAGGGAGAACCTCCCCCTGGAGCTCTTTGAGGCTTCGACCACCAACTGTGATGTGGTCGGGAGAGAGGGGGGGATGCCGAGGAGGGGGGAGCGGGAGCATCTCCACTTGGAGCCCTTTGAGGCTTTGACCACCATCTAGATGCGGTTGAGAGAGAGGACCTACCTTCTCTGCGGTGGCCGGTGTGGAAAGAGAAAGAGTGGTGGAGCTAAGATTTCGTCTTTGAGAGTGTTCAATAAAGGTTGGGATGGGGGGGGGGGGGCAAGCGAGAGGTTATAATGGCCAAACTGATCCAACTGGCTAAACCATTCTAGGTCGGCATCGGTTCGGTTCAGTACGAGCCGAACCACCCGATTTGAATAGGTTCGGCACTAAAGCTTATGCAATGCCCTAAGCATAGGATTTGCTTTACAATATTGTATACCCGCCAAGCTTGAATAGTGGGTACTATTGAAATGAAGACCCTAACAATCGCTAGACAAAATGATATCATGTTGTTAGGAATATTAAAATCCTTATGATTTAATTATTGGCACCACTTGTGAAGCCTCCTATGTGATTTGTTGTGTGAAATCATTTCTTGGTTGCTATTTTTTTTTAGTCGTGCACCTTGCTAGTGAATAATGCACAGGTTCTATTTTTTTGGTACATCATCATCTTTAAGAAAATTAACTATTAAGTTTAACTGCTAAGATTCCTACTCAATCTCATTTTGATCATATTATACTTGTACAAAATTGCCATTTGCGAGTGCTTTCCCAGAATGGGTTATTTATTTCTCCAATTGGCTTGCCGTTAGTGGGGTTGGCAATTGGTTTTGCTGGGTTGGGTTTGGGTCAAGTCAATGCCCCATATCAAGTCTGTACGGGTCTGATGCAATCTGAACCCGACCTAATTTGCCAGCAAGTTAGGAATGTCTAACATGACATGGATCTATCTAAACATCCTATACCTCATTTGCTGACCAATTTAAGGGTAAGTCTAACTTTGTTTTTTTTAAAATTTTATACTATATAGGCAATCAAAGGTTTAGGGCTTTAGGCTATTCATTTTGGGCATTTTTGAGATTCTAAATTGCACGTTAGATGACACATGGAAGGGAAAAAGAAGAGGAAAGGCCTTTAATTTGATGATGGAACCCAAAGCATAAGCTCAGCCCTCACACTCTTACTATCAAAGAACTCCGCTTGCTAGATCTCGATGGTCAGCAGTGCCTTGACAACATTATCCCTTGCCTTTTTACTGGTCCCTGCCCTAGTATCAACATCCGCTAGATCCATTAAAGTTCGCCTTTGAGAGAAGAGGTGGGGGGGGGGGGCAGCATCAGTATCCACCAGAGCTATCATCCATCCTTGAGAAAAGAGGATGTGGACTGGGGAATTGAAAGGGCGGTGGAGGTGGGGGAGGAGATGGGATAAGGGAGAAGATAATGGAGAGGAGATGGAACCAAGACGAGGAGAGAATGACCAGGCAGTAGGATAGTACTGGTTGATGTTGGTTGGGAAGTTAAGACAGGAAATATAAGTGGGATTATAGTTTTGTTTTAGGTTTCCACTAAAATATAACACACACACACATATACATATTAGAGCAAGGTTCATGGTTTCAGTATCGGACTCCGTTCCAGTACCATCCGATTACAATGTCGGTATGTGGGACGGTACGAGATGGCGAGGTGTACAGAGTATCAGTACGGTATGAGATTGCGTATCGGTTCGGTACTCTCCATACGATTTGTACCATTACAGTACGGTACTTTCGGTACGGTATTGATCGATATAGCAAATCTTGTATCAAAGTATTGTATAGAATATGTCAAAGGGTTTTGACTTATTGAATTAGAACCTTTTGATCAAACCCAACTTGACCCACTAACAAATCAGGTTTACTTGACACGTAACCAAACTGTGTACCTAGTTGTTTGGGTTAAATGGGTGGTTAGGTCTGGGTTGGTTTGGATAAACAGTTCCACCCTCACCTACCATGCATATTTGACTGATTGAACTGGTTGCACCTGAATATTATTGGATTAAACAATTTTACCATCCATTTCATAGCAGAAGAAAAATATCATAATTCTTTTTCTCTTGATTTTGGTGCTTCCATTTAAGTGCTTGATTTGATTTCTTTTTCCATTTTTGGTGTTCTTGGGTATGAATTCCATCTTCATTATTTTCAGCACAATTCAAATCTCATTGTTGTAGTATCAGATCCTTCTTGTTCATACTTGGAAGATGTCTCTAGTATTGCATGCTTTCTTTAAAATATATATGTGCTATTTGGATGATAACCAAGTTCTAAAAGTTGGAATTTTGAAAATTGTACTATTGGTTGTTCTTGGTGCACCTAGTCAACCATTCCCATTTTTTCAGTTTTGTTTAAAACTGTGTATGTCACTTCATTCACATTGGATGGGGGTGACAATGCTTAGGCTATTTAACCTGTTTAACTTGTTCCAATTTGTTCTAGGTCGGGTTGGGTTACTTGTTTAATAAAATGGTCAGGTTTGGGTCTGGATTTTTGACTCGTTTAATAAATAGGTTGGGTTCAGTTGATAGATTTTTGTGTTATTCTATATCTGATCTGATCGATATCTGATCCGACCTAACCCAATTGCCACCCCTAATATTGGACTACCTTTTTTTTTTGGCTTAATTTGGTTTTTGGCTGCACTCCTGTATTTTGTGGATTTATTGTTTCTGTTGGAGTTGAGGTTTTCCCCAGCACTTTGGCACATTAGTCACCCTTAACTATCTTTCCCTTGAGCCATTTTCAATTTACAAGGTGAATCTAGAAGATTCTATTATGGGCTACTAATTTCTAAGATACCTATGGAAATAATTGATTGCCTATTCCCTAAACTTGTCAAATAGGCCATATCCAGTCAGAGATGCATAATCTTTGTGCCTTCCGGTTATATTTTCATCACAAAGAAGAGAACGAGCGAGTGCTAAAGAAGAATATTTTGTATCGTGCTTGTTAAGAACCCCAAACCAAGGTTAGCAGAACTGTCCCAAACCGGACGGTTCCGGTCGTACCGAGCCGTCCCAGCGGCGGACTGGGAACGGTTTCGGCAACGGGAGAGGGAGAAGGAGAAGGAAAGGTAGGAAAAGAGAGAGCGAGCGGGAGAGGAAGCTCTTTCGGGCTCCGCAGCCGGCAAGCAATTTGCCGAATTCACTTAAAAATTGCGAAATAAAAAAAAAGGGCCGGGCCCAGTGAAGCCTTCCTCCGCCTCCTGCCTGGGTTGCCGGTCTCCCTCCTTCTCTCCTCCTCTCTCTCTCTTTTCCTCTCTCCCGTTCACCCTCTCCCCCGCCTCCTCTACTGTGTCGGTACAGGCCCGCACGGCGAGGGCCTGTACCGTCCTGTGTCGCCGGGTAACCAGTTTGGGGCCTGATACTGGCACAACAGACCATGCCCCAAACTATCCAAGCTTTTTATGAGTATTGATTTGGCTTTGAATCTACTATCTTCCAACACTCGTATAGAGTTGTATCTTTATTCATAGTAATTTGCATGAATGCGCTTATCGCAGTGGTGTTGTCATATGATCCAAGTCTTCCAAGATGTTCACATCTGTTTTAAGTTTGGTTGTGGCAGAATGCTCATCTAGATGAATTAATTCATAAATTTTGGTGTGAGACTATATGTCTTTGGTTCATATCAATCCATACAAGTAATGCTTTCTTACAACTGTCATACTAACCCTTCTATATTCTTTTCGATGAACCTGACTATCTTTTCTATACTTGAAGTTATTATATCCTTCAGATCATCCAAGAGGATAAAGGATCAGCTTGTTATGTATTCCGGAAGTGGGGCCGTGTTGGCAATGATAAAATTGGGGGGACCAAATTGGAAGAGATGTCAAGTTCTGATGCAATTCAGGAATTCAAGCGTTTATTTCTTGAGAAGACAGGAAATCCTTGGGAAGCATGGGAACAGAAGAAGAACTTTGAGAAGCAACCAGGCAGATTTTTTCCACTAGATATTGTATGTGTGGATTTCACACAATTGTTTCAATTTGCACACAAGCTTTCATAGATTTCTGATTTTTAAGAGTCGTCTATGAATTTGTGGTTTTGTAGGATTATGGTGTCAAGCAAGTACCAAAGAAGAAAGATTCTGCCAATACAAAGAGCCTTCTTGCTCCTCAATTAATAGAATTGATGATGATGCTTTTTGATGTTGAAACTTACAGGTTATCACTTACTGCTCCTTCGCATTTTGGATTTTTTCCCTTTGTTGAAAGATGCCTAAAGGGTTACATATGCCTTTTCAGGGCTGCTATGTTGGAATTTGAGATTAACATGTCCGAAATGCCACTCGGAAAGCTAAGTAAAATGAATATCCAGAAGGGTATAAATTGAATCCTATGTGTTCTTGTCCAAGATGCGATACTACATTGTTGTGGCAATCTCATATCCATTCCAGCATGATGTTATAATGCAGATTGGTAAATGCTTCACTGTGTATTTAGCTATTTATTATAAAAGTTTTTGTTATTGTCTTGCAGGTTTTGAAGCATTAACAGAGATACAAAATTTATTAAATAATAATGCTAGACATGATCCAGTTGTTAAAGAGAGCTTGATTGTTGATGCCAGCAATCGCTTTTTTACCCTTATTCCTTCAATCCATCCTCATGTGATAAGAGATGAAGATGATTTTAAGGCAAAGGCAAGTACTTATGTGCTGCCATATGCATTGATTTTTTTTCTTTTGTTTTCATTCTTTTAACACGTGCAATTTTTAGATCATGTACCTCAGCCAATTGAAATCAACTTTCTATTCTGTCATATATCTAGCTATGACTTTGTGGCATGACAGCAGTTCACATGGTGCAATTGCTGTTTCTCCTGAATTTCTCTCTTTATCACTGGTTCTGTGTGCTGTTCTCTGCTATCCATCTCATCTTTGTTTAGCATAGTGTCTTTGTTAAAAAGCTCTTAACATAAATATGTTGGGTCAAATTTTCTTAATCTAAAGGATGAGCTTTAATGGCAAAATAGTGCTCTTTCATATATACAACATGTACATGTAAGTATGTTTTATTTGCAGAATGCACCACGATTAGAAGAAAGGAAGCTTATCATTATATTTCATGTCATTCTGAAGAACAGAAATTAATAAATACTTACAAAGGCTTTGTATTTGAAGTAGGAAACTCTACTGAAGCTTCCAAAGCTATGTTCTTCCTGTGTAACTAGAACAATCCAAAATTGGAGTCGGTTTTGGGAATTTGGCTGGTGCTAACCTTTGATAAAGTGTTGCATGATGTACTCATGGTAGTCGCATAGCACCATGCAAGACAATACCCTTTGGTACAAGCTACATGCTCAAGCAACACGTTAGAGCTTATATAATAAATCAGAGTGTGGCAGTTTGCATCAGTCCATGCTGATTCATACTCCTCACACACTAGCAAGGATCATATGGACCTGCATAGGGTGATATACATATTATGGATTTGTGCACATTTAAATTGCTGGTCTCATGACACTGATTGGCACATGTTTTGTTTTTTCAATTTTTTGAAAGAATTTTCTCAATATCATGTTTGGTTTTGACAAATTTTAAGAAGATGTGGAAGTGTTATGATATTTTGTATTAACTAAAATTGGAGAAGAAGATTTTTTTTTTTTTTGTAAACATAAGGATGGCTATCAGTCTATATATCAATAACATTTATATTTTCATGTGTTAAGTTGTCATTAAAGAGTTAAATAATATATTCCAGCCCTAAAAGAAAGTGAATTCGTAAGAAATTGATCTTTTGCTTGTTTAGCAAGTACAACCAAATTTGATACATTAAATGAACTCAAACATTGCTTTATTACTTCAAATTGATAATTATTTTTGTTGATTTTTTTTAAATTCTTTTTCCAATATTGACTTGATTGTATAGTTATTTTCATCAAGAATGTTGAAACTGGAGCTGAAACTACTCAAACTAAAACCATTTGGCCTGGCTGAAACCGGAAGCAAAAGCAAGCTTCCAACACTTATTTGGAAATTTGGATACTAGATACTTTGCATGGCCTGTGTATATGGGATTCTAAACTGGGGGAAAAAAGTAATAAAACTGATCTTTGCCATTTAAATGCTTTAAAGTTGTCTAAGCAAAAAATGGTACATGAAGCCTATCCTCTTAATTTTGATGGGCAAACTTTCCATTTTATTAGCCAACAGGTTCTCTTGATCAAATTTACATGCTATGTGGTCTGCTTTCTTTAACTGATGGACAATGCATTTGCTTGAATCCAAGGTTCACCGTACCGGTACCGGACTCCGTACCGTTGCCACACTAGCATAGTGTCAGTACGGAACAGTACGATATTGTGGCATACCGAGGGTCGATATGCCACCCATACTAGTATCGGTACCAAACCGGTACGGTATGGTATGTCCGGTATCGTCCGGTACGGTACGGTACAACATACTATACTTGAATCGATGAGCCATATTTTGCCGGACCTCTAATGGGTGAATACCTAATGGTAGAGTTCAGACCAATTGACTTGCCTTTTAGATTGATATACAATCCCCTAATACAGTCATTAAATTGGCCATCTCCATCAATGGATGAGCCAGATATGTGTATGCCTTTTTCAATTGATGGGACTAACACTGATCTGGATGGCCAGCAGGCCCCAACCAAGTGGATAGTTTGGATAAGGTATGGGTTGGTTGTTGAGCTCCAACTCATCTAATGGTCCTATGGTTGTCATCATCAATTGGATTGGCCAGACTCAACCTGGCTTCACCATTATGAATGTTCAACTCTTACTTTGCTTTTTGGATCGAACAATGGTGTGCTCAATTGTACTAGACCTGATGACTATGAATTATGATAAACTCTGCTGGTCTGACCTCAGAAGTTGATAGCTTATTTTCACAATAACTCCCATCAGGGTATAAATTGTCATACATGTCAGTTAGGTGATATTTGACGGCCCACAGATAATAGGGGCAACTACCCCTCTCCAAATCAGGCGAGGAAGGTTGTTTCTACCTTCCCAAAATATCCAGCAGGCCTCCCACCCTATTTTTGGTCAAAAAGGTTCATAAAGAACCATATGGGTACCAAGCAATTCCCAAAATGCTACTAAGCACTGCTTGTAAAAATATGCACATCATAATATGTTCAAAGAACGGATTCAAGGAAACCTTAGAATTCTCTCCCCCTCATAATTCTTCAAGAATAGATGTTAGAATTGATGGTCTATATCAATGAATGGAATCCATTGAGAATTCCTTCTCAAAGGAGTATGGTCTATATTAATGAATGGAATCCATTGAGAATTTCTTCTCAAAGGAGCCTTAAGCTTTATTTAGATAGAAGCACCAGTCTCAATCTGTCAAGGAGGGTCTTTGGCGCTGCTTTTAATATGAACCTATTCTCTAGCAGAGAATTCTAGGAGCCTTGGTCTCTGTTTATCTAAAACAGTTGGTCTTATTTCATGCAATGGAAGGTCTTCCTGTCAAATGGGAATTTCACTGCTAGTGGAAAGTGTCCTGGATTGATTTCACTGATATGATGTCACTGGCCCTGCCTTCAGATAAGGACTCATACTGATGGTAAAGGCCTTCATGTAAGAGTCTTTGTGACTCCATACTGGATGAGGTTACTGGTCTCAACAATGCGAGGAATGGCCTAAGGCCCTGCCTTTAAATCAAAAACTCCATCTTAGCGGAGATTTTGCTGACAAGGACTCTTTGGCTCAATATTTGTGAGATCATAGATCTGTGTATTGAAAAACATTTGCCATTGCCTTCACTTCAAAATCCCTACAGTAGGCATTTTGATGTTAAAGAGCCTTTGGCTTTATATAAAAGAGATCACTTATCTCAATATTATGGAGGTAGGTTACTACCATGCCTTGAAATTCAAAGTCCCACCGTTAGTGGGTGTTTGGTATTGAAAGAGCTTTTGGTTCCTACATAAATGAGGTTAAATCTTAATAGCAGCAGATAAGGCCTCTAGCCTTGCCATTATTCCAAAACCCCACCGCTAAATGGAGATTATGGAACAAAAGATCTTTCGACTTTATGTTGGATGAGATCATTGATCTTGCTGAAATCATGGAAAGATCTTCTGCTTTGCATCTAAATTAGTACTTCAGTGTGTGTAAAACTTCTGATGCAGAAAAAAACATTGACTCCTATAAAGAGAAAATCTTTGATTTCAGCAAAGAGGGCTGCTAGCCCTGGTTTTGATCCTATCAAGGGAACTGTTTCCTGTGATCCCATTCTGATTTACATTCTGTAAGCACCGAATTCTGTCTGGAATATAATCTAAAACTGAAGGACAAATGAAGCGTGTATATGGTTGGTATACACTATAAACTACATTGCAGATTAATATGGATTTTTCCTGAAGTATTATAGATATGTTAAATTCCCAGAAATTTAATGGTGGTGAATGGTGCTTTGACTTCATTTTATGGTCATTCAAAATCACTTGAAATCATGACAAATTACAGTTGGAAGACAGATGCATATTTAAAATTGATTCAACAACTTAACCTCTTCAACATGGCCTTGGTACATTGTCAGGGCAGCAAATGATGTTTCCTGAATGAAATTGATTGGAATGATCATAGTCTTTATCCCCAGTTATCTGACCAATCAAATTGTGAATGATCCTTCTGTGAAGGGCGAAAAAATGAGGGTTAGTTTCCTGGATTCCTAAAAGTGAGGAATTTTCACATCCTGAAACTCTAAAAAATTTGATTTTTCAAAACACTTCAATGCTGGAAATCCTATAAACAATGGACCTAATTGGAATGGAACTTTGAAGTTTCATGTCGTGAAAATCTCACGAAACAGAAATTCGATCAAGAAAGTTGTTATTTACATTGTTTTGGTCAAATAGAACTCCAAAATTGAAGAATTCCACATTTTAAAATTCTGATTTGAAAGAGCTCAAATTTAGAATGTTTATTTCAATCTTCATAAAATAAAATTCATGTATTAAAATTTTTTTCTCATTTGGAAACCAAAATTTCTTGCATTGGATTGTTTTCATTATGTAGAAAACTCACAAGGAAGAAGAGTTTCAGTTCACGGAACTTTGCTTTCTGAAGATTTGTTTAATCTATAGCGAATTATCTGCAATGAATTACTCGTTCAAAGAGTTCAACTCATAGATCTTGTAAGTCTTGAATTTTAGAGTTAGTGAATCTCTACTTGGTGAGCTTCAGTTTATGAGACTCAACTAAACAGAAGTCTACTATTAAAAATAATTCTTATACCTAAACATAGTTATAATTTCAATATTTAACATGAAGTTCCCAAAATCTGAGTTGCAATCTTTGTAGCCAGAATCTTCTATCTAGTGTAATGCACCCACTTCAGAATCTTCTTGAAATCTCGAATCTGCACCTACTTTCTAACCTCTTTCTTACTAAAGGTGTTCTGAGATATCTGCTTAGCAAAACCTGCTCCCACATCTACGCCCCCAACCTGCTCCCGCTTCTGGCAACTGAGCTTTCATTATGTGAATTTCAGATTAGAAGTTTCAGCCCTTGTGAGACCCCTCTATCTTGAGTTCCAAAATATGAAACTAAAGTGCTATTTAAGTTCCAAAGTTTTTGCACATGTAACTCTAATTAAGGTTTTGACGTCTGAAACTTTCAATTTGAAGCTTCAACCCTTACAAAACTCCCCTTTTTATTAAAAAAAAAAAATAATATCATAAAAATCTTTATATTAAGAATTTCAAGTTTATGAAGCCCCACATGCCAATCAGTCAGAGTATCAGCACATAAAATCTTGAAAATCAGAGTCAACCCATAAAACTTTATATATGTTTTTCAGATTAGCTGAAACTGAATATAATGAGTTTTGACTTTCCATTTGTGAAACTCAGGTTGAAACTGGTGAAACTCAGGCTGAAACTCTATTTTCAGTTGGAATGTCGGCATATGAAATGTTTGGTGGTGGCCTTGTCCCTATATTTATTTTTTCCCCCTCAAAACAAAGACATATAAAATGTTTGACATCTGAGTTTCTAATATGGCAAACTTTTTATAATGAGTCTCTATTCATGACAGTCTATAACAAGCTTCCATTAATGAAACTCCAATGAGACTGAATCTTTATTTTAACCTTGAGAGTTGAATGCTTGAAATTTGTGAAGTCTGAGTTCCATACACAATATATTGGGTTTTTGACTAATGAAACCCAAATTGGTTAAACTTGTTAGTTTAGTCTTAGGATATTAGTTGAGGAAAACACATGTTTAATAAATTCTTTGAACTTCTCATGTCTTATTTTCTTCAAGTTCAAATTGGCCCTCTTGTCAGTAAACTGGGCAATATAGAATTATACAACCATCTTTCTGTAGCTCATCTTTGATGTACATCAATGCCGATTTTCTTTGATAATGTAAAACGGGATATGCCCTTTTAATTGTACGGCATGAAATTAATCCTCCAATGACATTACATATAATAATTCGTGATGTGTGTATCAGTCTTCTTCTTAACACTCATGAGATATCTTGATTGGATATAGTGAACAATAGACTCGAGTTTATTGAAGTCCATACCTACACAAATTAATATGCCCTCTCCCATAGAAAGAATGTGATGGCACTGTGTCAAAATCCATATTTTATAATATGGCTACCTCAGGAAATTTCTATTTGTTTTTAGGGGCAGACTTCTGTTAAGCTATATCAATAGAAATTACACAATTAATTGAGTGAAAAGATGATGCTGGCTGATGATCTAAGCTATTTAGGGGGCTTTAAATCTCAAACATAGCATGTCTCTTTCAATTGACTGGATAATTGCCATCATAGAAAACCATGAACAGTTCACATATAAAGATGATGAACCTTTGGTTACACGGGTGCCTGGCAATACTGGTATATCCTGGTTTTGCGTGCATCTTCTTGTGTAAAATATGGTCTTTAAACTTGATTTATATTGTATGTCGTGATTAATATTGACACATGCAATTCTTTTTCTACTGGTCACTGTTCTCAACTTATTTTGTTAATTATGTTAACCATCAACTGAAATGGGGATCCTATAATGAGGTTGTTGAGATGATAATGATGAGAGTTGCTCATCAGTGTTGTCCAGTTCATCAATGTTTCTGAAATAGTTGTCCTTCATATGAAATTAAGTAGTTTCTTTATTTCTATGTAATGCATCACTAAGTAAACTAAGTAGATTCTTGTTATCATATAAAGTGAAGCTTTATGCTTGTCCAATTTCAGGTGAAGATGCTTGAAGCTCTTCAAGACATAGAAATTGCTTCTAGACTAGTTGGTTTTGACAGTGGAAATGATGAATCTCTTGATGTGAAGTACAAGAAGCTCCGGTGTGATATTACTCCATTGCCTCATGATAGTGAAAATTACAAGTTGGTTGAAAAATATCTCCTTAATACTCATGCTCCCACACACAAGGTGTGATGCATGTTGCCTTCTTATAGTTTTGAAAAATTGTTGCTTTGCCATCTTTATACCTTTCGCTTGTGTAATTTGTATTTTCATCTGATTCCTAGGAGTGGTCACTTGAACTAGAAGAAGTATTTGCACTTGAGAGGGAAGGAGAATATGATAAATATACACCATACACAGATAAACTCCAGAATAAGATGCTTCTGTGGCATGGTATGTTATGATGGTTAAACTTCAAATTTATGCTCTAAGTCTTGTAAATGGTGAAGGTGGGTATTTTTATTAGGCAAGTTCTTGTATTATAGTTTGATTTTGTGGAAAAGGTGTAGAATAGCACCTATACTACTTTTTTTTCTCCAATTTTGATATGTTATGCATGGCATTTTGAAGACAATGTGATTTGGGGCAGCCAAATGTCAAGGATTGGGGAAAGTTATTCTAGTTTTGTTGGTTTCAACGAGAATTATCCAAGGGCATTTATGTGCTAGACAACAAGCTTAAATATTTATTTGATGGCAGGTTCACGGTTGACAAATTTTGTGGGTATCCTCAACCAAGGACTGCGAATAGCACCTCCAGAAGCTCCAGCAACGGGTTACATGGTCTCTCTCTATCTCTTATCTCTGTCTCTCTTTCTGTGCGCTTGCACAAGCATGCATGCATTTTATGTCTGTGAGCGGGGCGCATGCATGCTTGTGCAAATACTGGTGCATGCATGCATGAGTGCATAAATTTTGTTCTATTCATCATGTTTGTATATGATTTGGGTATGCGGACAGTTTATTGCAAAGGAATTTACTTTTGTGTTTCTCATGTTATGGTTTATAGTTTGGCAAAGGGGTTTACTTTGCTGATCTTGCTAGTAAGAGTGCACAATATTGCTATGTGGACAAAAAGAATCCCGTAGGTCTGATGCTTCTCAGTGAGGTTGCTTTGGGAGAGATTTATGAGCTCAAGAAAGCCACGGTGAGTGTCTGACCCTTGCTGAGGTAGCTTGAATTCATTCATTACTTGTATGTCATCTATGATTCGTAGACAATGAGAATAGTGTCAACCTAATTCAGTTAACAACTTTTTTCATGATTGTTGTATCAGTAATAGGCCTCTTATTTGCATAATTTGGTAGCTGTTGTTCATGTTTTTAGTATCAATCATAGTTTTCACTATTTGGAAGCGTTCGTTCATACCAGTAGTTGGCCATTCAACTTTGTGTTCCAAGATGCCGTCATTTGCTGCTTAAAATTGTTAGAAAAAAAACTTAAAATCTTCACTGCAGCATTTGTAAGCGTTAGTCTGATTATATGGAGCACATTTTTTTGTACCAAAGTATATGGAGAAGGCCCCAAAAGGAAAGCACTCAACCAAAGGACTTGGCAAGACTGTTCCTCTGGAGTCAGAATTTGTAAAGTGGCGGGACCAAGTGGTCGTGCCTTGTGGAAAGCCCGTTCCATCATCTATTCGAGCATCAGAGCTAATGTACAATGAGTACATTGTTTATGATACAGCTCAGGTTGGTGGTGAATGCTCTTCTCTCTCGTCTGTGCATACACCCTTTAGCCCTGACATCCTAGAGAAACATTCATTTAGGAAGCCACGTTCTAAATTCAGGTTGTCTTGCTGATAAATTGAATTGTTTTCCCTCATCTCTGTACATCTTATTTCAGTTTGTGCATTTGTGTGTGTGTGGACAGGTCAAGTTGCAGTTCTTGTTGAAAGTGAGGTTTCATCACAAGAGGTGAAAGGTTGTTGTTTTGCAGATGATATTTTTGAGGATGCTTGGAGGATTCCAGTGATCAGCAGGGTAGAAGAGGTGAATGCGCTTTTTGAGTTGGTGCTTCTTAGGCAGTTACAAGCATCAAGGTTTTTGCTATAACTAACTATTTTTGGATTCCCCAAAGTTCTTTTTTCAGTAAATGCAGACTATTCCTGTAAATGTGTAATTCAAAGTTTATGTTCTATCAATCTAATGGGCTAGCTTGTCTTCTTTGTACCAGAAAAGAAGAAGGGATAACTTTTCTTCAAAGTTAGTTGTCTTGCGGATAGTTTTTGTCTTGCGGATTGCTTTTCTTTCTACTCGAGGCACCCTTTTTGTCATTGGCTCCTTCAGTCCAATTGAAACATCCGCAATGGCTGAGGAGAGACCTTGTTGAATCACATTAGTTGCCTCATTCCAAAGAATCCTACATTGTCCATACTCAGTATGGATGGGTTTGTGGGTCATGTCCTATTTCAGTGCTCAGGGGTGATGCACGTTTGGAGGCTATTCGATGTTTCCCCAGATGTTTCCCCATCTGTTACATTGTCTTCGCCCCCTTTAGATACTTTACCTGGAGGGGGGTAGGAGCATAGATTTTAGCAAGTTGCAGGGGATTCATGCCACCTAAATCATATTCATATATGGCTTGCAAGAAATGGCTGGCATTTTTTGGGGTAGAATGCAGCCGCCTAGATTTACATTTGTGAGAGCATTTATGTAGGTGGTGGAGGCTATCTACCTGTCCATTGTTGGAGACTCCTGAGAATTCTGCATCTCCTTGGATGATTTTCATCATTTGGGAGCCTCCGTCTTCTAGGTTTTTTAAGATCAATTTTGATGATAGAGTTGTGAATGGAGGCAAAAGAGGGTGCAAGATTCATTATCAGAGGATCAAACTTCAGTTTTATGTCTATGGGTGGCTGCCAGGATACTTATGTCTCAAGAGCATAAATGAGAGGGGCATGAGAGAGAGTCATATATGTGAAGTGTATTCTACGTGTGAGCTGTATTCTTTTAAAAGGTGACTCCTCTTGAAGGATGGCCAAGAATAGTATCCTGGCAGTTTGTATGGCTGGTCAAGTGGTTGGTTATTCAGGTGGCACTGTATGGGAGAATCTTGCTTGTGTTTTATTTTAGCTTCTTGATATTTTGCTTTCCAATCATTTTGAATATGTTCATGCAATATTGATATGCGCTATCCATCTCATTAAAAAAAAAGCTATTAAAGGATTAAACAAGTAAGAATTTGCCGTCTCAAGCTTGAGGTCAATCAAGTATGATGATCTACTGAGATTTGCTCATTGACTTGATGAAGAGATCCTGGCATGGTACAGAACATGGACAATTACCAGCACATGAGAATAAAGACAATTGATCCTAAATACTAGAATTGTTGGAAGGAAGGGAATATCGGGTGTGGATGTGTCATTAAGAGAAACAAAAGATTGCCTCTGACCATTCAAAAGAGGGCATATAAATATTGGAATGTAATCCTTGAGAGAGATCTTTAGTCAATCAAGAACTTATCGGTTATCATTCTTTATCTTTATTTACCTTACTTTATCTTAGTTTATCCTTAGCCTATAGTTCTAAGTTTAGATTCATAGCTCTGGCTGGTTAGCTCCTCCTCCAAAGAGGCGGTGTCTCGGTAGTAAAATTCTTTGAAGCTCAAGAAGGTATGATCGATCTACTGGCACTCTTACCTCTTTCTGGTTTTAGATATTGGAGGCATCCTTAACTCCATCAAAATCATTGCTAGGCTAAAATTATTGAATCATCCTCGCCTTTGGTCTCTCCGATACTTGCAGTGTCTTTTAACCTACAAAAAGGAAAATTGCCCCCATCTTGCAAAACGGTTTGTCATACGCAAACAGTTGAGTGACCAAGGACGAATGGTATTGCAGATCAATTTCCACAAGAAATTTCTACTCCCCAGGACCTAGCAACAGTGACCTATGTTCTAGCACAAAGTAATTCTATGCTGCTTTACTCATAAGTGTGCCTGTATAAGATGGTATAACATGATCGCACCTGGTGAGAATCACTACCGTTGGAGGATATGTACGATGTAAGGTGAACTACTTTTTTTTTTTATGTATAAAAAAAGGTGGACTTTTGTGAATGATGTTGATAAAAAGGCAGATATATATGAGATAAAATCAATATTTTAAGTAGTTTAGTCTACAATAGGACAGAACCTACCATATATATCCAAATTTTGTTGCATAGATAAAGTAGGTCAAATGCTTTGCTGCAACTTGCAAACACCATATAATTACATGCGTATCACGACACCAGGTGAGTGTTGATTGTTTGGCTACAGGGGATAAATTTTTTTAGTATATTTTGTGCAGTAGATGGAGATAGAGTTGGCTCCAAATTAATTTTGTTGAAATTTGAATTTCTTTCATATTGTGAATGATTGCATGATCACCATCATTTAATCACCTTGATCATTTCCAATGGACTCAGAGTCGCCATGCTATTCAGAGTGCAAAACTAATGGCAACTATGCTAACTGACAGAAAGGGCAGCAACATTCCCTTGCTACAAATGAAGATGTAATTGTAGATCATTCTTCACAATTAGAGGATATCACATACAAATTACAGTACAAAAGAATATGTGCAAATTTTACATGCATGGTCTGTCAAAAGATTTTGTCATGCTACCATTTTTCCTTTTTACTGCATTCATATCTAGCAATGGTTAGTAACATCTAGCCCTTATTCCTTGTACACCTGCAGCTATTTTACAGCCAAGTCAGGATGTATATCTTGTTTCCTATACACTTCATTGGTTGATAAGATCTCTCTTATAAGCTCTGCCATGAAACAAAATTATTGACTTATGAGATAGTGCTTTCAGTTTTATTTCTTAGGTAAGCCAATAAAAGCTACAATTTTTACATCATCTCATCTCCAACATCTTCTATAGCTTGGTTAAAGAGTTAACTAGACCAGTGTAAAATTCATATTCACTTGTTATATGCTCAAACTAATAGCCGAATTAAGGAGTTTGTCATATAGGATGCCAACCAGAAGTAAAGAGCCAGTATCTTTTCTCTTAGGAAAACAACACCGGCATTGGCCTCACTTACAAGCTGCTAAAACCTATACTAGTCCGCAACTACATGTTCTTAAGTTCCTCGTCGGAGATCAGAAATAAAGAAATTGTTGATAGTTTAATATTGCCTAAGTTCATCTCATTTCCTCAAATTCAGGAGTTGTATGGCCCCCTTTGTGGTATCTATCTGTTTTTTTTTTTTTTTTGATCTTGAGCTGTAATAATCTGTCGCGAGTTTGATGTATACTCAAAGATGGATGAACCGAACCCTCACCATTGCCCAACTCAACACCATGCTCTCCAACCTACCCTAATTAAAAAAAAAAAAAAACACCAAGAGAAGAAAGGGACAAAACCATCATTTGGCCCACACTCGAAGGGTTCACCGGCAGGTGCCTGCAATCCGATCCTTGCGAACCCAAAGCAGCACGCACGTCGGCGGTCACAAAGTGCGGCGGTCGGCGGACAAAGGATTTATATAGTTTATCAAAACCCAACCACTCGATCAGTCATCACACCATATATATATATATATATTTTGCCTACTCTTTAAGATCACCACCCCAGCCCCCACTCCTCCTCAAAGCCTTCAACCATCTCCCCTCCAAATATACCCAAGAAGCCACCCATCTCATCCACGCCATTAATACTTGTCCCCTTAGAACCCTGCAACCTTTCCCCTTCCCACCCCCACCCTCCCCCGGCTATAACAACCACCCCCGACCCTCTCCTCCCTCCTGCTCTCACATATCTCCTCCATTTAGAAAACTTTGTCTGATAATCTATCTTTTAGCGGTTGGTTCTACTACACTGGATTGGATTGCAGTGATCTCCAGCTATGGCCTCTGGGACTGGCTCTCCATGCGGCGCGTGCAAGTTTCTGAGGCGCAAGTGCACCACGGATTGCATCTTCGCTCCGTACTTGTGCTCGGAGCAGGGCGCGGCGCGGTTCGCGGCGATCCACAAGGTGTTCGGAGCTAGCAACGCCTCCAAGCTGCTGCTTCACGTTCCGCTCGCCGACCGGTGCGAGGCGGTCGTGACCATCGCTTATGAGGCTCAGGCAAGGCTGAAGGATCCTGTTTACGGCTGCGTCGGCCACATCTTTGCGCTTCAGCAGCAGGTACTGGATGTTCTTGCTTGCTTGCTTGCATGGACCGCATGCATGCGTGCATGGGTCCGCTTCCCAAGGCTGATAAATATGTCTTCTTTGGTGGTACCATTTAATTACATGACCGATAGATATTCAGGAGGTTGGATCAATTTTGTAGAAATTAATTTTCCACCTCCGTTCTGGAAGGGAGAAAAAAAGAGAGGAAGTATTAAATGATGACAAAACAAATCCTGTAATATCAGGGATTATTAGTCATAATTAGCCGCTTCTAGATCATGACAAAATTTTGGTGATTTCTAGGTGGCCAACATTTTTTTTTCCTTTTTTCTTTTTAATTCTTCCAAATCATAATATTTTACTGGAAAAAAGTTTATCATGTGTTTTTATCATTAATATAGAATTTCCGAGATAGGTTTCACTAGCTTCCTTGAGGGAATGGATTATAATGATGATCATCATTTGTTTATTATTCATATACGAAATTAACCCACGCTTGTTAAACTTCTGAATAGAATAAATCTGAAAAAAAAAAACAATTCAGATATCTTTTCGTTTGATGTATGGGGTAAAAGTTGATGTACCGATTCCTTTATATATTGTTTTATGTTGAAAATATTTGCAGGTAGCAAATTTGCAGCTGCGGTTGATGCAAGCCAAGGCACAGCTAGCTCAGAGCCTGATAAATTCACAAACTCTAGAGAATCAACACCTAGGGAACGCTGCCAATCCTCTAATCCGACCATGTTCGTACGCCAAGTCCTCGTCTCCACAGAGTTCGCTTGACTGCGTTGATCAAAATTCTGACGGACTATTGCCGATGCAAGAGATGCTCCTTATGCATGAACTCTCCACACAGAGGGGACTAACACACGATGAAGTTGGGGAGCTCCAAGCCTTGGCTTCCAAGATGATGAAGAATTAATCGATCTGCTGTTGGGAAGTCATGTAGCCTGCGGTGTAAATACTAGAGTTTTGAAAGAGCTAGCTTTGGTCCTCTGACCATGCCCATCTTGATGTCTGCTTTGAAAAAAAAGGGAAAGAAAGAATCAATGATGATAACATGTCAAGAGCTGTTACTTCTATTTAATTTTGTTTATCCTAGTAATTGGTAACTTCTTTGGTTTGGCTTAAGAGAAGTTGGTCATATTTGGTTCCCCTTCACAACTAACATGTACTAAAATTATTTCTGAACATCAGAGAATCCTATAGATAAAATTTCCAAATTGTCAGCCAATTATTAGTTTTCATGTAAGAACATACCTCATGCATTGTGTAAGTTGAAGTTTAATTAATTTAGAGGGAGAAGAGTTTATGTTTGAATTTGGTACCGATTTACTGCAGGAGGTTTAATTAAAGCCTTTGAGATATATATATATATATATATATATATATATATATATATATATATATATATATATATATATATATATATATATATATATATATATATTCTAAAAACAAATAGTGGGTCATGTAGAAGAAATATGTTTACTTAGTTGATATCTTTCTTTATATCATTAAGTCTACATGGGTTGGCCTAAGAGAAGTGGGTCTTCTAAAACCTAATGATTGGTGGAAGCATTTCCATTTGGCTTGAGGAGTGAGCACAGAATATTAATTTTTGGTATTCTTCAATTATGTAGGATGTAGTTTTAGCTAAAATTCGGTGTTACAAAGTACAATGATCAAAGAATATTTGCAACCTTCAATATTATATGCTTTAATATACATGCATGCATGCATGCATACATACATAGATTGATAGATGGATATAGATAGGCAATTAAAGGTGGTTTCCAGATGGAACTTACATTTGTAAAGCTCCAACTTTTTGAGTTTATTCTTGAGCATGATGTTCGCTTCATGGTGGGTCAATGGCTTCATTGAAATATATATAACTTCCTAATCAAACATTTACACCTTCAACATGATGAGGTTGTTAGATATAATAATGAGAACTAATCCTCCACCTGAGTTTGTTCTCCATTTCAAGGCCTCCTTGATGCAATCTAAAGGATAAAAGGCTTTCACTTAGCTTTACCTAACACTCCTCTATAGATAACATTAGCATTGTTATGTACGAAGCCTAGTATGTACATATAGATTATGCTAAACTTTGCTCTAAAATAACTTTGTTGTGCGCATGGGTGGGCAACAATGTTCCCTTGATTGAGAACACATTGTAACATCAAAGGAGTAGTTTGCAAATACACCTTATTTCTTTTAATCCAAGACCATGCCAAACTCCATCGAGACTTTCTATGGCAAAGACTTTAGTGGGTCAAGAGCCTTGATAAGATCCAAAATAAGGTAGCCACGCATGTGGCCCTTTTGTGCTACCCAAGGCAGAGAAACTATTATATACAAAAGTAGGAAGCCTCAAGCCCCACTTACATGCATGTATAATTAAGGGCATGATAGACTAGCTCTGAACACTATAAGTATTTTCATCGAGCTCAAAAATTTCATTCATAAATAAATGAACAATGTCAATGTTGCTACCCTTTGTCAAGAGTGACAACAATAGAGTATGTGTGAACATAGGCCTAGGTGAATCATAACATCTTTCCTTATCAAATGGCAGTGTTATATGATCGGCAAAGCTTGCGAAGAAAGATGGTATAAAATAATCAACACATCTACCTCACATTATAGATAATTGAGAAAGGCTATGGCACTATGTCGATGTGAGCTATGGTGTAGATATAACAATAAACTACTCCTAGTCCCAGATTAAGCCTAATGCAAGATTTGTTTTACAAGTGATGACTACTAGCAATCATGTTTTCGAGGATGGCTTCTTTGGAAGAGGAATCCAACCATGTCATTATATGCACCGACTTCAGTGAGAACTCAAACTATTTTATTGCATCAATCTTTGACCTTCCATGTGATTCCAAGCTTTGGAGTTGGAAAGGTGTTGAACTTGAGAGGAACGGCATGTATATAAAGTCCGTGTTTGAGACCTTAGGTCTTAAGTCTAGAGCTGTGATTGGTCGCAGTTAATGTATTACTATGTGCATTGGGAGAAAGAAAAGAAAAGAAATTCACAAGAGACATTAAAGTGAGCATGTATAATTAAGTATTTCATTCTTCCAAATGGGTGCAACAAGACAAGCTCTGCAGAAATCAAGGCATTTAATTTGAATCCAAAATATGAAGAGTTGGACTTAGTTGGAGGCTCTTTGACTCCGTTTGTTCGGACATAGATTTTTTTGTTCGAGTTTGTATCAACTTGGCTCATTTGGCACTGGGCATGGTTGCAACCCTATCTAATCAATGATTTTATTAGATCTTGCTCTCTAGTCATATTTACAAGCTATGAAAGTTTCTCTCAAAAAAACAAAAAAAAATACAAACGATAAATGTAGAAAATATGCACCGACTTTTCGAAGCTCAAGTAGCTCTTATTTCGGCTTATTCTATCGAAGCATAATTTGATGTTTAAGCTTGGTTAGAGACATCAAGCATAAAATCTTTCATGACTTAGTCCTATGTGGTATTGATACCCTTTTCCAATGTTTTTATTTTTTCGTAAGGTCACTGATAGAAATTTATTATATTTTGGAAAGTTTAGTTTACTTGATTTCAAAAATTCATTAATTTTAAAGTTAAGGCATAGGTAGAAATTTGCATGCTTTTCTGCTTTTTTTGGTAACAATATTATTTTCCACTAAAACTGGTACCTTTTTTGAGGTACGAGGAACTACAAGAATAAAGGTCAATCCTGACTGTTATTTGCCTTATGTTAGGAAGAACTCATGACTCTAATCATGGCAGCACAAGAAATTTAGCTTTACCCCCTCTACAAGGACAAATTTGTTGTCTAGCCTCCACAAAAAAATTCTTTATATTTGTGCAAGGTTTTCAAATAATAAGATATCACTTAATATACCGGATGGCCAATATAAGTTAATAATGAATCCTTCAAATCGAAATCTTGTTATATTTCGGCTACCATGGAAGGTGAAAATTTTTTGATAACAGATGATATATTTTGTCCCAATATACCGAAATCTCGGGTTATACAACAAAGATCAACTATTGTTTTCAAATATCAAATTTGATATTCTATGAAAACCCATAAAATTATTTAAAATAGAAAAAAAAGTAAAAATAAAAATATTTTGTACAATATATTTAAATCATATTGGTTGATGTCTTACAGTATGTCAATTTATATCGGTCTGACATTTTGTGTATACACACCTACATGGAATCAAATGACCATGAAATCCTTGCCATGCATGCATGTCGAGCTACTAATTTTCGGTAAATTACTTTCCCATCCCTCTAAAGACCCCACTGTAACAGGAGGTCCCGGTTGACCCAAAAAAAAACTTCCGGTCCACCGCTTCATAGATCTTTAATTCCCGGTCCCTAAGTTATTGTTTTCTTTAAAATATTGTACCCAAAGTGCCCCCAGGTTACTTAAGTACCCCCATGCTACCGGAAGCGGGAAAAAAATATGTACCGCGTTCTGTTTTCTAACCGGAAGACACTCTGTTTTTGTCTACCAAAGATGCTCCCAAGTAAAAATCCCACTTGCAACCCTTAAGCGTGGATGCCCCTGGTGATCCCACGGAAGGTGTTTACCGAAGATGGCTTTGGAGGAAGATTTTGAGACGGAAAAAAAGGTGAAAAAATAGTCCGCAATAGGGTATGCGTTTTGTCTCTGTTCTTCTCTGTTCTTTTCTGTTTTGTCTTTGCCAATGGAGATTGTTTGGTCTGGGAAGAGACAGGCATCCATTAGGATGGATGCTAGATGGATAGGGAGAGAGCATGTCGAGCCTTTGTGTTGACCTAAAAATGTTGAGACTCCCTCTTACTCTTTACCTGTTCCCTGTTTGAGAGAACGCCGATAGTCCCTCTTTCTCTGTGTAGTGAGACTATGCTCCACTATATTCCTAAGTCTGTTTGCAATTCCGAATTATCTATTCATTGCCTCCTCTTTTTTCCATTGTCATGGCTTCGGAAGACACTGCTAGCTCTATTTTCATTGCCATTTGTTGTTATGGTAGCGAAGCTATCACGTCCGTGTTCAATACATTATTCGAGAAAGTATGCGGTGACAAACCTGTTGAAGGAATGTAGAGACGACTCAGGAAAGGTTGGAGAGACCAATGTCCACCTAAGCTTCCGCTACAAACGAACAGGACGAAGTCGGTTCGAAGGTCGACTCCGAGGCGGGACAGAAAATATCTCTTTGCTCCTCAGAATCGGATCGGAAGGGTTCGACTTTTCCAAAAGGGGAACAGCTTAACAGGGGAAAAGAGGAAGATCGAGTACCATTGGAAAGTGGTTTGAAGTTCTAGTGTTAGAAACCGGGGCGTAAAAATCAAGCGGAATCGGACGAGATTTTTATGAAATTCTTTCCGTCGTAAGAGAGGATTAGGATACGAAGATTGGGGACGAACGAGGGCTAGAATTGGTGAACTTTGAATAGGGCTCGTTCAAATGAACACATAGCATACGAGGAACGACGGAAGAGGAAAAAGGTCAGGGGTATTTTGGTCTCCTTATGAGATTTCATATGTCAATGGACCGCTTATTAAGAGCACAGTCAACAGGGACTATTCGTTATACAGGGGTCTAACTTTGGATCGCTAAGCAAGTTCCCCAATTTTCGGTAAATTACTTTTCCATCCCTCTAAAGACCCCCCTGTAACAGGAGGTCCCGGTTGACCCAAAAAAAAACTTTCGGTCCACCGCTTCATCGATCTTTAATTTTCGGTCCCTAAGTTACTGTTTCCTTTAAAATATAGTACCCAAAGCGCCCCCAAGTTACGTAAGTACCCCCATGCTACCGGAAGCGGGAAAAAAATAGGTACCGCGTTCTGTTTTCTAATCGGAAGACACTCTGTTTTTGTCTACCGAAGATGCTCCGAAGATAAAATCCCACTTGCAGCCCTTAAGCGTGGATGCCCCTGGTGATCCCACGGAAGATGTTTACCGAAGATGGCTTTGGAGGAAGATTTTGAGACGGAAAAAAAGGTGAAAAAATAGGCCGCAACAGGGTATGCGTTTTGTCTCTGTTCTTCTCTGTTCTTCTCTGTTTTGTCTTTGCCAATGGAGATTGTTTGGTCTGGGAAGAGACAGGAACCCATTAGGATGGATGCTAGATGGATAGGGAGAGAGCATGTCGAGCCTTTGTGTTGACCTAAAAATATTGAGACTCCCTCTTACTCTTTACCGGTTCTCTGTTTGAGAGAACGCTGATAGTCCCTCTTTCTCTGTATAGTGAGACTCTGCTCCACTATATTCCTAAGTTTGTTTGCAATTCGGAACTATCCGTTCATTGCCTCATCTTTTTTCCATTGTCATGGCTTCGGAAGACACTGCTAGCTCTGTTTTTATTGTCATTTGTTGTTATGGTAGCGATGCTATCACGTCCGTGTTCAATACATTATTCGAGAAAGTATGCGGTGACAAACCTATTGAAGGAATGTAGAGACGACTCAGGGAAGGTTGGAGAGACCAATGTCCACCTAGGCTTCCGCTACAAACGAACAGGACGAAGTCGGTTCGAAGGTCGACTCCGAGGCGGGACAGAAAATATCTCCTTGCTCCTCAGAATCGGGTCGGAAGGGTTCGACTTTTCCAAAAGGGGAACGGCTTAACAGGGGAAAAGAGGAAGATCGAGTACCGTTGGAAAGTGGTTTGAAGTTCTAGGGTTGGAAACCGGGGCGTAAAAATCAAGCGGAATCGGACGAGATTTTTATGGAATTCTTTCCGTCGTAAGAGAGGATTAGGATACGAAGATTGGGGACGAACGAGGGCTGGAATTGGTGAACTTTGAATAGGGCTCGTTCAAATGAACACATAGCATACGAGGAACGACGGAAGAGGAAAAAAGTCAAGGGTATTTTGGTCTCCTTATGAGATTTCATATGTCAATGGACCGCTTATTAAGAGCACAGTCAACAGGGACTATTCGTTATACAGGGGTCTAACTTTGGATCGCTAAGCAAGTTCCCCAATTTTCAGTAAATTACTTTTCCATCCCTCTAAAGACCCCACTGTAACAGGAGGTCCCGGTTGACCCAAAAAAAAACTTTCGGTCCACCGCTTCATGGATCTTTAATTCCCGGTCCCTAAGTTACTGTTTCCTTTAAAATATAGTACCCAAAGCGCCCCCAAGTTACGTAAGTACCCCCATGCTATCGGAAGCGGGAAAAAAATAGGTACCGCGTTCTGTTTTCTAACCGGAAGATACTCTATTTTTGTCTACTGAAGATGCTCCCAAGTTAAAATTCCACTTGCAGCCCTTAAGCGTGGATGCCCCTGGTGATCCCACGGAAGATGTTTACCGAAGATGGCTTTGGAGGAAGATTTTGAGACGGAAAAAAAGGTGAAAAAATAGGCCGCAACAGGGTATGCGTTTTGTCTCCGATCTTCTCTGTTCTTCTCTGTTTTGTCTTTGCTAATGGAGATTGTTTGGTCTGGGATGAGACAGGAACCCATTAGGATGGATGCTAGATGGATAGGGAGAGAGCATGTCGAGCCTTTGTGTTGACCTAAAAATGTTGAGACTCCCTCTTACTCTTTACCTGTTTCCTGTTTGAGAAAATGCTGATAGTCCCTCTTTCTCTGTGTAGTGAGACTCTGCTCCACTATATTCCTAAGTCTGTTTGCAATTCGGAATTATCTGTTCATTGCCTCCTCTTTTTTCCATTGTCATGACTTCGGAAGACACTGCTAGCTCTGTTTTTATGGCCATTTGTTGTTATGGTAGCGAAGCTATCACGTCCGTGTTCAATACATTATTCGAGAAAGTATGCGGTGACAAACCTATTGAAGAAATGTAGAGACGACTCAGGGAAGGTTGGAGAGACCAATGTCCACCTAAGCTTCTGCTACAAACGAACAGGACGAAGTCGGTTCGAAGGTCGACTCCGAGGCGGGACAGAAAATATCTCCTTGCTCCTCAGAATCGGGTCGGAAGGGTTCGACTTTTCCAAAAGGGGAACGACTTAAAAGGGGAAAAGAGGAAGGTCGAGTACTGTTGGAAAGTGGTTTGAAGTTCTAGGGTTGGAAACCGGGGCGTAAAAATCAAGCGAAATCGGACGAGATTTTTATGAAATTCTTTCCGTCGTAAGAGAGGATTAGGATACGAAGATTGGGGACGAACGAGGGCTGGAATTGGTGAACTTTGAATTGGGCTCGTTCAAATGAACACATAGCATACGAGGAACGACGGAAGAGGAAAAAGATCAGGGGTATTTTGGTCTCCTTATGAGATTTCATATGTCAATGGACCGCTTATTAAAAGCACAGTCAACAAGGACTATTCGTTATACAGGGGTCTAACTTTGGACCGCTAAGCAAGTTCCCCAATTTTCGGTAAATTACTTTCCCATCCCTCTAAAGACCCCACTATATCAGGAGGTCCCGGTTGACCCAAAAAAAAACTTCCGGTCCACCGCTTCATGGATCTTTAATTCTCGGTCCCTAAGTTACTGTTTTCTTTAAAATATAGTACCCAAAGTGCCCCCAGGTTACTTAAGTACTCCCATGCTACCGGAAGTGGGAAAAAAATTGGTACCGCGTACTGTTTTCTAACCGGAAGACACTCTATTTTTCTCTAACGAAGATGCTCCCAAGTAAAAATCCCACTTGCAGCCCTTAAGCGTGGATGCCCCTGGTGATCCCACGGAAGATGTTTACCGAAGATGGCTTTGGAGGAAGATTTTGAGACGGGAAAAAAGGTGAAAAAATAGGCCGCAACAGGGTATACGTTTTGTCTCCGTTCATCTCTGTTTTGTCTTTGCCAATGGAGATTGTTTGGTCTGCGAAGAGACAGGCACCCATTAGGATGGATGCTAGATGGATAGAAAGAGAGCATGTCGAGCATTTATGTTGACCTAAAAATGTTGAGACTCCTTCTTACTCTTTACCTGTTCTCTGTTTGAGAGAACGCCGATAGTCCCTCTTTCTCTGTGTAGTGAGACTATGCTCTACTATATTCCTAAGTCTGTTTGCAATTCAGAATTATCTATTCATTGTCTCCTCTTTTTTCCATTGTCATGGCTTCGAAAGACACAAGCTCTGTTTTTATTGCCATTTGTTGTTATGGTAGCGAAGCTATCACGTCCGTGTTCAATACATTATTCGAGAGAGTATGCGGTGACAAACCTGTTGAAGGAATGTAGAGACGACTCAGGGAAGGTTGGAGAGACCAATGTCCACCTAAGCTTCCGCTACAAACGAAAAGGACGAAGTCGGTTCGAAGGTCGACTCCGAGGCAGGACAGAAAATATCTCCTTGCTCCTCAGAATCGGGACGGAAGGGTTCGACTTTTCCAAAAGGGGAACGACTTAACAGGGGAAAAGAGGAAGATCGAGTACCGTTGGAAAGTGGTTTGAAGTTCTAGTGTTGGAAATCGGGGCGTAAAAATCAAGCGGAATCGGACGAGATTTTTACGGAATTCTTTCCATCGTAAGAGAGGATTAGGATACGAAGATTGGGGACGAACGAGGGCTGGAAGTGGTGAACTTTGAATAGGGCTCGTTCAAATGAACACATAGCATACGAGGAACGACGGAAAAGGAAAAAGGTCAGGGGTATTTTGGTCTCCTTATGAGATTTCATATGTAAATGGACCGCTTATTAAGAGCACAGTCAACAGGGACTATTCGTTATACAGGGGTCTAACTTTGGATCGCTAAGCAAGTTCTCCAATTTTCGGTAAATTACTTTTCCATCCCTCTAAAGACCCTCCCTGTAACAGGAGGTCCCGGTTGACCCAAAAAAAAACTTTCGGTCCACCGCTTCATGAAACTTTAATTCCCGGTCCCTAAGTTACTGTTTCCTTTAAAATATAGTACCCAAAGCGCCTCCAAGTTACGTAAGTACCCCCATGCTACCGGAAGCGGGAAAAAAATAGGTACCGCGTTCTGTTTTCTAACCGGAAGACACTCTGTTTTTGTCTACCGAAGATGCTCCGAAGATAAAATCCCACTTGCAGCCCTTAAGCGTGGATGCCCTTGGTTATCCCACGGAAGATGTTTACCGAAGATGGCTTTGGAGGAAGATTTTGAGACGGAAAAAAAGGTGAAAAAATAGGCCGCAATGGGGTATATGTTTTGTCTCTGTTCTTCTCTGTTCTTCACTGTTTTGTCTTTGCCAATAGAGATTGTTTGGTCTGCGAAGAGACAGGCACCCATTAGGATGGATGCTAGATGGATAGGAAGAGAGCATGTCAAGCATTTATGTTGACCTAAAAATGTTGAGCCTTCCTCTTACTCTTTACCTGTTCCCTGTTTGAGAGAACGCCGATAGTCCCTCTTTCTCTGTGTAGTGAGACTATGCTCCACTATATTCCTAAGTCTGTTTGCAATTCGGAATTATCTATTCATTGCCTCCTCTTTTTTCCATTGTCATGGCTTCGGAAGACACTGCTAGCTCTATTTTTATTGCCATTTGTTGTTATGGTAGCGAAGCTATCACGTCCGTGTTCAATACATTATTCAAGAAAGTATGCGGTGGCAAACCTGTTGAAGGAATGTAGAGACGACTCAGGAAAGGTTGAAGAGACCAATGCCCACCTAAGCTTCCGCTACAAACGAACAGGATGAAGTCGGTTCGAAGGTCGACTCCGAGGCGGGACAGAAAATATCTCACTGCTCCTCAGAATCGGGTCGGAAGGGTTTAACTTTTCCAAAAGGGGAACGGCTTAACAGGGGAAAAGAGGAAGATCGAGTATCGTCAGAAAGTGATTTGAAGTTCTAGGGTTGGAAACCGGGGCATAAAAATCAAGCGGAATCAGACGAGATTTTTATGGAATTCTTTCCGTCGTAAGAGAGGATTAGGATACGAAGATTGGGGACGAACGAGGGCTGGAATTGGTGAACTTTGAATAGGGCACGTTCAAATGAACACATAGCATACGAGGAACGATGGAAGAGAAAAAAGGTCAGGGGTATTTTGGTCTCCTTATGAGATTTTATATGTCAATGGACCGCTTATTAAGAGCACAGTCAACAGGGACTATTCGTTATACAGGGGTCTAACTTTGGATCGCTAAGCAAGTTCCCCAATTTTCGGTAAATTACTTTTCCATCCCTCTAAAGACCCCACTGTAACAGGAGGTCTCGGTTGACCCAAAAAAAAACTTTCGGTCCACCGCTTCATGGATCTTTAATTTTCGGTCCCTAAGTTACTGTTTTCTTTAAAATATAGTACCCAAAGCGCCCCCAAGTTACGTAAGTACCCCCATGCTACCGGAAGCGGGTAGGTACCGCGTTCTGTTTTCTAACCGGAAGACACTCTGTTTTTGTCTACTGAAGATGCTCCCAAGATAAAATTTCACTTGCAGCCCTTAAGCGTGGATGCCCCTGGTGATCCCACGGAAGATGTTTACCGAAGATGGCTTTGGAGGAAGATTTTGAGACGGAAAAAAAGGTGAAAAAATAGGCCGCAAGAGGGTATGCGTTTTGTCTCCGTTCTTCTTTATTCTTCTCTGTTTTGTCTTTGCCAATGGAGATTGTTTGGTCTAGGAAGAGACAGGAACCCATTAGGATGGATGCTAGATGGATAGGGAGAGAGCATGTCGAGCCTTTGTGTTGACCTAAAAATGTTGAGACTCCCTCTTACTCTTTACCTGTTTTCTGTTTGAGAGAACGCTGATAGTCCCTCTTTCTCTGTGTAGTGAGACTCTGCTCCACTATATTACTAAGTCTGTTCGCAATTCGAAATTATCTGTTCATTTCCTCCTCTTTTTTCCATTGTCATGGCTTCGTAAGACACTGCTAGCTCTGCTTTTATGGCCATTTGTTGTTATGGTAGCGAAGCTATCACGTCCGTGTTCAATATATTATTCGAAAAAGTATGCGGTTACAAACCTGTTGAAGGAATATAGAGACGACTCAGGGAAGGTTGGGGAGACCAATGTCCATCTAAGCTTCCGCTACAAACGAACAGGACGAAGTCGGTTCGAAGGTCGACTCCGAGGCGGGACAGAAAATATCTCCTTGCTCCTCAGAATCGGGTCGGAAGGGTTCGACTTTTCCAAAAGGGGAACGACATTACAGGAGAAAAGAGGAAGATCGAGTACCGTTGGAAAGTGGTTTGAAGTTCTAGGGTTGGAAACCGGGGCGTAAAAATCAAGCGGAATCGGACGAGATTTTTATGAAATTCTTTCCGTCGTAAGAGAGGATTAGGATACGAAGATTGGGGACAAACGAGGGCTGGAATTGGTGAACTTTGGATAGGGCTCGTTCAAATGAACACATAGCATACGAGGAACGACGGAAGAGGAAAAAGATCAGGGGTATTTTGGTCTCCTTATGAGATTTCATATGTCAATGGACCGCTTATTAAAAGCACAGTCAACAGGGACTATTCGTTATGCAGGGGTCTAACTTTGGACCGCTAAGCAAGTTCCCCAATTTTTGGTAAATTACTTTTCCATCCTTCTAAAGACCCCACTGTATCAAGAGGTCCCGGTTGACCCAAAAAAAAACTTCCGGTCCACCGCCTCATGGATCTTTAATTCTCGGTCCTTAAGTTACTGTTTTCTTTAAAATATAGTACCCAAAGTGCCTCCAGGTTACTTAAGTACTCTCATGCTACCGGAAGCGGGGAAAAAATAGGTACCACGTACTGTTTTCTAACTGGAAGACACTCTATTTTTGTCTAACGAAGATGCTCCCAAGTAAAAATTCCATTTGCAGCCCTTAAGCCTGGACGCCCCTGGTGATCCCATGGAAGATGTTTACCGAAGATGGCTTTGGAGGAAGATTTTGAGATGGGAAAAAAGGTGAAAAAATAGGCCGCAACAGGGTATACGTTTTGTCTCCGTTCTTCTCTGTTCTTCTCTGTTTTGTCTTTGCCAATGGAGATTGTTTGGTCAGCGAAGAGATAGGCACCCAATAGGATGGATGCTAGATGGATAGGAAGAGAGCATGTCGAGATTTATGTTGGCCTAAAAACGTTGAGACTCCCTCTTACTCTTTACCTATTTCGTGTTTGAGAGAACGCCGATAGTCCCTCTTTCTCTGTGTAGTGAGACTATGCTCTACTATATTCCTAAGTCTGTTTGCAATTCAGAATTATCTATTCATTGCCTCCTCTTTTTTCCATTGTCATGGCTTCGGAAGACACTGCTAGCTCTGTTTTTATTGCCATTTGTTGTTATGGTAGCGAAGCTATCACGTCCATGTTCAATACATTATTCGAGAAAGTATGCGGTGACAAACCTGTTGAAGGAATGTAGGTACGACTCAGGGAAGGTTGGAGAGACCAATGTCCACCTAAGCTTCCGCTACAAATGAACAGGGCGAAGTCGGTTCGAAGGTCGACTTCGAGGCGGGACAGAAAATATCTCCTTGCTCCTCAGAATCGGGTCGGAAGGGTTCGACTTTTCCAAAAGGGGAACGGCTTAACAGGGGAAAAGAGGAAGATCGAGTACCTTTGGAAAGTGGTTTGAAGTTCTAGTGTTGGAAACTGGGGCGTTAAAATCAAGCAGAATCGGACGAGATTTTTATGGAATTCTTTCCGTCGTAAGAGAGGATTAGGATACGAAGATTGGGGAAGAACGAGGGCTAGAATTGGTGAACTTTGAATAGGGCTCGTTCAAATGAACACATAGCATACGAGGAACGACGGAAGAGGAAAAAGGTCAGGGGTATTTTGGTCTCCTTATGAGATTTCATATGTCAATGGACCGCTTATTAAGAGCACAGTCAACAGGGACTATTCGTTATACCGGGGTCTAACTTTGGATCGCTAAGCAAGTTCCTCAATTTTCGGTAAATTACTTTTCCATCCCTCTAAAGACCCCCCTGTAACAGGAGGTCCCGGTTGACCCAAAAAAAAACTTTCGGTCCACCGCTTCATGGATCTTTAATTTCCGGTCCCTAAGTTACTGTTTCCTTTAAAATATAGTACCCAAAGCGCCCCCAAGTTACGTAAGTACCCCCATGCTACCGGAAGCCGGAAAAAAATAGGTACCGCGTTCTGTTTTCTAACCGGAAGACACTTTGTTTTTGTCTACCGAAGATGCTCCGAAGATAAAATCCCACTTGCAGCCCTTAAGCGTGGATGCCCCTGGTGATCCCACGGAAGATGTTTACCGAAGATGGTTTTGGAGGAAGATTTTGAGACGAAAAAAAAGGTGAAAAAATAGGCCACAACAGGGTATACGTTTTGTCTCCGTTCTTCTCTATTCTTCTCTGTTTTGTCTTTGCCAAAGGAGATTGTTTGGTCTGCGAAGAGACAGGCACCCATTAGGATGGATGCTAGATGGATAGGAAGAGAGCATGTCTAGCATTTATGTTGACCTAAAGACGTTGAGACTCCCTCTTACTCTTTACCTGTTCCCTGTTTGAGAGAACGCCGATAGTCCCTCTTTCTCTGTGTAGTGAGACTATGCTCCACTATATTCCTAAGTCTGTTTGCAATTCGGAATTATCTATTCATTGCCTCCTCTTTTTTCCATTATCATGGCTTCGGAAGATACTGCTAGCTCTGTTTTTATTGCCATTTGTTGTTATGGTAGCGAAGCTATCACGTCCGTGTTCAATACATTATTCGAGAAAATATGCGGTGACAGACCTGTTGAAGGAATGTAGAGACGACTCAGTGAAGGTTGGAGAGACCAATGTCCACCTAAGCTTCCGCTACAAACGAACAGGATGAAGTCGGTTCGAAGGTCGACTCCGAGGCGGGACAGAAAATATCTCCTTGCTCCTTAGAATCGGGTCGGAAGGGTTCGACTTTTCCAAAAGGGGAATGGCTTAACAGGGGAAAAGAGGAAGATCGAGTACCGTTGGAAAGTGGTTTGAAGTTCTAGGGTAGGAAACCAGATCGTAAAAATCAAGCAGAATCAGACGAGATTTTTATGGAATTCTTTCCGTCTTAAGAGAGGATTAGGATACGAAGATTGGGGACGAATGAGGGCTGGAATTGGTGAACTTTGAATAGGGCTCGTTCAAATGAACACATAGCATACGAGGATCGACGGAAGAGAAAAAAGGTCAGGGGTATTTTGGTCTCCTTATGAGATTTCATATGTCAATGGACCGCTTATTAAGAGCACAGTCAATAGGGACTATTTGTTATACAGGGGTCTAACTTTGGATCGCTAAGCAAGTTCCCCAATTTTCGATAAATTACTTTTCCATCCCTCTAAAGACCCCACTGTAACAGGAGGTCCTGGTTGACCCAAAAAAAACTTTCGGTCCACCGCTTCATGGATCTTTAATTCCCGGTCCCTAAGTTACTGTTTCTTTTAAAATATAGTACCCAAAGCGCCCCCAAGTTACGTAAGTACCCCCATGCTACCGGAAGCGGGGAAAAAATAGGTACCGCGTTCTGTTTTCTAACCGGAAGACACTCTGTTTTTGTCTACTGAAGATGCTCACAAGATAAAATAACACTTGCAGCCCTTAAGCGTGGATGCCCCTGGTGATCCCACGGAAGATGCTTACCGAAGATGGCTTTGGAGGAAGATTTTGAGACGGAAAAAAAGGTGAAAAAATAGGCCGCAACAGGGTATGCATTTTGTCTCCGATCTTCTCTGTTCTTCTCTGTTTTGTCTTTGCCAATGGAGATTGTTTGGTTTGGGAAGAGACAGGAACCCATTAGGATGGATGCTAGATGGATAGGGAGAGAGCATGTCGAGCCTTTGTGTTGACCTAAAAATGTTGAGACTCCCTCTTACTCTTTACCTGTTTCCTGTTTGAGAGAACGCTGATAGTCCCTCTTTCTCTGTGTAGTGAGACTCTGCTCTATTATATTCCTAAGTCTGTTTGCAATTCAGAATTATCTGTTCATTGCCTCCTCTTTTTTTCATTGTCATGGCTTCGGAAGACACTGCTAGCTCTATTTTTATGGCCATTTGTTGTTATGGTAGCGAAGCTATCACGTCCGTGTTCAATACATTATTCGAGAAAGTATGCGGTGACAAAACCTATTGAAGGAATGTAGAGATGACTCAAGGAAGGTTGGAGAGACCAATGTCCACCTAAGCTTCCGCTACAAACGAACAGGACGAAGTCGGCTCGAAGGTCGACTCCGAGGCGGGAAAGAAAATATCTCCTCGCTCCTCAGAATCGGGTCGGAAGGGTTCGACTTTTCCAAAAGGGGAACGGTTTAACAGGAAAAAAGAGGAAGATCGAGTACCGTTGGAAAGTGGTTTGAAGTTCTAGGGTTGGAAACCGGGACGTAAAAATCAAGCGGAATCGGACGAGATTTTTATGGAATTCTTTCCGTCGTAAGAGAGGATTAGGATACGAAGATTGGGGACGAACGAGGGCTAGAATTGGTGAACTTTGAATAGGGCTCGTTCAAATGAACACATAGCATACGAGGAACGACGGAAGAGGAAAAAGGTTAGGGGTATTTTGGTCTCCTTATGAGATTTCATATGTCAATGGACCGCTTATTAAGAGCACAGTCAACAGGGACTATTCGTTATACGGGGGTCTAACTTTGGATCGCTAAGCAAGTTCTCCAATTTTCGGTAAATTACTTTTCCATTCCTCTAAAGACCCCACTGTAACAGGAGGTCCCGGTTGACCCAAAAAAAAACTTTCAGTCCACCGCATCATGGATCTTTAATTCCCGGTCCCTAAGTTACTGTTTCCTTTAAAATATAGTACCCAAAGCACCCCCAAGTTACGTAAGTACCCCCATGCTACCGGAAGCGGGAAAAAAATAGGTACTGCGTTCTGTTTTCTAACCGGAAGACACTCTGTTTTTGTCTACCGAAGATGCTCCGAAGATAAAATCCCACTTGCAGCCCTTAAGCGTGGATGCCCCCGGTGATCCCACGGAAGATGTTTACCAAAGATGGCTTTGGAGGAAGATTTTGAGACGGCAAAAAAGGTGAAAAAATAGGCCTTAACAGGGTATGCGTTTTGTCTCCGTTCTTCTCTGTTTTGTCTTTGCCAATGGAGATTGTTTGGTCTGCGAAGAGACAGGCACCTATTAGGATGGATGCTAGATGGATAGGAAGAGAGCATGCCGAGCATTTATTTGACCTAAAAACGTTGAGGCTCCCTCATACTCTTTACCTGTTCCCTGTTTGAGAGAACGCTGATAGTCCCTCTTTCTCTGTGTAGTGAGACTATGCTCCACTATATTCCAAAGTCTGTTTTCTATTTGGAATTATCTATTCATTGCCTCCTCTTTTTCCATTATCATGGCTTCGGAAGACACTGCTAGCTCTGTTTTTATTGCCATTTGTTGTCATGGTAGCGAAGCTATCACGTCCGTGTTCAATACATTATTCGAGAAAGTATGCGGTGACAAATCTGAAGGAATGTAGAGATGACTCAGGGAAGGTTGGAGAGACCAATGTCCACCTAAGCTTCCGCTACAAACGAACAGGACGAAGTCGGTTCGTAGGTCGACTCCGAGGCGGGACAGAAAATATCTCCTTGCTCCTCAAAATCGGGTCGGAAGGGTTCGACTTTTCCAAAAGGGGAACGGCTTAATAGGGGTAAAGAGGAAGATCGAGTACCGTTGGAAAGTGGTTTGAAGTTCTAGGGTTGGAAATCGGGGCGTAAAAATCAAGCGGAATCGGACAAGATTTTTATGGAATTCTTTCCGTCGTAAGAGAGGATTAGGATACGAAGATTGGGGACAAACGAGGGCTGGAATTGGTGAACTTTGAATAGGGCTCGTTCAAATGAACACATAGCATACGAGGAACGACGGAAGAGGAAAAAGGTCAGGGGTATTTTGGTCTCCTTATGAGATTTCATATGTCAATGGACCGCTTATTAAGAGCACAGTCAACAGGGACTATTCGTTATACAGGGGTCTAACTTTCGATCGCTAAGCAAGTTCCCCAATTTTTGGTAAATTACTTTTCCATCCCTCTAAAGACCCCACTGTAACAGGAGGTCCCGGTTGACCCAAAAAAAACTTTCGGTCCACCGCTTCATGGATCTTTAATTTCCGGTCCCTAAGTTACAGTTTTCTTTAAAATATAGTACCCAAAGCGCCCCCAAGTTTCGTAAGTACCCCCATAGTACCGGAAGCGGGAAAAAAATAGGTACCGCGTTCTGTTTTCTAACCGGAAGATACTCTATTTTTGTCTACTGAAGATGCTCCCAAGTTAAAATTCCACTTGCAGCCCTTAAGCGTGGATGCCCCTGGTGATCCCACGGAAGATGTTTACCGAAGATGGCTTTGGAGGAAGATTTTGAGACGGAAAAAAAGGTGAAAAAATAGGCCGCAACAGGGTATGCGTTTTGTCTCCGATCTTCTCTGTTCTTCTCTGTTTTGTCTTTGCTAATGAAGATTGTTTGGTCTGGGATGAGACAGGAACCCATTAGGATGGATGCTAGATGGATAGGGAGAGAGCATGTCGAGCCTTTGTGTTGACCTAAAAATGTTGAGACTCCCTCTTACTCTTTACCTGTTTCCTGTTTGAGAAAATGCTGATAGTCCCTCTTTCTCTGTGTAGTGAGACTCTGCTCCACTATATTCCTAAGTCTGTTTGCAATTCCGAATTATCTGTTCATTGGCTCCTCTTTTTTTCCATTGTCATGGCTTCGGAAGACACTGCTAGATCTGTTTTTATGGCCATTTGTTGTTATAGTAGCGAAGCTATCACGTCCGTGTTCAATACATTATTCGAGAAAGTATGCGGCGAAAAACCTGTTGAAGGAATGCAGAGACGACTCAGGGAAGGTTGGAGAGACCAATGTCCACCTAAGCTTCCGCTACAAACGAACAGGACGAAGTCGGTTTGAAGGTTGACTCCGAGGCGGGATAGAAAATATCTCCTTGCTCCTCAGAATTGGGTCGGAAGGGTTCTACTTTTCCTAAAGGGGAACGGCTTAACAGGAGAAAAGAGGAAGATCGAGTACTGTTGGAAAGTGGTTTGCAGTTCTAGGGTTCCAAACCGGGGCATAAAAATCAAACAAAATCGGGCGAGATTTTTATGGAATTCTTTCCGTTGGAAGAGAGGATTAGGATACGAAGATTGAGGACGAACGGGGGCTGGAATTGGTGAACTTTGAATAGGGCTCGTTCAAATGAACACATAGCATACGAGGAACGACGGAAGAGGAAAAAGGTCAGGGTTGTTTTGGTCTCCTTATGAGATTTCATATGTCAATGGACCGCTTATTAAAAGCACAGTCAACAAGGACTATTCGTTTTACAGGGGTCTTACTTTGGACCGCTAAGCAAGTTCCCCAATTTTCGGTAAATTACTTTCCCATCCCTCTAAAGATCCCGTTGTAACAGGAGGTCCCGGTTGACCCAAAAAAAAACTTCCGGTCCACCGCTTCATGGATCTTTAATTCCCGGTCCCTAAGTTACTGTTTCCTTTAAAATATAGTACCCAAAGTGCCCCCAGGTTGCTTAAGTACCCCAATGCTACCGGAAGCGGGAAAAAAATAGGTACCGCGTTCTGTTTTCTTATCGGAAGATACTCTATTTTTGTCTACCGAAGATGCTCCCAAGTAAAAATCCCACTTGCAGCCCTTAAGCGTGGATTCCCCTGGTGATCCCACGGAAGATGTTTACCGAAGATGGCTTTGGAGGAAGATTTTGAGACGGAAAAAAAGGTGAAAAAATAGGCCGCAACAGGGTATGCGTTTTGTCTCCGTTCTTCTCTGTTCTTCTCTATTTTGTCTTTGTCAATGGAGATTGTGTGGTCTGGAAAGAGACAAGCACTCATTAGGATGGATGCTAGAAGGACAGGAAGAGAGCATGTCGAGCCTTTGTGTTGACCTAATAACGTTGAGACTCCCTCTTACTCTTTACCTGTTCCCTGTTTGAGAGAATGCTGATAGTCCCTCTTTCTCTATGTAGTGAGACTCTGCTCCACTATATTCCTAAGTCTGTTTGCAATTCCGAATTATCTGTTCATTGCCTCCTCTTTTTTTCATTGTCATGGCTTCGGAAGACACTGCTAGCTCTGTTTTTATGGCCATTTGTTGTTATGGTAGCAAAGCTATCACGTCCATGTTCAATACATTATTCGAGAAAGTATGCGGCGAAAAACCTGTTGAAGGAATGCAGAGACGACTCAGGGAAGGTTGGAGAGACCAATGTCCACCTAAGCTTCCGCTACAAACGAACAGGACGAAGTCGGTTCGAAGGTCGACCTCGAGGCGGGACAGAAAATATCTCCTTGCTCCTCAGAATCGGGTCGGAAGGGTTCTACTTTTCCAAAAGGGGAACGGCTAAACAGGGGAAAAGAGGAAGATCGAGTACTGTTGGAAAGTGGTTTGCAGTTCTAGGGTTCGAAACCGGGGCATAAAAATCAAACGAAATCGGGCGAGATTTTTATGGAATTCTTTCCGTCGGAAGAGAGGATTAGGATACGAAGATTGAGGACGAACGGGGGCTGGAATTGGTGAACTTTGAATAGGGCTCGTTCAAATGAACACATAGCATACGAGGAACGACGGAAGAGAAAAAAGGTCAGGGTTATTTTGGTCTCCTTATGAGATTTCATATGTCAATGGACCGCTTATTAAAAGCACAGTCAACTGGGACTTTTCGTTATACAGGGGTCTTACTTTGGACCGCTAAGCAAGTTCCCCAATTTTCGGTAAATTACTTTTCCATCCCTCTAAAGACCCCACTGTAACAGGAGGTCCCGGTTGACCCAAAAAAAACTTCCGGTCCACCGCTTCATGGATCTTTAATTCCCGGTCCCTAAGTTACTGTTTCCTTTAAAAAATAGTACCCAAAGTGCCCCCAGGTTGCTTAAGTACCCCAATGCTACCGGAAGCGGGAAAAAAATAGGTACCGCGTTCTGTTTTCTAACCGGAAGACACTATGTTTTTGTCTACCGAAGTTGCTCCCAAGTAAAAATCCCACTTGCAGCCCTTAAGCGTGGATGCCCCTGGTGATCCCACGGAAGATGTTTACCGAAGATGGCTTTGGAGGAAGATTTTGAGACGGAAAAAAAGGTGAAAAAATAGGCCGCAATAGGGTATGCGCTTTGTTCCGTTCTTCTCTGTTCTTCTCTATTTTGTCTTTGCCAATGGAGATTGTTTGGTCTGGGAAGAGACAAGCACTCAATAGGATGGATGCTAGATGGACAGGAAGAGAGCATGTCGAGCCTTTGTGTTGACCTAATAACGTTGAGACTCCCTCTTACTCTTTACCTGTTCCCTGTTTGAGAGAACGCTGATAGTCCCTCTTTCTCTATGTAGTGAGACTCTGCTCCACTATATTCCTAAGTCTGTTTGCAATTCCGAATTATCTGTTTATTGCCTCCTCTTTTTTCCATTGTCATGGCTTCGGAAGACACTGCTAGCTCTGTTTTTATGGCCATTTGTTGTTATGGTAGCGAAGCTATCACGTCAGTATTTAATACATTATTCGAGAAAGTATGCGGTGGCAAATCTGTTGAAGGAATGCAGAGACGACTCAGGGAAGGTTGGAGAGACCAATGTCCACCTAAGCTTCCACTACAAACGAGTAGGGCGAAGTCGGTTCGAAGGTCGACTCCGAGGCGGGACAGAAAATATCTCCTTGCTCCTCAGAATCGAGTCGAAAGGGTTCTACTTTTCCGAAAGGGGAACGACTTAACAGGGGAAAGAGGAAGATCGAGTACCGTTGGGAAGTGGTTTGCAGTTCTAGGATTCGAAACCGGGGCGTAAAAATCTAGCGGAATCGGTCGAGATTTTTATGGAATTCTTTCCGTCGGAAGAGAGGATTAGGATACGAAGATTGGGGACGAACGAGGGCTGGAATTGGCGAACTTTGAATAGGGCTCGTTCAAATGAACACATAGCATACGAGGAACGACGGAAGAGGAAAAAGGCCAGGGGTATTTTGGTCTCCTTATGAGATTTCATATGTCAATGGACCGCTTATTAAAAGCACAGTCAACAGGGACTATTCGTTATACAGGGGTCTAACTTTGGACTGCTAAGCAAGTTCTCCAATTTTTGGTAAATTTCTTTCCCATCCCTCTAAAGACCCCACTGTAACCGGAGGCCCTGGTTGACCCAAAAAAAACTTCCGGTCCACCGCTTCATGGATCTTTAATTTTCGGTCCCTAAGTTACTGTTTTCTTTAAAATATAGTACCCAAAGTGCGCCCATGTTACTTAAGTACCCCCATGCTACCGGAAGCGAAAAAAAATAGGTACCGCGTTCTGTTTTCTAACCGGAAGACACTCTGTTTTTGTCTACCGAAGATGCTCCCAAGTAAAAATTCCACTTGCAGCCCTTAAGCGTGGATGCCCCTGGTGATCCCACGGAAGATGTTTATCGAAGATGGCTTTGGAGGAATATTTTGAGACCAAAAAAAAGGTAAAAAAATTGGCCGCAATAGGGTATGCGTTTTGTCTCCGTTCTTCTCTATTCTTCCCTGTTTTATCTTTGCCAATGGAGATTGTTTGGTCTGGGAAGAGACAGGCACCCATTAGGATGGTTGCTAGATGGATAGGGAGAGAGCATGTCGAGCCTTTGTATTGACCTAAAAACGTTGAAACTCTCTCTTACTCTTTACCTGTTCTCTGTTTGAGAGAACGCTGATAGTCCCTCTTTCTCTGTGTAGTGAGACTCTGCTCCACTATATTCCTAAGTTTGTTTGCAATTCGGAATTATCTGTTCATTGCCTCCTCTTTTTTCCATTGTCATGGCTTCGGAAGACACTACTAGCTTTGTTTTTATGGCCATTTGTTGTTATGGTAGCGAATCTATCACGTCCGTGTTCAATACATTATTTGAAAAAATATGCGGTGACAAACCTGTTGAAGGAATGCAGAGATGACTCAGAAAAGGTTGGAGAGACCAATGTCTACCTAAGCTTCCGCTACAAACGAGGAGGGCGAAGTTGGTTCGAAGGTCGACTCCGAGGTGGGACAGAAAATATCTCCTTGCTACTCAGAATCGGGTCGGAAGGGTTCTACTTTTCCAAAAGTGGAACGGCTTAACAGGGAAAAAGAGGAAGATCGAGTATCATTGGGAAGTGGTTTGCAGTTCTAGGGTTCGAAATCGGGGCGTAAAAATCAAGCGAAATCGGGCGAGATTTTTATGGAATTCTTTCCGTCGGAAGAGAGGATTAGGATACGAAGATTGGGGACGAATGAGGGCTGGAATTGGTGAACTTTGAATAGGGCTCGTTCAAATGAACACATAGCATACGAGGAACGACGGAAGAGGAAAAAGGTTAGGGGTATTTTGGTCTCCTTATGAGATTTCATATGTCAATGGACCGCTTATTAAAAGCACAGTCAACAGGGACTATTCGTTATACAGAGGTCTAACTTTGGACCGCTAAGCAAGTTCCCCAATTTTCGGTAAATTACTTTCCCATCCCTCTAAAGACCCTACTGTAACAGGAGGTCCCGGTTGACCCAAAGAAAAACTTCCGGTCCACCGCTTCATGGATCTTTAATTCTCGGTCCCTAAGTTACTCTTTCTTTTAAAATTTAGTACTCAAAGTGCCCCCAGGTTACTTTAGTACCCCCATGCTACCGGATGCGGAAAAAAAATAGGTACCGCGTTCTGTTTTCTAACCGGAAGACACTCTGTTTTTGTCTACCGAAGATGCTCCCAAGTAAAAATTCCACTTGCAGCCCTTAAGCGTGGATGCCCCTGGTGATCCCACGGAAGCTGTTTACCGAAGATGGCTTTGGAGGAAGAGTTTGAGATGGAAAAAAAGGTGAAAAAATAGTCCGCAACAGGGTATGCGTTTTGTCTCCGTTCTTCTCTGTTTTGTCTTTGCCAATGGAGATTGTTTGGTCTGGGAAGAGACAGGCACCCATTAGGATGGATGCTAGATGGATAAGGAGAGAGCATGTCGAGCCTTTGTGTTGACCTAAAAACGTTGAGACTCCCTCTTACTCTTTACCTGTTTCCTGTTTGAGAGAACGCTGATAGTCCCTCTTTCTCTGTGTAGTGAGACTCTGCTCCACAATATTCCTAAGTTTGTTTGCAATTCGAAATTATCTGTTCATTGCCTCCTATTTTTTCCATTGTCATGGCTTCGGAAGACACTGCTAGTTCTGTTTTTATGGCCATTTGTTGTTATGGTAGCGAAGCTATCACGTCCGTGTTCAATACATTATTCGACAAAGCATGCGGTGACAAACCTATTGAAGGAATGCAGAGACGACTCAGGGAAGGTTGGAGAGACCAATGTCCACCTAAGCTTCCGCTACAAACGAACAGGGCGAAGTCGGTTCGAAGGTCGACTCTGAGGTGGGACAAAAAATATCTCCTTGCTCCTCAGAATCGGGTCGGAAGGGTTCTACTTTTCCAAAAGGGGAACGGCTTAACAGGGAAAAAGAGGAAGATCGAGTACTGTTGGGAAGTGGTTTGCAGTTCTAGGATTCGAAACCGGGGCGTAAAAATCAAGCGGAATCGGGCGAGATTTTTATGGAATTCTTTCCGTCGGAAGAGAGGATTAGGATACAAAGATTGGGGATGAATGAGGGCTGGAATTGGTGAACTTTGAATAGGGCTCGTTCAAATGAACACATAGCATACGAGGAACGACGGAAGAGGAAAAAGGTCAGGGGTATTTTGGTCTTCTTATGAGATTTCATATGTCAATGGACTGCTTATTAAAAGCACAGTCAACAGGGACTATTCGTTATACAGGGGTCTAACTTTGGACCGCTAAGCAGGTTCCCCAATTTTTGGTAAATTACTTTCCCATCCCTCTAAAGACCCCACTGTAACAGGAGGTCCCGGTTGACCCAAAAAAAAAATTCCGGTCCACCGCTTCATAGATCTTTAATTTTCGGTCCCTAAGTTACTGTTTTCTTTAAAATATAGTACCCAAAGTGCCTCTAGGTTACTTAAGTACCCCCATTCTACCGGAAGCGGGAAAAAAATAGGTACCGCGTTCTGTTTTCTAACCGGAAGACACTCTGTTTTTGTCTACCGAAGATGCTCCCAAGTAAAAATCCCACTTGCAGCCCTTAAGCGTGGATGCCCCTGGTGATCCCACGGAAGATGGCTTTGGAGGAAGATTTTGAGATGGAAAAAAAGGTGAAAAAATAGGCCGCAACAGGGTATGCGTTTTGTCTCCGTTCTTCTCCGTTCTTCTCTGTTTTGTTTTTGCCAATGGAGATTGTTTTGTCTGGGAAGAGATAGGCACCCATTAGGATAGATGCTAGATGGATAGGGAGAGAGCATGTCGAACCTTTGTATTGACCTAAAAACGCTGAGACTCCCTCTTACTCTTTACCTGTTCCCTGTTTGAGAGAACGCTGATATTCCCTCTTTCTCTGTGTAGTGAGACTCTGCTCCACTATATTCCTAAGTCTGTTTGCAATTCGGAATTATCTGTTCATTGCCTCCTTTTTTTCCATTGTCATGGCTTCGGAAGATACTGCTAGCTCTGTTTTTATGGCCATTTGTTGTTATGGTAGCGAAGCTATCACGTCCGTGTTCAATACATTATTCGAGAAAGTATGCGGTGACAAACCTGTTGAAGGAATGCAGAGACGACTCAGGGAAGGTTGGAGAGACCAATGTCTACCTAAGCTTCCGCTACAAACGAACAGGGCGAAGTCGGTTCGAAGGTCGACTCCGAGGCGGGACAGAAAATATCTCCTTGCTCCTCAGAATCGGGTCGGAAGGGTTCTACTTTTCCAAAAGGGGAACGGCTTAACAGGGGAAAAGAGGAAGATCGAGTACCGTTGGGAAGTGGTTTTCAGTTCTAGGGTTCGAAGCCGGGGCGTAAGAATCAAGCGGAATCGGGCGAGATTTTTATGGAATTCTTTCCGTCGGAAGAGAGGATTAGGATATGAAGATTGGGGACGAACGAGGGCTGGAATTGGTGAACTTTGAATAGGGCTCGTTCAAATGAACACATAGCATACGAGGAACGACGGAAGAGGAAAAAGGTCAGGGGTATTTTGGTCTCCTTATGAGATTTCATATGTCAATGGACCGTTTATTAAAAGCACAGTCAACAGGGACTATTCGTTATACAGAGGTCTAACTTTGGACCGCTAAGCAACTTTCCAATAATTTTTGGGCAGCCTGCCTGCGTTGTTTTGGAAAGTTAATTTATAAATCTACTCGCTATAATGTATTAAGTTTGAAAAGTGGAAAGAAAGGAAGGAGGAGAAGCCGTTGGTTCAAAAGTCTACAGAAGTTGCTCACTAAGAAAAGAGAAAAGAAGAGCCTGCACTCGCCTGCTTCTTCTTCTCCCTTTTATCATCTTTCTTTTGAAGGGGGAGACGACAAGAACTAACCGTTGGATGTGCCTCCCTCGTAGAATCTATGCCATCTGATCACGTGTGTCATTATTTTAAAGAGGTGATGGACGCTCCTTCTGACGTGGGGAGATGGGAAGAGAATATACCAAAGAGAAGAGATAGCCCTACCGCCTTAGAAATAATAACTTATTTGTGCATCCTATCCGGCCGGAAAGTACAGGCTTTCAGATGGATCAGTTTGAGAGACGATGACTAAAGAGCCATCTTTTTGTTTTTGAGTTGAGGACGTTGTTGCTCTTTTTTCTGAAGTTCTTCTAATAAGTGATCCAATATTGGGCATGTTTTCTGAGAATTGGAATTGGAGAAAACCTGGCCAAATTTTAGTTGAAAAATAGCAACCCAATACTAAGTCGATGAGAATTTAAATTCAAGGTACCGACAGTTCGAACGAATCTAACAAGATCTAACAGCTAGCTGTGTGCGAAGAAAATAAAGATTTATTCGAGGCGGTGCATATCTATGAGGAGCTAATTAATAGCGCTACAAAATGGATGATAGCTTGCATGGCCAACCACACTGGGATTATATTATGGGAGTCTGCAAATGATCTTCCGGATTAATTTTTGTATATTTTACTTTTTGATTCCTATGGATGTATCTGTGCATGCATGGCATAATATTTCATATTTACCAAAAAAAAGAAAATAAAGATCGAGACAAATAAGAAGCTTCATAGTTTGCATGCCCCATGATTCTTGTCGGCATGCATCATGGTCCAAGATAAATCATTTTCCTCTATGTAGTCTCTCTCTCTCTCTCTCACACACACACACACACGTGTGCTCACGCTTGCACTACAATGTTGCTTTTGATTTGGTTTAATCACTATCTGGAGCAGTCCTTATGTTAGTTAACAAATTGGACCTAGATTGAATCAGGTATAGATCTCATGGAGCCTTGGCAGTCTGGACCAGTGCAAGATTGAGCTTCTCGGCAGCTTCAGGTTTAATCAACTTGACGTGTACTAATACGTGGAGTCTGTACGTGCTCCTGGTCACTGGCTCCTACGAACATCTGCACACAGAACTGGGGTGCCTAGTCCAATTGGTTTGCTTACTAGAGCAAAGATTTTAGGGTCAACATAAGGCCATTTGTAGCCCTCATTCTATCAGCTTATGGACTGGGCCTGAGATTCCTCTTGTTGACTAACAGAGGCCTGCTCATAAGTTCTTTGCAACTACCCTTAGGGTATGCCCATGCAGAAGCTTGTGGCCGGCAATGGCTCGATCGATTTTTCAACCATGGCTTATCTTTTATTCAAGTAGATGCTTCAGCTAACATTGTTTATGTCATGCGAAGAGCTTGATTTCTGTTTCGCATGCTTCGCGGCATTCCTATTTATTGATTGCAACCAATGGGCAAAATATAATAAATGAAAAATTGAGAAACTGTAAGAATCCGTGCGGGCATGTATTTAGTCTCATATCGATTATTCATCGAAAAGATTTTGGATACTTATACAGGAATAAGGAACCCAAAAAAAACCCTTCCGACTAGTCTTTTTGAGTGAGGTCCTGAATTGTGACAAAAATAATGAAACTGATTACTCTTTTAACTGATTATACAAATAATATTTTATCACTATATTCTTGATATTGTGGAAGATCCATGCTTTTGCATAAGAAAACGGTCTGCTTGTAGGCTAGTTTGAAAGATAAAATGTTCAGGTGTTTGCTCTCTAAAAAGTGGAAAATTTTCTTTTTCTACTTAATGGAGCTTACCTTTGTACAATATAGCTGACGTGTAGTAGTCATCAGAAATCTCAATGTGATATCTAGTACTATCATATATATTTTTGACAATAGTTGATTCTCTTTGCTCAAAAAAAAAAAAAAAAAAAATCTCTTTCCCTTTTAGAGTGCATGGGCTTGGATTTTGGTGGCCCCCAAAAAAGAAAAGGAAAAAAGAAAAAACGAAATGTAGCATTGTATGCATGTAAAGCATTAATTAGTGAAACAGTTTGAGTGGACAATTGGGCTCTTGAAGATCAAATGCTGGGGAAGATCATTTACATACTAGAGCTTGCGTTCTATCCGAATCAAGTCCACACAATGTCATTAATCTTCTCCTAAATGGACTGACATTGCCCTGCTTTATGTTGTTCTTCATGAAAGCAGATACTTTTAGCTATTTATACTGTACTTTCTAAATAAACACTCGGACACAGCAGTTGCTGATTGAAAATGTTATTTTTTAAAAGAAAGATGCCAACAACTTGTGACGTATTTGGTCTAAAATAACTTTCTCAATTAACTAAATAATCCTTCATATCAATTGGTATACAAAACTACAAACTCTAGCTAAAAAGACATTACAAAACTATTGCTGCATCTTTAGAAGACCTTGAGAAAATATAAAATTAGCCCAAATGTTTAGGATCAAAAAATTTAAACAATACCTTCCAACTAGATTGTTACAATAATTCTATCCAAAATACTAAAATTCCAAGTTATTGTGTATTAGGCTTTCAAGAATCAATGCGGAAGAAGCAAAAAGCCAAGAGTGCTTCGGAATATATTGAGTCCCTAAATATTGAGCACACCTACAATGCAAGTGCCCTCATATGAAGTAGGATCACATCACTTAGTCTTCATGACAAGCTATAAAGAAGCGGTTTAAACCAACATAATTTGAGTATGGAAGTCTCTTAGGTTTTGTGGTATAATCTCAAGGTACGCATTCATTCAAACCCCAAATTCATTGAGACACTTATCTTCTTGTTGCACAGACGAGACGGAATCCATTCATTTACGCCACTTCATTTGAAACTGTTGCCCAAGGTGACAACCCAAGAGGGGGGGTGAATTGGGTTTTCTAAAAATTATGTTCCCTAATTTTTACTTTGAATAGACTGCAGCAGGATAATAGGATGTTATTTACTTAAGCTCTAGGCAATTACAAGTAAAGCAGTGGAAGATTAAGCTAGAGCAATTATATTATGGCTTTAGGGTGCAATTGATCTAAAATTACCTTATAGTTGTATGATCAATCTTAATCTATGTGTATGGTAAGAATGGAGTGGAAGCTAAGCAAATCACTTATAACTCTATAGAAAACAAAGCTAGAGATATTACACAATCAAGCATGAATGGAAGGCATGAAATACAAGAGATAAGGCATCACAAACACAAAGATGTATAGTGGTTGCACCCCAGCACCTACATCCACTCCCCAAGACCTCTTGGGAATTTCACTATAATCCTACCGATTACAGCCGGTTGTTTTACAAGCTCACAACCCAACTTGTTGTTTTACGAGCGCACAACGAACTCGGTCGGTTTTCCCAGGCTCACCGACTAGAACCACTCCGATTGTTTTCCCGGGCTCACAATCAAACCCTTACACGTTGGTTTTACCCTCGGCTCACCAACAAACCTAAACCCCGTTGGTTTTCCCTTTGGCTCATCAACAAACCTTACACCGTTGGTTTTCCCTTTGGCTCACCAACAAACCTTTAACCCCTTGATTCAATCCCTTGATTGAATCAAGTTACAAGATATTAAAATAAAGAATAAAAACAAATCAAAGCTTCATAAACAAGCAAATATGACAATATAAACAAATAGAGTAAAGAGAAGCCCTCAAACGAGTTTTGAAGATGAAGGAGCTCGGCTTCTTCTTTACTTGACCCTCTTCTGATTTGGCACGAAGTAGAGGATCACCGAGGCAGCACACGGATGGAGAGGAAGCTTTGGGATTCACTTGGATGCTCTTCTTCTCTCTATTTTACTTTGAATGGCCCTTTTGTGCTTATGGGAGATTTCCCTTGTAATTTCTTTGGAATCTCTTTCCTAAATGATCTCTCCCACTTCCATGAGTTCTCCCCTAGCTCTCTTCTTGTTTTTATAGCTTTAGATGGCGTGGAAACAAGAATATAGCCGTTAGAGACAAGAAAAAGAGCCGTTGGACACAGTCTGTATTTCCTGACAATGTTACCGTTGGGATCGGAGTCGACTCGCGCGATCAGGAGTCGGCTCGCCTGTTGCAGGAGTCGGCTCGTGTTTTACCGGAGACGACTCGGCCACTGTTCCAAATTTGAATTAATGTGCTTGCCTCGACTGGGAGTCGACTCGTCTTAACCTGGAGTCGACTCGCCAACTTCTGGAGCTGACTTGGCAATTTCGGAGTCGGCTCATCCACTGAAGTCCGTGGATCCAATTTTGAATTTTGTCCTCTCGAGTCGACTCGACTGTCCTGGGAGTCGACTCGAATCTCAAAGCCCGAACTCCCGATCCTCTGTCTTTTGGCTCGTCCAGTCTTGGAGTCGACTCGAACTTCCTTGGAGTCGACTCGGCTCTCAGTTTCCGAAAGTTGGTCTTCTGCCTTTTGACGTGAAGCTTGTCTTGGAGTCGACTCGAGCTGTCTGGGAGTCGATTCGAATCTCAGAGGCAGTAACATGGTTTTCTGTCTGACGATGGTCGCGGAGTCTCGGAGTCGACTCGTGCAATGCGGGAGTCGACTCGAATCTCAGAGTCCCAAAAATGCTCTCTGACTTTTTCCTTGTGTTCCGCTGAGAGTCGACTCATGCTTTCTTTGGAGTCGACCTGCCAACCATCGGAGTCGACTCGTGTTCCACTGGAGGCGACTCGAATCTCAGACCCGAAAAACTGCTCTCTGACTTTTCTTTGTGTACCTCTTGGAGTCGACTCTTACTACCCTGGAGTCGACTCGTTGAACATTGGAGTCGACTCGAAATCCTCAGGAGTCGACTCGAAGACTATTCTTTTGAATTTTTTCTTTGATTTTATTCTTCCAAATTGAATCCTTTGAACTTTAAGCTTGGGCCAATAAATTGTAGCTTTCTTCCAACTTGAGAGCTTTGGAGGCCTTCTTGTGTTCTCCCAACTTGCTATGTTCCTTGCAAAATAAATATCTTTCTCCTTGCAACATAAACATTAGTATCTATACTTCAAGGTTTTGTGATCATCAAAATCAATCTATGAATCAATCTTTGGGTCATCAGAAACAAACTACATTAGTCGTAGATCTTATTAAAATTCTCTGATACTGCCTGCTCCCACAAGGAAGACTGTGATACTTGTTTAGCGCGCAATCAATCTTTTTCCCCCCAAGTTGAACACTGCTCCTTGACTATCGTGTTAAAATTAATAAATGAAATTACATGAACGCAGTTATGAGTTAACATAACCATTAACCCATATCTTCTGCACAACCTTTAAAATTTCAGAACTTACAATTCTGAATCGGAAGTTGCTGACACTCAGATGCTAAATTGAATGGCATCGACAAGGTATACTGCTTCACTATCTTTACATATATACAACCCACTAATATTCTCGTTTAAAAATAATCAAATCATCGGGTGCATGCCATTTCCAAATGTTCCCCTTATAATAATAGTCATAGCATCAATGTCGAGGTGTACAATCCCAAGGACATAATATTCATCATTGGAACCGATATCCATACTGTGAGAATCAAACAAATATATATATATATATATATATATATATATATATATATATATATATATATTAACATTATAGATAAGTCAGTTTTTTGTACTAATCCCAACAAAAGTGATTAGGTAGCTCCCTAATCTTTTCTCAAAAAAAATGAGAAAAATAGTTCTGATAAAAGGATAAAGGGGCTAGAAGACTTTTTAACTTCTTATTGATGTTTAGCACTAGTACACTGCCAAGTCCTATGAAACGCCGTGAAGGATCACAGGAATATTTCTCCTTATATTAGTACGTTGTCAATCGTACGTTTGCTCGTAGTCTGACTGCTTTCATGTCTAAATATACTAGATATCAAAATTTAATGAGGATTTCACTGATGCACATTCTCATAAGCCATGAAGATAAGCAAAGGTCACTGATTGAAGGTCCTCCATGTCATGATATGCTGAAGTCCAGGTGTTTGGTTGCATGTCAAGAGTGGCCATGGCACATGAAGGGTCGTCCTCAGTGCAAAAGGACGCGTCCTCGTCGTTCGAGCCAGAACGGGGGTTGTACAGCTGAGAGGATTGAATGCAATTGGCTCCTAAAAGTTCATTGTTGTAGTAGTTCATGCTCTCGGTATTTGGATGAAAAGGTGGCAGCATCCTTCCATCCCCAGTTTGAAAGAAAACCTGCCCATCTTGTTGAAAAGGTGGAAATTTTTTACAGAGCTTGTCTTCTTGAGGGGTGAGAGTGGCACGAGAGCCATTGCCAAGGCCTTCTTGGGCTGCTTGGGCCTTGAGAGAGGCGAGCTGTGCTTGAAGATTGACAACCTGCAAACATGGCACAAACACCGAGGAATCAAAGACTGAACTATTACGTTATGCCATTGAGGATGTGCGAAGTTGAGATTAAATGATTGCTAAGTTGATTAGAATGATGGATACGCTTGTTGCTTTGATGTCAATGGAGCGCTTACTTGTTGTTGGAGGGCAAAGATGTGGGCAACGCAGCCATAGATGGGATCTTGGAGCCTTGCTTGGGCCTCGTAAGACATAGAAATGGCGGCCTCGGAGCGGTCGTTTACAGGGAGGTGCGTGAGGAGCTTGGAGACATTGCTGGCCCCAAAGACCTTATGGATGGCTGCGAAGTGTGCGGCCCCTTGCTCATGGCAGAAGTACGGGGCGAAGACACATCCCCTGACACACTTCCTCCTTAGGAACTTGCAAGCTCCACAGGGAGAGCCAAACCCTGTCATCTTGGCCTCTAGGAGTCGGTGGTATTTTTTGGCTTGTGGGCTAGGAAGTGCACCATCCCTTTTGCTTATAAACACCAGGATGAGAGGAGGGTGGATCATATTGTGATGAGTAATTTATCTGTCTCGGTCTCCTTAATGGCCTACAAATTTCATTATTCTTTGCTTTCCGTACGTAGCCCTCTTCCTTTCACCTCATCTCCAGTATTATACTCACATGAGATTCCATTCAAGAAGCCTAAAAGGACAAGGAGCTAACACGAAGCCAAATCATTTCTCCATTTCTGTTGGCTTAATCATTCAAGTTGTTTTGGTCGATCCCGTTTCTATGATAACCACGAGGACATTTACCTTTACAACATATTAATGGAGCATTTTATCAACCAAACACCAAAGCTACAAGAAAATTACGGCAGTGAGATCATGAGAAAAGAACATCTGGCCAAGGGAAGCAAAGGAATAATTAAAAAAAAAAAGAAATAAAGCACAAGCAATTCATGCATGCTTGTGCAGATTCACCGTTGCAAGCTTGTTTCCAGGTAGTCACTTAAACCAGTCACACCACACGGTAAAGCTGCCATTTGTTTAGGATTGTTGATCACCATCAATCAATTTCGCGTGCCGCCATGGGCCTCAACATGAGGGTCCTGCAAGTTCTATGAAAAAAAAATGGAAAAAAGAGGGAGGATCTTGCAGTAAACTACATAACCAATTACTCTGCCTAATCCTAGCACTTGATCTAACTAGATTTTCTTTTGTGAATGGCTGTCTGTGCGTTTGAATGTGTGGTCAAAGCAAGAAAGTTTTGTAATTGTGTGCGTGCTTGGTAATAGCACGGCATATGATTCTACAAGAACAGGAGTAGGGGTGGGATTTGATTCAACCTGAACTTTGGTAAGTTTCAAGTGAATCAGGCAATATTTTCTCATCTATCTATGGGTCACTTAGGCCAGCCATTTGATAGGGAGATCATAAGTGGGTGCAGCTCCTGCATGGCATGAGCCTCCCTGGAAGCCATTATCCCCCACCTTTGCCATGGTTTCAGTCATGTGTACTTGTTGGCCACTTAACCATAGGAGAGCAGCCGATTTTTGAGACAGCAAGGCAAAGTTCCACTGTAGACTTTAAAAATTATCAGCTGTTCAATTATTTGCAGATTAAACTAGAAGCAGCAACCTAAAAACACTTGTAAAGGGAAGTGTTACTTTCCAAATTTCTATAGTTGAGAAAAGAATTATATAGTTTACATCTCAACTGCCCCCCACCTATAGCTTTTCCCTTAGACTTAGAAAAGTGGATGCAACTTCCTCGCCTGCCCTCACCTCAGAAAAACTTCTCTGATGCCCATCCTCATGGCTCCTGCAAGCCGTTTAAACTAACTGATCACAATGTTTATTAACAAAAAAAAAAAAGAAGAAGAAATAGTGATTCAAGCCATGAAAACTACCTCACTGAATCAATAAGCCAGGCATTTGCTACCCCATGTCCTTGTGGGTATTTTGCTCTATGGGCATCCCATAAAATGAAAGGAATATATATGTATATATATATATATATACACTCCTTTCTTCAGTGTTGGATGGTCCTACGAGGTCCACTAATGCACCTTTCTCTAAATGCTTCTCTCTTATTCCCCCTTCTTAGGAATCTGCATTTCCTTGTCCGCTTTCTAGACTTCCATGCATTACTTCCGTAGAAAGGGCTAATTTTCACTTCACGGAGTGGTAAAAAAACTTTGAAAAGTTACCATCCTTTATTTGAATAACTATTAGAATTCATGCTTTACATAACTATTAGAATTCATTCCTTTTTCCCATCGAAGCATAAGGGCTTCGCATATCAAAAGGAAGCCAAAGGCCTTTTGGTCCTTCTCATCACAAGTACATTGGTGTTTTGAACGCTTCTTTGTTTGTTTTCCGCCTATACCCTGGGTTAAAAATTCTTTAATCAACATATATTAAAGCTAATCTGCAGAAGGCTAGTACCTAGTTGATGAGCCAAAAAATGCCTAATGGAAAGTGGACCTTTTCTTTTCCTTAGTTAATAATTTTATTAAAAAAAATGGTTGTTACTTCTGAGTCATGCCATTCTAGGGCCCATATTTGGATTGCGACCAAGCTAACTCGTCATTTGCACTGATGCATGGGTGGTGAATGATGCACACTGAACCAATAGCGCTCTCTCTCTCTCCATATGTATGTATGTATAAAAGAGAAAAATGGAACAATAGTTATTAAGAAATTATATCGTACACCACGTGCAGCACTTCAATCATAGTCGCTTGTTTCTATAGATTTTATTTATTAACTATTTATATCGGTGCACCGCTATGTGATGTAGAATATAATTTTTCATAGTTACCCAGGAAGTTAATCAACATATACCCTAGGCTAAAAATTCTTTAATCAACATATATTAAAGCTAATCTGCAGAAGGCTAGTACCTAGTTGATGGGCCAAAAAATGCTTAGTGGTTTTTCCAGCATTATTTCTAATGCAAAGTGGACTTTTTCTTTTCCTTAGTTAATAATTTTATTTAAAAAAATAGTTGTTAGTTCTGAATCAGAAAGACCAAGCTAACTCGTCATTTGCACTGATGCATGGGTGGTGAATGATGCACACTAGACCAATAGCGTTCTCTCTCTCTATATGTATGTATATAAAAGAGAAAAAAATGGAGCAATAGTTATTAAGAAATTATATCGTACACCACGTGCAGCACTTCAATCACAATCGTTTGTTTCTATAGATTTTATTTATTAATTATTTATATTGGTGCACCGCTATGTGATGCAGAATATAATTTTTTATAGTTACTCGAGAAATTATTTTTTTTACTTTCGTGTAAATGGAGTCTCCATCAAATGTTTGGGTCAGCTGGCGAGCCCACAGAAAAAGAGAGGGGGAGTTTGTTCGGGCAGCCTTTTATTTCTTCTAGGGATCCTCGTCCGCGTGCTCGATCTTTCCAACGTCACATCACCACCGATCAAAACAAAGAATGACTACGTGTCCCCAACGTGTGCATCATGTGACTCTCTTGGGGTAACACTTGCAATTGGACAAGTTTAAAGAGAGAGTGGTTGACAAGTACCGCTTCCTATGGTTTGTTTGGTGGAGAACAAGCAGTGGGACCCTAACGAGAAACCAAATGAAGTGGGGGGGGGGGTTTTGATGGAACAGACCATATATATATATATATATATATATATATATATATAAGCATATGAGTGGGTAGCTAGGTTGATAGAAATCACACAGAGAACTTACTTGGTAGAGGCTAGCTTGAGTTTCATGAAATGAGTTATCCTTAATATATACAACATCCTAGACTTATCTTGAGGAAAGGTAGCTTTCCCCTCCCTTTTCTATCAGAAAAACAAAAAAAAGAATTAGCTGTTATTATATATCAATTAGTTGCATCGCAACAATGACTAATAATGTGATTAAATTGCAATTAGAGTTGTTACTCAAGAGTATTATATTTTTTAAAAAACTCTTATTTTATTTCTTTTTTAAACAAATTATCTTTAACATATTTAACATCCTATGAAAGGGTGGTTTGCCAGCCTTTTCTGTCAAAAAAAAAAAAATCCTAGAATTAGATGCTATTACATATTAATTAGTTGCATGGAAATAATTAATGACCAATAATGCGATAAAGTTGCAGTTATAATTAAAGTAGCAAAATGGTTTATTTAATCGTGCACTGGACCATACAGTAGGTGATTGAAAACATGAACCTGATGTGGGTTACATTGTTTGTCCGGCCGATCACCTTTATGTAGACATTAATATAAGGATAGCTAGCTAGACCATTCATTGAATTCATGAGACAGCAAGGATAGGCTTCCACTTATGTATATGGATATTTCTATGATATAATTAAATATATTTAGTTAATTTAATTGTAGAATTTGTAAAATGGTTTTATGTTCTCTTTATAAGAGATATTATATGTTGTCATATTTATGGCTATAATAGCGAGGCAGAACATCCCATTCATAGAATAAAGTTTTTATGGCATAGCCTCTAATTAAGAGCATAAGATTATCATCTTCGCTAGAGCTTGATGACAACAACTATTTTGATCCTACATGTAGGCTTTTGATCGAACATTTGATCTTACGCCATTTATGTCTGGTTAAGTAGAGCTTGTATGTTTCACCCTTTGCTAAGCTCCGCGCATCTTGGGCAAGCCTCAAACAATTAGCAATAGAGCACTAAATTTCTAATTGTTCTTTCCATTTGTTTTTTAGATGTTAATTAGAGCTACCAATTTCATGTTTAACCAAAGATGAAAAAATAAAGAAAAGGATAAGTCAGATTCGCAGAAGCTTGTTTCCACCAAAAAAATGATCTGTAGAAGTCTTTGACACTGTGACTAAGCCCCAGCTGTTTCCAATCATCAGACGTGAAGCAAATTGTTAGAGAAATGTCACTTGAAGACGTCAACAAATCAACAAGAAGCCAATTGGTTCTTCCACTGCATATCAGCTCTTTTATATGGAAATGAAATTGTCATTCATCTGTGTAATTTGCTGGCAGACACCAAATGGTATTACTTCCACGGCACTTAGATAGGTTGGAGAAAAAGAGGTATCCAAATTAATAAAACTAGATATCTACACTACCACGTAAGAAGAACAATTGTTCGATCCAGCGAAAAAGGAATGTATGTCAGCTTTGACAACTCAAACACACTTCGCCACTAGCTAATAGAATTTCACATCTTGTTGCAACCTATTTTAATGAGCTAGAGCATATTAATCTGAATCCCATGCATAAATCCCTAAACAGATCTTGGGTACAATGAACAAGCTAGGTTCAACTTGGTTGGCAACTGCTTCCTCGAGTTAAAATGAGCTAGAGTTTTTCCTCAATTCATTCAAGGGTAGCAACAAGGATAAGGTTGTCTGCTCGGATCGGAGAGCGTCTAATCTTCTAGAGACACGGAATCATATGATATATAGTCTATTTCTTTCATACAAGTTGTTTAATGGGCATATGGAGGCTTGGTTATACTAATCCCTTGTGACAAATTGATCACTTAAGACAAAAGTAACATTTGCATCAGAAAGTGATAGCAAGAAAATAAATAGTTCATGAATTATGAACTGGAACTCAATTCTGATGTAACAAGCTTGCACATCAAACTTAGACAACCACTCTGCGAGGTCATACTTGCATCACTAGGTGCAAAGAAAATCCTATAACCAAGCGGTGCAAGAAATATTTTGTTAAGAGAGTGTGGTGGCTTCACATATCAGCGAACGTGTGATCTGCTACTTGTCACATTATGTTCAACGCTGGATTTGGATTGGTATTCCAAAGCCACGTAACCTTAGAGATCATTCCATGTATCCATTTCTCTGCTTAATGAAGCTATTCACCTCGATGGAGAAAAAGACTTATAAAAGTATTTCTTTTATATAAGTCACGCTCACGTAGTACTCCCGTGGGAGAGAACTCTGGCTGTCATTTTATTTGGGGGTTGGTCAAATTTGGCACGGCTTGGAGGACCGGACAAAAGGGTGGTGCGGCCCAAAATAACCATAACGGGTCATTGAAGACCGGTCAGGCCGAGAAGTTACATGTGGGGCCGCCACACATGCGTTCTTATTATTGCCTAATTCTAGGGTTTTCTTCTTGTCCCATTATTTCCAAGAAGCTTAAAGAAGTCACCAATATAACAATTGATCGGACAATAATGTTAGTTTACATTTTGTTGTAATGTTAGATATCGTAATAGTTGTTGTATGCTAATGAGTAAACATTTGTTTTTTTTTAATTCTATTTTTTCTCCTTTTGGTTTCCATAGAGCTTAGCCACACGTGAACTAAATTTAGAATATTCGTTCAAGACTATCACTCGAGCAGTCGAGGGAGGCAATACCACACCAAAATTAATGTCTTGCTTAATGTCTTGGCATTCCTTTTTGGTTTTTAGCTCTTAGGGTATTAAGAAACAAAATGATATTTTTTTGCGTGCACTGCAATAGTAGTCTTCTTCATCACTTGATGTTCATTATTTCGAGTCTAAGGGTCAAGATGTAATTTCAACATTTTTTTTTACTATGTTTTCCCTCTTTAACATGTTCTTAAAGAAAAGGAGGAGGGGGGGGGGGGGGGGGGGGGGGGGATCCTCAAGTGTCAAATGGACTCTCCATTATTCTTATTCGATAATTAAAGCCGACACATTTAGGTGCAGTCCACCTGTCACAAGAAGCAGCAACTTAAGTCGCATTTTGATGGCTCATGACATTGGACCTTCAATTTCTAAATCTATGCTTTTAATTTATCAAAGGACAAGAAAAGAGGGGGATGCAATTGCAATCTCTTGGAATTTGGAAACCCTACAATCCCAATGGTAAGAAAGATTGCCTTGTGTTACTCCAAACATTAGGTGATCATATGTCAAGAAATGCACCATCAGACTAGACGCATTCTATAATGGAAGGAATAACTTGAATTGGAAGTTGGATGCAACAAGATGCTCAGAGACTTGTATGGCATTGGATTCTGTCCTCTCAAATTTAGGTCTTGAGTCTTTGTCGAGCCTACCGAAACTATTGGATGCGGCAGTTATTAAGGGCCACGTAGGCGTTGGATTAGATCAATTGCTCCTCTCCGCGTAAGCCTCCAACATCTCCCAACCAAATTACGGGGACAGAGAAGGCCGCACGGGTGGACCTGCCTGATGGTGGCGGGACATGACGCTATCCCTTCGCTTTCAAGCCAAAGTGCATAGATTTTTTTAGTCATGCTTTGTTGTGGCTCAAGCTTAGATTAATTGGGGATGGTGTAGTTTGATTTGGAGGCAGATATTCCAAGTCCAGGGGCCCTCTCAACCTAAAGATAATAATACTCATCTAATGTTTACTAACCACAGAGGACAAGCATGGGTGTCACCTCAACCACAATGAAGGGGAGCATGCGATAGGGATTTTTTTTGCTGTTGCTCCGAGCATAGAAAACTTTGGGATGAATGAGGTTGAGTGGCTAAGACTCTTCTCATTCTAAGGCCAGTTGTTATGTCTTTTTGACCCAGGGGGAGGGGCTAAGCATTCAAGGTTGTTGTAGTCCTGACCTTGGTATAGTGAATGGACTAAGAAACGCGTAGGAGTAATAGTGGGAGATCTGGAGGAATGTTCCCACCACATAGACTCTATATTGCGGGCATGGTCTTGTTTACAAGAACTAGTAGCTACCTTTTGGATATAAAGATGGCTGTTTTTATTTGGTACCATGGGGTCCAAACCTTGGAAAACATCTTAGAGTCAAGATGAGTGTCCTATCAGCTGGAACTTGGAGGGAGTGGTGTTGAATTTTGATGAGGTGGTTGCAATTTGGGAGCTGTGAGATAGCTCTAATTGCGTGGGGAACGCGACATGAACTTGGCACGACCCGCTGTAATAAATCCCAAGAGAGGGCGCGTTTGAGCCGTTTGGATGCCCCTATCTAGGCCTTAGCGAGGGCTGTCAATGGGCCTGGATGGCCCAATAAGTTTTGAGGCGTGATTTGATTGGAATCTTGGTGATGGGACACAACATATATTAGCATAATTTAGAAATCACGTAACAGCCTGCATTGCCCATAATATTGTTTTTTAGTTGCATGATTCTGTATCAACCTATATTATTTTTCATTATTAGTATAAATTTGTTAGAGTGATTTTAGGATCACATAATAACTTTTATCAGTCGGTAATATTTTTCATCATTAGTGTGATTCTATATCGGGCTATATTATTTTTTTATATGGAGTCTATATACGAGTATATATAACTTCTGAGATGTACTAAATATATGAAATAAAGAAATAGAATCACTTTTCTTTCTCTTTTCTCTTCTTCTACAAATATTGCAACAACATATCAACAGTACAAGAAGGGAATTATTAGCAGCAAGGATGAGCAATATTAAACGTATTTCTTTTTTTGCATTGAGTATATGTTTCGCTATATTTTATGAAAGATTTTTTAGGTATGGTCAAGAGGACTGACCTGTCTGCGGGAGTGCTTTACGCTTAGGAGGTGTTTGAAATTTTGACAAGAAGGCTGCCAGGTTTCCCAATGAGGACTGCATGATTTCGTGAAGCAAGTAGAATCATTTATAGTATTCTTTTGAAGTCTTGGAAAGAGCTGCTTAGATTTGAGCAAGGTGGACCTTGGAACAGGATCTTGACAGCATAATCTCAGAAAATTGGTGCGAGATAAGTGGTTGCTACCACCTGGGAAACGGGTATTAAATCTAAGAAACTGGAGAACTGTTCTTAAAGGATGGTCTTTCAAGAGAAATAAGGGGAGCAAGAGGCAAAAATCCTAAAGAAGAATGATAGACTGAATAAGAAAGAGAATGAAACTGATCGCCCCCTAATGAGGTTGAAGCCGGAAGAATACTGGAGGAATCCTCAGATGATATCTATAGAAAGAATGAGTTGTATTGAAAGCGGAGGTCGCGGTTGACCTGATTATAATGTCCAAATAACACTTTCTAGCTTATTACAAATGTATCAATGCAGATCTACCCATGTGACTAGGGAACATTGCAACACAAATCCATTTAGAGTTGTTCATTGGTAGATCGTGGTTTTGTAATTGGATTTGATTAGCTTTGGAGTCATAACCTAGTAAGAATGCTAGAATTTAAGCAAGAAAAGTATGTTAGAGCTAGTGATCAAAAAATCTAATCACATTAGTCCCACATCCGTCATATGTTTAGTCCTATATCGATTTTGCCTTGGAAAAACCTAAGATACTTATACAGATCAAAAATATAAATAATACTTTTTAGCTAGCCTTTTTAGTGAGGTCCTGGATCATTACATATTTGATAAATTAAACTGAAAGTTTCTTCTTAATTTAATGACCGCTAGACAGTTTCTTCTACTAAGAGGATGAGTTTGGATGCAACAATAAGATTGCTTTGTTATGACTTAGATGTTATAGGTTCGAAATATGGAAATAGCGCATTTGCATATAGAGAAAATGTTGCATATATACTTATTAGTGGCATTTCTGGTATGTGGACTAAATGTCTTGAAGGACCAGATAAGGAAACCCTTTGTCTCCCCCTTAGTACCGGACATCCTCACTAAGCTTCTTCAGAGGGTAGGGAGAGCCTGTATTATAAGACCTATTGGAGCAAGACAATTCCTTAGTGATCTAAGAACCCTTAATTTCATAGTCATCACATTAGAATTATATGCTGGAGATAAAACCAGTCTTACTCCAATTAAGATGTTGCTTCTTGTTTTTGAAATACTTTTGGGTTGAAGATTAATTTCTGTAAGTATTTTTTAATCGGCGTTAGCATCTCTGAAGCCTTATTTGGATGATCGGCTAAAAATCTTATAAGATTCATACGTTGGACTAGTATAACTAGCAAAATCATGGAGTAGCTTTAGAATTTGGGCTGGCCCATTCGAGAACTGCTCCTGAAAATTTATGAATATAGACCTAGCCCAGCCTACAATTATATAATTTTGCGGGTTGTACTTGGCCAACCTACAAATCTCAAAAGTTTTTCTGCCGATCATCCAAACAAGACCTCGAAGTCTTTACCAATGTCAAACCTAATGAATGGTAAGTTGGGTGGCCTTCCTTTCATGTACTCCATGATAGGAAGCCAAGGAAGAGAGGTTGGATGATATTGCTAGAGAAAACTGGCGAACTCCTAGCTGCATGACAAGGGGAGGTGCTCTCTGTAGGAGAGGGAGGCTAACGCCCATTAATGTTATCCTAACAGCTCTCCCTTCTTGTATAATATCTGTTTCGGCTGCCTAAATGGTTGGTCAATAAAATAGATCGGATGGGAAGAAGCATTTTGTGGAAAGGCCAGGAATTTAGATATTGCAGGTTGTCACTCTTTGGTGAAATGGAACACTGTAAATCTAAAGAAGGTGGTGCATTGGGTGTGAAACGTCTTCAGGATTTGAACCACTCGTTGGAAAAATAGGCTTGAAATTTTCTTCAAAAGGATGAAGCCGTGTAGAAGAAGGTGATACGACCAGTCTAGGAAAAACTGGGTTTAATATCAAAAAGATCTAGATTGGCATCTCTAATATTTGGTTCGATAACTTAGAAAGAGCTTTCTGGAACTGCAAGTGTTTCGAACTGGGTTTATAGATGCTGTGTCAGAAAGAACTCTACAGTCTCCTCTCGATAGAATTGGAGATCTATGAATTGGAATTTTAGCACTTTGAGACCTCTTGGTTGGCAGCAGAATATAGTTCATGCATGAAATAAACTAGGCGTCACCCAAAAAGACTAGCTAGGAGGTATTTTTTGAGTTTTTTAGTCTTGTATAAGTATTCAAAATCTTCTCGGTGAATAATCGATGTGAGACTAAATACACGCTCGCACGGATCCTCACAACATAGCTCGTGAATCTTATATCTTCTTTTTTGCTGAATCTTCTATCTTCTGCATTGCTATCAAGGACCAAAGGTTGATATGACCTTCTCTTTCTCTTTGTATATTCTTCAACAATTTAGTAAAAGTTGGATGTGAGTGCTGTACTCCCCTTCTTTTCACTCAAAAAAAAAGAAAATGTTGCCAATGTGGTTGAATATGGTTGATGGAGCATTCGATCCTGGATTAATTGGATTGGTTTGTTTTCTAATTTTTAAGGAACAATTTGGCTGATGGCATATGTTTGAATGTTGGATGTCTGAGTAAGAGGTGCAACTTAGGTTGGGCTCAACTCAAACCAGCCCATCTGACCGTTCATTGGGTCGACCTAGCTTGAGGCATTATAAACATTGGGCTTAGGCCGAAAAATCCAAACCTCATCTTAAGTAGAGTTGGGTTAGAGTTGATGCTCAATCCAATGAACATACAGCCCTAACATGACACTAACCCGACAAACCTAATCCAACTTGATATATAGATAAATAAATGACTTATATTTATTTAGATGCTTATATATTTATATAGCTGTACTTTGATCATGTTAACTTATGTTAAATGTATCATCAAAATTGATGAATTGTTGTGGCCTCAATTCAATAAATAAAATTCAACAAAAATATCGGAAAAGTTTTCCTATCTTGAAATTCCTATTGACCTAGACTAGATATAGTTTTGGATGAGGTTGGATTGGATTGTGTTGAGAAATTTCAACAAGAGGCTAGGTTGGGTTGGCTAGGGTTGAGAGATACAGAGGTTGGTCGGGTTCATGCTTACACCTCTCAACTCAACCTAGCCTGCTCGAATTGCAGCCTTGCTCCTGACTATGATAACGGACTAACATGCTCGAGTTTTGCAGAAAAGGTCCCAAAAAGGCAAAGCATAATACAATGGTCGTTAGGCCAGGGTTAGCCCAATTGGCCCATATAAGACTAAGGGCCTTCTATCCTTGAAGGCGAAAAACGTTGTGCTACTTATGACCACAAGCTAGAACTGAGAAAGTTAATTAATCCGATCTAGTTCTGCTAAGTAAATCATCATATAGTTTTGGCCTAGTGTGCAAATTGGATAAACCTTAAATAATGAACTTTTTTTTCCTAGAGTTAATATATGCCAAATGACCAAGTTTTGGGGTTGGAATTGCTGGACTAGTTGTCATGGTTGATGTTGGGATGACTTTGAATTGTTCCTTCCATGGCCACGATGGAACGGACTTATCTGGGGTTTTATCCCAAATTTGTTTTTAGCTAAATCCAAAACTTCCCCTTGACTAAAGCTCCATTCGTATTATGTATAATACGATAAATTATTATGTATGATAACATTATTATATTTAATGGAGTTTCTTTTTATATTTAATATTTTTATGTAAAATACTAAAATCACCTTATTTTAGTATTAAATTAATATGGTGTAATCATTTTATTGTAAGATAATTGAATATCATATTCTTGATTTATTTTAACGACATATGTTATATTTTATATCATAGGACACAAATTTATTCTTCTCAAGCTTCTATCATTAAAGAAAAATTTCATAATATTTGGCATACTTTGTATCTTCATGTGTTTTATTTTTGGAAAAAAATGGTGATGGTTGTTGATAACAAGGTTTCAATAGTGATGTTATTCCATTGCCTACAATAGAATTGTTCTTGACCATTATAAGAATAATCATCTCTTATTTTGGGCTCCTAGTAGCCCAGTCTATTTGGGCTAATAGAGAGCTGGGCCTAGTTATTTGGCAGGCCCAAATATAACAATCAACTTGGAACATAAGAAGAAAAAAAAGAAAAAAGAAGAAAGAGGCACTTGCGGAGAGAGAAGCTGACTTATGGGAGTCTCCTTTCAACTAATTCTCCTTGGCATCCTCCATAATCCTTAGACCTTGGATGCTGGATTTGGTTGTTTTGGATTTTCCTATTTTTAGCCATTTTTCTTTGGTTTTTCTGCTTCTGCGCCAATCATGACCACCGACCACTGGTTGCAGGACCTCCGGCTATACCATCGTGGCCAACACCATTGTCGACCACAGCTACTACTAGGCTGTGAGGCCTCCTTTATTTTAGAAAGGGGCGAGCATAAGCTCCCCTATTTTGTCAAGAAACCAAGAAAGGAAAAAAAAAAAAAAAAAAAGGAGAAAGAGTCCCACTCCTCTCTCTCTCTCTTCTCTTCTTCTCTCTTTCTCTCTCTTCCCCCACTTCTCTCTCTTATTTCTCTCTCTTACTTTTCTCTCTGCACATTCTTTCTCTACCGGGGGTTTGCTAGATCTTAGAGAAGGATCTTTTTCTCAATGATTTTGATCGACCCTAATAGAGGAGGTCCTGATCCATGATTGTCAGGCGGCGTGCCAGCATCCATCTTGGCCCTTGCCAGATATTATTAAATTTGGTGATCCTCGATTTCTATCAAACCATTTATTCCCTACTTCAACCATGATTAGATGAAATTACCTTAATTAGACAAACCAGGATGCCCGAAACTTCGGCTTAGCCAACCCTACGAGAATGTCGGAACCTGAAATTTTTATTCTTAAAAATAATTATGATGAAATTCTAATAAAAAATAGCAATTTTTAAATATTAGGCTCTAAAAGAAATTTATAGAATTAATTGAATTTCTCAGTTTTTTTTATAGATTTATTGGTAAATTACTTATGATTTATAAATTTGATACACAGTATTTTTAATTATTGAATATGCTTTTTTTATAAAAAAATATTAGATGATTTTACCTGGACAGGCCTTGGGCCAGCTATGGTGCGCGTCGGCTGTCCAAGCAAAACCATGGGCCCTTTCATGAAAAGGCGCCAGCTTTTTGACTAACACCTAACTTAAGTACCAGCGGGCAGTATGGTACGGAAAAATCTATATAATTACAAGAACGATATGTCCATATATAGTAGTTCTCTAACATACAAAAACAGGTTGTTCAAAATAAATAAATAGCATACCAAAAAAGAATATATGTAAATAATTTTATAAAGGCACCCATGTTTTTCTTAAATAATTTTATAACTAAATAATTATATACACATATATAAGTTAAAAATTGCAACTACCTTTTGCCTTATACAAAAAATGTCATATTTACAAACAATGATCACAATTTGATGGATCTAATGAAACCACATGGTAGCGCCTGTCTCACATAGCTTGTCTTTTTTTTTTTTTTTATTGGTTAAATAAAAAAGGCTAATTCTTACTTTTTATTCTACATCTTCTCTATCCAACACCTACCTAAAAATAATTTCAATTCACTTGGGATATGCGTTGGGATTTTTTTCGGCTGCAATATGGATTAAAAATGGCCTGTCTTTCTCAATCACAGCTACGTGTTGCAATATAATGGCTGCTGCTCCACCTTTATACCTTTTTTTTTTTTTTTTCTGACTCTGTTGGCTGTGTTCACGCTGGAAGTGTGTGGGTGGCATTGTACCAAAAAATAAATAAATAAATTGAGATGCTATGATTCGAAATCTTGAGGAGAATATGCTTTTTTTTTTTTTTTTTTACCACCTTGTTGAGAGAGAGAGAAAGAGAAGATGCGGGCTGATGTCATGATGTTGGAAAGCATCTTCCTTCAGAAAAAAAAAAAAAGGAGTTGGTAAGCATCTTTGATGTCCCTCCCACCACCCTTGATCTAGAGGCTTGTGAACCTAAACAGCCAAAGCTAATTTAGTTATAGTAATATTATATTATAGATACAATGGCTGTCTTTAAAAAACTAAAGACCAGTCAGAAACAAAGCCTCAGCCCTCTGCCCACATAAAAAAAAAACAATGCTCAAAATTGCAGCTTCCCCTGCCGACTACTCCACCGGTTGGTTTACTTTCCCGTGGACGTGCGACCGGCAGCCAACAATTCCTCTACTCGATTACTCTCGTGACAAACTCCTCTCGAGAAAATTCTACCTCACTTTCAATAATGTAATAATTAATTCCAACAATAGCATTGATAATTACAGTTTAGTTTCATGAGAAAACTGACCTCTAAAATAAGAAAAGAAAGAAAGAAAGAAAGAAAGAAATTAGAAAAGGAGGAGAAAAATCCCAACTGCACAAAAAGTTATAGTGTTTAGCTCTCCCTACGTTGCAACGCCCAGTAGGAGACGTCACGTGCAGTGGGGCACGACGAAGGCTGGCTCGTTTCCGGGCACCGGCTCGTAGTAGAACGGGGCCGCGGGGTGCTGCCACGCCGTCCACCGGCGGCTCGTCTCCTCCTTCTTTTCTCCGTCCGGCGACCGGCCCTCCTCTTCCGGGGGCGAAGGCGCCTCGGCCTCCGCGGTCACGGGGATCGTCGAGATGTCCAGCGGCGAGAGGAGCGGGATCGCCACCTTCCACTCCGCCACGCTCGCCGGCGCGGGGCCCACCTGGATCGAGCTCGGCGCGTGCATCTGGAGCCGGCTCCTCTGCCTGCACAACTTACCGCGCGCCCCCCCCTTCCTCGGCTCCTCCTCCTTCGACATATATACTGGGAATAAGAATGGAGAGGAATCAAATATTGGGGAGGAGAAGGGGGGGATAGGGGGAGGGGAATTTTAATACAAGTATTCAGAGAAGGGGAGGATAAGAGAAGGCAACGGAAGGGTGGGGGGAGGAATAAGTGTGGAAGGCGTGAGACGAGTGGACGCAACCTGCTCCACTTGTCATTTTCATCTGTCACACACTCACACTTTCTCCTTCTCCTTAGTTTATTAAAGGAAAGGAAAAAAAAAAAAGGAGATGTTGAATAATTTTGTGAGCAGAGATATTAAAACTCTCTTCGGTGACCATCGAGCTTGATTAAGAAAATAGTAGAGCTTCACTGAGGGTAAAAAAAAAAAGAAGCATCCTCAAAACTCTCCCAGCAAAATTTTTCTGAATAGTTTTTGAGGATTGGTGCGAGCATCATGATTCTCGCAAATATGCCAACTTGATTATAAGTAGATTTTGCCATTGGGCAGTGTTTTGTCATGGCCGACAACTAGAAGAAGGGTGAGGAGAGTAGGAAAGAGATGGCCATGATTGAAAGATGGAATGATGATATAAAACTATTTTATTTTACAGTATGCCACAAAGTTATTGGAGGTCCAATTTTTCAACTAACCATCATCTTATTTGGAAAAAGCCAACGGTCGATTTGACGGTATGTGTGCGATTGAGACAGACGATTCAATCCACCCATTGGGTGTGATTTGCACTGTGAAGTTGTTCGTTATTGTCAGTGTTGGGTGAATGACCGAACGGCCTAGTGGGTGCGATTCCTTGGATGGTGGTAGGGCCATGCGTTACATGTGCCAGTTTTTGGACCATGTGTGATACGACTGCTCGCAGCCAGAATTATTGACTGACTCGATAATTTCAGTTGCTAATAGTTCTGTTATATTATAACTTAAAAGAAATGGTTCCAATACGATATTTAGTGAAAGAAAAAGGATAAAGGCCGGCGCGGATAGTATCTATTTGAAAGCTGACTCAGTCATGGTAATTAGATAGATTTAGACCCGGTATAGTAAAAACGATCGGCACTTACTGTTTTGAAACATTTGCAGGTTTTCCGAAGGGCTTGACACTTTCTGGGTCAGTCAAAGTCATGTTTTTTAGGAAGCGAATAGCACTGTCGATTGGGTTGCTTTTTTTCTATAGGATAGCATCGAGACTGTCTCTTCCTCTTTTCGTCAGCTTCTCTTGTCAGATAGGACTGGGTGCACTCACGCTCGTGTAGTGTGCGTCGCCGTTGTATATATATATATATATATATAAACGGTCTGCTAGGAGGCCGCCCTCTTTGCTAGCATACGTGTTAATAGAATAAATTATGATTAGTTGGCAATAGAGTCACCGGATTTTGATGAAGATATTAGATTTTGTGTATGTTGAATTTAGGTGGAGTGGTTTTGTAGCTCAAGATGAGATCTCTCTGTTGGTTTCCATGGACTCATCAAGGTTGGCACATGACATGCTGCAATGCGACTTCTTAAGGATGCTTAGCTTAAAATAAAAAATTCAAGAGAAAAAAATGTGGTGGTGCAGCACATGGGAGCGAGGTCGAGTTAAGGGTGTTCCAAAGGGAGCTGCGGGGATAAGTACACAAAAAAAATTTGTTAATCAAAACTGATGTTGCCTTTGGTAACGGATCTGAGATTCAATGATTGAATCGGTACCGTTGACTGGATTTGTTTAATTTTAATCATGGGTGTAGTGTGAAGCAGCATAGAAAGCATTAAAGCATTCCACAAGGGTGGAAGAATGACAAAAGAAGTGGAATGGCCTCAAGGGAAAGGGGAAAATAAGAAACATGATCCAATAAACCAGAAAAATTTTGCTTAGTTTCGAATTTGTAGAAAAAAATAATATTTTTTTTCAAAAAGGTACAATTTTATTTTATTTTTTAGATCATTATATCTATCCGTATAGTCATAAAGGTAGATTAAAAGATGCGAGCATTCATTACCAATATGCATGTATAGATTAAAATACACGTATGCATTAATATGAAGGTGGGCACACAATGGTTGAATAAATTCAAAAACAAATTGCTTTTGTGGGGGGTGCGTGTGTAGCTTTTTTTCAAAAGTTTTATTTAATATTTAATATTAAAATTTTGATTCTAACAATAGAGTTATTTTTTTTTAGTTGAATGAGATTTCTTCCCAGCCCAAGCTCTAACTCATGCCAATAAGCAAATCATACTCTGGTTGATAAAACATGACGACCTTTCTTCATCTTTGATTAAGCATCTTTATACGAGCTCATGTATTTTTTTGATAAATCTTAACTCATTTTTTGTTGTAAGAGTATTGTTACAAAAATTGTTGTAAGAGAGAGCAAAAGATAGAGAGTGCAATGGCAAAGAGCATGAGTGTACTGATCAGGTTATGCAAATAAAAGTACCACTGGAAATCTTGAATTAAAGAAAGATCTTAGCCACCAAGATTCTTTTCAGATAATCTAGTAGTGCATTCCCTTAAAACCTCTAAGTCTTTTATTCGAAAGGCCCAACCTTATTTTGCTAAACTAATTTATTTCATGACTTGATTATAAAGGAATAACCAACCTTACCTTCACTCTGTAGGGCTCGTTTGGTTCGCGGGAAAAGAAGGAGAGAAAGTGTGGTCAACGAAAAAGTAATAAGATGCTTCTTGTTTGGTTGGAGTTTTCAAAGGAGAGAGACGGAAAAGTTATATTTCCATGAGAATATGATTTCTATATTTCATGGAAAAGTCTTTTCCATGAGAAGCATGGAAAAGTCTTTTTCATGAGAAGCATGGAAAAGTTATTTTTCCATGAGGCGGAAATCACTCCATTTTTATTTTTTTCCAAAAAGTTTCTTCAGCATTAAAGAAAAATTAAAAAGACATTAAAAAGCTAATTTTTATTAAGAGTATAATAGAAATTATACATAACTTTCCCAAAAAAGTGGATGGTCAACCAAACATAAGCACTTTGAAAATTTGTCACTTTTCCATGGTCAACCAAATATGCCAAAAGTACTTGTCTAGGTATCCTCTTCCTAGGAATTTGCTTTCCAGGAATCATATTTCTAAGAGGAAAAATACTTCTCGTGAACCAAACGAGCCCTATGTTCCTCTATAAGCAGCAAGTCTTATGTTCAAAAAGGCCTGACTTTACTTTGCTAAACTACTTTGCTTCATGACATGATTAATAAGGAACTCCTTGAGGATATGTGATGAATAGAGAGTAGAAAGGAAATTAGGGCTCTTTTTTCGTTAGATTAAACAAACTAATCAAAATACTTTCTTTAAGACATTGATTTTTCCATGGCAAAAACGCAGATGGATCTATAAAATTCTTATCTTTACAATTAAATGGGAAGTTGCTTCTCTTTGTTCTTAGTCTCCGTTTATGATGAAATCCCCGCAGGTTTATCCCTGGAGAAACCGCGCTCTCTCTCAATGAACTACCTCCGGTTTTTGACCGGTAAATGACGTCAGTCTCCGTTAAAAACACCGACGTGCCGTCGACGAAAGGGGCTTCCATGCGGCAACGCATGACCGTCGGACACGGAAGATCGCGAGGAAGATTAATTGATTCATCCGGCATGCCCGAAAAAGAAAAAAAGAAAAGAAGAAGAAAAAGATTGCACGGAAGCGGCGTGCGAGGTGAGAAGACCGTGCGGCGGCGGTTAAAGTCGGTCCCGCTGGCCGCCGTCGGTTTGACTCGCGGTAGTGAAAGCAAAGGACGGCGGTTTCTTAACACCGCACCCCTATTACTAAAGCCTTTGAGAGAGTTATTAGTAGTAGGAATTTTGAAAGTAGGGTTGTTGGAAGTTGAGCTGTCTGAAGCAGAGCATTTATAAAAAGTTGTTTGCTGTTTGGTAACTACATTTCTAAAGTGCTGTGACACTTTAACATATATTTGGTAAACAAACTGAGAAAGTACTTTTGTGTGACAAAATGACCATAAAGGACATTACCAGTATTATACAACAGAGTATAATAAAATATAATATATATTAATACATAAATTTATAATATTAATGTAATGTAATATAATATTATTATAATATAGTATTATAACATTATGTATTATAGAATAATAATTTAATATAATATTAAATTATTTAACATAACATATCAATGTATTATGATATAATGTAATATAATATTATATTTATAGTATAATACAATAATAAATATATAAAATATTATAATTATTAGTGTAAATTAATTTTTCATCATTCTAGTGACCATTTATCTCCCTAACAAATTTTCTAGCTAGGTGATAAAATTGATTAAATAATTACTAATATTTTTATTTATTTATTTAGATCAGATTATTTGCCACTCACTCATTATTTTTCTTTTTATTTATTTATTTATTTATTTATTATTTTATTTTATTGAAATATAGAGGGGTCGCTGGCCATGGGTGGTGGCCGACATGGTGGCTACCACCGTGGGCGGCCACGAGCTCCCAAAACAAAAAAAAAAAAGAAAAAGAAAAGAAGAGGAAGAAGGAACAGAGGCGGCGGTGTTGAGAGGAAGAAGAAGATAGAGAGGGAGAGGGAGGGGATGGGTGAGAGAAGAAGAGATGGGATGAGGATTTTGGGGGGGAAAAAGTGAGATTTAAATGAGGTATTTTGGTCCAAAAAACAGCTTCCCGACAAAGCTGAAAACAAAGTTTTCGGAAAGCTCAAAATTGGAACTTCTCCCCAAAAGCTATTTTCAGCTTTCCGTAAAAGCTAAAGCAGCTTTTCGAAAATTTTACCAAACACCATTTTTTATCTACAAGTACTTTTGAAGGGCTAGAAAGTACTTTTTGGCCCTCTAAAAGCTTCCCCAAAGAAGGCCTAAGCCTTTGTTGTTCTTTCCTCGTGCCAAATAAAATATAGAAAGATCTGAAATGGTGTCTCGTGATCTAGTCCCAGTGCGGTTGGCAAGAGCTTTTGTGGTCGAAGACTAGATTCTTGTGTTCTTTGCTCATGTGCCGAATACAAGTCATCACTAGGAACGGGCTCTTTAATCCATGTGGAGGTAATCCATGTGGAGGTAGCGATAGAGAGATTTTTTTTTTCTTGCCATCTGAAACAAAGTTAGAAAGGAGTGTTGGCGAGTGGTATCATGAAGCCTGGGATCTTTCCATAGGCTGATGCTCTTCCCTTGCTGATGCTGTTGCCAGTACACATATAGAAAAGGCTCAGCGTAAGATAAAAATCGACGGCCAATGGAATGATACTGATGCTTTTCCCTTGTCTAATGGAAGGTAAGCCGGTGAATTGTAAAATCAGATGGCCGAAATAGAGCAAAGGTGCTTTTTGATGCAGAAGAGAACCATGCCCTTTCCTTTTTCCTGGTCTGTGCGCAAATATGTCTATATAATATACGTGCGTTGTCAATGTGGTTTTCCACCTTGGTGATACTGCAATGAGTAGTTTGGTACGTGCATCTTTCTTTTCAATTGACGAATAAGCCCTAGGTCTTTGAGACAAATGGACAACTAAATCGACCTATACCAAGTTAGATTATATAGTTCTATCTATCCTGTGAATGATTTTAAGATAAATGATAATATGGATCAGGCGTGCATGCACCCAAAAAAATACAACTTTCGGATCTGCGGTGCAAGGTACTGAAGCAAATAGGAAGTTACCCGTATCTGTTACTTTGTTAATATAAGGCAAAACCTAATCCCCATAAATCACAAGCAGCAGCGCTCACCGAACAGCTTGAATGGTTTCTGAATTATGTCAGCATACAGCATGTTCTCCCTGTCCTTTCTCTTTGTTTTCTGAATAATAAGCCATCAAAACTAGTTATAGCAAATCGAATGGGGAGACAAGCAGTCTGAACAATAATCAAATGTGACACTGAGAAGGCAAGAGTCTGCAATCAACAATCATCATGAAACCAGCTAAACATTTTTATTTTTCTTTAAACCATCAATTCTGCAAGTTCAAAAAAAAGAAGGCTAAAAAACCAAACGCTAGGGCTTCACTTGCTCTCTGATGAACTGCTCCACCTGAGAGACCTCACCAGTCAAACCAGATGCATCTGTTATTGTCACCTTGTTTCGGCACTGGGAGAAGGCAAATGGCTCTCCAGGCACCCCAAGCGTATGTTCGTTGGCAATATCAGCAGTGGATAGGGCATTTCTTGACGTACGAAGCTTGTCTCTGCAAAATAATGAAGCCAGAATGTTTAACTCTATTGAATCATAGTACAGGAATATTCTAGCATCCATTTGTTTGGAGACATAAAAAGCTATTTGAAAAACACATTCTGCTAAGATGTGGTAGCTACCTTGATGCATGACAATATTCAGAGAGAATTGCTAACCAGGAAAAAAAGCCTAAACATTTAGCACGAACATAATTAAGTATACAAACAGAGGGTCCTGTTATCACCAAGGAGAAGTGGAAAATCAGACAGCTTATATCATCGATAAAGGAAAAAAGGGGAACCCCTTCATGGTAGGTGGCGGTATCATGTTTTCTGTCAGCCGTGTAGTGATCCTCTCCAGCATTCAGCAATCACTGATGTCTGTTTAACATGCTTGTTAAATTAGCTCGCATCTTTTTATGTTTGCATCACACTGCATTCTTTCAGCAAATAGCTTTGCAAGCCCAAAGATTAAATGAGTCAGTAAGGCATTACTTCTCCCTCTGATACCCAGTAACATGACTCATGAGTCAAGGCCCCTCAATCAAGGTGTGACCTTGCCTGATCTGTAGGGAGGGCCATCACTTAATGAACCAAGGGTAGCACAACCATTCACACATGATGGACGGCGATGATCTATCATGACTGGTTAGCACACTTATTTCCCCCTCAATAATTCTCCACAGAGCATGTTATGGGGAGAAGAAGCAACTTCTGGGGAAATGAATAGTTTATACAAGGACTTCCCATGGAAGAAAGTATGATAAATGATAACATAATACTGCTAGAGCCAATGAAATGAGTGGGTGCATGAAAGCAAGGGTAATGTTTGAATTAAGTAGAACAATGATTACTTACTGACTTTCAAGACTAGGTCAAACGTGCTAGAAACATCTTAAAGTCTCCAACTAAGAGAGCAGTTATTAACATGAAAAAACATTATCACAGGAAGGTCCAGTCAAACATCGTAAGCTAGTCATTATGGAAGCAAGAGGATGAACAACCATAATACCCTAATTCTGATATAAAAAAGATGGCATCATAAGCCCCTGAATAAATCTGTTCGATCCTTTATCTTACTCTTTTCTCCTTCCAAGCAGTTCAGTGAAATCCTTCTCTTCCTCCTCATCCTCTACCTCTTGAAGCTCCTTTTTTAAATAAAGTTTTCATTATGGAAATAAGTAAAAGATTCTTCCCTGTACTAATTGTCAAACCATAACAAGTTGTTTCATGTATTTTGAAATTTTTAACCATATAAACTAGCGAGAGTTTTAAAACTTTCAGGTGTTTGGTTTACAAATGTTATTGAATTTAAAATATTTGGCAGAAGAGTTACTATGAATACAGCAAGGAAAGGTTTGTGAAAAGCACACATTAATAGAATAGTGCAGTGTTTTGAAAACGAGAAGTGCAAAGAACTCACAGCATTGACCAAAAGTTGGGACAATGCATGTTTTTTGTGGTTAGCATTGCTCGGTAATACATGTGCATACCAACTAAGACATTCATAAATATCTTCATAAATAATTTTAATTCAAGCTTGACCAAACCAGGCTCCATCATTCAGCTCCATTATACCTTTACTCCAGGTGCTGTTCAAATTTCATGCATCTCATCTTTTCTTTAGCTTGCGCTGCAATTTTTCATTAAATTTCAATGTTGAGGCAGGGGGACAAAATAAAACCTACTACCAGAAATATCTATAAAAAAACACCAATTTTTCTCTTTAATCTTAGCAAACACCACAAAGTTAGAAAGATACCTCTAAAAAAATCATTGTTGCATCATAAAATGCTTTCCATATTAACTGCATAGACTTTTCTCAAACATAATGCACTTTGTAAAAATGTGTTAAATGATATAGCTTCTAACAAATGAGGAAAATTTAGGATCTTACATTTCCTTCTCTAATTGTTTCCTGATGAATTCCTTGGAGTGTGCCGTCACTTTATCTGTCTTGTTGCATAAAATCAAAATGGGGACTTTCCTCTTCACGATGCTTGCTTTAGTCAGAATATCATACAGATACCTTACCAAAAACAACAATACATGAGAAAGTAATTATTAAGTTAGTTATAGACGGAAGAATCCCATGATAAGTAGTTCTTAAACTAGCCCAACGGCCATGAGCACATAAAGATTAAATGCAGGCTATCGAAGAACCCTTACGTCACCCACTAGAAGTATAGCACTTCTATAGCAGGACTTATGATTATTATTACCAACATCAGTTTAAGATGCATATAGCTATCTGCTTAAATAAGATGGAATAAATAACAATGTATCAGCGGAAAGGTTAGTGAATTACTCAGCAGCTGCTCGACAGTTTGGTAAGAAATCTAAAGCATCCACAACGAAAATGAGACCAGCTGCATGAGGCAAGAATTCATCAAGTTTGGGTCTAAGCCGTGAATGCCCAGGAACATCAACCAAATTGATGGGTTTCAGTTTGCCCTTCTACACACAGGAGATGGGAGTGGAATCAGCATTATATATAACAAGTATATTGGTCTCACTTCATTTTTTGGTTAAACAAATATAAAGCAGAAGTATATTTATATTATGGCTTTATTATGAATATAGAATTGGTTAGATTGCTACCTTTTCCATTTCAGAATGCAGCATAAAAGTACCCTCATTCGGTTCCATTGATGTAATGGTACCTTGTTGTGAAGAGCCATCACGGAGCTAACATACAGACAACAAGGTAGTCAGAATGTAGATTGAAGGATAAAATTGTAGATCTGATCATCCATTTTTGTTAAGACAAACCAAACCAAAGAGGTGAAGATGATAAAATTAAATTTAGGATACAAAAACATGTTATCATATTTCATTCCCTCAACAAAGTGACATGATTTGTATACAACACAGTTATACATCTGCAATGGAAGTGCTGAAGTATATTTTCTTCAGATGATATAGTATGCAGTATGCACCATTCTCAAGCTTTATTAGCACAGCTGGGAAGAAAACAACAGAATTACAGCATGACATTGGTTTTATGCCAATTACATTAGAAAATGGGACATACCAATCTTAATTTTCCTTCAAAAACTTCCCTGAACTCCTTTCTCGAGCATTTTTTATTAATTTAAAAACAAAAATTCAAACTCAATGATCCAATATGAACTAAAAATTGAAACTAAGCTCATATTTCTAGGTTTTGTTTTCTTATTAATAAATAACATTGACTTCCTTTCCTTTAGGGAAGTAAAACTTCATTGAATTTTTTTTGGAGTAATCAAACTTGATTTCAGAGAAGCCGGTAGGGAGCAATAGTCAAGCTACCAGTTATCAAAAGAAAATCATTAGAAAGCCAGTATTCTAAAAGAAGTTGACAGCTCCAACGATGACAATAAGGATCATGCAGATGGTACACATGATATTGGTGGTGCTTATAATGGGAATGACAAGAGTTTAGAGCTGGAAATGGGCATGGGATGGCCCAATGCTCATTAGTCCATGCTAGCTTTGGGTCAGGCTTTGGGCTTAAATTTTGCATGTTTGGTCATCTCCTGGCTTAAAACTTGAGGCCCAAATGAGTTTTGAGCCGGGTTCAAGCAACCTTGAACTGAGCCAAAGACCAAGTTATCAACATTTAGATAATTACTATTACAATGAATCCTAGCAATATATCAACAACTTCTGGATGGCCAGATTAATTTAGCTTTAGTTAATTATCTAAAACAAAACCTAACTCCCTTTCCCAATTCTCCAATCACAAAAGCACCTCAGGCTTCTTTGAGCTCTTGTTCCTCCTCTTTGATCTTAATGATGATAAGGAGAGCTACCATCAGCCACTCCAGTTCTAGAGCATCCCCAACCCACTGCCAAGGTGCACCTGTTTGGTTACTACTCCTACTCCCATATGATGCACCCCTTTTCCCCATCATCATCAAAGCCCAAGGGTGACACTCGACTCCTCTCTTTCCTCCTATAGACCTTATTCATGGCAGCAGTCCTCACCCTCATTTTCCTCTTCAATGACATCAAAGCTCTTCTCTTCCACCTATCACCAAATTGACCTTCTGTCATAGTCGCCACCACCAGAAGCCCCAAGTGGGCATCCTGACAACTTCACCACCTCCATTGAGAAGGCTTCCAAGCTAAACATAAAACTATAACTGTTTGAGTACTATATGGCGACCCAACCGGTCCACGCATGTCTACCTGTTGGATTCTTAGCCCATTTAGCCATAACCCGAGCTCAGGTGAAAGCATGGGTCTTACCCTTGTAAGAGCTTCTGAGCTTAAGCCCAATGTGAAGCTCAAGCAAAATGCTACCTGTCAAGACTGGGAAAGGGGTGGCCCGGCCAGAGCATGGACCATTACCATTACTACTACAATCAATAACATTACTCATATTAATGTTCATTGTGTTGTCAAGATTAATTGCTCAAAACTTATAAATCAGAAGCAACATATAAGAGTAAAAGATAAACTTTCACTCATGAGAATAATAAAGGGAGAATTTATTACCACTGTCTTGGTGATTATGTAGAATAACATTGCCATTATTGCAGTGGGGAAAGGGTCTAAAAGGCTCAAGTACAATTAGATGGTATCTTGCCCTCGACTTAATGCCAATCCATATTAGTCATCTATTCTAAGAATTCATCTGTCTGATTCTACCCCCAACTCCTCTGCAGACATTAATATGAAACATATGGGCACAGAAACCGCCTAATTCATAGATAAAAATTGACTTTTGTCATACTTAAAGGTGGTGTTGATGACCAAGATATTAAATCGACGACCCTTAAGTTCAATTGTTTTATAATTTAGAGATCTATATTATGAGCTACATATTATTGTTTATTAAAGATCCTTGACTATGCATATCCACATGTCTGCTTCCCTGTTATGCAAAATATGATAAGTGACTTCTCAATTATAAGACAAGCAAAATGGATTAAATTCTCACAAATTAATAATCACGCTAAAATGTATCTTTTTTTTTCATTTCTTGTGAATTCTTTAGGTTAACATGGCCAATAGAATACGTGAGTTTCATCTAGCTTTATCCAAAAACTAACAAAACATACCAATTTCCATCATAATGTTTCAGTTTCTACCAGCTAAAATATAGGCCAGAATCCAATATTCCTAAAATTGCCCTTTCTCCTTGTTCTCCTTGCTCATCCATTTCCTTCTATTCAACTCCCTGTTTTCTATGTTTACCACAGTTTCTAGTACTCGTACCCATGCTATTTAGTTATGAGCCTTCCCCATATTTTTGTTGTAACCTTCTCGGTTCCATCTTATTTTCATATTTTCTTTAACTCCAGTTTACAAAACCTCCATTAGCCTCTTTTGGGCATGTATCGATTAAGGAGATTTTACTTGCTTCTATGGTTCATGCAAAATTTCGTAGCTGCAAACTCTTAGCAAATGTAACTTTTGTTTGAGTTTGGTGACTTAACTAACTTCAAGTAAAATTCTTTTTATTTGATTACTTTTAAAGGAGGAACACTGATAGATACGACATGTGCCTATCAATATGTACTGTACTAACTGCTTGGTGATACAAAGGGTTATCAGTTTAGGCAAATACGTCTGAACTACATCCAAACCACTCAAACAAACCTCAGCGATTTCATCAGGTGCCACTCAAGATGACTAAAACAGCCTATTTTGCAATCATTCTCCACAATATGATGGTGGGAACAAAGTGAGGGTGAAGGTAAAACTGCCTAGGGAGATTGGCCTGCAAGAACAAAGCTTGGTCTTTGATTTTTGGGGCTAGAAAATCACCCTAGCTAGCTAATCTTCTCCCTCCTCTCTTTTTTCCTTATTTCTTCAAAAATCTGAGTGAAAGTTTATGTTTAATTGAAAGAGATCAAAGGAATTTTTGTCAAATTAGGATTAAATGCCGTTTGATCATGGGATTCATACATTAAAGGATGAATCAGGAATCAAAATTGAAGATTTGGGGGTTCCTGAACCTCAAAATCTATACCCAAAAATTATGTAAATCCAAAAAATAACCAAAAGAAGGCTATTCTAAGGGCATATCAGCCATATCCGTGCATGTCCATTGACACCCTTTATTGGCATAATCCTCAATTTTGGTGCATATTGTACCTACCCTGGTTAGTTTGTCCATGTACCTCGATAGTTTGAACCTTGCTTTTATGTAAATTCGAGACAATGAATAATGTTTACACCTAAACTTTATGAGAAATCCATCTTCAATCAATCCTAAAATTTGGCATGAACCTAGGGAGCATTAGACGAGCATATACCAGGTCTTTCCTTCGTCTCGTGATTGTTTATGAAGTTTTATAGATTACCAAGATAGAAGTGCACATTGAGCCACTAAATTTATAATTCTGTTATTCCATGTTTTGTGGTAATTCAAAATTTATCATCAGTAATCTTCTTCAAATGTATATTTGCTCAGCATAATGCATGAAATTATAGAATTCAGTACTAAGAATCACTTTCATTGCAGGGGGGAGGGGGGGGAGAGAGAGAGAGATCTTATCGATGGCTTATGTATCCTCTAATTTGTTCTTTATTTTCATTCATCAAAGTATGACAATAGATGGAACATATATACCTTCTACACAATTCCAGCTTCACTATAGCATACACTCCCTCCACCGACCCCCACCAAGAGAGAGAGCGACAGAGGATAGAGAGCAGTACCTGGTAAAAGAGAACTGTTTTTCCACTGCCACTTAATCCAGCAAGCACTATGGTATTAGACTTGGCAGGCTTCAATAATCGGACTGTGATATTAAAACAAAAAAAATGCAAGATTAGAAAAGATTCAATATTCAGTAACACCAATTATTTCTACAATGAAATGTAGGGGAAGATCCGCCGTGTTTCGATACTCTAACAAGGCTCTTTCACCCTTCACTTCCTTCAGACCTTTAGAAAACTTAGGTTTCTTCTTTCTCAAGAGTTAAGAACCATTTGCAGCAGACCTTAAGAAGCATGACTTGCAATCTACGTTTCTTTTATTTTCTTCATTAATTCAAAAACGCTCTTTTATTATTGATGTTGACCCTGCATTCTATCATGAATTCATGACTATATATAACCTAAACCTTATGTGTCAAAGTTCACTTGATAATATTTAGTCTTGAAGTCAGAAAAGACCATTGGAAACTGAGGGCTAAAAAACATGTGAATTGTGGATTATAAAGTAGTTGTAATTGAAATTTAGGCAGGATTTAGTCAGGCTAGAACATACACTAGTCGAGCATAAACTGTGGAAAAGATAATTTTAATAGGTTTAGATAGAACTCATACCAAGGTTGAAAATTGAAACATCTTAGTAATCTGAAACATCTTTCAGTATTTAAAGAAACCTAAAAGGTAGTTAACTAAAAGCTAATTAAGATGAGCATGGAGAAAGTTTAACCTCCTTCAAATAAAGCAGGCCCAGAATGTTTAAACAAGTGGTTCTGGGATAACTAGATTGTATAAAGGATATGAATGACTCATTAATGGAACCAAACTGTTGTAAATCTCAGTGCTGATTTGTAAGTCTTTTTGCTACCAAACACCTTTTTTGCATAAAGAACATTTCTTGAAACTCAAATACAGATGATATCATAATTTTAACCACCTACCTCACTTTGTTTACATTAACTTTTCCTTTTGGAATTATTATTGCTTGGATTGCCCTGAACAAGTTAAAAAAATAAAGACTCAAACACTGGCTTTTGACAAGCCTTAACGCATCATTGTATGCTGGACAGTCCTAGCTTCCCATGATTGTTCTTCAGCCCTTAAGGTTTTCTCCATGTTAAAGTATTGTCACAAGATTAGTTCAATGAAACAATTAACTTTTGTAGCTTATCAAAGAAAATCAAGTAGCTCATCATAGTTATCTAACATCAATGAATCTTATGATTAGACATCTTCAGTACTACTACTCTTCTATCTGAAAAGGCCTGAGAATCACTATCAACCTTCTTAAACAGGGTTCCTTTTCTTATACCACCTCAACCTCAAGGATGACTACCTTTTGGTCTTTTTGATCCTCCATCTCTTGTATGTGAAGGATGACTTGTGACTTCTACCAGAAGGGAACATTTATTCCCGAATTTGTTATAATGTCATCTAACTAAGCAACAAGCTACAAAAAGTCTGAAGCAGGATCTCGTCTGCGATGGACTCTGACAATAATTTCTAAAGAAAAACTTCAGCATCATCAACTCCTGCAATTCCACCTGATTTTACTACTTGTGGCTTGGTTAATATTACTTGTCCAAATATTCATCATTCTGTCAGTAAAATTTTGCATGCTCAGCATATGCAACTGCCAGACCTAGTGGTTTCTTGCCCTAGTACGAGAGTCCAATTTTGACATACTGAGATCATTTCAGGATAAATTAACTTGCTAAACAATTACAGATATTCAAGCTTAATTCAAGAGATAGTGTTGGAAATGACCCTAAGCCAGCTTGAACTCATTTTGTTAGCAGACGATATACAAAATCAGCCAAAGATTGTCTTCCAATATACCCAGTTTTCCAACCAGTTACCAGGTTCGGGGGGGGGGGGGGGGGGGGGGGGGGGGGGGGACTAAAGATGATCAAAACAGTGAGCTTAGGGTTGATTGTACTTACGGACGGCAAAGAAAGCAAAAGTCACAATGAGAACAGCAAGAGCAGCATAGAACTGCTCTACTGGCTGCTGACGAACCCATTGTTCAATATTATGCATCCATTGTTCAATCTTATGCATCCATTGCTCCATGTCTTGCATTACCTGCAGAATACTAACAGTCAACAGGAATACGATGAATTGAACAAAAGCGAACAAGTGAATCCCAGGAAAAAGAAGGATAAACCGCAGGAGAAACTCATAGATGCAGCGGATCCTTCTTTTTCCTCTTTGTTTCTTTTAAATTAGGGGCCCTTTGGTTCCTTGCAATTGGAGACACTGTAATACAAGACGCATACAAGTGGAATTACAACAACTAGTTGCATGCAATTGAAACTTGCTTGTTCAAACAAGTGCAATTGTAATTATTGCAATTATACTCTCTTTTCTTTTGGTAGGCTGCAAATAGAATCAATAACAAGGAAATCTTGGATACATCTAGATGAGTTCCGCCCACCCACAAACATATCGGAGTTGGCACAGTGGGTCTCGACCACAAGGCCAGGGACTGCTTTCCCGGTACTGAGCACGGACAGAGAAACGCCTGCTTTGAGGGCAGTGCGTGAAGTGAAGGTCCAGGTGAGGTAGTGGGGCAAGGAGTGATACATGTGGTGGAAGAGATGAAGGCTTCGGACAATTGGTGCGCGGTGGAAGCCCCACGAGTGCAGAGGTTGGCGTTCCAGACGAAGGTGTTTGGATGGGGAATTTTGTCGAACAACTTGCGCGCAGGCTCCAGATGGAGCGGCGTTGGCGGAAGCAAAGTGTGGGTGTGGACGGGGTGGGGGGGAGAGAGGGAGAGAGGACAGACCTGGATGAGAGGCAGCGGTCGAGAGGAGGGGGTGCCCTAGATACGAGATTTGAGGAAATTGAAGGAAAGCGTGGAAGGGAAGGGATTCCTGTTTCTGGCCTGCCCAGATCAAGGCTCACTGAAGCGGTGGTGTCGGGGAGGAAGCATCTTGAAAGCTAGCCAACCATCGGGCTCCTCCGCGGTGGGACCAAGGGAAAAAAAAAGTAAAAAAAAAAGCAAAGCTACGCAAGAGCTACTTTCGTCTACAGTTTTTCTCCGTACGCTCTACCTTCCAACCCCTCGTCCTCTGCTCTCAATGACTTAAATCTAAATCTACAAAGAAGGGGACCTCACCATCTTCGCAATGGAGCCCTTCAAGCTTGGCCTCTCCTTTGTGGCTTTTTTTTTCCTTTTTTCTCGATACGCTTGAAAGAAAAATAGAAAAACTATGATGAAAAAATTGAACTCCGGCCTTATCAGCCCAGACTAGAGCTTTTATTCTTGAAGGCAATACAGCAGCCAAGATGAATTCAGAAGAAATACTAAACAGTTTGTAAGCAACTTGTGTTCGACTTTTAATTAGACATCATATTAAGTTCACTTTTCTGTAAGTTGCTGAAATGACTGAATAGGAGAGAGAATTTCTCTTCCAGATGGTGAATCTCTAATAAGTCTGGAGTTTGAATACTTAGTATGAACCAAACATGCCCAAAGTAAATGGCTAACTCCCATCTCAATGAATGCTGTGAGGGCTTCAGCAACCATCCTTTGCTTTCTTGCCTGCACCTGCTGCATCCGCTCCTCAACCGTATCCTGAGACAATAAACACAATGAATTCTTAATGGAATCCAATTACTAATTTGAACAGATTGAACATAGTTCATACCTTAACGATGAACCTCCTCACTTGAACCTGTTGTTTCTGTCCAATCCGATGGATCCTCATGATCGCTTGCTCCTCGACTGCAGGATTCCACCATGGATCCTATATTTGGAAGAAAGAAGCCAATAAATAAATATACAATGAGGTTTTTAAAGAGATGAGGATATAGATTAGAATAGTGGTTGCAAGGGTGGAGAAGATGGTATGCCTTACTAGCCCGAACCGAACAGTATGAGGCATACCGTACTGTACTAATTCGGTATCAGTATCTGGTATGAGTGGCGTATCGACACTCGGTATGCTAAAAAATTCTTGGTGGAGATGCTGGAGAATTACCATCAGAAAAACATTAGAAGCTGTAGTTAGATTCAATCATACCATACCTGCCTTCAACCACATCAATAATACTTGATTTTAAGCAAAAAGGATCTTCCTATAGGAATTTCATAAACAAATGAGAATAAAAGAGAATGGCTGACTGTGAAAACAACTAATTTTTCCAAAAAAGGGGCAAAATAACGGCTAGGTCTTACCAGCTTGCCCTTGCTCTCACCAAACTCCTTTAAGACTCTCCGCTCTGCCCTGCTCTTCTTCTCCTCCAATTCCCTCCTTATTCTCATTTGCCCTCCATCATCATACATTCCTAGTGATCCAAAAGAATTACCTAACTCTTTGTAGACAATTTTGACTACTACGATGAGAACAAATTAGGGTCTAAAGTAAGATTGTCCATATTGAGAAGCTGAATCACCAGACTTCTAGGAATTATGGTATGTTGGTATCATGCTCAATTGAGATGCTCTTCCTTTTAAAATTGGATAATTTTTCAGGTTTCACGGTGTAAAGTCCTACTAGAGTGAGCAACGCATTGAGCAATCATGTCCAAATCCCATCATTTTGGTCTTGAAAAAGGCTCAACAAATCATTTTTTTTTTTAAGGAAAAACTTTGATCGAGCATGTCTCTTAATCTGAAAAGAACTAAGCAGGATGGTTGAAGGAAAAATCAACTTAGAAGTTGAGATTTAGGTCCCGTAGGACTTTAGCATTTTTATAATTTTCTCCGCTAATAATATCTATTTTGAAAAAATTGTATCCTCTTTTAATTAAAAGAGAATTATAGTCTGAATTATACAAAGATGGACCTCACTAGTAAAGATAGAGGTTATGTATATCAATTTATTGAGTCATTAATTTAAGAAAATGAGACTTGATTTCTACTTTCACTAATAGTTTTTATTTTTTATAATTTTTTAAAAGATTTGAATCGAACAAATTGAAAGAATTATTATCTTCTCCCTAGTTGATTCGCCCGGTCCAAATGTTATGCAGATTGAGCCTAGGTGTTTCACCACTCTGCCCGTCTACTTTGCCTCATCCACGGGACAGAGTGGTCTACATTGGAGGTAGAAGTTTAAGACATGACTAAAGCTGATTATGGGTTGGGCTTGGGCACAGAAAATATCAAATTTTATATAAGCTCGGCCCGCAGTCCGACTAAAAATGAATACAATTTATACCGGAGGCCCAGCCCATGATCCACTTTAGACATGACCCACCGAATAAACCTGCAATAAACTCGCTAAAAGCAAGTCGAGGGCTGATATAAATAAATCCCGGCAATAAATGAGGCGATCTATATTAAACATATCATATTTAGGTTTAAAACTCCAACGTCACAATAAAATGGATTAGATAGAAAATATGGACATCTTGTTCACACTGTGCTGTTCCTGTTAGCCCATTGTCACATGACTACGGAGTTCTGCGTCGAAGCCTTTCAGGCGGCTGGCTTCAATGGTTCCATTGCTTGCTTAAAGCCCAAATAAGGTTCTGTTTGGGGGAGCTGTAGGTAATAGAGCTGTTGAAAGTAGAGCTGTTGGAAGTAGAGCTGTCTGAAGTAGAGCTGTTATAAAAAGCTGTTTGCTGTTTCGTAACTACATTTGTAAAGTGCTGTGGCACTTTAATATATGTTTGGTAAACAAATTGAGAAAGTACTTTTGTATGACAAAATTACCATAAAGGACATTGCATAGTATTATACAACAGGATATAATAAAACATAACATATATTAATACATAAATATACGATGTAGTATAATATTATTGTAATATAAAATAATATTATTATAATATAGCATAATAGTAATATAATTATTAGAGTAAATTAATTTTTGGGCCCTCCAAAAGCTCTTCCAAACAGGGCCTAACTATAGCATGCTATGATCTTTTGGCTGTGCTTGTTATCATCCCTTTCTAATAGCAAACTTGAATATCATGCTTTTATTGGGTAGAAATTGAACTTGATGATTAAATGAATTTGGGCTGAGGCCCAAACCCAGAAATATCCTAGTTTGCAAGATGCATCAAACGACGGTCAAAAACAGACGCTGATCACAAGACAAAAGAAGCAGATAAGACCATACTCACCACCTCTGAACTTTTTCCCTTTTCTTCTTCTTCTTCTCTCTCTCTCTCGAACACGCCATGGCCATGCTCTCACTCACCTCTCCCAAACTCACAAACCCCTTCTTCCAAACCCACCAGCACCATCAGCTCCAACTCCACCGTCATCATCATCAGCAGAAGATGAAAAGTGTTGGACCCATCTCCGCCACCAAGATCCCCTTCTTGCCGACTCCTTCATCGTCTTCCGGCGAGCTTTACCAGCCGTTCCGGCCGCCGCCCTCCCCACTTCCCAAGAAGTACCGCTCCCTCGACCCCGCCGAGCGCCTCGACATCCTCCGCAACCGGATGGGCCTCTGGCACGAGTACGCCCCCCTCATCCCCGCCCTTGCCAACGACGGCTTCTCCCCGCCCTCCATCGAGGAGGCCACCGGCATCTCAGGCGTCGAACAGAACAGCCTCATCGTTGCCTCCCAGGTCCGCGACTCCCTCCTCTCCTCCTCCTTCGACCCCGACCTCCTCGCCTTCTTCGACGCCGGCAGCGGCGCCGATCTCTTGTACGAGCTCCGCCTCCTCAACGCCGCCCAGCGCGCCGCCGCCGCCCGCCGCGTCGTCGAGCAGCGCCTCGACCCCAAGGGCGCCAAGGAGCTGGCCCGGGCCGTCAAGGACTTCCCCCGCCGCCGCGGGGACAGCGACTGGGCCCGCTTCTCCGCTTCCCACCCGGGGGACTGCCTCGCCTACACCCACTTCCGCCTCAGCCGGGAGGCGCTCTCGGCCGGCGACCGGATCGCGGCGCTCGAGCGGGCGATGGAGGCGGCGGAGACGGAGGGGGCCAGGAAGAGGATCGAGGAGGAGATGGAGAAGGCGGCTGGCGGAGGGAGAGAAGGAATCGAGGAGAGCGAAGGGGCGGGAAGGGTGACGGTGCCGGTGGTGCGGCTGAGGTACGGGGAGGTGGCGGAGGCGACGTCGGTGGCGCTTCTGCCGGTGTGCCGGGCGGGGGAGGGAGCGGAAGGGGTTGCGGCGGCGCCGGGGTGGTGCAGGGCGGAGGGGGAGCTGGGGGTGGTTGCGGCGGAGAGGGGGTGGGGGAGGTGGATGGTGCTGCCGGGGTGGGGGCCGGTGGCGGCGGTTGGGAAGGGGGGAGGGGTGGCGGTTGAGTTCGGTGATGGGAGGGTGCTTCCGTGGAAGGCGAGCATTAAGTCGGGGATGGAGGAGGCGGTGCTGGTGGTGGCGGACCGGGGGAGGAGGGAGGTGGCTGAGGAGGACGGCTTCTATCTGGTCGCGGAAGGCGAGAAGGGGGAATTGGGGGTGGAGAGCGGGGATAAGCTACTGGAGAAGGGGGTGGAGGAGGCGCTGGGGACGGTGGTTTTGGTGGTGAGGCCCCCCAAGGAGGAGGAGGATGATCAGTTGGCCGACGAGGACTGGGAGTGACACTTTCGTTACACGAATTTTGTTTTTGTCTTTCTTTTCATCGCCCCAATTGAATTGTTGGGGGTTGGGAATTGGATTGAAGTTGGAACACCAATCTTTACGATTTGGATTTTTATGGGACTCTCTCTAATTTTCGTGGGCTTGGAGACGGAAAAAAGCCATTATTGTAACACGAGAAAGAATGAAAATTTTATCAGATCGGAGTTGATTTTTATATATAAGATTTGATTTCTTATGAGACTGATGTAGCTATGTTCAAATATGAAAATTTAATAGCCCGCATGTGTATACACACAAACTATATAGAGAGAGATAAATAAATATTTATATATAGTATATAAATATGGAAATATAAAGAAAAGTGGTTATATGGCTTGTATTAGTTCTTTTCTTCAAGTTTGGATATATATATATATAGTTCTCATCTACTACTATTTTAGTTTCAATTTCCCATTCAACATTGGATCTTAGTTCCGTTTCTATCAAACAGAATGTAGATAAAAGTCTAAATCTACCTTTAAAATGATTGGATTTTTTAAAAACTAATTATTCACTTTCCAGATCATGACTTTTCCACTGCAATTTGTCATTGTTTTATTTTATATATCCAGGATAAGTGTCATATAGTTAGTTCCTTTCAGTTTTGCAAAGGAAAAAAGGGAAAAAAATATGTGGCTACTGCTAAACAAAGTCATTACTAAACTGAAACTCAAAAAAAACTTGAATCCAAAACCGAATTTCATTATAAATCGAGTTTGAATGCAAGTTTACATCTTTCTTATTTTGATGGATCCAAAGCTAAATTTGAACTCTACTTGTGAAAACATATTATATGTTTAAAATGATCCAAAATTCTACTAGTTTACAGGAGTTGATTATTGGTTGGCTGTATGCATGTAGCATGGAATGATGGATGTAGCTTGTGCATGATCATGAGGATGCATACAAGTTCAAAGATCAAAGGAGGAATGATCCTCTACAATGATTAATGATGGTCAGATGGCATGCGAGCCACAGCACAAGTAACAAATCCCTAGCAACAGGGATTGGTACCCCTGCCTGAAACAATTTAGTTCGTGCTCGACATTAGCCTTAAAGGGTGACCCAAGAAATTTAAAGAGATCGATATCCCAGTGATGATCATAAAAACCGAAATGCACGGAGAAATGATGAGGTTACACAGTTAAAAAAAAATTGTAGTTTTGTTTGACCATACCCTTCAACTAATAGTAATTGTTCGCTATGCAAACTGATCAAAATATTTTTCTGGTCATTTTCAAGTTAAAAAAAGAAATCAAAGGGGAAATTACTCTCTTTTTTAAGATATCGCGTTCATAGGAGAGATGCATTTTTGGTAACATCCACCCTATGCATCGATGAATAATTTGCCTCTCATAGCTTGTTTGGTTGCAAAAAGAGAAGGAGAAAAAAAAATGTGGTTAAAAAAAAAATTGACAAAGTAGCTTATGTCTAGTTGAAATTTTCAAATAACAGATAGAAAAGTAGTTTTTTGCATAGAAATAATTTTTCCATATTTTATAAAAAAATAGAACTCCATATGGATTATAGGAAACAAAAAACCTACATTACTATTGGCCGGGAGTCAAGATAATATTTTTCTAAAAATATCTTTAATTTTAGTGGCTTATATTTTTTTTCTCTTTGTAGTCAATTTATTAAGATTAATACATACATACATACATATACTCAACCAAATATGTCAAATTTATTTTTGTAGGTATAATATCCTAGAGTATTACTTAACATATCCTAGTAATTAATATATATATATATATATATATATATATATTTGGGAACCAAACAAATCCTCTCAATCTCACATCTTGAAGATGAGAAACCAAGCCACCAAGGTGGTAGCCTAGTGGTACTGGGCAGCAATTCTAACCACAAGGTTCCAAGTTCGAATCGCTGCGGCGACGATTAAATTGTGGACCAGAGCTCACTACTTTGGCTACTACTTGGACTTGTGGTGTAGGACCGCTCTTGAACCGCTAGTAGCCGGGGTGGTGCCGGGTGTGACGTACTCACACGTGGGACTCGAGCCAGAGCTCAGAGGAGTAGCTGAGCCGGGCCTACGGGTGGGGAGGGTATGAGTAAAACCGATCGGGGTGCCCAACACACGGCCATTTCTGCCCGCATCGAACATTCTCCTGACGGGGCGGGGGCCAGTGGGAGCTGCTACACGGAGGTAGGCTTGTCCTTTCCTCCCCCTACCCCTTTTCATTAGCAAAAAAAAAAAAAAAAAAAAAAAAAAGAAAAGATGGGAAACCAAGCCGTGTGTGATGCAAACAAGAATCTACCACCTATCCAAAGATACCGGTACCGCCTGCCCCCCTACTCGCCACCCTTCCTGTCGACGATGCTACGAATATGGCCGCCGGCATCTTGGGATCTCGTGATCTTACTTATATTTTTTCCTTTCATTCTGGGACAAGTCTAATTCCGTGATAAAGTTTTTCTTGAGCGGTATCGAGATTCCCCGTCAGAGAAACACAGACCCACCCAGGCGTAGCGACGTAGCGTCGATTTCTCATCTCGAGCATGAGACTCGGGGACAAAATAGTCCACCAATGCATTTTTTGAAAGCACGCCTTCAGAAATGCCCATCTTGTGAACGGCTGGGCATCAGTACAAAGGGTTCTGTGACCGTTATAAAGCCAAAAAAGGCAAACAAAAATTCAAAGCCATAAAACGACATCATAGGAACTTAAAACTACAGTCTGTTCAACCGGGCCACGTTACTGGAAGGCGTCGTAGTTCTTCCATCAGAGAGACAAGCAGAATAGAACTACTAGTTCAGTACGACATGTTCATTGACTTGGTAGAACAGACCTATTAGTTCAGGCAATTGCATTCAAGATATTATTGCAATGTATATGGAGAACCAATGAAAAAAATAACTAGAGCAACTGCACTAAAAGGTGTTGTAATGAACAAAACTAGGATGCAAAAAATACCTTTAAAAAAAACCCACTAAAACTAAGCCAGACCTGAACTGATATTGTCGCTTGGTAAACACATTAACGGATGATATCCAGCCAGAGGAAGCAATATATTAGTTTAAAAAGTAAAAATACCATGGAATTGGAGGCACCGGAAGGGTACCAAAAAAGACCACGGACTTAAACTGGCAAAAGGGCTTAGAAAGTGCCAGCCGAACAATTCATGACCTCAAACAAAATCATGATTTTAATACGCCAGATCAAGATCTAGAAGCAAAAGCTATTCAATCTTGGTGGGTGTCAATGCACATCAAGCAGAAGCTATTCGGATCAAGAGGGTCTTCTCCGAGTCCAACACATCATGAAACTTGTTTTAAAATTAGACCAATGTCGAATTGAGTAACAAAAACAATTTGAACACTATAATTAAATTAAAATAAATTACGTAAAGTTTCAACCAAGATAAAAAAGAGTTATAGACTCTGAATCAAACCTCTAGGAACGAAAATACAATAGAAACACAAAACCTAAATCCGCCATACATATATCAAAATGGAGGTGCTCCCCATAATGAAACATGATACATGTTAAGAACAGTATGAGGAAGACAAGGCTGTTGTAGCTTTCAATTCGTGTAGACTCGAAAATTACCTGACTCCGACCAACCTAGGCTGCATGAACCATCAACTTTTCAACTTAATTTGTTTTTGATTTGGGAACCTTCTTCTTGGGCAGCCGCTTTGGGATAGAGTTCTTCATCCCCAAGAAAAAGAGTAGTGCACCGAAGAGAGCCAAATTCTGGAACAAGACCTCAATCACTATCAATTATCCATCTAATTTCAAATCTTAAATCCTACATCCAGGCCAGATTATACAGTCATGTGAAAAAGTATGGTCAACACATACCTGAGCAAACTTGATGAAAAGCTGCACAAACTCTGGCCTCTCCATGTCATAGTTGTAGAAGTCGTACACCACAGGAGTAATAAATGCCAGGTTTAGAAGCTGCACGAGCACCAAGTATTTCAGCATCTCTACTAACTACAAATTCAACTAGCTAATTAGCATTAATTGAAATTAAACAAAACACAGGATGCGATGACATTTCAGAAATACAACAGCGCAGGGTGCAAGTGCACCCTTAATTGTAGAAATCAAGGTCCACCCATGTAGACCTCTGGAAGGTGTGGAGAGATGCTTCAACACAATAATGCCACCCCAATTCCTAACAGTACTAGACACAGAGGTGACCAGCCGACCACCAGCTAATGAGTGGGGCCTCACTAACACCAAATAATCATTATGGAAATGTTCATAAAACCGGTTGAACCCCAAAACGCTCCATTTACATAATAAAGATGGCCTAAAAAATCTAGAGAACTAGAAACACAAACCAGGAGATAAGCTCCAAAGGAGCTGCTGAAGATAAACAGAAGGCCTCCAAGCCCTTTCAGAAATATGGTAGCAGCAACAACATGTTTCATCTGGGGGAAAAAAGGGAAATAAACAAAAGAGATTCAACTAAAACATTCAGCAACTGCATTTGTAATATTTCATAACAAAGGAAGCACGTTATACAAAAAGCAAAGTCAACGATCACCTCAACATGTGGTGCTACTACCCCAAGATGGGTTGAAACATGTTTCATGAAAAGGTTGAATTTTGGCCCAAGAGCCTTTGCTGCTGGCCCACCATTAACTCCAAATTCATTAAACCTGACAAGACCATGATTTATTAACATTTAGCACAAAGTGACAAAATGTACATGGTTCGCAAGAGACAAACATAAAGCATAGAAGCTGCCTGACCAATATATCAGAAAGACTATCAGCAAAGGAAGGTTAACCAAGTCACATGCACTTGTGCACATCAGACACACAAACACACGTGGGAGCAAAACACATGCACATGTGCACATAACACATACAGATGCAGACATGCAGACACATGAGATCACATGGTAAACATGGAACCTTCTGTAAAGATTCAGTGCTTTGAAGATAATTTGTGGGCTATCCAAATTCACATCATTGATCATGTGCGCCACTAAAATGCCTAAAAACCAAAAGTCATATGTTTTGGTGATCTCCTACCTGTGTCATGGAGTTGCAAAATAATGTACTAATTGTGCTACTGTAGCAGCATATAAATTGAAAAACTACAGCCAAATTGTCAGGATCAAGCACTACCATTACACCAAAACCCGCAGATGTTAGTGAAGGCGCAACTATATTTCCTTAAACCGCACCGAGGCAGCGCAGGAGTCGGGTGCTGGGCGAAACCAACCCATGAGTTCAGGGACCAACCTTGGTATAACCCACCGAATCACAAACACCGCTGACAGGGGCAAGACATGCCGCTTAGGGACCACCTTCTGGCCGCTCGAGCCGTCTCACCTGAGACCTCGACTCAAGTATGGCCAACATTTCATGATCTACTTGACTCAAAATATGTATAGATCGGATTTCAATAGGTTTTGGTGCTTAGGTTATAGCAAAACACCCAATCATGCCGCTAAAGCCTTACGTTTTTGCACCTATTTTATGCATGATATAAAGACACCCAAATATATGGTTTTTGGTTTCTAGGCATTTTTAGTGGAGTAGAACATGTTGAACAGTGTGCATCTCCAACTTGGAGACTCATTTGCTTTCCTTATGATGAACATAACATTACTAGTGGCTAATTTAACATTGCTTTGGCTAATGCAAGTCTTGGGCTTGCTCCAACCACAAAATACCACATTTAGCCCTCCAAGCATCGTACTACATGGTTTTGGTACACAGGGTATACCTATCATTTGACAAATGATGATGATGCACCACAACATGATGTAATTACTCAGAGAAAAGCTATAGCATCTCTTCCAGACAAAAAACAGAAACACCTCCATGTGCCAAAACTACCTTGTAGAATGCCCAGAGATAACATATGGTATTTCCCAATAGAAGCAAGCGGGAAACTTGTTCAGGCAGAAGAAGGCTAAATGTGGCACACAGACATTTGACTCAGCAAGAGCGCAAAATGGAGATAGGGGAATACATAGGAAAAACAATTAATGAGAAAATATTGTGAAAAAAATATTAATGAATTATTATCTGTTAAGGTGTTCCATCATGCATATTTCTCATCCAAACTTCCCAAACAGATAAAGAATTTTGACCAATATCTAAAATGAACAAAAGCTCACTTCTAGCACTATAATAGTGGGTCGAGATCATTCTTGGAGAAGTCCACCTCTCTGTTGATTTCCAAAGCTACAATTTGGAGGGGAAATGATAACTCTGCGAGTGTTGGACAAATTTCCAATTAAGATATGCAAATCTACAAGGATTCTAAGAGTTAAATGCAAGTTTATAGGTTCATGTGCCGATGCCATAATTCATAACATATTAGGCCTTCCAAATATATCAAAAGCACTTACAACATATCCAAACAAACATTCTGCAAGACAGATCACTACGAAACATGGGCCCATCCAAGAAACACTAAATATAAAAAAACCCTGCACTGTATCACTAAAATATGCCTCCATACAGAAGTAAATAAGCGCTTCAGATTAAACGCCACATCCAGGTTTCGTATCACACTTCTGACAAAAAGAACAAAAAGCACATCTACCCCAGTTCCAAATCCTTAAGAAGGGAAAAATCCCAAGGAGGTGCAACATCTCCAAATCATACTACTACCCAGTCATGAAGCAATAAACAAACAAACAAACAAAAAACATTAAATATACCCTATGTCGCGGCCACCCATGAAACTGCTGCACACTTTATTCAAAGAAAAGGCAACCATTACTAACAAGATAATTTCAAGAAACCTTATGAGGGGACAAATGAAAATCCTTGTAGGTTTTCCACAACTTCTATGCATATCACTACAAATATTGAAAATGATGAAGAACAAATTAATAGCATTCCCAGCATTGATTCCTAATGTTCGAGTCCAGCAAAATATAGGATACAAGATTGGAGGAAAATATGTTATTGCATGACATCCATTTATCATCAAAATGGAACTTGTATTAGCATATTTCAGCCATAATCAAGTAAATTCCACTATTCTGATAGCAAATTTGCAATTCAAGTGTCATCTTCCTTTGATAGCATCATCCATTCTCTAGCTGAATTTCTCAGCAAACAATCTTTGTCACTTTTCTCAGATCAAAAGGTGATACACCAATGAAAACTCCAGAAAAAATGATGGACAACCTTCAAGCAAGTTTCAGAGAACAAAACAATTTTCTAATTTAAACTTTCTCCACTCTTATTGTTTTCTAAGTCATTACATTAACTACCACCTCTCTTTAAAGAACGAGCCAATTTTCTGATTTAAATTTTTTCCACTCTTATTGAGTTCTATGTCCTTACTATTAACTGTCACCTCTCAATAAACCAAATATGTCATGCAAGAATCTAGAACTCTGAATAGAAAACTTTGAGCAGATTCCAACAAACTGACATAAGTTTGGTTAGAAATTTAAAGAAAGGTTTGTGAGAGAACCAAGGATGAAAGATTTCATCAACCAATAGTGAACATCCCATCGCCAACAAACTCCTGCTACAAGAATGAGAATGTTTTGACATATGAGTACCTGAAAGCAAGGCATCATTCGCGATGGAAAATAAAATATGTTTTTGGGATCGCCAAGTCAAAATTTGAAACTTATATTAGAGAGCTGGGTGGATTGACCTAAGAGGTAATGTTTGGGCGCATGCAATAAAAACATGGTACAGAACTTTGGCAATCAAGAGACCTCCAACACACACAATGAATAATGCGATGATACACACTCCTGCACAAGGTGAAGATGTTCATTAATATTTCATGTTCTTGATATATGACATTGGGCAAATAATCACTCTCACTGAAGGTGCTTCGCTAGATGTACATGTTCACGAGAAAAATTCATTAGAACTCAAGATCCACTAACCATCATAAAGACCCACCTTACCACTAGTATAAGACAAAACCTTTTTCCATCTGGAATATAAGGCAAAACATACTGAATTGGTTTTCTATGTCCTTCACATACATACAATCAAAATTGACAAGATCATTCATTTTACTTGCTGTGTAATCATACTGTTCTGTAAAAGCTGAACACCACATCGCGAATCAGTGTCTGCATGTAGTCTTTGGATAAATGGATGCAATGATTCCTTCCGAAACTATTCACTTGATTCCGTCGAACTGTAACATAAAAAAGATACTCATGCACCTCTAGATTATTTCATTTTTTGGATTTTTCCCAATGTCCAAGCATCATTTCATATCATACTATATTCCTATTTGAAATGGTTCTAGAATGCATTCTATTTTGTCTCAATTATGAAGAGTAGATAGAATCTTAATAGATACAACAACAAAATATAAACCAAATATAATCAACAAAAATCAGAGAAATCATCTTGATGATAACAAACCATATAATTACCATCAATTGGAAAATAAAGCATGATCACCAGATCTGGAATACTAGCACATATTTAGGATTTTATTCCTGCAAGCTGACCCACAAAGATTGGATCAGACATGTTTCCTAAGGTTAAGCATAAAGCCGTCCAGAACAACTGCTCATAAATAACATATCAGCAAGGTAAAACATCCCTTTGAAAATTGGAAAGGACCAACATGACTGACAGAGATCCCTGATAGTGACGGATGACATATTTCTCCTATAAATGTATCATATAACTTCCTGGAACTCTCGGTCAAGCAGAAGATATTAAAAGTTATGTGCCCGCACGTTGGAAAATTGATGATCAATTTGCACATCGCGAGTATTAGACATCTTCATCATTTTCTTGAATATTACATAACATATTATCAATTGGCAATAACTCTTGCCCATACTCTAGAGGGTAGTAGTAGAGCTACACAGCAGGCCTCTATTAAATAATGTTCACCAACATAGGTGAAAGAAAAAATAGCAATGTCAGTTTTTGAATTCTTCCAGAAATGGTAAAGCTCATCACTTTGATATAAAGAACTTAAGATGCTCATAAATATCAGCAACAGTAGTTTCAATTCGCTGAAAGGTAACAATACATGAAATTTAATATCACAAACCCAAAGAACACCATTTCAGCCAAACAAAGTTCCCTTGACTCTTAAGACTGGATAATTACAGCATACAAGTTGACAACAACATGCAAGAGTTCAATTTAGTCTAATATAGTAAATATCACATGCATCATCCTCAAAAAGGATATTTTCTCTTCCATTGCTCCACTCCTATTAATTCGTTTCCTCCTTTCAACTGTAAAAATAAATACTGGACTGCAGTATTTTTATTCTCCGCATCCCCCACACGGCAATAACCATAACCATCAGGTCTTGTTTGCCAACTATATCATGGTTGCCTTTATGAATACCCTATACACCAAGAATTCCTAGCAAAGGATGTTAATTTAACAAAGTCTAAAACACAAATAGATCCACAGAAAGCAGAGTGACGCGTACAAAGAAATGAGATCTTCATAAATAGACCCGTAAAGATCTCCACTACGAATCAAGAGCCCAAACCAGATCGAAAATACCGAATTTGCTGAAAAGAAGAAAAGAAAACGGAGAGGCAAAAAATAAAAAAATTCCACCGGGTCAAAACTACCAGATCCGAACAAAAGCACCATCTCAGTCCAAGCAGGTAGCTAGAAAGACAACAAAAACCCGACCATAAACAAAGAAAAACAGAAAAATCAAACTTTCCAGAAAAACCTGCTACAACAAAGAACTTGACGCCAGTAAAGATCAGAGAAGAGGCCAATAAGCTCAAATCCTAGCCTCCCTCTCCCCCCCACGAAAAAAATATCCCCTAAACCCAAGGCCGGAAATCAAGAAAAAACCAAGGAGTCCGAAGCCCTGGCTACCTCCAGATCAAAATGAGCTAGGAAAACAGCAGATCTATAGAAAAACGATCAAAATGGAAGAAGAGACGAGGAGAGGAGGAAGAAAGCATACTCCTGGTACGCGGAGAGGAGGAAGACGGAGGCGAAGAGGACTCTGCCGGCGAATGACACGAACCCCATCTTCTACACGGAGAGAACTCCGATCCGATTCGAAGAGCAGAGAACGAGAGATATAGAGAGAGAGAGAGGGAGAGGAGATCTCTCGCTCGCTGGCGCCGATCGGATTCTTGAAAGACAGAAGAGGGCTTAGGGAAGCACCGGGGAGTTTGGAATATATGGGACCAGACCGCCCGGATCTCCCTTTTAAAGCAAGCGACGAGGAGTAAAGGAGACCGAGACCTCAGACCGGCCGCGCGGTCGCAGGAATTAATTACCCCTGGATCTTCGCAGAAACTTCCGGATTACCACTCGGCTCCTTTGGCCCTGCCGGTCGCGGACAGCGCTCTTGCTTCATTACGTCCGCTTAGAAATATATATGCGAAAGCACAATCTGCTCCTTACGTGGCCATAAGGACGGTGGATATGGAGTCCGCGTGGATATTTGTATGCGGAATGGAGAGGTTTTCCAGCAGCGCGAGCAGGAGTGTATGGTCCCGACTCCTGATCCCGTGGAAATTTTCATGCAGAATGGATGGGGACCACTGCTTCGCGAAACAAGTGATTCGTGAAGCACGGCCGTTGGATGGTGTGATGCCGTATGCTGGGAACGAACGGTCCGGATTGAAAAATCAGAGCACGGGAGCGAAGATCATGATCATACAAGTCACGACGCGACAGTTCTTACAGATAGAGATGCCCTTGAAAGATTTGCTCAGGGTCTAGCCAGAAAAAAAAAAGATTTGCTCAGGATAATGGGACGGTTGAGATTAACTAAGCTGACTATCAGGAGGCCCCACATTCATGGTTGACTCAGATGAAAGGTTTGATAAATAATAAAGTATTTATTATTAAATTAAAGATTGAGTAAAGAATCAAATGACAACAATTTTAAAAATCTACCAACTTCAATGATTCAATCCAGTGACAAAATCAAAAACTTCAAACCATCAAGAGGTTTAGAATCGCTGGTTCTAAATTGGGCAGGAATCTAGCTCATATTTGACTTATGCTCTCCACAAGCTAAACATGAGTTCAGAGACGTCTTATATATTAAATAAAGAGAGAGGTGGGGAAAAGAAAAAATCTCTAGCTATAAATGCTGAAAATTTTATTGACAATCTAATACAATTAGAAACATGTAATCATATATCAAGTTACAAAGCTCACCAAAGACTCTTATTTAATAAGACAGACAGGGAAATCTTTGTCAAAAGCACCTGTCTAATCTGAAAAGCATATTCACTGATTTGCATCAACATATTACCAAGGCTTGCTTCAAAGCGAAACATTTACTGGACCTTGGCACAAGTTAGTTTGACAATGCCCTCTTAATTTACATAATTGTGACAGCTTACTGGAATCACCAAATAGCTTTCAACTACAAATCATCTTCATTTTCTGATTTTTATAACTATCCTGAAATGGGCTTCAAACATGATTTTTATAACTATCTAGCAAGCCAAACGAAATTACATTGATTACAAAAATGACATTGCTAAGTAGCTTAAATAAACATCACAGTAACATCATCCGATGTGGGCGCTGTCGCACTGATAAGTAATGTCATCATATGTAGGCTTGAAAGAAGGGTAGAACAAAAACTAAGGATTTTGCAACTAGGGCTATCTACGAAGCAAAGAAGTTAAAAAATATAAATGAATAATTCAGTAGCTTTCTTCCTAAAAGAGGCTAGGTTTTTAGAACTGTACTAGCCCCCCATTCGCCTCCAGTCACATTCTCACAAACGACCAACTACAAAACCGGGGACGAACAAAGTAAACAGGTCAAGGCACGATTACAGTCCACTGTGCAACCATTACCAGGTTAATCCATAAGCAAGACAACCTTCCCTTCGGTCACTTCATCAACATAATCCATAAAATAAAATTATACAGAATTGGAATTCAGTTGCTCGACTACCCAATATGACGAGCTAGTTTTAGTTGGAGATCTGATGCTTCCTTATGCCATTCTTGTCAGAATGTGCTGTAAAGAAAAGCAGTCAGTACGAGTGCTCAAAGAATTGCAGTATGATGGCATATAATTTCAATGTTTACATTTAGAACAGTTTTACTCTGGGTTGGGAGAGGTGGGCTTCCTGTATCCAGGCACAAGAAACATTCTAAACATACGTGATTTACTTGCCAACAAAAAAAAAAATGTTTTAGGAGTAATGAATCTATGCACAAAAGAATACCACCAATTTCCCACCAACAGTTACCGAACATCGGATTCCACGCTAGCCCTAAACCTTTTCCATGGCAGATGAAGGGCATGGCTAATATTGCGCCTCCAAAGTAATAGCTACAGATCATTTTGCATTTCATTAAACTGGATCATTGCTCCGCGGTATTATTCTTACAGGAAGACTTATTAATGGACCACCAAAAACATCTGTTACTTGACGGTTGGAATCTCCATTCTTTCCTGCATCATCCACAAAATGGAGATCAAACCCTTCATCCTTATCAGAGTCATCCAAGTACATCGTCCTGGAAATGGTACGGATGTTCCTCCAGTTTCCATTGTCTCCATCATCACCCCCTTGCTCCTCCATACTTCTCTCTGACAGATAATCACTGTGATGACTAATATTGGGATCACCAAAGTTTGGAGGCTCAAGAAAACTAGCTTGGGGCCCGGATGAATGAGGGATAGGGCGGGCCCACCAATGGTTAGCAGCATGGTGTACTGAATCCCTTTGCTGAACGACATCGTCCTTGAGGAAAGGGCTGGAAGTGGAAGCCTCTAAGTGACTCTGTATTCTATCTGAGAAGGAAAGATCCCAGTTTTTATCTTCCTCCTCAAATTCAGCTTCTGGTCTGTTCATCCGTGACCACATATCTTGCCCTGGACTGAGTGCAGCATCAACGGATGATGGGGGTAAGTCATTAGAGTTGTCTACCGGATGTAGAGGCCGATATTTGTAATACCAATCTAGCAGACAATGGTCCAAGGGATAATCGTTTGTACAAATGCCCCTGCTGCAAACATTCCTCGATCTATGAGTGATTTCACCTTGGCCTCTTAAACTTGAGGTAAGCTGCCATGTCCTGTTTGGTGAACATTCCTGATGGAATCCTGGATGCATGTGTTGCTCCCTAAATTTGCTAAGGTTGGATAGGAATCGTCGACCATGAGCACTTGGTTCCCAAAATTGGTAGGTGCTCTGGAAACTGTCCAACAAAGAAGGGGGTCAAATTACAAGAATGAGATGCATAGTTTAGCAACTACCAAAATAAACATTGAAAGACAATAACACATGCAAAATAAACTCTCCACACTAAATCAAACACAAACAGACCCATATTGTTGCTTGGAGTTTAACAGGCATTTTCATTAGTTAGGCTTATTTTATTATGGAAATCTTCTCTCCCTCCTCCACCTAAACAGCATACCCTTTTTAGCCATAACTTTGAAAAACAGGGACGAGGTTGTCCCCTGAAAGTTAGTAAGTTAGTCCTTGATTTATTCATCTGTTCTCAAATCTAAATTTTTCCATTTGGTTCAGAATCTTGGAATTTTCACTTTTTACTTCAAATGAAGACGTAATTTTCTCGCACTGGAGGAAAGGCTCCTTTTCGAGAGTATGCCTGTGAATAGATCCAGTGGGGACAGGATGGGGCCTATTGCTTAGAGGATTAGAGCACGCGGCCAAAAATAGCATTATCAACAACTAAGTCTGATAAACTAGGCCTAATCATTGCTGCAAGTCACCAATTCCAGGATTTCCCTCAGGATGCTTGCTGATGAGATCCTTGTTGTTTTAAAATAAAATATGTGTGTACAAATGTACAGAGAGAGAGCGAAGTTAGCTAGGTCCCAATTGACCAGATTTCAAGTTGAATCCTACGAGTGAAATTGGAAGACAAGGGTCCAACAATAATGATCCAAGCCATTAAATGTGATCTACTACTTCGAAATTGCCTACACATAAAAAATCATGTAATTTGAAGAATCCTAGCCCATGCGTCAAGTGGTCAAAAATGGGCAGTTTAAATAAACACGATACAAACCCACTTGTGACCGCTCGATGCATAGCTTAGGGGTCGGTAAAGCAGAATTTTTTTTGTATCCAGACAGTTTACAAGTAGTTCATATTTAATGACTCAAACAATTATTGTCGGACCCCCATCTGCTGATTTCTCTCGACCAGATCCAACTTGAAATCTGGTCAATCAGAACCTAGTCTCCCTCCCTCCCTCTCTATATATACATATACATATATATATATATATGTATACACACACACATACGTACATATATACACACATATATACATGTATATATATAACATATATATACTTATATTTATACATATACATACATATAAATATACACACATATATATACATACATACATACCTATAAATATATATAGAGAGGGATGAACTATGTTCAACTGAATTTTAGGTCAGATCCGATCTGGTGAAATTGGAAAGCAAAAGTACAACACCAATGATCTGAGCCATTGGATGTGATTTATTACCTCCAAATTGCTTGAACACTAAAAGTAACATGATTTGGAGACCTTAGCAAATGCATTAGATGGTCAAAAATAGGCATCTATATTATTTAAATTATCCATTTTTGACTAATTGATGCATAGGCTAGCATCTTCAAATCACACGATTGTTCGCTTGTAAGTAATTTAGAGGTAGTATATCACATTCAACAGCTCCCATGATCGATGTTGGACCCATGTCTTTTGATTTTCACCTGAGCGGATCGGACATCAAATCTAGTCAACTGGATCCTAGTTTACCTCTCTCTCTCTCTCTCTCTCTATATATATATATATATATATATAATTTATATATGCATACTTATATACAAGTACATGTATGTTAGATTAGATACACAATACAGGCATATATGCATGCATGTGTGCATTATACATGAATGCACGCATATTTATATGGATATCAGATTAATTGCAAGAGCACCAGTAATAAAGATTACTTTAGTAAACTCTTGGGAGACACTTCCATGGTTCCAACTAGAACCTCCTCCCAGGTATTTATAATTATCAAGGGCCTTGCTTTAAGTTTTCCATCCATATTTCTCAATGAGTTCCAGTTCATTTATGAATTTTTTTTCTGCATCTCTCTTCCTTCATTATCTTCTTTGTTTGCTAAAACTGTCATTATAACTGCCCTGATATATACTGCATACTTGGACAAGTGACACAGCTGTTAAAGCCTCTAAGTGTCCAGAATAATTCAACAAGGGAGCTCTCAAAAATCAGACATGATGATACACCTATATCTTACCGTTTTTGTAAATATCGATTGATCATGTGAACAAAAATAATAAGTTGGAACTATTGCTTCTATTCACAAAATTTATTAAGGTTCTCTAACTAATATGTTAGACTAAATAACTTCCATGTAATGGAGTCCAACGTAGGCACATAATGACAATATCATGATTTAACGGCATTAAGTGTCAAAGAGGGTCATAAGAAAATTACAAGTTCTATAATTGAATTTTAAAATGTCAAAAGTGAAAAGGACTAAATGGTATGAGGGTGGGAGGACAGATAGGTAAGCTTATTGGTCGGAGAATATGAAGTGACAGAGAAGCTAAGGAGTCCGTGGTGTTCATAATCAATGTTAATTGGTATAAAAAGGAAGTTAGATGATTATCATCATGTGTAGTTATTCATCTTGATAAAAATGGAAGATTGATAAGAATATCTCACTTCCTCACAATCTCATTCAAAGGCCTCTCCCTCACCCTTCCGCTTTCTTTACCCCTGTTAGATACTCCCCCAATGCCCCTCCCCTCCAAAAAAAAAAGAAGCATGTAATAAAATTTTATTATACACATTTGATCATTTTTAAGTCAAATTTCTATATCTAATTTCATATAGTAAAGAGGTCTAGAAACTGTTGAATTTGTAATAACTAAAAAAACTACAGATATATTACAGGTATATGTTGAGCAGATCTCTGTAACTGGAAGCTTTAATATTTCAAGGGCATGCATGAATCAGGTTTGGAAGCTCTAGAAAGAGTATTCATGTGGATAATTGCTACACTGGTCTGCTGATGGGTAATTACAGCTAATGATTTAAGCATTGTTTTCAATTACCCAGAGATTAACATACCCACAACCTACAATGCATGTAGGTGAGCATTTTGAACAGCTATGAAAGAAATTTACAATCTAATAATGAAAACTTTAAATTTTGATTAGCTCCAAGACATCAGCAGGCTTGACAGAAGTTGTTTTCTTATCAACTTTATGCAGCAAAGGAACTGATCAGAAACCAGGTAACCAAGTGTCAGATCCTGTTCATTTGTTTGACTCCGAAGAAGACTCTGGCATGTCAACTGCAACAACATATCAGATGGCAGGTCTTGAACAGTTGAAGCCGACACCCCATCCAAAGAGTTCATACTTGAATCAACTTTATTTGGTTTCATTTTATACTAATTCATGTTTGAATCAAGTTCCAAGTGCTCCCATCATATTCAGTCATGTTTGAATCTGACACCCTTGTGCACTTAGTTTTACACATAATAATTGAATTAGAATTTCTTTTGAGTGCTCTTTGGTGGAGTTCATTTCAAGGCTTCCTATAGCCTAAATTGGAAGTTCAAAGGCCATTAGCAGATTTACAAAGGAACTGCCAAAAAGTCGCCAACGACTTGGTGGATTCCAGGCATGGATGAAGGCCACTTGTATCAACAATGCAAAATCCCTCCCTCCCTCCCTTCCCTTGCGCCCCGGCCCCCCCTCAAACCAACCCAAAAAAAAAAAAAAAAACTGATTGCAACTTCAAGTACTAAAAATCCCGTGAACCCTAGAGGTATCCTCGGGGCCCACTACGTGGAAAGACCAGTGGTAAGACCTGGCTTTTCCTACCAGCAAACTACTAGGATCATTCACTTTGCAATCCTAAGCAAAGTAGTAGTAAGAGATGGCTGATTAATGTCTGATGACACCTTTACAAATTATGCACTTGCTAATCAGTCAGTCCTCCTTTCCAAACTTGTTTACCTCAATTCTTGTTTAAATAATAAGCAATTGCTTACCAAATTCTTCTTGTTTCTTAGGTAACAGGTTTCTGTGATAGCATATTACTCATATTGCTGTTTGACTTTTTTCTTGATTTCTTTCCTCTTAAATATTATTTAACTGATATGCTCAACTATCTATTTGAATCAAGGTAAAATCAATTATGCCCTTGAATAAACAATTAGTTACACTAACTTTGTTACTTCCACCAAGAAATAAAATGCTATAGTAACCAGATAATATAACAATAGTTGTAACAAATAAGACATGTACATTACATCTAAAATATAATCTAGTAAACATGACAAAAAAGAGGTAAAAGATACTAATGGTTTTTCACAGAATAACTGATCTTTCAATAATCAATAATCTACAAATACTAAAGTGGGAGTGCAATGAATTGAAGTGAGTAAATATCTTCATATAACATATACAAAATCAGATGAAACCCCATCAACTGAACACCAAGACTTGTAATTTGACATCAAAGACACAGTCAACTAGCTTCAACAGTTTGTGCGTGAGCGCATGCAGTGGAGGGCAGAGGAATACCTTAAGAATGATTTTTCCAGTTTTCCTTGGGAACTCCTCATGTCTCTTGCAGCATCAGATGGGGAACCATACTTTCTATTTCCATGTCTTTCAAAGTCAAACAAACTCAAGCTACATTACAAAACTAAGATTAGACTTGATGAAAATGGTGTGAGCTTGTTGATTATTACAAAGAAATAACTCAACAGAAAGAGAGTGATTTACCTGCAAACATGGCCAACACCTTCAACGTACACAGTGAAGTCCGAAATGAAGCGCAAGATGTCATCAACACGCTGTAAATCAACAAAAAAGGTTTTAGATGCTAGAAAATACGATAGTTTCTCAAAAGTAGCACCAAAATTTACCTTTGGTACAACAAATATTAGCAAGTACGGAGTGACTAAAATTGATGCCATCTCCTCCACTAGCATCATTCCGGTATACTGCATTGTTAAAGAGTCATCATCAGCAACTTTCTCAAGTCCTTGCAAGCAAGTTGCTGTACTGAAGATCAGTCATATTTTTAAATAAGACAAGTTAAAATTTCAATCACCAAAGTTTCTTGTCAAGTCTTCTACCTTAAACTACTTAAAGAGAATTAGACAATTCATCAGTGTAAGCATATATCGATAAAGCATTATAGACATAAAGAGCTCTTAATTCTATAGAGTTGTCGATTGAATCTGATCCATCTTTTTAATAGATAGCATCTACATTTTTATTTAAACTTTCAAGAGCGGAGAGGAGAGTGCAACTTAAAAAGATCAAGAGCCTCACAATCAGGTTTCCTCTATTTAGGTTTAGGACTCGTTTGGTTCGCCGAAAATTTCTTTCCTCACTGGAATATTTTTCCTGGATAGCTGATGCCTGAGAAAGTGGTTCTTACATGTTTGGTTGACCATAGGAAAGTAGCACATTACAGAGTGGCTTATATTTTGTTAAACATGTATTTTTCTAGAAAAGTTGTATAAAATAATTGTTATATCCTTAATAAAGAGAAAGACCTTACCTCATTCTATCTAAAAGATTAAGGGTGCTTTTGAAAAAAAATTACCCCAATTTTCAGCCCATGGAAAAGTCACTTTCCCATGTCCTACATGGGTTTTTCTTTTTCTTGAAATGTGAGAATCTTATTTCCATAAAAAAGCTACTTTTCCATCTCTCTCTTCTTTAAAAATTCCAACCAAACATGAGGTATTTCTCTATTTTCTCATTGACCATGCTTTTCCCACTCCTCTTCCGCGAACCAAACAAGTCCTTAGTGTATTATGGGTTGACCCTAAATTTAAGGGCCTCTTTGGATGAACACATAAGAATATTAGTGTGAAACTCTTCTACAAAGCAACAAACTTGTAGGAGAGAGGTCAAATATGAAAGGATATTTTGAGAGATCTAGGAAGGCAGTCGGAGCATGCAATCCCTAAAAGTAAATTTTCATATTCCTAAAAAATTGGGATAAGGAAATCAATATCTCCTCCAATTCCTTGAACTAGAGCTCTGCTGGGGCATGGCATCATAAATTCGTTGAGCAAAAATCCAGGGTCAGAAACACAACCCCAAGAATTCCATTATAATAATAGATATTTCTCAGCCACTAGATTGCCTATCTTAATTTTTTCCGAAGTGACAAGATCTTATTAACCCACTAGTCACATGGGCATCCAAACAATCCCTAAGGTCTTATTGTGTGGCCGCTTTTGAAAGCCTAATTTGAGAAAATTACTTGTTTAAGAGCCCTTATTTAGGTTTTGCTTGACTCTAAAAATTTTTCATGGGGCTATATGGACTCAAATTTCATAATTCTTTCTTCTTTCCATTTCTTTTTCCTTTTGTTAGGGAGCTTTGTGAGGAATAAGGTTGTTAAACCTTTCTTGTAGAGATGATAGGAGCCCTAAACTTTCCATATAAGAGAAGAGGGTGATTCTTTTCCTCATTATATCACGTACTCTAAAAAGAAACAACAGGGTGAAGAGGCTTTTGAGAAGAGACAACAAGATAATGAACCAATTCTGCATCTTCAGAGAAGATGGAGGATGTCAAGAAAAAAACAAATTCTGGGGCCAAGTCAAACTTCCACAACCTTAATCAATAAAATTGCAGCAAGGATATCAAGCAAACTTCTTTCCTACAATTTCAGAAGAAAGAGAATGACAAGCATTTTACTTGACATCATCCTTGATTGCCTAGGGAGAGAAAACCTGTCTTTTACAAGAACATAACAATAGAGAAACCATCAAGGATTCTGAAGTCAGCTGGATCTAGGATTTGAATATCTCGGGTGGAAAGGGCGAAGGACAGAGGGGGAGGCTAAAAAGGAATTTGTGATGCATGAAGCCTAAATGATCAAAACGCTGTGGAAACCTGAGCAACTGACCAAGGTCAAAGTCAAGACTCAGTTTATACACAATATAATTAACCTAACCAAAGATTCCTTGTCCGTTGCATTATTTCAACACTTCTTACAGTACAACAATTGCAAAATCAAAAGCAGAGCTACTAGAACAGTCGAAGCAAATAACTTTTTTACCTGAAACAAGGTTTCAAATTCTACTCGAACAGAGTCACTATTTTCTCTACTGCGCCATCTCTTTGGCATGTAATGTGTTTGCTGGACAACCAGAGACATTGCCCCTTCTGGATCAAGGACCTGAAGCTCATCTGTCACAGCAGCCCTACTTATAGCAGTTACAGTTCCAAAAACAGCAGCATACCAGAATAAATTTCGACCAAATACCTGCAGATTTTAGTCCAGGAAGAAAAGGTCAAATATGTCAAAAATACCTTTTGGGAAATGTAAATAGACATAATTGATAGGCTTACATGACCCTCCAGCAGCGATTCATCCAGAATCCCAATGATAATCAAAATGGCAGCAAGACCACCAGAAACAAATGATATAAATTTGGCAATTATGGTGATAAGAGGAGATGGGAATTGCTTTAAATAATTTGAAGCATTTGCAACGCTGCTGTTTATTCGATGTTTGAACAAATGGTCAACCTGGAATGTAGGAAAAAGAAACAATAAATAAAGAAGTCAGTGATTACAGGAATCATTATAAAAACATCAATGATAATTGAAAGCAGTCCCTATACAAACATACTATCATTCAAGCATTCGCCAGGTACGTTACATCATTTTCCCTTTAAGGACTCATGAAAACATCAAGTGGGCCTTAAAGCTGCATGACTTATGTTCCAAAGTAGGGTTTATTTACAACTCCACATCATTATTTAGAAAGGATTATTTATTCCAAGAAAGCATCAGTGCATATGTTGATTAAAAAATACTACTACCAAGTAAATTATCGCAGCTATATTAGAAAATACAGCAGGTTGATCTACAGAAACACTGTAGTTCTCAAGAAAACAGCAGGTTTAGGTCAAAGTCCGAAAATTTGAATTAATTCCAAATCAATGCATCACTGAAATTCATTCACTTCGGTTAAAATTTTATGGTTTTGTCTGAACCTAAAATTCTTGCAGTACAAAATTTGCAAATTGAATGGTGGTCCGCAAATCAGTTCCCCAGCCCCCAATTACATTCAAACTATGCTAGTGAATCGCTTATGAGACTGTATCAGTTTGGCACTTTGGTTTATGACTCATGTATCAAAGATTTACGTGATTGCTTGGACTAAAATTGGTCATCTTCCAACTTCATCTTGATACTTTATAGGCCTAAGGTAATTCTTACATATGTTACTAATTACACTATGATGATAAGGTAGGCTGTCAACTTGTCACGTGGCCTTCCACTTCCAGGCATCATTACCAGCACCAGTTTAGCCCAAAGATGCCTTGTCCAAGAATCATGCAGCAATTTTATGAAGTCGATGTTAAGTTGACAGCAAGTCTTGAAAATATGCTGAATTAATCCACAAAGCCTTCTTGAGAGAGTGCTTTCTGATGGGAAAAGGATTGAATTATGATGACAGGAGTGCTAATGAATTACTAGAAAATTGCCCATCTTTGTAAACCTTTTATTTATCCCCAAGATGATGAGCTTCCTTATGGAAGTCCTCAATATATTAAAATTTGTTTCCAAAACAATGGATACCAACTACCTAGTAAATATAAATAAGTCATTACTTAAAATTCAGGTGAATTAACACAATTTTTACGATAAAGAGGTCATAACTTCCTTAAAATTGGGTTCCTAATCTATAACAAAAAGAGTTGTAAGATATCAATCAATAATTTGAACTCGTAGTCTATTCTTAATCAGTTCCTGAAAAAACAAGGTGCATAAGAGTATGTCTTTTAAGCCTCAACAGTGAGTAAAACCAGTACCTCGTTGAACTCCCTGAAAATCCACTTTGATAGGTTAGACCACCTCCGAGATGATGCAATGCTTGGATGATTATAAAATTGTTCAGCATGCCGGAGGAAGAGATATACCAACATAAAGATCATAATGCATGGTGCTATGAGAAACATCCCAATCCCAACAACCACGAGTCTCTTCTTTAATAATGAAGAATTAGTGAAGAAGTCCCTTCGAACACAAAATTTACTGCAATTTTTTCTTTCAAAAAAGATGTCAACACTCAAGAAGATGAACATCAAAATTTTCAAATAAAATAAATGTTATCCTGCCTATAAGATCTTATTGCAAAGAATTTTGACTGCAATGCATGATCCTCACTTCTTAATAACCCAGTAAATACATGAAGTGACTGGTTCTAATAAAACTGATAAATGCAACAATAATAAGAATTACCAAATCTGATTCCATATACTAATTATAAAGCCATAAACAGATACATATCAACAATTCTATAGGATCAGTTCACTCTATATTTTCCTTATACGCCACACATCTTTCCATGGATTTCTTTCTCGTGGGCATCATCACCACTCACTAACATCGGATTTTTCATCAGTAACTCAGGATGGGCATCTTGTTTGGGCTACTGAATTTATGTTCTTAATTTCCTGGCGTGGATATTGGCATACTACGCCTGCCCCAAATGGTTGGGATAAGACTGGATGGTTATGGTTGATATGATAATCCACAATTAATCAAAAATAAAAAAGTTAGAAAGCAAACGTGCATATCAAACGTCGTAATACCATTAGAACAAAATTTATTCTTAAAATTTTAATATATAATTACATCCATTTATTTGAATAACAATTTCCATGAAGCCTTCCCCATCTATATGAGGAAAATCATGTGTTTATTCAGATCCAACCATCTCTTTTGAGGTTAGCAATACTTAGATTTTGGATATGCCTGTATTTAAGGTCTGCCATGCCTTTTAGACAAGGTTATGCCTATGACATTTGATTATGTAAGAAAATACCAGTACACAGATATTCCAATAACTCAAGAGTATGATGTCATTGTATTCCAACCTATATCCAATTTTAGGCACTAATACAAGTACACCTTCATCTCTATTCTCCATATTACAAAGGCAAAAGTTTATAAAGGTGCGGGCTATCGTTAATTAATCTTGAATTCCACATGTTCCAAGCTGAACATATGCAGACTAGACTTGCTGCAATCATGAATAATGAAGAATCAGAACATGATCAAATAGATGCTTTTCGCATGCTTGACTTTAGAAATACATATAAATTGAAAAATAATTAATAGTCATCATAGAAATTAAATCAACATCCTTCTGTCCCTTTTATATGCATTGTTCGTTATCCCCAATGCATTTCCAAAACTGTTACATACTCAACTGGTTATTCACCAGCCCCAATCTCAAATGAAGACACAATTAACTCAAGATAATTCTAATAATTTACCTGTCAAACATGCTTTGAAATATGCACCAATTCAAGGTCCATTCAAGAGTTTTCGGTAGGATTAGATGATGTTTCCTTCCATTTGTTCTAGAATTGACAGCTGGGCCAGCTCCGGGAACCCATGAGGAAATTGGAAATGCAAGAACGCCTCTATTGAGCATCCCAATTAAGTAGTTCTCCTTGCGCATTATTCGCATTATCACTTCATGTGCAGAGAGATCCTTAACCACACAAAGCTGTTGTGACTTCTGTAACTGTACGAGCTTTTCTAGAATTTTAGGCCAAGGTGTTGTTTGAATTTCACGATCTGTGACATTAAGACTGCACAAGACAAAATGGAGATAAATTGAATCATGGTTCATTAATGATTCGAAAGACTAAGAACGTACAAAAATAAATCTACATTATTACCTATTATAATAGAAGTGGCGAATTTTCACCATGTTTTTGAACTGTACAAAGAACTTCAGAAAGTTGAAAAGTCCATAGAGAGTCAATATACCCATGGATCCAACAATCATTACTTTGGTAAATGTTAAAGGAACTAATGGATGCTGCTTAATGACCTCTTTTGCCAGATCACAAGGCTTTTCTCCTGACTCAACTGCTTCCATCCCACACTTTGCATGGAGCAAGGCATTCCAATCAACAAACAATAAGAAAAATGCAATAAAACATATCATGAAGATCACATTTAAAATTTCAACTATCCACTTGATGATGATGCATCGAAGACCTTTCTCACAGTAATAATTATACAGCCTTTCAAAGAACAGATCTAAATCAGCAATTGGTTCTGATTTCAGTCCTTCATCATTAAGAAGTCCAGATGGGCTCTCACTACCAGAACTTGGCAACCTTCGGTAGTCAGACAATTCTATCTCAGGTGGTGTCTCACTAAGCAATTGAGTTGTTAGTGATGATTCGCTTCTCCATGGCCATTTGAATCTGCTGGGAGCAATTGCACCCTTCTGAGCACTGGTCATCATTCATACAAACTCAAGGCAAGCACATACGCCCAGTCCATGCCACAATCTTATCATCTGAAAGATAAAGAAAAGGGTCGAAGCTTTTAATAAGAACTAAGAAGGCAAATTATAAGATTACGATTCATGGATATGTTTTCGTGACACTAAATGTTAAGGAACCTCCATTTTTATGAAAGGATACACATACATTCATATGTTCAGTCCACGATAATGGGTAATGAACTGGCCCCGCATACTTATCCTCCAAATATCTTGTATTTTCTTGTTTCCAATTCTGGTTGGATAAACCGTTAGCATAGCAACTACACTAATTTCAGGCTATATATAGAAGATTAAAAATATCACGTGCCACTGTCATGCCAACTATGCCAATCAGAAATTTAATCTATGTTTCTAAATATACTATCAAATGGACCACTTTCATACATTGATGCTGGAGTCTAAATCTATTCTCAATATATTTCCACGATAGTTTCATTCTTCATGAATTTAAGAATGATCAATTATTTTATACTCACATATCAATAATGTGCTCGTTTCTTTTCGTAGCAAATTTTTGTATAGCAACTGAAGCTAACACCATTCAAATTACTTGTCCGGACAACAAAACCGACAGTTATTCACATAATACAAAAGAACCAAAAGAAGTATACGTCCAACAATGTATTTGGTCAACCAAATCAAAAGCCAAAAAGGACATGAAAGAAGAAAACAATGTAAACTGTACCAAAAAGTACGAATGTTCCGTATGAATAATCCGCTTTACATCCCAGAATGCTCTTCAAAGTCTCACCCTGGTTGAGTGGCTCATCACCTATGGACTACAGTGACATGATTGCGATTCAATATGAAGGAAAATTTGTTTCCTAAAGGCTGCTCAAAATGCCATTATGGTCACAGCTGGCACTGTTATGCATCCTGCTAAGTACCAGCCTTAGGTGTTCCAAAACAGGCAGACCTATGAAATTCGGCAGTCCAAAGATTAGAAGCAGCGAGTTCTTTTCTATCTTTCGTCTACATTTCCATCGCTTTGGTACTATCTTAACAACAGGGGGGCACATTAAGAAGCTAACGTTTTGAAATTGGTGTTTTCTTGGGCTTTTCTCCGTAGAGAATTCTGGTTTCTGTTTCATTCATGCCACCCAGATTATTTCAAGAAAAGCCATCAGAGACTTGTGCATCTAGAACTAATGAATATCATCGCAGAATAACAGTCAAAATTAATTTTTAAACTGCATCAAGAAAAAAAGAAAGCATCCCAATTTCAACGGTATACAACTTCAAAAAAAAAAAAAAAGAAAGAAGAAGATTTTGATGCACAATTCCAAGAATTCCAACAGAGGATCATCACCTCAAAACCAGAAACAGCTCAAAAAATCGATACAAGAACCGATACCAAAAAATTGCAAAAGAAAGAACTTATAGATTACATAGCCAGCAACTCACCCGCGAATCATGAAACCTTAATTAGACGCCGCCCAGCGATCGACGCATCAAAACCCTTGGGAAAAATCGGGTCTTTCCGATGCCAAGAAGAAGAATCCGCCTCGGAACCGACGAGAAGGCCGAGATATCGAGGAAGGCGGAACGATCAAAAGGGTTCCTGAAAGGGCGAAGGAGAGAGCGCGGGGGAGGGGAAGATAAATCGAAAAAGGGGAGCGGAAAAAGGGAATTGTTGGAAGCTAACCCAAGCAGCGATGGATTGAAGGAGAGAAGGAAGATTAATTGCGTGGAAAGGACAGAAACCTCGTCTTTTCTTTCCTATTTCGCCTTCCCCGTACAATAATAGGGCAATAACAAAGGATCGATACGTTTAGGCTACAGGAGGTGTGTTTACTTCTACGTCCGTCTCTCTCCTGTTTTGCTGATAAAATCCGTCTCTCTCCTGTTTGTTTTTATGTCACAGCTGTGGGTACGGGAGACGTGGAGGCAATCTATAGCTTCTTGCTGGCACCAAGCCGGCCGCCACGGACCGGAGCCTCAGGTCAGACTTGGGCTCTGAGGCATAGTCCTGCAATATACTGTGTTGAACCAGGGTTCAAATAGTTAGAGGGCAAGGGGTGGCCAAATTTTGTCTCACCAGCCCAACCAATACAGTTTGGATTGGAAAAAGATTGGGTCCACACACTGTGTGGCCACTGTTCACCTTTTGGGTACTTATGGGAAGAATTGTTCGGATCTAAGACCAGCCAGTTTTGAGATCAGCAACTCAAACAATATTGACTTGAGGTCTATAAATATGGACAATCTGGATCTTTGCTAAAAGATTTTAAAATCGGGGGGGTTTTGGCTTATAGTTGTGTTCAGTCAAGAACAAGTCAATATTGGGTTGGGTCGCAATTGATCAAATTACAGCCTTGTTAAATAATATACCCTTGTTGTCTAATTTGTATGCAATGTTCAATGGTTAGGCTATAGACGCTGAAAACCGAACTGGTGAGGGTTGGCGAACCAAAACCAGGGTTCGATTTTAATGGTATAATACTGTTTCTAAAATTTAAGTTCAAATATGGTAGAAAAGTTTAATTATTACCATCAACTTCAACTTTTGGGGCTTATTTGGATATCCCTACAGAACTAAACTAAAAAATTTGTATGATCCATAAATTGGGCCGTCCATTTAAACATGGCTATGTAATAACCAAACACCATGCATTCCAAATCCTGTAGGAAGAAAACAAAATCTCTATGGTTTTTTTTTTGTAGAACACGAGAACAATTTTCCATTTCATTTTGTTTTGTTTGGTAGGGAAGACAAGACCCAGTAAAGTCCATCATCAAAGTTAAACATTGGGGATGCAAAACTGGTGTGGCCACTTGAAGTCGCCGGGTTTAACCAGCTCTTCTTAGCTCATGTATATATTTGGTAGTGGCGGCATTTCCATACTTCTTGGGCATCTTGAAATTTCTAGGCAGCCTTATTCTACCAGGGCCATTGGAGGGTGCCAGCAGAATTATATAGATCCTCTTTTGATGCTGTAGATTCCTTGCAGACAAAGGAAAGACAGCACTGATACCTAGAGTCTAACATTTGTAGCGTTCAACAATGTAAATTATGTGCCTTGCAACCTAAGGTAGCATATAGTTTAAACTGCTACTTAACCCTTAAGTAATGAAGCAGAGCTTCCACAATTTAGGAGCTTGCCAGTATTATTTAAAGGGAGGATGTTCCTTCCTGTGTCTTGGAAATATAGTTTAGCTGCTAGTAGCTACTATGACTCATCCGGGGCAAGAAGACCATATCAAAGCAGAGTGTTTGAAGAATTCTTTTACTTAATGAAGATGAGGCTTTTGACCGTAGCATTATTTTTTGTAGTTCTTTTCCTTGGATAGCAAGAAGGGTCCACTATAAATTCCGTCTCCTAGTTGGAACACTCTATCCAAGTACTTGCACCAAACCCATCCATCCTTCAGTATGAAGCTTAGCACCTCCCTAGATGGCAACAGCAGCAGCCGGTGCCGGAGCTTATTCAGACTACGATCGAGCAAAAGAGCTAAAGGAGTTCGACGACACGAAAGCCGGCGTCAAAGGCCTCGTCGAGTCTGGTGTGGCCAAGATTCCAAGGATCGCCCAGAGCCGTGCAGTGGCGCGCCGACTGCTCTCCAGGTCCCGGTCATAGACCTCCGAGCCATGGATGATGCCTCTCGACGGAAGGAAATCGTCGAGGAGGTCTGCGAGGCTTCGAAGACGTGGGGATTCTTTCAGGTGGTGAACCATGGGATCCCGGCTGGTTTCTTAGAAGACATGCTTGAAGGTGCAAGAAGGTTCCACGAGCAGGAGAAGGAGGAGAGGGCAAAATTCTACACTCGTGAACCTATGAAGAAGGTGAGATATACCAGCAATTTTGACCTCTTCAAATCGCTCTCTGCCAACTGGAGGGATACGCTATCCTGTTTCTTCGACGATATGCTGGATACTAGCGATATACCGTCGGTTTGCAGGCAAGCATTGGATATCAGGGTGATGTATTAGGTGAGATGTAGAATATTTAACCGGAACATAACTATTTTATTGATAAGTATAACTTAGCTCAATCGACTAACCTGAACTTGCTTCTTATATTGTCACCTGAAATATTTGAAATTTTGTCCAATCATTATAATCAAGTAAAACTTCTCTCAACTTTTATTACAGAGAGGCCATGTTGAATTACAGAAAGCAGATACTTGATGCAGCGGATGCTGTGAGTCAACTGCTATCAGAGGCTCTTGGACTGAGCCCAGACTTCTAAAAAACATTGACTATAACAGAGGACAGCTCCTGAATACCCACTACTATCCACCATGCCCAGAGCCAGAGCCGACCTTCAAGTCCTTCATCAGAACAATTGGGTTGATGTATCTCCCGTTCATGGTGCTCTTGTAGTGAATATTGGTGATTTCCTTCAGGTAGGTGTACACTTTCTTTTGGTTAGCTTCAGGTATGGACTTCTGTTGAGTTGAAACTTGCATGCTATCCTTGGTCAACACTCACTGCTTGCTGCCATTTTACATTGCGTAGCTCGTTAGCAACACTGTTCCTTTATCCAAGCATTGATGAACAGAAGCTTTATGGCCCCATCAAGGAGTTGTTATCTGATGAGAATGCTCCAAAATACAGGGAACTTCTTGTGCAGGACTATATCAAACACTACCTTTCCAAGGGACTTACAGGGGAGTCTGTCTTGGATCACTTCAAGCTGGGATGCAAGAACTAGAGACTGATATTATTGTGCCAATTATGAGGTTGATTCCTGGGACGTAGGTGTGATGTTGTGTGAGCTTCTGAAATAAACTTCGAGTGTTTGCCGGACTGTGTATTTTGTATGCTAGATAGCAAGTTTTTTATGTTTCTAATAAATTCCTCTAGAGTATTATGTATATTTCAAGCTAGCTAATAAGTGGATGCCTTGATGGTTCTCTTTTGTACTCTGTAAGGCCATTATGAATTGCTTTCCCCTCTCTTCTAGCTCTTAATTTAGGGGCCTGGCTTGACTTCGGATGATAGAGAAGATACGTTTTTATAAGCAAAAATTGAAGATTTATTGAAGGTTTTCTTGTATTTTGTTTAATGTTAAATATAAAAATGTGCTCTAAAACAATAGTCAATCTTCTTTCCTGCTGTATGAGCCACAACACTGAGATGTCTCTGCCACTTCAAAATTTTTGGTCTTTCGAAAGATTTAACTGCTATTTTGAAAGCTGATGTGGTTTCAATAATTCATATCAACTGACATAAATTGATGTCGACTCATCTCAGTATTTTTGTCCTGCTGAGATGGCTGATGTCAGTTGAGCATTTTGCTCCCTCTTTTTTTTTTCTGCCTCAAAAAAAAAAGAGAAAAAGAAAAAAGAGAGTAGTTGATAACTAGTGGAAACCTTTTGGACAACTTAAGAACTGCAGTAAGGGCTTCAATTTTTAATCATCCAAGATAAATTAACTTATGGGGTGTCAGAAATGAACCTGACGCTCTAGTTTTCGGGAGGATTTGATCAAAATTACGACCTAATCACCTTGATGATTTGATTCCAATAGCAGTTACGAAAACAAAGTAAACATTAGAAACTAATTAATAAGATTAACAGGTTAAGAGATAAAGGAGTAGGTTAGAGCTTCTAATGCCATGTAAGAGGCAGATGCATGTAAGCATAGAAGATGCAGCCAATTCACTGATGACATCTTGTATATCTAGGAAAAGAATAGTTTTCCCTTGGAAGGTTTGTGAGTCAGGAAGGATGAGCCTAGAAGAGTTTCATAAGGACACCAGGCACAAAAAAGAAAAGAAAAAGAAAAAACTAAGGCAATGTTTGGTTAAGAAATCAAGAAGACATACTAGATAATTTTGAGAAAATGGACATAAACATAGGACAATCTTGCTGGTTGAACTTGTTTATGCTAAATATGGTTGATTCCTTCAAGAGGAAGCTGTCAATAAACTGCTAATATAAAGCCATTGTGGTTGTCTAAATTTTTGTTTTGTATGAATAAAAAAATCCTCATCAAACTGGATTTTTGTCCATCATACGATGAGAAGCTAAATAGCTCATCAGGAATTTAATGCCTATTTTGCTCCCAATGGTCAAGAACAAACCCAACCATTTTGTCCTAGTTTTACCAGTCAAGAGTGCCAAGTTTCTCAGTCCTCAGCCCTGATGTTACCATTTAAGGGTCCCAAATTTATCAGTTTAAGCAAAATTGGGAATCACTATAGCTAGTGTCATGCCCTGAAGTTACGAGTAGTCCTTGGTGTCAAGCTCACTAGTCATTTGCCTAATGTAAGTACCATCATTTCTATCACTACTTCAAATTGCAAAGTGATTAAAAAACAATTGAGATCATGGAAGATTTGCACTCCTCCACTGACATTGGAAACACCAAATATTTCCATTTACAAAAACCAAGAAAGTACTAAATTGTTGTTAGAAGATTCAGATGGAGAGAATCTTCCTAGTCCTCTTCGACACTCTTGTTCGTCCGCCCTATCATATAAAACTAAAGAGCACACAGCATACACTTATCTCAAGCCAGTGCACCAAGACCTACACCCTGATTTCCACCTCCTTGCCTCATCTTTGGAGCCAACTTCAGTACCTAATTCACCTTGGAGTTAGACAAATTCTTGCTCAAGAATTCCAATTTTTGGCACTTCACGCTATGATGATGGACTTCTTCCACACAGCCTCGTCACCACCCTCATTGGCGTTATATAGTATCTATCTTGGTCACAAATGTCCTCGCTGCTCATAGGGATAGAGGTGATTTGAATGGGTTATTTGCAAATAGGATTATAAAGGAACAAAGGTGTCATGGGAATTGAATTTCTCGTGATTCGTCTAATTGAAGATTTGTTTACTCTTCTGAAAAAAGGAGGGAATTGTGCCTCAATTATAGTGGAATTGGACCTATTCCAGTTCAATCACCCACTGCACAGATCTCCAAGTGCTCCAAACTTTGTCGTTCATCCGCCTACATAGGTCTTAAAGCAATCGGCGGATGATCCAATGATGGATTCATGTGAAGAAAGATGAATCCTTCTTTTGCGCCAAAGATATACCCCCGAGCTTTTTTAATTCTCATATGAAGGAAATAGTTATTGCAACGAGCTTGGATCCTCAAGTAAAGATCTACCATCCTAATCATGGTCATTGGTGTATCATGGAACACAATGGCAATGCAACATAGTAATGCGATGGTCGATTAAAAAATATATGTTACCTGAAAGCAAGAGGCAGTTCATCTGGTCTTCTAGGCTCTAGAGCCATCACATAATACAATGTACCCCTCCAATATGCTGCCGACTTAGATCAAAATTATTATTAAAAAACCACCTTCTTTGCTAATCTCTAGTGTAGTACTCGCTCTTCACTTTGGTTTCCTCTTCGTTAAACCTTCGCACCTCCTCAAGCATCTCATCGGCCATTGCCGTAGGGATGGAATGGGTGCAAGCCATTAGCAAAACGAATTGTTCTTCCCTCTCTCGAGTAGGAGGTGTAAAGTCATTAGCAGGAGGTTTAACTAGAAAAATAGTTTAGATAATTATTCTTCTCTAATATATTATGTGTAAGCCAGATTAACTTTACATGCATTAATAAGAAATGGTGTGCAGATTCATCTTCAAGCAATTTTTTAATCTGATTTTTTTTTTAACAACTTGCACCTTTTTTTCAAAAAAAGTTAAATTTAAAAGGAAAAAAAAGAGAGAGTATGTGATCAGAACGTGCGGTTTTTCTATAGAGTGAGGAAAGCAGAAAAAAAGTTTGGATCGCAAATTTATTGTTGTAATTATTCCTCTCTAATATACTCTGGATATATTCAAGAACACATGCACACAGTCGTAGTCCAATATAAAGATCCCTGCAAATATGCTAAAAGAAATATTATAATTATTAACAATTGATTTTATAATTTGTTTTGATAGATATTTTGGATAAAAAGGATGGAAAATGTTTGATTTTATATATTTATTTTGTTGTTGAGAGGTGGGTGAGGTTTGGAGAAAAGAGGCGGAGACTATCACGAGGGGCGGCTAGGTAGAGCCGTGGCTTGAAGCGTAAGTGAGCGCGAAAGATTAAAAAATAGGAAGGGACAAAAGGAGAACTACAAGAGTCATGGATCAGGGAGGGTCGTGGTCAGGTAAATTGATTGAGTCAGGAACATAAAAAGGTACCTTAGGATGAAGTTATTGTGCACATGCTTATAGTACTCGTTTGTTCTATAGAATTCCATTTTTAAAAATATTTTTTTAGAAAACTGATGTCTAGATGCACTAAAAGATTTTTTTTAATATTTGGTTGAATATAAAAAATGACACATTCCATAATGATTTATGTTTAGTTGAGCATCTATTTTTCTGAAAAAATTATATAAAATATCTGTTGTGCCCTTAAAAATAGAAAGATCTTATTCTATTCTATCTAAAAGCTTAAGTACACATTTGGAAAAGAAATTTATCACAATTTTTAGCCGGTGGGAATTAGACTTTTTCACGTCTTACATGAATTTTTCTTTCAAATATAGAATCTTATTTTCATGATAAAACTACTTTTCCATTTTTCTCATTTGAAAACTCGGCATTTTTCTGTTTTTTTGTTGACTATACTTTTTTTCTCTCATCTTCTTGCAAACCAAACGAATCTATAAGAAACCCTTCGCACAAGCATGCAAGGCATTCCATCATAATATGATAAATCAAGCAGTAAAATAAATTTAAATAGCTAAAGTTTAAACTTTAAATTTAAGTAACTACAATCCAAACTTTAATATCTCATAAATCTGACAATATTCAAAAGTTTGATATCAAATTTTAATAAAATTATAATCTAAAATAAAGAAACTAAAACTCTGCTTCTAATAACTTTCTCGAAGCATAACCCCATGCTAGTATAGCTCTCAAAATCAGTAAAAATAGTAAAATACCAAATAATGAGTTAAACGACTTAGTAGGCAATGAATATTTTAATTAGATAAATCAGATAATAAGATAAATGATAATTTTATTCAAAATAAGCATATGAAAGTATGTTAGTTCAAAAATTAAATCTAAATATACAGCAATATCAAAATATCATACACCAAGTTTAAATCTAAATCATATTCTTATCAAAATTTAAGATTTATTTTCAAGAATTCAAGTTTTATGAAACACCAAGTTCATCTCGCTAGGTGTGAATTATGACCATACTTATACTCTATGGCCGGACTAGATAATGAGCTCAAAAATAATCAAAATATTAATATATAACCTTTACTGGCAGAGAATATTGATGTGCCAACATAAAGCCCCCTTGGTAGGGTAATCATGTGCCAACTTATAACTGCCACTAGCAAGCTACCGATGTACCAACATAGAACCCCTACTAGCAAAGTATTGATATATAGTCAAAGCGCGAGTTCAAATCCATCTTGAATGAAAGCTCTTTTTCTTAAAAAAAATATGTTTCATATTCCAAATCGAAAAATATATAAAACAATGCAATATCAAAAATCAATTGAGCATAATTCATATCAAAATCAATATATTTGATCATGAATCATTCCAAATATATATATATATATATATATATATATATATACACTTAATAATAGCATACTATATATCAAATTTAAAAATTATAAATAATATATTTTATAATTTACCGATTCATTTAGAAAAGAGTTACATTACTTATCAGTAACTAAGTCATCTTTGGCGCCAGGACATAGATAACATAACAGGGATGGTGTCTAATAGGGTCGCAAGGAGGGACCCTTTTGTTAGGGCCTGCCCAACCTAAGAGAAAATAAAGAGCATAAAGATAGTTCTGGCCCCTTCTTTTTTCGCTCTCGGAGCAGGCTTTTGGTCTCTAATTTGGTACCAGGCCGCAGGCCGAAAGGTGGGCTAAATCTCTTTCCAACCGGGCTGGTCAATAAAATGGCTGAGTGTTAGGCCCCAAAAGGGCTGGATTTTACCATATTCAAGTCTCGCATCATTTGTACCATACTATCCATTATCTAATTATCTAGGCATTAGTCCATGATTGAGTTTTTTTTTTTTTGTTAGGAAAATGATGGCAAAGCCGCCGCCGCTCATTTCATTGGCCAATGAATTGGAATAAAAGGTCGGGTTTTTCGTCCTGGAAAGCGACTCTTTGGCAAGAGACAAGAATTTAATGCAACCCAAAATCCGAACGAAGCAACCAAAAAACATAAATATTGGAAGCCCTTCTAGTCTTCGGAAACAGGTTGTATCTTTGGCGCCAAAGAAGGATTACCCTTCCTCGGTGCGAATCCCCTGTTGAATCATCCACGGCTTGTTATTATTATTATTTCAAAACGAATGTATCATACATAGCGGATACAAATACACTAAAAAAAATCAAAAGATGATAAGTCTCGAAATGTACCGGATAATCTCCTCTTCCCCAGCCACAGGATCTCTCCAGAGTGGTAAGCTATATAGGAGGCTATCCAATCTGTTGCTCAGTTAGCCTCTCGATGTACATGCCTGGCCTGCAGGGCCATCCCACCCCTCACAATCTTTCGAATATTCCTAACGAGCAGATGGTAATCACCCATCCCTCCCATGCTTTACTGGATCCAACCAATGACAATAGTCGAGTTGCCCTCAGGCACTAAGATATTGGCTTGCAAGACGTACCAGGCATATTTTAGGCCGGTCCAAGCAGCCCTCAACTTTGCCCGCAAAACAGAGGTATTGAAAATTTGGCAACTACCAGTCGCAATCACCCTGAAGTATGGATCCTTAATGGCAAAGCTTGCTCCTCCCCTACTATCAGTGCCAAAGAAGGATTCTCTTTCTTCGGTGCGAATCCACCGTTGGATCATCCAATGCTTGCTTTGACATCAATGGAAATAGATAAATGATGAAGTTTGGAGTATTTAGAGATTTGTGTAATGCGCGGTCCGATGATGGATTCGCGCAAAGAAATAGGAGGATTCTTTGGAGATCTGATGGTGGACTCCTACGAATCCTCCCCTTCCTTCGTCCTTGCCTCCTGGGTCCTTAGCAGTCGACATCCACGAACTTTTTATTTTTAATTTTTTTTAGAACAGGAGGGATGTTAAATCCTGCCGGCGTTGGCGCTATGTACTTGAAAAGAAGAAGAAAAGAAGGTTTGTGAACTTTATTCATCTTTATGAATTAATATACCACAAATATTTTACAATTTTCTCATACTAAATTACAAGAAAAGAAATTAAAATAAGTTTCTGCAGCAATTATTTCAAACGGGCTGGACATAATCTATCGTATGCACACATCCATATTAATAACTTGAATACGATATCCAACTGATTCATATCGAAAATATCTTCTTGGGGATTCTAGTTAATGAAATTTTGCATATCAAACCCATTATTTGAGGTTTAACTTGCACAGATTTTAAAGCACTCCAATTTTTTTTTTTTTTTTGATCTATCTGTATAGACCTCGAAATGGCTGCTGTATGATCCAACTGTTAGGGCTGTTAATGAGCCGAGCTGCTCGGGCTCGGCTCGGGCTCGGCTCGGTAAAAGCCCGGCTCGGGCTTGGCTCGTTAGTCAAACGAGCCCGAGCCCGAGCCCAATATGAGGCTCGTTTACACCCGAGCCTGAGCCCGAGCTCGAGCCCGAGCAGCTCACGAGCCCAAACGAGCTCTAGTCTCCCACTGAAAAATTTTATTTCAGCACTATAATTCATAAAAATCTGACCACATAGAGAAAAATAGCCTGTTATCAAGCCCGAGCCCGAGCTCGAGCCCGATTACGAGCCCGAGCTCGAGCTCGTTCTGGAGCTTGTAATTGAAACGAGCTTTACGAGCTCAAGCCCGAGCCTTTGCTTTGCCAAGCGAGCCCGAGCTTGAGCCCAATATAGAGCTCGTTACCGAGCTCGAGCCTGAGCCCGAGCCCGAGCTTCTGTGAAACGAGCCGAGCCGAGCTCTCCCAGGCTCGGGCTCGGCTCGGCTCGTTAACAGCCCTACCAACTGTTGATGTCATGAAACAAGGAGAACCATTTTTTTGTGAGAAAGATGGATGCAACTCAAACGCTATTATTTGAATGTGGTGAAGAATTCATCTCGATTGGTTTTAACTTATGTACATCATCAACTCAGGAGTAGTCTGGCCCTTTCATAAATCTCTTTGGAAAGTTCACGTGCCTCCAAAAAAATTCTTGCCAAGAAAGATTTATGGACGGTGTTCCTTATGCGACTCTAATACCAAGCCGATGGACCAACTCCTTGTCTTATTCAGTTGGTATGAAGACGTGGGACCAGCTAGCTGCTGGCTTTCTTGGAATGAGCAATGCAGAAGACACAGTCTTACTGCCCCAACTTGATATGTTAGGACTTAAACTTCCTTCTCTTTCTTTGTCAATATTTTTATTTTTCTAATAATAGCTGGGGAGGGGTCTTAACCTTCCTGAGAGAGACACGGGGGCCAAATTTTCTTTGAGGACCTCACTTTTCAACAGGCCTGAACTCCTGACCTCTTCCATGAAAGCAACAGGATCGTACACCAGAGTCCAAATCCCCTCGAGTCCGTGATCAAACTCGACAATTTGGTTCCATGCTCACAGCCATCCATGCATTGCATGCACTCCCATGTACAACGTGACCATCGTGCAATACATAGATGACCATGATCATGGAAACCGGACCGTCTAAATTTAATCCTTATCCTCAAAGTACCCAAGCTTGCCATGAAAGATCGATCTATAATTCAGTTTGCTCGAACCACGAGCTTTCACATCAAACAGTCACAAAGAAAAGCCATAACCATACCCAACCCAAACAGAGCACCAAAAGCCGCATTTGTCGATGCCGAACAGAACCCAGAACATTAGGCAACCACTAGTTTTTTACGCAGGAACGCAACCGGCCATTGGACAAACGGAGAGCAGGTAATCAGAGACTAGATCTTTTTTTTTGGCCAAAGAGACTAGATCTTTCGATGCATATTGACCCCAAGGCGGACCAATTTGTTCACGGCAACGACAAGTTAATCACAGTAACAGAAATCTGTTTTGCAACTTTACATAAAAAATAAAAATGGCAGCCATTTGGCAACCCTTTTTTTTTTTTTGGTACAAAATAGGAGGGGAGGGGGAGGGACCAGCCCACCCGCGTAGCAGCCCCATTACTGAGCCCCCCTTCTACTAGGAAATGTTCGATACAGGTCGCAGGTTTCGGGTGCCTTCCCCGACCCGTGGGCTCACCCCACTGGGTTCACCGCCTCACGTGTGGATACGTCACCCCAGTGCCACCTTGGTACAAGTGGAAGGAAAGCATAACCGCCAACAAGTCAGCCGAGCGTGGGGCATCCGGTCCCCTAATTTAATCGACGCCCGTGCGTTTCGAACCCGGACAACTTGGGCGGAATTATCGCCCCCTTACCACCAGGCTACTACCTTGGTGGCTCCATTTGGCAACCCTTCGTTTGGTTCCTCCGCAGTTTCCTTGTATGCTTCCGACGCTCTTCCAGTCTAATCCGCACACGGTTTTTAATCTTTCGCGAGGGGGAAGAAAAGATGCACCACGCATGCGTCGTCCCCATGGACTTTTCTTTTCTTTTCTAGAAGTCCCGGTACCGTTATAAGTAATACCTTCTCTTGCGGGCTTTGATTCCAGTTGGAACCTGAGATAGTAGTGTCCTGCAATGGCGTCGAAATTCCCAGCGCTCAGAGTTCTGGAGAACTCCCGGGTCTCTCCACCACCCGGATCAGTTGCTCCTGCATCTCTCCCCCTCACCTTCTTTGACGTAATCTGGTTAGTTCAACACCCTGTCGAGCGCCTCTTCTTCTATGACTTCCCCAATCCAATTGCTCATTTCATAGACTCGTGCCTCCCCAACCTCAAATCCTCGCTGTCTGTCACCCTGCACCACTTCTTCCCTCTTGCCGGTAATATCCGTCGCTCCCCCGGCAGCGATGACCGGTACGAGATAGCCTACGTCGATGGCGACTCTGTCTCCTTCACCGTGGCGGAGCACGACGGTGATTTCCACGATTTCTCCGACGACCATGGATGCGACATCTCCAAGCTCCGGCAGTTGGTCCCCCAGCTGCCGAAGGCCCAAGATGCTCAGCCTTCGCTAGCCGTGCAGGTGACCGTGTTCCCGAATCATGGCATCGCCATCGGGGTCTCGATCAACCATGCTGCATGTGACGGCTCTAGTTCCATGCATTTCATGAAGTCATGGGCCTCCGCATGCAAGTCGGGAGGCTCGATGCCCGAGGTGGCGCCGCCGCCCCTGTTTGACAGGACCTTGATCTCCGATCCTCGAGGGCTGTACTCGGTTTTCCATCATGATGTAGAAGGAATGACAGCTCCTGAACCATCAGCGGAAATTCCTTTCGCCGACATGGTCCATGCCACGTTCTCTCTCAAACAAGATCGCATTCAAAGCCTCAAGAGACTGGTTCTGGCCAGAGCCGCGGAGCGGGAGACATCGTTCCATTGCTCGACGATCGTCGTTGCGCTTGCTTATGTATGGGTCTGCCTTGTTAAGATGAGAGGCCTTGCAAGTGATAGGAAAGCTTATTCAGGATTCGCGGTGGATTGCAGGGAACGACTGCAGCCGCCAGTCCCGGCATCATACTTTGGAAATTGCGTAGGGCCTTGTTTTGTAGAGGTGGCGGTAGGCGATGTAATTGGAGAAGAAGGGTTTGTGGCAGCGGCGGAGGCAATTGGGAAAGCAATTGAAGGAATAAAACACGGAATTCTGGATGGTGCAGAGAGCTGGCTACGAAGATTTGTGTCTATATTGCCTGAGCAACCGATGACCGTTGCGGGGTCGCCAAAGTTCAGAGTTTATGAGACTGATTTCGGATGGGGAGGACCAAAGAAGGTTTTGGTGACGTCCATCTCTGGTGCCGGAAACATTTCGGTGGCAGAGAGCAGAGCAGAGCAAGGAGGAATCGAGATCGGTATGGTACTCCCGAAGCATGTGATGGATGAATTCAGGACTCACTTCTTGAATGGCCCGAAACTGATCGCAAAATAATGTGTGTGTGTGTGTGTGTGTGTGTGTGAGAGAGAGAGAGAGAGAGAGAGAGACGTGTTCTTCTCATCGTACAATGTATCCGTCCAATTAGCAGAAGGAATTGCTCCTAAAGTCATCAGCAAAAGGTTTAGCTAGAAAAATAGTTTGGGTAATTATTCTCCTCGAATATATTATGTGTAAGCCGGATTAACTATACATGTATTATTGGACGATATCCCTAATTGGGCGGACGCGTGACGCATGGATATATTTTTGGTGATTTACCTATTTGGTGTCTGGTGATTTTGGTGATTGTAATCAATGGGATTGTTTTTCCTTTTGCTTTGGCAACATAATAGGAACTGTTTCCTTGATTTATGGGAGCCGTTCCTTCTCTTTCTTCTCCTACTTTTGCCTATAAGAGAGAGGAGAGCTATAGCCCTACTAATATAATAAAAAGGTGAGAGGGATTTCTATTGTGGACTTAGGCTTACTACAGCCGAACCACATTATCTCTTGGTCTCTACTCTTTCTCTCTTCCTCCTCCTTTCCATTACAATCCTCTTTAGATTCTAACATGGTATCAGAGCTTTGATATCACACCCATCTAGTATCATGGCCGATTCCAACAGCAACACCAACTCGGTTTCTAGCGGTGTCACCACGAGTTCTGATTCGGCTTATGTTCTCTATCCTTCTGACAATCTTGGTATTTCTCTCGTCACTCAGAGTCTCACCGGAGACAACTATGCTACTTGGTGCTGGGCCATGCGCATGGCTCTCATGGCCAAAAACAAATTTGGTTTCGTCGATGGAACCATCAGGAAGCCTGATTCATCTGATGCTAAAGCCTCACAGTGGGAGCAATGCAACCGAATGGTATACTCCTGGATCCTGAATTCGGTGCATCATGACATCGCCAATAGCGTGATGTATGCTGAGAAAGCCAGCAAGGTATGGAGTGAACTCAACGACCGTTTCTCCCAACAAAACGCTTCTCGTATATTCCAACTCTCTTGGTCTATCGCTACTCATCAACAAGATACTTCTCCTATTGCTACTTATTTTACTGGCCTAAAGGCATTATGGATGAACTATCTTTCTATAATACTATTCCATCTTGCACCTGCGATTCGTCGAAGGAACTCACAACTATTCAACAACGAGAAATGGTGATGCAATTTCTTATGAGCTCAAATGAAAGCTACAATGCTATATGTAGTCAGATCCTCTTGATGGATCCTCTTCACATTGTTAGCCGTGCATATTCCCTGTTACTTCAGGAGGAACGGCACCGCAATTCGCATTTGGTTACTTCTTCTACTGATGCTGCTGCACTTTCTGTTAGTCGTCCTCCTATTTCACAAAAATGTACCTTATATTGTGATCATTGCAAGAGGACCAATCATACGATTGATCGATGTTTTCTTCTCCATGGATTTTCCAATAAAAATAATGGGCATCGACAGTAAGGGAGGAACAAATCGTCTCCTTCCAATCAGCACAGCTAGCAAGCTTCTGCTTCTTTGGATATTACCACTAAAGGCCACGCTCATGGGGAGCCCTTCACTCCAATCAGTATCAGCGGTTGATGGCCCTTCTCTCTATCATGGCTCCTACTACTTCATCTAACCCAGCAGCCAATGTTTCTGGTAATATCTCTTGTCTCTCTGCTTCGAGTTCTTTATATTGGATTATAGATAAGGGGCTACACATCACATGGCTTGCTCCAAGTCCTCCTTTGTCACACTAACACCACAATCTACCATTGCTCCTGTCACTTTACCAAATGGTCAGACTGCAAATATCTCCTTTACAGGAACTGCTATTTTGCCTAATGGGCTTTGCCTAGATGATGTTCTTTATATCCCTTCCTTTAATCTAAATTTACTTTCTATTTCTCATCTCACACATACTTTTCGTTGCCTTGCAATTTTTCATCCTGATCATTGTCATATTTAGGACCTTCAATCGAAGAGAACGATTGGAGTGGGTAGACTACATGGAGGACTTTATATTCTGGATTTACCACTTGCACATCTTGCTTCTCCCACACCGCCCAGCACCTTCGACTGTTGGCATTGCCGTCTCGGACACCTTTCTCTTCAGCGTCTACGGCTTTTGTCTAAATCTATTCCTGATATTTCTTTTTCTAAGAATTGTATTTGCGACATTTGTCCTTTAGCCAAACAAACTATATTACCTTTTCCTTCTAGTTCTATTTCTTCTACTCATGTTTTTAGTTTACTCCATTGTGATATTTGGGGTGGTTATCAAATTGCTTCCCTCTCAGGTGCACATTATTTTTTAACCATTGTTGATGATTTTTCTCGTGCTACATGGGTATTTTTAATGCGTCGTAAATCTGAAACTCAATCTCTTCTCCGCCACTTTCTTTCTTTTGTCAAAACAAAATTTCATACTTGTGTTCAAACCCTTCGCACTGACAATGGCCAGGAATTTCTCGCCAATGACCTTCAACAATTTTTTAAGGAATATGGGCTTGTCCACCAATGCACTTGTGTTCACACTAGCCAACAAAATGGTATTGTAGAATGCAAGCATCGCCACATACTTGAGGTGGCACGAGCACTTCGTTTTCAAGCCCATCTACCTCTTTCTTTCTAGGGCGATTGCGTCCTTACTGCCACATATCTGATAAACAAAATTCCTACTCTTCTATTATCTGGGAAAAGCCCCCATGAAATTCTTTTTGGGTTTGCCCCCCTCCTACAGTCATTTGCATGTCTTCGGGTGTCTCTGTTATGGTCGAAATTTTCAAATCTCTCATAAGTTTGATACCCGATCCCGGCCTGACATCTTTATTGGTTATCCTCTCGGGCAAAAGGGATACCGTATTTATGACTTAGAGTCAAAAAGCATATATGTCAGTCGTGATGTGGTTTTTCACGAACACATTTTCCCTTTTCAGACCTTGCACCTGAGCATTCCTCTATCATGCCACGTCCCATTCCTGATGTTTCTGATTCGCCAGTGCCTTCAACACCCACTATTACTGATTCTATTTCAGACCCTATTACAACTCAAGATAATTCTTTCCCTCTGGCTGAACCCACATCCACCCCATCCCAAGATGAAACCACAGCACCTCCCTCTCTCCTAACTCGCCAGTCTACTCGCCTATCCAAAACCCTTGTTTACCTCCAGGATTTTGAATACTCCATTGCTGGGAAACCCAACTCCTCCTCTTCCTCTACTGCTCACCCACTTTCTCATTGTCTCTCTTATTCTCGACTCTCACCTCCTCACCGAGCATTTGTGGCTGCTCTCACATCCTTTATCACACCCACTACCTTCACTCAGGCCAATAAACACTCACATTGGCGGGCTGCCATGGATATTGAACTTAAAGCATTGGCTGACAATAACACTTGGTGTTTAACCATCCTTCCTCCAGGCAAGCATGCTATCGGATGCAAATGGGTTTACAAGACCAAATATAAGCCAGATGGTTCTATCGAACGCTATAAAGCGCGACTTGTTGCTAAAGGTTATACTCAATTGGAGGGTCTGGACTATCATGAAACGTTCGCACTTGTTGCCAAACTCACCACTGTTTGCTGTCTTTTAGCTCTTGCTTCCATTAAGCATTGGCCGCTATACCAATTGGATGTGCACAATGCCTTCCTTCATGGCGATTTAGCGAAAGAGGTCTACATGCAACTACCACCTGGTCTCTCCACCATTCATCCCACTTTGGTTTGCAAGTTAAACAAATCGCTCTATGGTTTAAAGCAGGCTTCTCAGAATTGGTTTTCCAAACTCTCGGCTGCATTATCTGCTTTTGGTTTTCTTCATTCCAAAGCTGACTATTATCTTTTTAGCAAATTTTCTAAGAATGGTTGTGCCCATGTTTTGGTTTATGTGGACGATATTGTTGTTACGGTGACAATGCGCAAGCCATTACTCTTTTGAAGCAATTTCTCAACACTCGCTTTCATATGAAGGACTTGGGCACTCTAAAATATTTTCTCGGTATTGAAGTTGGCCGCTCCGCCAAAGGCATATTTCTCAATCAGCGAAAATATATACTTGACCTATTAGATGATGTCGGCATGCTTGGCACTCGTCCCGTCGACTTTCCCATGGAGCAGAACTTGAAGCTTTCCGACACTGATGGCACGCCAATGTCAGATCCATCTCTTTATTGTCGTCTTGTTGGCCGGCTCATCTACCTGACAATTACTCGACCTGACATTACTTATTCAGTTCACATACTCAATCAGTTTATGCATCGTCCGCTTTAGCCACACTACAGTGCTGCTCTTCGGCTTCTCCGATATCTCAAAAGATCTTCTGGCAAGGGTATTTTATTTCCATCTACTGGCTCTCTTCATATCACTGGCTATTGTGACTCTGATTGGGCTAGTTGTCCAATGACTAGGCGATCTACTAGTGGCTATATTACCATGCTTGGCTCCTCACCACTTTCATGGAAAACAAAGAAACAAACAACAGTTGCCAGATCCTCCTGTGAAGCTGAATACCGCTCTATGGCTCTTCTTTGCTGTGAGCTCACTTGGCTTAAGTCCCTCCTCACAGATCTTCGGATTCCTCATCATGAGCCTATCACTATTCATTGTGATAATCAATCTGCATTGCATATTGCTTCCAACCCATTTTTCCATGAAAGAACGATTCACATCGAATTGGACTGTCATTTTGTCCGTGAAAAGCTACACGCTAGTCTCATCAAACCATCATATTTGCCTACTAAAAGTCAACTGGCGGATGTGTTTACTAAAGCGCTTGGTCACGACAGATTCTTAAATATCATCTGCAAGTTTGGCATGTCTGACATATTTTTCTCTGTCCAACAACCTGCTCCAACTTGAGGGGGGGTATTGGACGATATTCCTGATTGGGCGGATGCGTGACGCATGGATCTATTTTTGGTGATTTACCTATTTGGTGACTGGTGATTTTGGTGATTGTAATCAATGGGATTGTTTTTTCTTTTACTTTGGCAACATAATAGGAACTGTTTCCTTGATTTATGGGAGCCGTTCCTTCTCCCTCTTCTCCTACTTTTGCCTATAAGAGAGAGGAGAGCTATAGCCCTGCTAATATAATAAAAAGGTGTGAGGGATTTCTACTGTGGACGTAGGCTTACTACAGCCGAACCATATTATCTCTTGGTCTCTACTCTTTCTCTCTTCCTCCTCCTTTCCATTACAATCTTCTTTAGATTCTAACATGTATGAATGAGAGAAAGGCGCGCATATTAATCCTCAAGCAATTTTTTATGGTTTATTTATTTATTTAGTACCTTTAAGGGTTTAATTCAAACTCTCCACATTCAATCTACTGGAATTTAGTTATATGGTATCTTCTTTTTGTCTTCTCCTTTGATTCGGTCAAATAGCTCTGGATGGTCAGTGTTAAACATATGGCATATGCTTCTGTCTAGCTCTCTTGCCATCTATGACCAGCTATCTTTACTGATCTCATCTTTTTTACGAACTTGCACATTTTTTTTAGAAAATGTTGTAAGAAAAAATAGGAAAAAAGAGTAGGTGATCGTAACGTGTGGTTTTTTATAGAGTGAGAAATGTAGAAAGAAGTTTGGAATGCAAATTTTTTGTTGTAATTATTCCTCTCCAATATATTGTAGTCCAATAAATTTATTGGACTACAATGCACACACTTGTAGTCCAATATAAAAAAAAGTGCAAATATGCTAAAAAATTAATTATGATTATTAACAATTTGATTTTATAATTTGTTTTGATAGATCTTTAGGATAAAAAGGATGGGAATGGTTTGATTTTTTTCTTTTTCCTTCTAAGGAGGTGGGTTGGGGTTTGGAGAAAAGTGGTGGAGACTAGGACAAGGGATGGCAAGGTAGAGTCAAGGTTAGAAGAGTAAATGAGTATGACAGATTAAAAAAATAGAAAGGACCAGGTAGGACAGTGGGGAAGTAAATTGATTGAGAGAGAAAAATTAAAAGAATTATCTTAGAATAAAATTATTTTGCACATTCATGAAATTACATACTAGAGATACGACAACCATTATATACTCAAAAGATTTTTCTTCATTAGAATATTTTTTCTAAGAATTAAGCTGATGCTTGAGTATATAATGTCTGAAAAAATAACTTTTTTTATATTTAATTAACTATGAAAAATGATACATTCCATAATAGCTTATATTTGGTTGAGCATCTATTTTTTTAGAAATATTATGTAAAATACCTGTTATGCTCTTAAAAAAGAAAAAGACTTTACTCTATTCTATCTAAAAGCTTGTGGATATTTTTTTGAAAAAATTATTTCAATTTTTAGTTGGTGAAAGTTGGACTTTTTTACATCCTATATGAATTTCTCTTTTTTATAAAATATAGAAATTTTATTTTTATTGGAAAGCTACTTTTCTATCTCTCGCCTTTGAAAATTCTAACCCAACATAAGATATTTTTCCATTATTTGTTGACCATAGTTTCTCCCGTCCTCTTCGCACGAACCAAACAAGTACATAGGAAACTCTTTCCATAAGCATGCAAGTACAAGACATTTTATCATGATATCATAAATTAAGAAATAAAATAAATTTAAATAACTAAAGTTCAAACTTTAAATTTAAATAACTAAAATCCAAACTTTAATATCTCACACAAAATTCAGAAGTTTGACATCAAATTTTAATAAAATTCTAATCTAAAATAAACAAACTAAAACTTTGTTTCTAATCACTCTTCTGAAGCATAACCCTGTGCTAGTATAGTTCTTAGGATCTATAAAAATAGTAAGATATTTTAACTAGATAAATCAAACAATAAGATAAATAGCGGTTTTACAATAAATAAGCATATGAAAATGCATTAGTTCAAAAATTAAATCTAGATATGCAGCAATATCAAAACATCATACACATGAATCATATTCTTCTCAAAATTTAAAATTTACTTTCACAAATTCAAATTTACAAAACATCAGTTTATCTCAGCAGCCATGAACTATAACGATACTTATACCATATGGTTGGGCCAGATAACAAGCTCAGAAATAAGCAAAGTGTTAACGTATAACCTATGATGGCTAAGTATACCCTCATTATCAGTGTACCAACATATAAACTCCATTGGCAAGCTATCAATGTGCCAATATATAAACTCCCACTAGTAAGATATTGGTACATAGTCGAATAAAAGCACTTTTTTCTTAAAAAAATGTATTCCATGTTCCAAATTGAAAGATACATAAAACTATGCGTTATCAAAAATCAATCGAATATAATTTATATCAAAATCAACATGTTTGATCATGAATCATATAATGTTTCAGAAAAAAATATACTCAATAATAACATACTATGCATTAAGCTCATAAATGATGAATAATTTATTTTAAAAATATTTTATAATTTATTGATAAATTTATAAAAATGGTATATTATTTATCTTGCAAACGATTAGTCATTGAGTCATCTTCAACACCAGAATACACATAACATAACAAGGATGGAGTTTAATGGGGCCGATATGCTGCATAGCTTCCGGGGTGGTTCTGAATCCCTTTACAAGGTCAATCAAAGTCGTAGGGAGGGACCCTTTTTTTTTGGGTAAATCGGCTGCTCACACTACCCTAGCATGAGCACAACCAGCTATATCAGCATCCAGCAGACAACATAAAGCGAAAGGAACGAAAGACTGCTGAGTCCAAAGAAACTCTCCAGAGTGGTGCACAGTGAAGGAGACGATCCAGTCAGCAGCCTGATTTGCCTTTCAAAAGACTTGCCTGACCTGGAGAACTCGGCACTCCTGTAGCATCCGACGAATGTCGCCCAGAAAAGGGTCCTCCACCTTCTCCCGCCCCTCTTCCCTAAAGTGTGCCATCAGGGAAGCTGAGTCTCTCTCTAAAATGATACAACCAGCCTGCAGAACATATTGGAAATGGCCCTTTGTTGGGGCCTGCCCAACCCAAGAGAGAATAGAGAAAAGATATATAAAGAGAGAAGAGGAATAACAAACAGGGAGGGCCATCATGTCCTTAGCAAAACAAAGAGAAGATGGGAGGCGGTGGTGGTCTCGTGACGATGATGGAGCATGGCGACTAAAGGGCAGGTGGTCAAGGCGGCAGTGTGTAGTGGCCGCAGCGGCCACCACTGGATGGCTAATGATAGATGATGGCGGTGGTGGTTGGAAAGAAAGGTAGTATGAAAGGAGGGAAAGAATACTCTGTTCAAATGATGCCACTGAAGGGTTGGATTTTAATGCAACCCAAAATCTGAACAAAGCTACCAAAAAGCATAAATATTGGAAGCCCTTCTTGCCTTCGGAAATAGGTTGTATCTTTGGCTGAACGAAGCAACCAAAAAGCATAAATATTGGAAGCCCTTCTTGCCTTCGGAAATAGGTTGTATCTTTGGCGCCAAAGAAGGATTCACCTTCCTCGGTGCGAATCCACTGTTGGATCATTCTTTTTTTTTTTTCTTTCTTTTTTTGAAATGGATGTATCATACATAGTGGGTAGAAAGACACCCAAAAAAATCAAAAGATAACAAGTCTCGAAATGCACCGGATAGTCTCCTCTTCCCTAGCCACAGGATCTCCCCAGAGTGATTAGCTACTTAGAAGGCTACCCAATCTATTGCTCCGTTGGCCTCTCGATACATATGCTTGGCCTGCAGGGCCATCCCAACCCTCACCATCTTTCGAATATCTCTAAGGAGAGGATGGTAATCACCCACCTCTCTCACACTCTACTGGATCCAACCAATGACAGTAGCCAAGTCGCTAGGCAACCACCAGTCGCAATCACCTTGGAGTTTAGATCCCTAATGACGAAACACACTCCTCCCCTACTATTAGCGCCAAAGAAGGATTCCCCTTCTTTGGTGTGAATTCCCTATTGGATCATCCACTGCTTGCTGTGACATCAATGGAAATAGATAAATGATAGAGTTTGGGGGAGCTTTTGGAGGGCCAAAAAGCACTTTCTGGCTCTCTAAAAGTACTTTAGGATGAAAAAGGATGTTCGGTAAAAATTTTGGAAAGTTGATTTAGCTTTCTCAGAAAACTGAAAAACAACTTTTCGGGAGAAGCTCCATTTTGGAGCTTTTCAAAAATACTATTTTAAGCTGTGTCAAGAAACTATTTTTTGACCAAAATACCCCTATTTAAAAAATCTTTTTTTCCCAAAACCTTCCATCTCACCGTCTCTTCCTCTCTCACCCTTCCCTCTCTCTCTCCCTCTCTGTCTCTTCTTCTTCTCAACGCCGTTGCCCCCTGATCCTTTTTTTTCCTTTGTTTTGGGAGGCAGCCCGTGGCTGCCCACGGTGGTAGCCACCACGCCGGCCATCACCCAAGGCCAGCGACACTTTCGTAGGTCGTGCCAGCCCGTGGAGGGCCGGGCTCGACCATGGGGTGGCCGGGCCTCCGCCAGACGCTGGACCACGGCGTCCCAGCCGCGGGACCGAGAAGCTGTGGGGCAAGCCGCTTCGGCTCCCTTCCGCCGAGCCCGGTCATGGCATCCTAGCCGCGGGACTACGGTGTCCCAGCCGCAGCGAAGCCTCCATGGCAGTGGAGCTGTGGGGCGGCGATGTCCGCCTGCGGTGGTGGCGAGCAAGCCGCCTCGGCTTCCTTTCGCCGGGCCCCCTTCGGGGCCCCCTCCCGCGGCCGCCGCAGCCCGGCCCCCTTCCAGCGCTGCCGGCCTCGCGGGAGGAGAAGAAATGAGAAGAAGGAAAGAGGGGAAGGAACGAGAAGAAGAGAAGAAAAAAGAAAAGAAAAAGAAAAAAAAGAAAAAGAAGAAAAGAAAAGAAAAATAAATAAATAAATAAATATGTATATAAATGAATAAATAAATAAATAAATAAGATAATAAATAAAGATATTTCAATAAAATAGAATAATAAATAAATAAATAAAATGAGTGAGTAGCAAATAATCTGATCTAAATAAATCAATAAATAAAAATAAATAATAGTAATTATTTAATTAATTTTATCATTTAGCTAGAAAATTTGTTAGATAGATATATAAATGGTCATCAGAAGGGTGAAAAAATAATTTACATTAATAATTATAATATTTTATATATTTATTATTGTATTATACTATAAATATAATATTATATTATATTATATCATGATATATTGATATGTTATGTTAAATAATTTAATATTATATTAAATTATCTTATAGTATACAATGTTATAGTACTATATTATAATAATCTTATATTACATTACATTAATATTATACTATATCATATATTTATGTATTAATATATATTATATTTTATTATGCACTGTTGTATAATACTAGTAATATCCTTTATGGTCATTTTGTTACACAAAAGTACTTTTTCAGTTTGTTTATTAAACATATGTTAAAATGCCACAGCTCTTTAGAAATGTAGTTAGCAAACAACAAACCACTTTTTATAAAAACTCTACTTCAGACAGTTCTACTTCCAACAGTTCTATTTCCAAAAGCTCAACTGCCAACAGCTCCCCCAAACAGGACCTTAATGACCTGTGCAATGTGTGAGCGATCCAATGATGGATTCGGGCGAAGAAATAAGAGGGTTCTTTGGAGATCTAATGGTGGACACGTACGATCCTCCCCTTCCTTCATCCTTGCCTCTTGGGTCCTCAGCAATGTACATCCACGAACTTTTTATTTTTTATTTTTCAGAACAGAAGGGATGTTAAATCCCGCTGGCGTTGGCTTTATGCAGTTGAAAAGGAGAGGGAAAAAAGATTTGTGAACTCTATTCATCTTTATGAATTAATATACCACCAATATTTTACAATTTTCTCATACTAAATTACAAGAAAAGAAATTAAAATAAGTTCCTGCAGCAATTATTTCAAGCAGGATGGACATAATCTCTTGTATGCACACATCCGTATTAATAACCTGGATATGATATCCAACTGATTCATATCAAAAATATCTTCTTGAAGATTCTAGCTAATGAAATTTTGCATATCAAACCCATTATTTGAGGTTCAGTTTGCATCTTCCGTGTGAAAAAAATGATTAGTATTTTTTTTTTGCAACGTCCACTGTTGGAGTGCAACTTGCGCAGCACTCCAATTTTGTTTTTGAGCACTCCAATGTATAGACCTCGAAATGGCTGCTGTGTGATCCAACTGTTGATGTCATGAAACAAGGAGAAGCATTTTTTCATGAAAAAGATCGATGCAACAAGAACGCTTTTATTTGAATGTGGTGAAGAATTCATTTTGATTGATTTTAACTTATGTACATCATCAACTCAGGAGTAGTCTGGCCCTTCCATAAATCTCTTTGGAAAGTTCACGTGCCTCCAAAAAAAACCAATACTTTCATGTGGCTAGGGTTGTTCAGTAGATTGCATGCACTGAAAATTCTTGCCAAGAAGGATTTATGGACGGTGCTCCTTATGCGACTCTAATACCAAGCCGATAAACCAACTCCTTGTCTTATTCTGTTGGTATGAAGACTTGGGACCAGCTAGCTGCTGGCTTTCTTGGAATGAGCAATGCAGAAGAATCTTCGTTGACCAATTGCCTCTTGTTATTTCCGCTGTCATGCATCCTGTTCAAACAGTGGCGAGCTATGAAAATTTCTGATGCTCGGTTTTGTTCCTCCCCAGACACAGGCTTACTGCCCCAACTTGATATGTTAGGACTTAAACTTCCTTCTCTTTCTTTGTTAATATTTTTAATTTTCTAATAATAGTTGGGGAGGGGTCTTAACCTTCCTGAGAGAGGCACTGGGGCCAAATTTTCTTTTCTTTTTTTTTTTGGCTAAAAATGGAAGTATCATACATAACGTGTACGGATACCGCCAAAAAATTAAAAAGTAAAACATCGCGGAGAATCCTGGGCAACTCCGTCTCTCCCATCAAATTTTCTTTGAGCACCTCACTTTTCAACAGGAGTTCCATACTCCCAGCCATCCATTAATTGCATGCACTCCCATGTACAACGTGACCATCGTGCAATACATAGATGACCATGATCATGAAAATTGGACCGTCTAAATTTAATCCTTATCCAGAAAGTACCCAAGCTTGCCATGAAGGATCGATCTATGGTTCGGTTTGCTCCAACCACGAGCTTTCACATCAAACAGTCACAAAGAAAAGCCATACCCTGCCCAACCCAAACAGCGCACCAAAAGCCGCATTTGTCGGTGCCGAACCGAACCCAGAACACTAGGCAACCACTAGTTTTTTACGCAGGAACGCAACCGGCCATTGGACAAACGGAGAGCACGTAAGCAGAGACTAGATCTTTCGATGCATATTTACCCCAAGGCGGACCAATTTGTTCACGACAACGACAAGTTGCTCACGGTAATAGAAATCTGTTTGGCAACTTTATAAGTTATACCTTCTCTTGCGGGCTTTGATTCCAGTTGGAACCTGAGAGAGTAGTGTCCTGCAATGGCGTCGAAATTCCCAGCGCTCAGAGTTCTGGAGAACTCCCGGGTCTCTCCACCACCCGGATCAGTTGCTCCTGCATCTCTCCCCCTCACCTTCTTTGACGTAATCTGGTTAGTTCAACACCCTGTCGAGCGCCTCTTCTTCTATGACTTCCCCAATCCAATTGCTCATTTCATAGACTCGTGCCTCCCCAACCTCAAATCCTCGCTGTCTGTCACCCTGCACCACTTCTTCCCTCTTGCCGGTAATATCCGTCGCTCCCCCGGCAGCGATGACCGGTACGAGATAGCCTACGTCGATGGCGACTCTGTCTCCTTCACCGTGGCGGAGCACGACGGTGATTTCCACGATTTCTCCGACGACCATGGATGCGACATCTCCAAGCTCCGGCAGTTGGTCCCCCAGCTGCCGAAGGCCCAAGATGCTCAGCCTTCGCTAGCCGTGCAGGTGACCGTGTTCCCGAATCATGGCATCGCCATCGGGGTCTCGATCAACCATGCTGCATGTGACGGCTCTAGTTCCATGCATTTCATGAAGTCATGGGCCTCCGCATGCAAGTCGGGAGGCTCGATGCCCGAGGTGGCGCCGCCGCCCCTGTTTGACAGGACCTTGATCTCCGATCCTCGAGGGCTGTACTCGGTTTTCCTTGATGATGTAGCAGGAATGAGTGCTCCTGAACCATCAGCGGAAATTCCTTTCGCCGACATGGTCCATGCCACGTTCTCTCTCAAACAAGATCAGATTCAAAGGCTCAAGAGACTGGTTCTGGCCAGAGCCGCGGAGCGGGAGACATCGTTCCATTGCTCGACGATCGTGGTTGCGCTTGCTTATGTATGGGTCTGCTTTGTTAAGATGAGAGGCCTTGCAAGTGATAGGAAAGCTTATTCAGGATTCCCGGTGGATTGCAGGGGACGACTGCAGCCGCCACTCCCGGCATCATACTTCGGAAATTGCGTAGGGCCTTGTTTTGTAGAGGTAGCAGTAGGCGATGTAATTGGAGAAGAAGGGTTTGTAGCAGCGGCGGAGGCAATTGGGAAAGCAATTGAAGGAATAAAACACGGAATTTTGGATGGTGCAGAGATCTGGCTACGAAGATTTGTGTCTGTATTGCCTGAGCAACCGATGACCGTTGCGGGGTCGCCAAAGTTCAGAGTTTATGAGACTGATTTCGGATGGGGAGGACCAAAGAAGGTTTTGGTGACGTCCATCTCGGGTCCCCGAAACATTTCGGTGGCAGAGAGCAGAGCAGAGCAAGGTGGAATCGAGATCGGTATGGTACTCCCGAAGCATGTGATGGATGAATTCAGTGCTCACTTCTTTAATGGCCTGAAACTGATCGCAAAATAATCCCCAGGCCAGTAGCCGACAGAATTGGTAACCATAATGTTTGTGTGCGTCCGTGTGTGTGTGTGTGAGTGTGAGTGAGTGAGTGAGAGAGAGAGACTTGTTCTTCTCATAATGCAATGTATCCGTCCAATTAGCAGAAGGAATTGCTCTTCAAGTCATCAGCATAAGGCTGGGCTAGAAAAATAGTTTGGATAATTATTCTTCTCGAATATATTATGTGAAAGCCGAATTAACTTTACATGTATGAATGAGAGAAAGGTGCGCAGATTAATCCTCAAACAATTTTTTAATTGTTTATTTATTTATTTAGCGCCTCTAAGGTTAATTAATTCAAACTTCCACATTCAATCCGCTGGAATTTAGTCATATGGGTAGTTTCCTTTTGTCTTCTCCTTGGATTCGGTCAAATAGTTCTAGATGGTCACTGTTGAACATATGGCATATGCTTCTGTCTAGCTATCTTGCCGTCTACGAGCGGCTGTCTTTACTAATCCGGTCCTTTTCACCAACTTGCACATTTTTTATAGAAAATGTTGAAGAAAAAATAGTAACAAAGAGTAGGTGATCATAACGTGTGGTTTTTGATAGAGCGAGACAAAAAAGTTTGGATCGCCAATTTATTGTTGTAATTATTCCTCTCCAATATATTGTGTGTATATATGTTGAGGAACACATGCTCACACTTGTAGTCCAAAATAAAAAAAAATGTGCAAATATGCTAAAAAATTAATTATGATTATTAACAATTTGATTTTATAATTTGTTTCGATAGATATTTAGGATAAAAAGGATGAGAATGGTTTGATTTTTTTTCTTTTTCCTTCTAAGGAGGTGGGTTGGGGTTTGGAGAAAAGTGGTGGAGACTAGCACAAGGGATGGCAAGGTAGAGTCAAGGTTAGAAGAGTAAATGAGTATGACAGATTAAAAAAATAGAAAGGACCAGGTAGGACCGTGGGGAAGTAAATTGATTGAGAGAGAAAAATTAAAAGAATTATCTTAGAATAAAATTATTTTGCACATTCATGAAATTACATACTAGGGATACGACAACCATTATATACTCAAAAGATTTTTCTTCATTAGAATATTTTTTCTAAGAATTAAGCTGATGCTTGAGTATATAATGTCTAAAAAAATAACTTTTTTTATATTTAATTAACTATGAAAAATGACACATTCCATAATAACTTATATTTGGTTGAGCATCTATTTTTTTAGAAATATTATGTAAAATACCTGTTATGCTCTTAGAAAAGAAAAAGACTTTACTCTATTCTATCTAAAAGCTTGAGGATATTTTTTTTGAAAAAAATATTTCAATTTTCAGTTGGTGAAAGTTGGACTTTTTTACATCCTATATGAATTTCTCTTTTTAATATAGAAATTTTATTTTTATTGGAAAGCTACTTTTCTATCTCTCGCCTTTGAAAATTCTATCCCAACATAAGATATTTTTTCATTATTTGTTGACCATAGTTTCTCTCGTCCTCTTCGCACGAACCAAACAAGTACATAGGGAACTCTTTCCATAAGCATGCAAGTACACGACATTTTATCATGATATCATAAATTAAGAAATAAAATAAATTTAAATAACTAAAGTTCAAACTTTAATTTTAAATAACTAAAATCCAAACTTTAATATCTCACACAAAATTCAGAAGTTTGACATCAAATTTTAATAAAATTCTAATCTAAAATAAACAAACTAAAACTTTGTTTCTAATCACTCTATCGAAGCATAACCCTGTGCTAGTATAGTTCTTAGGATCTGTAAAAATAGTAAGATATTTTAACTAGATAACTCAAACAATAAGATAAATAGCGGTTTTACAATAAATAAGCATATGAAAATGCATTAGTTCAAAAATTAAATCTAGATATGCAGCAATATCAAAACATCATACACATGAATCATATTCTTCTCAAAATTTAAAATTTACTTTCACAAATTCAAATTTACAAAACATCAAGTTTATCTCAGCAGCCATGAACTATAATGATACTTATACCATATGGTTGGGCGAGATAACAAGCTCAGAAATAAGCAAAGTGTTAACGTATAACCTATGATGGCTGAGTATACCCTCATTATTAGTGTACCAACATATAAACTCCACTGGCAAGCTATCAATGTGCCAATATATAAACTCCCACTAGTAAGATATTGGTACATAGTCGAATAAAAGCACTTTTTTCTTAAAAAAATGTATTCCATGTTCCAAATTGAAAGATACATAAAACTATGCGATATCAAAAATCAATCGAATATAATTTATATCAAAATCAATATGTTTGATCATGAATCATATAATGTTTCAAAAAAAAATATACTCAATAATAACATACTATGCATTAAGTTCATAAATTATGAATAATTTATTTTAAAAATATTTTATAATTTATTGATAAATTTAGAAAAATGGTTATATTATTTATCTTGCAAACGATTAGTCATTGAGTCATCTTCAACACCAGAATACACATAACATAACAAGGATGGAGCTTAATGGGGCCGATATGCTGCATAGCTTCCGGGGTGGTTCTGAATCCCTTTACAAGGTCAATCAAAGTTGTAGGGAGGGACCCTTTTTTTTTGGGTAAATCGGCTGCTCACACTACCCTAGCATGAGCACAACCAGCTATATCAGCATCCAGCAGACAACATAAAGCGAAAGGAACGAAAGACTGCTGAGTCCAAAGAAACTCTCCAGAGTGGTGCGCAGTGAAGGAGACGATCCAGTCAGCAGCCTGATTTGCCTTCCAAAAGACATGCCTGACCTGAAGAACTCGGCACTCCTGTAGCATCCGACGAATGTCGCCCAGAAAAGGGTCCTCCACCTTCTCCCGCCCCTCTTCCCTAAAGTGTGCCATCAGGGAAGATGAGTCTCCCTCTAAAATGATACAACTAGCCTGCAGAACATATTGGAAAGGACCCTTTGTACCCAAGAGAGAATAGAGAAAAGATATATATAGAGAGAGAAGAGGAATAACAAACAGGGAGGGCCATCATGTCCTTAGCAAACCAAAGAGAAGATGGGAGGCGGTGGTGGTCTAGTGACGATGATGGAGCATGGCGACTAAAGGGCAGGTGGTCAAGGCGGCAGTGTGCAGTGGCCACGGCGGTCACCACTGGATGGCTAATGATAGATGATGGCGGTGGTGGTTGGAAAGAAAGGTAGTATGAAAGGAGGGAAAGAATACTCTGTTCAAATGACGCCACTAAAGGGTTGGATTTTAATGCAACCCAAAATCTGAACGAAGCAACCAAAAAGCACAAATATTGGATGACCTTCTTGCCTTCGGAAATAGGTTGTATCTTTGGCGCCAAAGAAGGATTCCCCTTCCTCGGTGCGAATCCACTGTTGGATCATTCCTTTTTTTTCTTTCTTTTTTTTGAAATGGATGATAATACATAGTGGATAGAAAGACACCCAAAAAAATCAAAAGATAACAAGTCTCGAAATGCACCGGATAGTCTCCTCTTCCCTAGCCACAGGATCTCCCCAGAGTGATTAGCTACTAAAAAGGCTACCCAATCTATTGCTCCGTTGGCCTCTCGATACATATGCTTGGCCTGCAGAGCTATCCCACCACTCACCATCTCCTAAATATCACTAAGGAGAGGATGGTAATCACCCACCTCTCTCACACTCTACTGGATCCAACCAATGACAGTAGCCAAGTCGCTAGGCAACCACCAGTCGCAATCACCTTGGAGTTTAGATCCCTAATGACGAAACACACTCCTCCCCTACTATTAGCGCCAAAGAAGGATTCCCCTTCTTTGGTGTGAATTCACTATTGGATCATCCATTGCTTGCTGTGACATCAATGGAAATAGATAAATGATAGAGTTTGGGGGAGCTTTTGGAGGGCCAAAAAGCACTTTCTGGCCCTCCAAAAGTACTTGAGGATGAAAAAGGATGTTCGGTAAAAACTTTGAAAAGTTGATTTAGCTTTCTCAGAAATCTGAAAAATAACTTTTCGGGAGAAGCTCCATTTTAGAGCTTTCCAAAAACACTGTTTTAAGCTGTGTCAAGAAACTATTTTTTTGACCAAAATACCCCTATTTAAAAGACCTTTTTTTCTCCCAAAACCTTCCATCCCACCGTCTCTTCCTCTCTCACCCTTCCCTCTCTCTCTCCCTCTCTGTCTCTTCTTCTTCTCAACGCCGTTGCCCCCTGATCCTTTTTTTTCCTTTGTTTTGGGAGGCAGCCCGTGGCTGCCCACGGTGGTAGCCACCACGCCGGCCATCACCCAAGGCCAGCGACACTTTCGTAGGTCGTGCCAGCCCGTGGAGGGCCGGGCTCGACCATGGGGTGGCCGGGCCTCCGCCAGACGCTGGACCACGGCGTCCCAGCCGCGGGACCGAGAAGCTGTGGGGCAAGCCGCTTCGGCTCCCTTCCGCCGAGCCCGGTCATGGCATCCTAGCCGCGGGACTACGGTGTCCCAGCCGCAGCGAAGCCTCCATGGCAGTGGAGCTGTGGGGCGGCGATGTCCGCCTGCGGTGGTGGCGAGCAAGCCGCCTCGGCTTCCTTTCGCCGGGCCCCCTTCGGGGCCCCCTCCCGCGGCCGCCGCAGCCCGGCCCCCTTCCAGCGCTGCCGGCCTCACGGGAGGAGAAGAAATGAGAAGAAGGAAAGAGGGGAAGGAACGAGAAGAAGAGAAGAAAAAAGAAAAGAAAAAGAAAAAAAAGAAAAAGAAGAAAAGAAAAGAAAAATAAATAAATAAATAAATATGTATATAAATGAATAAATAAATAAATAAATAAGATAATAAATAAAGATATTTCAATAAAATAGAATAATAAATAAATAAATAAAATGAGTGAGTAGCAAATAATCTGATCTAAATAAATCAATAAATAAAAATAAATAATAGTAATTATTTAATTAATTTTATCATTTAGCTAGAAAATTTGTTAGATAGATATATAAATGGTCATCAGAAGGGTGAAAAAATAATTTACATTAATAATTATAATATTTTATATATTTATTATTGTATTATACTATAAATATAATATTATATTATATTATATCATGATATATTGATATGTTATGTTAAATAATTTAATATTATATTAAATTATCTTATAGTATACAATGTTATAGTACTATATTATAATAATCTTATATTACATTACATTAATATTATACTATATCATATATTTATGTATTAATATATATTATATTTTATTATGCACTGTTGTATAATACTAGTAATATCCTTTATGGTCATTTTGTTACACAAAAGTACTTTTTCAGTTTGTTTATTAAACATATGTTAAAATGCCACAGCTCTTTAGAAATGTAGTTAGCAAACAACAAACCACTTTTTATAAAAACTCTACTTCAGACAGTTCTACTTCCAACAGTTCTATTTCCAAAAGCTCAACTGCCAACAGCTCCCCCAAACAGGACCTTAATGACCTGTGCAATGTGTGAGCGATCCAATGATGGATTCGGGCGAAGAAATAAGAGGGTTCTTTGGAGATCTAATGGTGGACACGTACGATCCTCCCCTTCCTTCATCCTTGCCTCTTGGGTCCTCAGCAATGTACATCCACGAACTTTTTATTTTTTATTTTTCAGAACAGAAGGGATGTTAAATCCCGCTGGCGTTGGCTTTATGCAGTTGAAAAGGAGAGGGAAAAAAGATTTGTGAACTCTATTCATCTTTATGAATTAATATACCACCAATATTTTACAATTTTCTCATACTAAATTACAAGAAAAGAAATTAAAATAAGTTCCTGCAGCAATTATTTCAAGCAGGATGGACATAATCTCTTGTATGCACACATCCGTATTAATAACCTGGATATGATATCCAACTGATTCATATCAAAAATATCTTCTTGAAGATTCTAGCTAATGAAATTTTGCATATCAAACCCATTATTTGAGGTTCAGTTTGCATCTTCCGTGTGAAAAAAATGATTAGTATTTTTTTTTTGCAACGTCCACTGTTGGAGTGCAACTTGCGCAGCACTCCAATTTTGTTTTTGAGCACTCCAATGTATAGACCTCGAAATGGCTGCTGTGTGATCCAACTGTTGATGTCATGAAACAAGGAGAAGCATTTTTTCATGAAAAAGATCGATGCAACAAGAACGCTTTTATTTGAATGTGGTGAAGAATTCATTTTGATTGATTTTAACTTATGTACATCATCAACTCAGGAGTAGTCTGGCCCTTCCATAAATCTCTTTGGAAAGTTCACGTGCCTCCAAAAAAAACCAATACTTTCATGTGGCTAGGGTTGTTCAGTAGATTGCATGCACTGAAAATTCTTGCCAAGAAGGATTTATGGACGGTGCTCCTTATGCGACTCTAATACCAAGCCGATAAACCAACTCCTTGTCTTATTCTGTTGGTATGAAGACTTGGGACCAGCTAGCTGCTGGCTTTCTTGGAATGAGCAATGCAGAAGAATCTTCGTTGACCAATTGCCTCTTGTTATTTCCGCTGTCATGCATCCTGTTCAAACAGTGGCGAGCTATGAAAATTTCTGATGCTCGGTTTTGTTCCTCCCCAGACACAGGCTTACTGCCCCAACTTGATATGTTAGGACTTAAACTTCCTTCTCTTTCTTTGTTAATATTTTTAATTTTCTAATAATAGTTGGGGAGGGGTCTTAACCTTCCTGAGAGAGGCACTGGGGCCAAATTTTCTTTTCTTTTTTTTTTTGGCTAAAAATGGAAGTATCATACATAACGTGTACGGATACCGCCAAAAAATTAAAAAGTAAAACATCGCGGAGAATCCTGGGCAACTCCGTCTCTCCCATCAAATTTTCTTTGAGCACCTCACTTTTCAACAGGAGTTCCATACTCCCAGCCATCCATTAATTGCATGCACTCCCATGTACAACGTGACCATCGTGCAATACATAGATGACCATGATCATGAAATTGGACCGTCTAAATTTAATCCTTATCCAGAAAGTACCCAAGCTTGCCATGAAGGATCGATCTATGGTTCGGTTTGCTCCAACCACGAGCTTTCACATCAAACAGTCACAAAGAAAAGCCATACCCTGCCCAACCCAAACAGCGCACCAAAAGCCGCATTTGTCGGTGCCGAACCGAACCCAGAACACTAGGCAACCACTAGTTTTTTACGCAGGAACGCAACCGGCCATTGGACAAACGGAGAGCACGTAAGCAGAGACTAGATCTTTCGATGCATATTTACCCCAAGGCGGACCAATTTGTTCACGACAACGACAAGTTGCTCACGGTAATAGAAATCTGTTTGGCAACTTTATAAGTTATACCTTCTCTTGCGGGCTTTGATTCCAGTTGGAACCTGAGAGAGTAGTGTCCTGCAATGGCGTCGAAATTCCCAGCGCTCAGAGTTCTGGAGAACTCCCGGGTCTCTCCACCACCCGGATCAGTTGCTCCTGCATCTCTCCCCCTCACCTTCTTTGACGTAATCTGGTTAGTTCAACACCCTGTCGAGCGCCTCTTCTTCTATGACTTCCCCATCCAATTGCTCATTTCATAGACTCGTGCCTCCCCAACCTCAAATCCTCGCTGTCTGTCACCCTGCAGCCACTTCTTCCCTCTTGCCGGTAATATCCGTCGCTCCCCCGGCAGCGATGACCGGTACGAGATAGCCTACGTCGATGGCGACTCTGTCTCCTTCACCGTGGCGGAGCACGACGGTGATTTCCACGATTTCTCCGACGACCATGGATGCGACATCTCCAAGCTCCGGCAGTTGGTCCCCCAGCTGCCGAAGGCCCAAGATGCTCAGCCTTCGCTAGCCGTGCAGGTGACCGTGTTCCCGAATCATGGCATCGCCATCGGGGTCTCGATCAACCATGCTGCATGTGACGGCTCTAGTTCCATGCATTTCATGAAGTCATGGGCCTCCGCATGCAAGTCGGGAGGCTCGATGCCCGAGGTGGCGCCGCCGCCCCTGTTTGACAGGACCTTGATCTCCGATCCTCGAGGGCTGTACTCGGTTTTCCATCATGATGTAGAAGGAATGACAGCTCCTGAACCATCAGCGGAAATTCCTTTCGCCGACATGGTCCATGCCACATTCTCTCTCAAACAAGATCAGATTCAAAGGCTCAAGAGACTGGTTCTGGCCAGAGCCGCGGAGCGGGAGACATCGTTCCATTGCTCGACGATCGTGGTTGCGCTTGCTTATGTATGGGTCTGCTTTGTTAAGATGAGAGGCCTTGCAAGTGATAGGAAAGCTTATTCAGGATTCCCGGTGGATTGCAGGGGACGACTGCAGCCGCCACTCCCGGCATCATACTTCGGAAATTGCGTAGGGCCTTGTTTTGTAGAGGTAGCAGTAGGCGATGTAATTGGAGAAGAAGGGTTTGTAGCAGCGGCGGAGGCAATTGGGAAAGCAATTGAAGGACTAAAACACGGAATTTTGGATGGTGCAGAGATCTGGCTACGAAGATTTGTGTCTGTATTGCCTGAGCAACCGATGACCGTTGCGGGGTCGCCAAAGTTCAGAGTTTATGAGACTGATTTCGGATGGGGAGGACCAAAGAAGGTTTTGGTGACGTCCATCTCGGGTCCCGGAAACATTTCGGTGGCAGAGAGCAGAGCAGAGCAAGGTGGAATCGAGATCGGTATGGTACTCCCGAAGCATGTGATGGATGAATTCAGTGCTCACTTCTTTAATGGCCTGAAACTGATCGCAAAATAATCCCCAGGCCAGTAGCCGACAGAATTGGTAACCATAATGTTTGTGTGCGTCCGTGTGTGTGTGTGTGAGTGTGAGTGAGTGAGTGAGAGAGAGAGAGAGACTTGTTCTTCTCATAATGCAATGTATCCGTCCAATTAGCAGAAGGAATTGCTCTTCAAGTCATCAGCATAAGGCTGGGCTAGAAAAATAGTTTGGATAATTATTCTTCTCGAATATATTATGTGAAAGCCGAATTAACTTTACAAGAGAAAGGTGCGCAGATTAATCCTCAAACAATTTTTTAATTGTTTATTTATTTATTTAGCGCCTCTAAGGTTAATTAATTCAAACTTCCACATTCAATCCGCTGGAATTTAGTCATATGGCTAGTTTCCTTTTGTCTTCTCCTTGGATTCGGTCAAATAGTTCTAGATGGTCACTGTTGAACATATGGCATATGCTTCTGTCTAGCTATCTTGCCGTCTACGAGCGGCTGTCTTTACTAATCCGGTCCTTTTCACCAACTTGCACATTTTTTATAGAAAATATTGAAGAAAAAATAGTAACAAAGAGTAGGTGATCATAACGTGTGGTTTTGATAGAGCGAGACAAAAAGTTTGGATCGCCAATTTATTGTTGTAATTATTCCTCTCCAATATATTATGTGTATGTTGAGGAACACATGCTCACACTTGTAGTCCAAAATAAAAAAAAAGTTGCAAATATGCTAAAAAATTAATTATGATTATTAACAATTTGATTTTATAATTTGTTTTGATAGATATTTAGGATAAAATGGATGGGAAAGGTTTGATTTTTTTTTTTCCTTCTAAGGAGGTGGGGTGGGGTTTGGAGAAAAGTGGTGGAGACTAGCACAAGGGGTGGCTAGGTAGAGTCAGGGTTAGAAGAGTAAATGAGTATGACAGATTAAAAAAATAGAAAGGGCCAGTAACGTAGGGAAGTAAATTGATTGAGAGAGAAAAATTAAAAGAATTACCTTGGAATAAAATTATTTTGCACATACATGAAATTACATACTAGGGATACGACAACCATTATATACTCATAAGATTTTTCTTCATTAGAATATTTTTTCTAAGAATTAAGCTGATGCTTGAGTATATAATGTCTGAAAAAACTAACTTTTTTTATATTTAATTAACTATGAAAAATGACACATTCCATAATAGCTTATATTTGGTTGAGCATCTATTTTTTTAGAAATATTATGTAAAATACCTGTTATGCTCTTAAAAAAGAAAAAGACTTTACTCTATTCTATCTAAAAGCTTGAGGATATTTTTTTTGAAAAAAATATTTCAATTTTCAGTTGGTGAAAGTTGGACTTTTTTACATCCTATATGAATTTCTCTTTTTAATATAGAAATTTATTTTTATTGGAAAGCTACTTTTCTATCTCTCGCCTTTGAAAAATTCTATCCCAACATAAGATATTTTTCATTATTTGTTGACCATAGTTTCTCTCGTCCTCTTCGCACGAACCAAACAAGTACATAGGGAACTCTTTCCATAAGCATGCAAGTACACGACATTTTATCATGATATCATAAATTAAGAAATAAAATAAATTTAAATAACTAAAGTTCAAACTTTAATTTTAAATAACTAAAATCCAAACTTTAATATCTCACACAAAATTCAGAAGTTTGACATCAAATTTTAATAAAATTCTAATCTAAAATAAACAAACTAAAACTTTGTTCTAATCACTCTATCGAAGCATAACCCTGTGCTAGTATAGTTCTTAGGATCTGTAAAAATAGTAAGATATTTTAACTAGATAACTCAAACAATAAGATAAATAGCGGTTTACAATAAATAAGCATATGAAAATGCATTAGTTCAAAAATTAAATCTAGATATGCAGCAATATTCAAAACATCATACACATGAATCATATTCTTCTCAAAATTTAAAATTTACTTTCACAAATTCAAATTTACAAAACATCAAGTTTATCTCAGCAGCCATGAACTATAATGATACTTATACCATATGGTTGGGCGAGATAACAAGCTCAGAAATAAGCAAAGTGTTAACGTATAACCTATGATGGCTGAGTATACCCTCATTATTAGTGTACCAACATATAAACTCCACTGGCAAGCTATCAATGTGCCAATATATAAACTCCCACTAGTAAGATATTGGTACATAGTCGAATAAAAGCACTTTTTTCTTAAAAAAATGTATTCCATGTTCCAAATTGAAAGATACATAAAACTATGCGATATCAAAAATCAATCGAATATAATTTATATCAAAATCAATATGTTTGATCATGAATCATATAATGTTTCAAAAAAAAATATACTCAATAATAACATACTATGCATTAAGTTCATAAATTATGAATAATTTATTTTAAAAATATTTATAATTTATTGATAAATTTAGAAAAATGGTTATATTATTTATCTTGCAAACGATTAGTCATTGAGTCATCTTCAACACCAGAATACACATAACATAACAAGGATGGAGCTTAATGGGGCCGATATGCTGCATAGCTTCCGGGGGTGGTTCTGAATCCCTTTACAAGGTCAATCAAAGTTGTAGGGAGGGACCCTTTTTTTTTGGGTAAATCGGCTGCTCACACTACCCTAGCATGAGCACAACCAGCTATATCAGCATCCAGCAGACAACATAAAGCGAAAGGAACGAAAGACTGCTGAGTCCAAAGAAACTCTCCAGAGTGGTGCGCAGTGAAGGAGACGATCCAGTCAGCAGCCTGATTTGCCTTCCAAAAGACATGCCTGACCTGAAGAACTCGGCACTCCTGTAGCATCCGACGAATGTCGCCCAGAAAAGGGTCCTCCACCTTCTCCCGCCCCTCTTCCCTAAAGTGTGCCATCAGGGAAGATGAGTCTCCCTCTAAAATGATACAACTAGCCTGCAGAACATATTGGAAAGGACCCTTTGTACCCAAGAGAGAATAGAGAAAAGATATATATAGAGAGAGAAGAGGAATAACAAACAGGGAGGGCCATCATGTCCTTAGCAAACCAAAGAGAAGATGGGAGGCGGTGGTGGTCTAGTGACGATGATGGAGCATGGCGACTAAAGGGCAGGTGGTCAAGGCGGCAGTGTGCAGTGGCCACGGCGGTCACCACTGGATGGCTAATGATAGATGATGGCGGTGGTGGTTGGAAAGAAAGGTAGTATGAAAGGAGGGAAAGAATACTCTGTTCAAATGACGCCACTAAAGGGTTGGATTTTAATGCAACCCAAAATCTGAACGAAGCAACCAAAAAGCACAAATATTGGATGACCTTCTTGCCTTCGGAAATAGGTTGTATCTTTGGCGCCAAAGAAGGATTCCCCTTCCTCGGTGCGAATCCACTGTTGGATCATTCCTTTTTTTTTCTTTCTTTTTTTTGAAATGGATGATAATACATAGTGGATAGAAAGACACCCAAAAAAATCAAAAGATAACAAGTCTCGAAATGCACCGGATAGTCTCCTCTTCCCTAGCCACAGGATCTCCCCAGAGTGATTAGCTACTAAAAAGGCTACCCAATCTATTGCTCCGTTGGCCTCTCGATACATATGCTTGGCCTGCAGAGCTATCCCACCACTCACCATCTCCTAAATATCACTAAGGAGAGGATGGTAATCACCCACCTCTCTCACACTCTACTGGATCCAACCAATGACAGTAGCCAAGTCGCTAGGCAACCACCAGTCGCAATCACCTTGGAGTTTAGATCCCTAATGACGAAACACACTCCTCCCCTACTATTAGCGCCAAAGAAGGATTCCCCTTCTTTGGTGTGAATTCACTATTGGATCATCCATTGCTTGCTGTGACATCAATGGAAATAGATAAATGATAGAGTTTGGGGGAGCTTTTGGAGGGCCAAAAAGCACTTTCTGGCCCTCCAAAAGTACTTGAGGATGAAAAAGGATGTTCGGTAAAAACTTTGAAAAGTTGATTTAGCTTTCTCAGAAATCTGAAAAATAACTTTTCGGGAGAAGCTCCATTTTAGAGCTTTCCAAAAACACTGTTTTAAGCTGTGTCAAGAAACTATTTTTTTGACCAAAATACCCCTATTTAAAAGACCTTTTTTTCTCCCAAAACCTTCCATCCCACCGTCTCTTCCTCTCTCACCCTTCCCTCTCTCTCTCCCTCTCTGTCTCTTCTTCTTCTCAACGCCGTTGCCCCCTGATCCTTTTTTTTCCTTTGTTTTGGGAGGCAGCCCGTGGCTGCCCACGGTGGTAGCCACCACGCCGGCCATCACCCAAGGCCAGCGACACTTTCGTAGGTCGTGCCAGCCCGTGGAGGCCGGGCTCGACCATGGGGTGGCCGGGCCTCCGCCAGACGCTGGACCACGGCGTCCCAGCCGCGGGACCGAGAAGCTGTGGGGCAAGCCGCTTCGGCTCCCTTCCGCCGAGCCCGGTCATGGCATCCTAGCCGCGGGACTACGGTGTCCCAGCCGCAGCGAAGCCTCCATGGCAGTGGAGCTGTGGGGCGGCGATGTCCGCCTGCGGTGGTGGCGAGCAAGCCGCCTCGGCTTCCTTTCGCCGGGCCCCCTTCGGGGCCCCCTCCCGCGGCCGCCGCAGCCCGGCCCCCTTCCAGCGCTGCCGGCCTCACGGGAGGAGAAGAAATGAGAAGAAGGAAAGAGGGGAAGGAACGAGAAGAAGAGAAGAAAAAAGAAAAGAAAAAGAAAAAAAAGAAAAAGAAGAAAAGAAAAGAAAAATAAATAAATAAATAAATATGTATATAAATGAATAAATAAATAAATAAATAAGATAATAAATAAAGATATTTCAATAAAATAGAATAATAAATAAATAAATAAAATGAGTGAGTAGCAAATAATCTGATCTAAATAAATCAATAAATAAAAATAAATAATAGTAATTATTTAATTAATTTTATCATTTAGCTAGAAAATTTGTTAGATAGATATATAAATGGTCATCAGAAGGGTGAAAAAATAATTTACATTAATAATTATAATATTTTATATATTTATTATTGTATTATACTATAAATATAATATTATATTATATTATATCATGATATATTGATATGTTATGTTAAATAATTTAATATTATATTAAATTATCTTATAGTATACAATGTTATAGTACTATATTATAATAATCTTATATTACATTACATTAATATTATACTATATCATATATTTATGTATTAATATATATTATATTTTATTATGCACTGTTGTATAATACTAGTAATATCCTTTATGGTCATTTTGTTACACAAAAGTACTTTTTCAGTTTGTTTATTAAACATATGTTAAAATGCCACAGCTCTTTAGAAATGTAGTTAGCAAACAACAAACCACTTTTTATAAAAACTCTACTTCAGACAGTTCTACTTCCAACAGTTCTATTTCCAAAAGCTCAACTGCCAACAGCTCCCCCAAACAGGACCTTAATGACCTGTGCAATGTGTGAGCGATCCAATGATGGATTCGGGCGAAGAAATAAGAGGGTTCTTTGGAGATCTAATGGTGGACACGTACGATCCTCCCCTTCCTTCATCCTTGCCTCTTGGGTCCTCAGCAATGTACATCCACGAACTTTTTATTTTTTATTTTTCAGAACAGAAGGGATGTTAAATCCCGCTGGCGTTGGCTTTATGCAGTTGAAAAGGAGAGGGAAAAAAGATTTGTGAACTCTATTCATCTTTATGAATTAATATACCACCAATATTTTACAATTTTCTCATACTAAATTACAAGAAAAGAAATTAAAATAAGTTCCTGCAGCAATTATTTCAAGCAGGATGGACATAATCTCTTGTATGCACACATCCGTATTAATAACCTGGATATGATATCCAACTGATTCATATCAAAAATATCTTCTTGAAGATTCTAGCTAATGAAATTTTGCATATCAAACCCATTATTTGAGGTTCAGTTTGCATCTTCCGTGTGAAAAAAATGATTAGTATTTTTTTTTTGCAACGTCCACTGTTGGAGTGCAACTTGCGCAGCACTCCAATTTTGTTTTTGAGCACTCCAATGTATAGACCTCGAAATGGCTGCTGTGTGATCCAACTGTTGATGTCATGAAACAAGGAGAAGCATTTTTTCATGAAAAAGATCGATGCAACAAGAACGCTTTTATTTGAATGTGGTGAAGAATTCATTTTGATTGATTTTAACTTATGTACATCATCAACTCAGGAGTAGTCTGGCCCTTCCATAAATCTCTTTGGAAAGTTCACGTGCCTCCAAAAAAAACCAATACTTTCATGTGGCTAGGGTTGTTCAGTAGATTGCATGCACTGAAAATTCTTGCCAAGAAGGATTTATGGACGGTGCTCCTTATGCGACTCTAATACCAAGCCGATAAACCAACTCCTTGTCTTATTCTGTTGGTATGAAGACTTGGGACCAGCTAGCTGCTGGCTTTCTTGGAATGAGCAATGCAGAAGAATCTTCGTTGACCAATTGCCTCTTGTTATTTCCGCTGTCATGCATCCTGTTCAAACAGTGGCGAGCTATGAAAATTTCTGATGCTCGGTTTTGTTCCTCCCCAGACACAGGCTTACTGCCCCAACTTGATATGTTAGGACTTAAACTTCCTTCTCTTTCTTTGTTAATATTTTTAATTTTCTAATAATAGTTGGGGAGGGGTCTTAACCTTCCTGAGAGAGGCACTGGGGCCAAATTTTCTTTTCTTTTTTTTTTTGGCTAAAAATGGAAGTATCATACATAACGTGTACGGATACCGCCAAAAAATTAAAAAGTAAAACATCGCGGAGAATCCTGGGCAACTCCGTCTCTCCCATCAAATTTTCTTTGAGCACCTCACTTTTCAACAGGAGTTCCATACTCCCAGCCATCCATTAATTGCATGCACTCCCATGTACAACGTGACCATCGTGCAATACATAGATGACCATGATCATGAAAATTGGACCGTCTAAATTTAATCCTTATCCAGAAAGTACCCAAGCTTGCCATGAAGGATCGATCTATGGTTCGGTTTGCTCCAACCACGAGCTTTCACATCAAACAGTCACAAAGAAAAGCCATACCCTGCCCAACCCAAACAGCGCACCAAAAGCCGCATTTGTCGGTGCCGAACCGAACCCAGAACACTAGGCAACCACTAGTTTTTTACGCAGGAACGCAACCGGCCATTGGACAAACGGAGAGCACGTAAGCAGAGACTAGATCTTTCGATGCATATTTACCCCAAGGCGGACCAATTTGTTCACGACAACGACAAGTTGCTCACGGTAATAGAAATCTGTTTGGCAACTTTATAAGTTATACCTTCTCTTGCGGGCTTTGATTCCAGTTGGAACCTGAGAGAGTAGTGTCCTGCAATGGCGTCGAAATTCCCAGCGCTCAGAGTTCTGGAGAACTCCCGGGTCTCTCCACCACCCGGATCAGTTGCTCCTGCATCTCTCCCCCTCACCTTCTTTGACGTAATCTGGTTAGTTCAACACCCTGTCGAGCGCCTCTTCTTCTATGACTTCCCCCATCCAATTGCTCATTTCATAGACTCGTGCCTCCCCAACCTCAAATCCTCGCTGTCTGTCACCCTGCAGCACTTCTTCCCTCTTGCCGGTAATATCCGTCGCTCCCCCGGCAGCGATGACCGGTACGAGATAGCCTACGTCGATGGCGACTCTGTCTCCTTCACCGTGGCGGAGCACGACGGTGATTTCCACGATTTCTCCGACGACCATGGATGCGACATCTCCAAGCTCCGGCAGTTGGTCCCCCAGCTGCCGAAGGCCCAAGATGCTCAGCCTTCGCTAGCCGTGCAGGTGACCGTGTTCCCGAATCATGGCATCGCCATCGGGGTCTCGATCAACCATGCTGCATGTGACGGCTCTAGTTCCATGCATTTCATGAAGTCATGGGCCTCCGCATGCAAGTCGGGAGGCTCGATGCCCGAGGTGGCGCCGCCGCCCCTGTTTGACAGGACCTTGATCTCCGATCCTCGAGGGCTGTACTCGGTTTTCCATCATGATGTAGAAGGAATGACAGCTCCTGAACCATCAGCGGAAATTCCTTTCGCCGACATGGTCCATGCCACATTCTCTCTCAAACAAGATCAGATTCAAAGGCTCAAGAGACTGGTTCTGGCCAGAGCCGCGGAGCGGGAGACATCGTTCCATTGCTCGACGATCGTGGTTGCGCTTGCTTATGTATGGGTCTGCTTTGTTAAGATGAGAGGCCTTGCAAGTGATAGGAAAGCTTATTCAGGATTCCCGGTGGATTGCAGGGGACGACTGCAGCCGCCACTCCCGGCATCATACTTCGGAAATTGCGTAGGGCCTTGTTTTGTAGAGGTAGCAGTAGGCGATGTAATTGGAGAAGAAGGGTTTGTAGCAGCGGCGGAGGCAATTGGGAAAGCAATTGAAGGACTAAAACACGGAATTTTGGATGGTGCAGAGATCTGGCTACGAAGATTTGTGTCTGTATTGCCTGAGCAACCGATGACCGTTGCGGGGTCGCCAAAGTTCAGAGTTTATGAGACTGATTTCGGATGGGGAGGACCAAAGAAGGTTTTGGTGACGTCCATCTCGGGTCCCGGAAACATTTCGGTGGCAGAGAGCAGAGCAGAGCAAGGTGGGATCGAGATCGGTATGGTACTCCCGAAGCATGTGATGGATGAATTCAGTGCTCACTTCTTTAATGGCCTGAAACTGATCGCAAAATAATCCCCAGGCCAGTAGCCGACAGAATTGGTAACCATAATGTTTGTGTGCGTCCGTGTGTGTGTGTGTGAGTGTGAGTGAGTGAGTGAGAGAGAGAGAGAGAGAGACTTGTTCTTCTCATAATGCAATGTATCCGTCCAATTAGCAGAAGGAATTGCTCTTCAAGTCATCAGCATAAGGCTGGGCTAGAAAAATAGTTTGGATAATTATTCTTCTCGAATATATTATGTGAAAGCCGAATTAACTTTACAAGAGAAAGGTGCGCAGATTAATCCTCAAACAATTTTTTAATTGTTTATTTATTTATTTAGCGCCTCTAAGGTTAATTAATTCAAACTTCCACATTCAATCCGCTGGAATTTAGTCATATGGCTAGTTTCCTTTTGTCTTCTCCTTGGATTCGGTCAAATAGTTCTAGATGGTCACTGTTGAACATATGGCATATGCTTCTGTCTAGCTATCTTGCCGTCTACGAGCGGCTGTCTTTACTAATCCGGTCCTTTTCACCAACTTGCACATTTTTTATAGAAAATATTGAAGAAAAAATAGTAACAAAGAGTAGGTGATCATAACGTGTGGTTTTTGATAGAGCGAGACAAAAAAGTTTGGATCGCCAATTTATTGTTGTAATTATTCCTCTCCAATATATTATGTGTATGTTGAGGAACACATGCACACACTTGTAGTCCAATATAAAAAAAAGTTGCAAATATGCTAAAAAATTAATTATGATTATTAACAATTTGATTTTATAATTTGTTTTGATAGATATTTAGGATAAAATGGATGGGAAAGGTTTGATTTTTTTTTTTCTTCATGGGAGGTGGGGTGGGGTTTGGAGAAAAGTGGTGGAGACTAGCACAAGGGGTGGCTAGGTAGAGTCAGGGTTAGAAGAGTAAATGAGTATGACAGATTAAAAAAATAGAAAGGGCGAAGTAGGGAAGTAAATTGATTGAGAGAGAAAAATCAAAAAGAATTACCTTGGAATAAAATTATTTTGCAGATACATGAAATTACATACTAGGGATACGACAACCATTATATACTCATAAGATTTTTCTTCATTAGAATATTTTTTCTAAGAATTAAGCTGATGCTTGAGTATATAATGTCTGAAAAACTAATTTTTTTATATTTAATTAACTATAAAAAATGACATATTCCATAATAGCTTATGTTTGGTTGAGCATCTATTTTTTTAGAAATATTATATAAAATACCTGTTATGCTCTTAAAAAAGAAAAAGACTTTACTCTATTCTATCTAAAATCTTAAGGATATTCTTTTTTGAAAAATTTATTTCAATTTTCAGCTAGTGAAAATTGGACTTTTTTACATCCTATATGAATTTTTATTTTTCATAAATATACAAAATTTATTTTCATTGGAAAGCTACTTTTCTATCTCTCGTTTTTGAAAATTCTAACCAAACATAAGGTATTTTTTCATTTTTTGTTGACCATAGTTTCTCTCGTCCTCCTCGCACGAACCAAACAAGTACATAGGGAACCCTTCCCATAAACATGCAAGGCATTTTACTTGATATCATAAATCAAGAAATAAAATAAATTTAAATAACTTAAGTTCAAAGTTTAAATTTAAATAACTAAAATCCAAACTTTAATATCTCACACAAAATTCAGAAGTTTGATATCAATTTTTAATAAAATTCTAATCTAAAATAAACAAACTAAAACTCTATTTCTAATCACTCTTCCGAAGCATAACGCTATGCTAGTATAGTTCTTAGGATCTGTAAAAATAGTAAGATATTGAAATATATAATGAGATAGATAGTCTAGTAAGCAATGAATATTTTAACTAGATAAATCTAACAATAAGATAAATAACGATTTTACAATAAATAAGCATATGAAAATGCATTAGTTCAAAAACTAAATCTAGATATGCAGCAATTTCAAAACATCATACACACGAATCATATTCTTCTCAAAATTTAAAATTTACTTTCACGAATTCAAATTTACAAAACATCAAGTTTATCTCAGTAGTCATGAACTATGACGATACTTATACCATATGGTTGGGCCAAATAAAAGCTCAGAAATAATCGAAATGTTAATGTATAACCTATGATGGCAGAGTATATCCTCATGATCAGTATACCAATGTATAAACTCCACTGGCAGGCTATTAATGTGCCAATATATAAACCCCCACTAGTAAGATATCAGTACATAGTCAGACCGTAAGTGCAAATCCGCCTCAAATAAAAGCACTTTTTTCTTTAAAAAATGTATTCCATATTCCAAATTGAAAGATACATAAAACCATGCGATATCAAAAATCAATCGAACATAATTTATATCAAAATCAATATGTTTGATCATGAATCATATAATGTTTCGGAAAAAAATATACTCAATAATAACATACTATGCATTAAGTTCATAAATTATGAATAATTTATTTAAAAATATTTTATAATTTATTGATAAATTTAGAAAAATAGTTATATTATTTATCTTGCAAACGATTAGTAATTAAGTCATCTTCAACACCAGGATACACATAATATAACAAGGATGGAGTTTAATGGGGCTGATATGCTGCATAGCTACGAGGTGGTTTAGAATCCCTTTACAAGGTCAATCAAAGTCGTAGGGAGGAACTTTTATTTTTTGGTGAATCGGCTACTCACACTACCCTAGCATGAGCACAACTAGCTATATCAGCATCCAGTAAACAACATAAAGTGAAAGGAGCGAAAGATTGTTGAGTTTAAAGAAACTCTTCGGAGTGGTGCGCAGCGAAGGAGACGACCCAGTCAGCAGCCTGGTTTGCCTCCCAAAAGACATGCCTGACTTGGAGATATGCATGCGACAACGTGGATTCGCTTGAATCCTCCCCTTTCCTCTTCTTTGCTTGTGACCTTGAGACCAATTTCTCCTTCGAGCCTATTTTTTCTTCAAAAAAATACGGACTTCCGAGGCTACACTTCGCTGACCTATCGCGTGGTAAAGAGAAGAGAGTAAAAGTCTGATCCAGACTTGAAAGTTGGAAGGCTTATACTTTGTCCTGCAGCCTTGCAATTAGTATATGAAAGAGAAATTCATTCGTATTCGGCACACTATTTCGCACAAAAAGCCTTTCTAATCTCGCATCCACAGAGGCGTCCGAACAGCAAATCTCTTTTAGAGAAAAAGAAAAAGAAAGTTTGTGAACGCTATTCATCTTTTTAAATTAGTATTTCATAAATAATTTATAATTTTCTCATACTAAATTACAATAAAAATAAATTTCTGCAACAATTTTTATATATCGGCTGGACATAATCTCTTGTATGCACACATTCATATTAATAACCCGAATATGGTATCAGGTTGATTGATATCGAAAATATCTTCTTGAAAATTCTGGTTAATTTTTACTTTCTACTCTTTGGGCACTACTCACCCTCCTTGTATGTGAGATACCAAAAAAAAAAAAAATGGTTAATAAAATTTTCTATATCAAACTTATTATTTCGGTTCAGGTTGTATAATTTATGCGAAAGAATGATTGATCTTTTTTTGGAATGTCAAACATATTACACAAATTTCAAAACACTTTAATTTTTTTTCTTTTATCTATCTACACAGATCTCAATGCGGTAGATGATGTTACTGGGGAAGAAGGGTTTGTAGCAGTGGCGGAGGCAATTGGGAAAGCCATTGAAGGAGTAAAAAGATGGAGTTTTGGATGACGCAGAGAGGTGGCTATGAAGATTTGCGACTATGACGCCTGAACAACTAATGACGGTAGCGGGTCACCAAAGTTTAGAGTTTATGAAACTGATTTCGGATGGGGAGGGCCAAAGAAGGTTTTGGCGACGTCCATCTCAAGTCCTGGAAACATTTCGGTGGCAGAGAGCAAAGAAGAGCAAGGAGAAATTGAGATTGGTATGGCACGATCCCAAGCATGTTGTTAGAATTACCACTTGTTCCAAAAGCTTAAGCTAATAGAATGATGTTGATTTATTTATATATTTTATATTTTCTTATACTCTTCCTTACATGTGGGCCGAATTTTTTTTGAGCCTAAGAGGACTTCTGCTTTGATACCATATTAAAACCACCACTTGTCTCAAAAACTTAAGTTAATAGAATGAGATAAATTTACTTATATATTTTATATATTTTATATATGTGATGGATGAATTCAGGACCTACTCCTTGGATGGTCTGAAACTGATCGCAAAATAATCCCCAGCCCAGGAGCCGACAGGATTGGTAACCGCAGTGTTTGTTTGTGCGTGAGTGTGTGTGTGAGAGAGCGACGTGTTCTTGTCTAGTTTGATAAGAAAATCATGTTTGTCGCTAAGCCTACACCTAGCCAATAGGTGAATTACAAGAGGATAGGAATTCTTCATGTAAACATCGAACTCTGGGATGACAAGCTCCTTGTCTCTAAAATCTTCACTAACAATAATGGATGACAAATTCTTGTAGAGAAAACCGTTTAGAGAGCAGACCAACCCGGATTGGTGGTTTTGATGCTTACAAACCTAGCATTAATGAACACCTTTTCCATAGAGAGGAAGGACCCCTCTCCTGTGTCTCTTTTATTCTTTTACCCAGTACATTTTTCCTCTCGGTTTTAGCTAAGGGAGAAAACTCTTTTACCGTACCAAGAGGAAGGGCCTGCTTGGAGAAGAAGAAAATTTCAGTCATCCAACTATGTGCAGTTCTACGGTGGGAGGCATGGAAGGAGAAAAATGTGAGAATATTAAGTAAAAGAAGCTCTTCGGTGCACGCCAACTTACCCAAGACTTCTCATATATTCAACAATTGGGAGCATCTATGTTCAGCAAAGAGGATGGATGGTCACAGGGCATTATGGAATAGATTGATAACTTCTGTACATCAACTTCCTAGCTGAATTCTGCATCTTGGCCTTTGTAGCTTCTCTTTCTTCTTTCTAGCTTTTACATAATAAATGGGGGGGATGCTCCTTGCTCCCTCCATTCTCTTTCAAGTGGTATAACTATTTTACTTGTGGTTCAAACATCGTTTTTGTGTGACGTTGAGCCATTAAGTGTGCTATCACCTGACTCGTGACCAGGTGCGAGAGTAATCTCTACAGAGAAACGTATGCTCTCTAACCCTCCACCAAGCCCAACATCGAAGATTTCTGTCTTCCTCTTTGACAGCCAAACACAAAGGTTTAAGGCTGGCTATATTTATCCATCATTTTTACATCATTACTCGAGATTACTTGAGAATAATTTGGCAAAAAATACCAATATCAAACTCAGGAACAATAACATATGGTGTCATCACTTTGTAATTTATATATATTTTTTTTCAATCAACATGAAGAATTTACAAATACACTACAATTCAATCACAGGTAAATAAATAATGCATAATTAACTCAGATACCGAGAATATTTCAGAGAAACATTTTGACTGAGGAAACCATCAACGATGATGAACAAAATTGTAACCTTTTGGATAATGTTGTTGCCGAGTTGCGCTCCGATGGCGATCCGAAATTTTGCAGCCACAGACGGAGCGACAAAATTATTGGACGGAAATAATTGATAATGGGTCCGATTAGTCCCCACGCAATACTGTTTCTTCCTCGCAGATCGCCGTGGGTTCGCTTCTCTTATTGGACAATCTTAAAGTGGGCAGGATTGTGTCCCCTGGGCTGGACGAGTCCTATCTTTATGATTGTGTCCTAAAGAGCTACAAAGTTTATTATTTAAAAATATAAAAAAAGAAGAAGAAGAAAACCAAGAAAAAAAGGGGAAAAAAAGACAGCAGCCATAATGTCTTGGATCTTGAAGAGGTGCCAGCGTTGATTTGTTCAACAATTTAGAAATAATGAATATCTAGCAAATAAGATATCTAGGTTTTCTTTCCCCCGTAATCAAACAAATAGAAAATCTTGCTGCTTTATTACAATGTCATCTTCTTTTAGTCAAACTAGCCAACAGAAGACTTACCATATATTTGCATAGTTGGATGCTTCAACTATATTAATTGTAGTAAATAATTGCGGTGATTTAGGCTTGGGAGTTGCAATAATGTTCATCCATCCGCTTCCCAATTAATGAGATTACTATTTTAACTAATGACATGGGAATCACTTGTGCGACGCACGGTTTGGTCAGACCGCATGCCATCAGTGAATAAACGACACCAAATGTTACAAGCAACTTCCATATGTTCATACATACGAATAAATTTGTACAATCAAAGATTTATAAATTATAATAACAAAGTCTCTCTACAGCTTAATTTTATGGATTCAATCTTCAAAAAAAATTTAAAATGAATAATCATAAAATCTAGTTTCTGTAAATAAATTTATGACAAATAGAGATAGAAAGACAAGTTTTCCATAAAGTGATGCTTCTCATATCTTATGATTTGCCAGCTTAATTTGTAGATATGAAAATAATCAAACAGGCATTTTTAATCTTATTATTTATATTATATTTTATATAAATATATTTTAGAAGGACACTACAACGAAACAGCTGGCCTTCAAAAGTTGGATCTAGAATATAGCTGTGGTGAAGCTGAATCTTGGGTAAAATAAAAAATAAAAGTGAGATTTAAAAGGACTATCAAAGCTTCGGCGGGCATATCACCTCCTCAAAAATAATACAAGGCGCTCAAAAACCAGCCTTATAATGCAGCATGACTGTTGAAAGCCACAAGACGAATTCGATGGAAACAGCGCACCAGCTGCATTATTGCTGTCCTCACTTGATGTTGCGATGGAAAAGAAATAAAAACATGCATGTACTTGCTATACTCCGAGCACAATTACATGTCTCAAGATGTTCTCGGAGCTTGGAACTTGCCCAGGAATCTCTCCCCCTGGCCCTTTCCCACACGAAAAGCACGACCCATCTTTTATCTATATATCTCATCAATGAACAGAACAGATCGAGAAGTATTAGAACTTTGATAGGTTATCGGCACCTAACAGTAGCAGCCATGGCACCACTCCACAAGGCTAAGGTATTGGAGCAGTGCCGGATCTCTCCTTACCCGGGTTCCACCGCCCGGCCGTCGATCCCCTTGACCTTCTTCGACCTCGTCTTCTTTCGCTTCCACCCGGTGCAACGCCTTCTCTTCTACGAGTCACCCCAATCCAAGTCTCACTTTCTCCACTCCGAGCTGCCCAAGCTGAAGCACTCCTTGGCTCTCACCCTCCACCACTTCTACCCCCTAGCTGGAAGCCTGACGCGCTCATGCGGCGGCCAAAAGCCCGAAATCCTTTGCTCCGATGACGACTTTGTTTGGCTAAACGCGGCGGTGAGCGAAGGTGACTTCTACGAGCTCTCAGGAAGCCATGCTCAGGATGTCAGGAGGTTCCATTCTTTGGTCCCTTCGCTGCACTCCTCCGGCGACAGGCAGGCCGTGCTAGCAATTCAGGCAACCATATTCCCGAACGCCGGCGTCGTCGTCGGCACCACGTTGCACCATGCTGTCGCCGATGGCTCCACCTATGCCAGTTTCATGAAGACATGGGCATCGATACACAGATTCGGCGACCAAGCAGCAGATTTGGCCGGACGGCTCCCGTTCTATGATCGTAGCGTGATCAAAGATTCCAAAGGTCTCGAAGGGATCTTCCTCACGGACCTCCAATTACTCGCAGACGACCAAAGTCTCGAGGCATGGGATCTGGATGGCAGGTCCGACATAGTGCGAGCTACATTCACGTTCCGCCGAGACCAGCTTGACGGTCTCCGGCAGCAGGTGGCGAGCAAGACATCGGCGCAATGCTCGCCGTACGCTGCGGCGTGTGGCTTTGTGTGGGCGGGCCTAGTCCATGCCCGAGGAGGCACGAGCAAGAAGAAAGAGCATTTTGGTTTCGTGACCGGGTGCAGAGCTCGGCTGGACCCTCCAATCCCATCAAACTACTTCGGCAATTGCCTTGGTATCTGCTGCGTCGAGGCGAAGCAGAGCGAACTCATCGGCTGCGACGGTCCGCTGATTGCCGCCGATGCTATTTGGAAGGTCATCAAGAGCTTGGAGGAGGGTGCATTTAAGGATGCCGAGAATTGGATCAGGAATGTGTACAAATATGCGTCGGTGGGAGCATTGACGGTGGCGGGATCGCCGAAGTTGGGAATGTACGAAGTCGACTTCGGGTGGGGGAGGCCAAGGAAGGTGGAGGTGATATCGATAGAAAGGACGGGAGCGTTGTCGCTGGCGGAGAGCCGGGAGGAGAAGGGAGGGATAGAGGTGGGGCTGGCACTGCCCAGCCACGAGATGGAGGAGTTTGTCTCGTTCTTTGTCAATGGGCTTTCGGGGCTCTCGTTGCCTCGGTAAATAATCCGGCAACGTCGACGTTCCCTATGTTCTCTTTGCTTCGAGTAATGGTAATATTATTTTTAGTTTACTCTGTACTTTTTCGTTAATAAAGTTCAATGGTAAAAGACTGGAAAATGAGTGCGATGGTGCAGAAATCCTGGATGGTTATTTTGGATGAAAGATACCAAAGATTGGAGCTTTGTCCAACCCACCCCTCTGGGTAATTATTTCCCGTTGATGTCTGAGAGGGTGGTTCGAGATGTTACTCCACATTGTTGTGAGAATAAATGACAAGGGACTACACTGTCTGCAACTCCATTCGGACAAAGCGGGAGTTTTCCCAGAAGCTTCAAGTTTCTTTGTTTCTGGTAAGATGTTTTTATTCCCTGCACGATCCCGTACAAAATGGCGTCCGTGACTCGTATGGCTTGGGATACCCTGCTACAAACTTCATTCAATGGGTAGAGGAATGTTACTGGGGGAACCGACTCACCGTGATCCGATGGAGGGTTAGGTTTTTTTGTGGTAAGGTAATGACTGGCTGCAAGTGAAGGGAATAATTCCTTAAAAAAGAAAAAAATAAATCAATCTTTTCATCCTCGAAACAAGACAATTATTCTGTCAATTCTTACTACAAATTCATCAATTGTGGAGGGATCCTTCGGTCTTTCTACAAATCTAGGTGGAAGGCAGCAGCTCCAATAAAGTAAAAATTGTTCACTTTTTTTTTTTTTTTTTGCCATAACAAATGACTTATAAATTTCTAATATGAATGCATATAAAAAGTTAAAAAATAATAAATTTTAGAGTGCTCTAGACAACTCCCCCTCACCAACCTAGAGAGCTCCTTCAGAATGGTCAGCCACATATGAGGTCATCCAATCCACAGCTCTATTGGCCTTCCTGCAGACAGGGCCGGCCCGAGCCCTAGGCGACTGAGGCGGTCGCCTAAGGCCTCGGGCCAATGGAAGGCCTCCGGGAGCAGAAGCTGGCTACGAGTCTTCCCCCTTGATGGAAGGGAGGTGGAGGGTTTCCTGGCCTGCAGAGGGGCAACTGGGGAAGTTGGGGACGATAGTTTTGTTTTGGGTGGAGAGAGAGAGAGAGGAGGGATTTGGTTGGCTTGATACACGCCTGAAGCCACTCTTATCTTTCATCCCTTCTCTTTTTTGGTTTTGGTCTTGGTTTTCCTTCCCTCACAAGTCATTACTCCTGATCCAGCTGGGCCATCAGGAAGAAAGATAGGGGGATTGGAGATGGACTTCTTGGAGGGTGGAGATTCTTTTAATTTTCTCCTCTCGGTTTCTTCTCCCCTCTTGGGTGGTAGAGAGAGAAAAGGAGGGAGGGGGTTGAATGGCTGCTGTGCCGTGATGTTGCAGTTGCAGCTTCGGTGCTCACTTGAAGGGGGAGATGGTCCTTAGCAAAAGAAAAGGAGGGTAGAGAAAGAGAAGGAGGGAGGGGGGGGTTGAATGGCTGCTGTGCCGTGATGTTGCAGTGGCTGCTTGGGTACTCACTTGAAGGGGAGATGGTGGGATGGGACTTTTACTAATTAGATAGAGTGAATTTTTCACAATGGCCCTACTTTCTCTTACAGAGAGGTTCCTTTCTGGACAAATTCTTTGACCGTGAAGCGCCATGGGATGACCTTTTCCTATTCTGCTCTTGCTTCACAGAATAAACAGTATTGCCAAGAACAGTTTTATGGGCCTTTTTTTTAAGTATTTTTTTTAATATTTTCATTCAAAAATTATATTAAACTGAAGAGACTTTTTGTCTACCTTTATTAGATTCATGCATCTTTGTTGAAATAGTGTACTTGACAGCAATCTATTTCCATAACATTTTTTTAGGTATTTTATATTTATTAAAAAAAATTATTATTTAAAAAAAAGAGGCCTCATTTACTGAATTTGCCTTAGGCCCCCAGATGTATTGGGCCGCCCCTGCCTGCAGATATGTTTGGCCTGGAAGGCAACGTCTTCACCTATCATGACCCAAATATCTCAAGCAATGGATGACAGCCACCCATATTGCCCGTGCACCGCTAGATCCAACCGATCGCCATAGCCGAGCCACCTTCAAGCAGGACTGCGCTGGTCCGTAGAACACATCGGGCTTGACACAGACTAGCCCAAACTCTCTTTAGCTCCGCCCCAAGAACAGAGATGCGATAGATCTAGCACCCACTAACAACAACTACCCTGGAGTCCGGGCCTCCGATCACGAAACACGTATCACCCCTCCTGCCACCATATAGCATGCATCCGTCAAATTTGATCTTGAGAAAACTCGGAAGTAGGGGCTCTCAGATGAAAAACACCATTCGTAGTGCTACAAGAGCAGATATAAAACTCCAGATGCCCAAGCTATCAAAGACCTGTTCGATAGACCTGCATGGGTGATCCCTGCCGTATGTACAGGGCCCGCTCCACGACGAACGTGAGTGTAGGGCTGCTCTCTTTAAATATCTATGGTAAGCAATATATATTGCCCCAATGGCCACATACCGGAATTGAGGGGCGGTGGCCCACCGTCTGAGAGCCTGGATGAAGGGACTCGATTGGCACCGAGCATCCGATGGGATATCGACAAGTCTTGAAACTCTCCTAGCTCGCCCACATTGAAACAAAGTGTGGTCCATGGTCTTCTCCATCCGCCACCCAGGGCACTACAGTTGGATACCTAGACCTCGCCTGCTCAGCACAAATCTCGTTTGATAGTTGGCCAAAAACCACCTTCTAAAGGAACAGCGCAACCCTCAGGTGAAGACCGAATCTCCAAATCCAGGCGCAGTTCTGCCTTGGGTGTTGTTTACTCTGAAGAAGGCTATAGATGTCTCCTTCTCCAACTCTGGGGCTCCATGACGTACACCAAACCCTCACATCCGGACCAACACTCCCCAGAACTACCAGCGATTGGACTCTCTCTGCAAAGTCTTCACAAAACAGATGGTTGATCCGGCTGGTATCCCACCCTGCACTGTCAAGGAGGAGAAGATCGCAAACCCGTGGCCCGTCCACATCTTCAACGTTGATCATGGTCGGTCAGAGCCCCACCAAGAGAGTATTCACCCAAGGGTCCTCCACGACATCCACACTGCACCCATTATCCATCAGCCACTTGGTGTTAGCCAAGGCAATAGGCATGTACCTGCAGATCTTCTGTCAAAGGAAGGAGCATCTCTGGCCACTCTGAGCTACCCCGCCCGCTGTAACCGGTCCTCATGAGAAGTCATCATCTGACTTCAGAAGCACTATGGCTCATTCACCTTCAGAAAGTATTGAAACTCCCTTCTCTCCACCTTGTCAGTGTAAGCCCTACCACCTCTCCTCACTGAGCCCTAGATGCAGTTGTGTTGCCCAGATAGACAACCCAAGAGGGGGGGGTGAATTGGATTTTAAAATAATTTGAATAATTAAAACGATGTGGTTGACTAATTAAAAACTATTGCAAGTTATTTAATTATGCTAAGTGCTGTGAGTGATGTGAGGGGAAGAAGAAGAGAGACAATCCAACGCAAACACAAGGTTTTATAGTGGTTCGGAGCTAACCCTTGCTCCTACGTCCACTCCCCAAGTCTCACTTGGGAATTCACTATAACCCCCTTGGATTACAGCCGGTTGTTTTCCAAGCTCACAACCAAACTTGTTGTTTTACGAGCTCACAACGAACTCGGTCGGTTTTCCCAGGCTCACCGACTAAAACCGCCCCGATTGTTTTTCCGGGATCACAATCAAACCCTTACACACGTTGGTTTTAACTCGGCTCACCAACCAACCACAATCCCCTTGATTCAATCCCCGATTGAACCAAGTAAATACAAGTTGTAGAAAGAAAATAGAAAATGAGCTTCTCAAAAAGCAGATGAAAACAATATGAACAATAAATGAAGTTAAGAAGCCTCAAACGCTTTTAGATTGGAGATGAGGAATGGCTTCTTAAACTTCTGGTCTCCTCTTGAAAGAGTAGTCGACTTGAATGCAGGAGAAGGAGGCTTTAATTGCTGGGAAGATGTAGTTGGAAGCAGTAAATGCAGATCTTCCTCTTTTTCGTTGAAGAGCACGTTGCAGAGCTTGAATGCTTGATTAGTTGGAGTGGAATGGTTGTTCTCTGCCTTGCTACAGTCCTCTGTAGCTATTTAAGCCAACCCCCACGGAAACTAGCCGTTAGAGTGCTTTTTCTGCCCGTTCTGAACACTCTACGCAGCCTGACAATATGACCGTTGGTGGGTTGGAGTCGACTCGCGCGATCAGGAGTCGACTCGGCTGTAGCGGGAGTCGACTCAAGCTTTTCCGGAGTGGACTCGGCAACTGTTCCAAATTTGAATTAAAGTTGCCTTCACGACTGGGAGTCGACTCGTCTTGACCTGGAGTCGACTCGCCAACTTCTGGAGCTGACTTGGCAATTTTGGAGTCGGCTCATCCACTGAAGTCCGTGGATCCAATTTTGAATTTTGTCCACTCGAGTCGACTCGACTGTCCTGGGAGTCGACTCGAATCTCAGAGCCCGAACTCCCGATCCTCTGTCTTTTGGCTCGTCCAGTCTTGGAGTCGACTCGAACTTCCTTGGAGTCGACTCGGCTCTCAGTTTCCGAAACTTGGTCTTCTGCCTTTTGATGTGAAGCTGTCTTGGAGTCGACTCGAGATGTCTGGGAGTCGACTCGAATCTCAGAGGCAGTAACTTGATCTTCTGTCTGTTTTGGGGTCGCGGTGTCTTGGAGTCGACTCGCGTATTGCGGGAGTCGACTCGAATCTCAGAGTCCATAAAATGCTCTCTGACTTTTTCTTTGTGTACCGCTGAGAGTCGACTCTTGCTTTCTCTGGAGTCGACTTGCCACCTATCGGAGTCGACTCGCGTTCCACTGGAGTCGACTCGAATCTCAGACCCGAAAACTGTTCTCTGACTTTTCTGCCTGTGACTGCTTGGAGTCGACTCTTACTTCCTTGGAGTCGACTCGGTAAACATCGGAGTCGACTCGCGCACTTCGGGAGTCGACTCGCTGACAGGTTCTGAGTTGAAGCTTTCTGTCCTTCTGTCTGTTCTCAGTCGGAGTCGACTCGTACTTATCTGGAGTCGACTCGAGCTCGTGCCAGTGAACTTGATACGCTTGGAGTCGACTCGTGATACTCGGGCGAGGACTGCAGCCTTGAAGCTTTTTACCATCCATCCAAGTCCAGTGGCATGCTAGGGGAACTTGGATGGTTGGGCGAGGACTGCAGCCTAGAAGAGGTTGACTCGGTCGTCTTCCTCGGCCGCGGATGCCACTTCACAACTCATGGTGACCGAATCCTCGTGGCCGTGTGGCAAGGACCAAAGATAGATCGTCAAGTCTCCTTGCCAAAGCTCGAGTCCGGCTCCCCATGGTCTCTGCTGGTTTCCACCACCATGGGGGCAGGGGACCACGTCCGTTCCTACCCATCCTCTTCTATCGCCAGCGCTGAAAACCTACAGGCCACTTCTGCGTGCCTGATTCGCCTGCAGCCATAGCAAAAATTGGGCACATTCTTGTAGACGAAAGGCTGCCACAATACTCTCGCCTTTCCTTTGATCTGAATGTCAGGCAGCAGCATCGCGGTGGCATCAATGGCCACCTTGACATTGGTGAAGCCCATCACCTTCTGTTGCTCCATTATCCCATTGACGACCATCCATCGTAGTGATTTGCAGGATCATCTCGCTCGACCAATATTCCACTGAAAGCCTCGGCAGCTGGATCTAGACCACTGCTGCCTTCCCCGCATCTAGACCGAAAATAAAATAAAAAAACTAAGGCTCTATGGCTAGTAGCTGCTCTGCCACCACCTACGGTCTGCCAGTGAGGGCGAGGTCCTGGTTAGCTGTTGTCTTGAATCGAAGAGCGAGGTGGTCGTTAGTGAGCGGCATCACTTCCACCTCATACTCAGTGTTTCGTCGGAGAGCGACGTCTCGGCCTATCCATTCTAATGGCACCCGGTGGCCAAGGCTCCGGATGGCCAAGGCCCTTGATTCAAAAACAAGGTGATGCGGAGACCAAGGCGCTTCTTATAGTGGAACGGGTTGGAGGACTAAATTATCCTCCAAATTTCATCAAATTTACGCAAACAGTCCAGAACCTAAAACATAGCCTTATCGCAATTCAGTTCCGGTACGAACTGAACCGAAGATGTGCTTGGTTTGGTCATGGTTTATTTTGTGAGCATATTAGCTTGCACATAGGGGTGCAAATGGGTTGGGTCGGGTCGGGTTATGAGTGATCCCGATCCAATCTGGTTTCTTATTTGGATCTTAATTTTGGACCTAGGGTCAGATCCACCGCTACAATTTTTGACCTAATAGATCATTCGGGTCGGGTCAGTTCCGTGTATAACCCGGACCCAACCCAAAAAATTTGGATCCGGTTCGGGTCTGGGTCGGGTTCGATTTTGGTCAACCCATCCATGGCTTCAGAACTTGTGTTTGCATCCCTACAAGCTACAGCCCACAGGCCCAAATAATTTTAAAGATTTGGGTCGGATCGGGTCGGATCATAGGATTGAAAATTCAAAATTACCCAAATTTCAAATAGGTCGAGTCGGATCAGGTCGGGTCTGAATTCAGTAAACCCAAACCCGATCCGAAAAATATGACGGATTCAATTTTAGGACCCAATCCGGCCCCACGGGTCCTCCAAAATGGGTTGGGTCAGGTCACAGGTCAACCCGGCCCATTTGCATAGCTACTACAAGCCTGCTACCTTGTTTGTTTTGGTATCACACGTGCGATGGTGATGGTCTCTACATTGATACATTTAAGTTTGCTTTGCCGTCTTTCATCTTTCTCCTGAACTCATTGGGAGCAAAGAAAGACCTGCGCATACCATACTGTATACACCTGCTTATACCATGCTGTATACACCATATTTGGCTGCTACTATTCTAACACGAAAGCTCCCGGATTGAGACTTGAAGCGCATGTATTCCGTGGTACGCTGGATTACTCAACATGGAACGCGTCCAAATCAAAATCTACTACATATCGCTAGAGTGCAACTAAGCCAAACGTGTAACGCTTTCTTGGGGTAAAGTCTTATGCTTAGGCAAGACAACGATTTGCCCGTACTCAAAAATATCAGCTGATTTCCTACGTATGTATTTACAATAGTTTGTTATAACATATTTATTTTTACCAAAAATAGAAAAGACAGGCGGGTCGTGTGATCATTTCCTCAGCAAAGATTTTGAGTGCAATCAACTGAACATAAGAAATACAAGAATAAGGTTCTATAATATGTATGTAAAATTGAACTGAGCAAGAAAAGATGCGCACGGATGCAAATACCAGCAGAGTCGACCATTAAATGAATGTGTCACTGTGTATAAATTGTAGATACCTATAAAGCCGAAGGTGATGACTCCATTAATATATTTTTGGGTTTTACATGGAAATACTTGCATGTGGTTGAATTATGTAAGCCAGCAATTATATAGGAACATGTTGGTCTACATTCTTTTGCCACGGAGATAGAAATAAAAGATTTCAAAACATCAACAAATCAGTCATGCTTAGAAGGTGTGACTCTACTCTGCTAGACCAGAGGGTCGGTGAGAAATCAACTTTCCCTTTAAGATCAACCAAGCTGTTTATTTTTAATTTACATTATTGCTTTTTTTATGCATTTATTTTGTTCATTTTGAATATGGTAGAAACGCCACCTTTCAGAGACATATCCCAAGCTACCATAAGACAAAAGATCGTCTTTCTAAAAAGATTCGATACGAAACTATTGGATGTGCAAAATCCAATATTGAAATCATTTCAAAGATTTTTCTTTATTTTGTCCGTATCAACAAATAATTCTAAATACTTCAACTCCCAATCAAATAGCAATCATTCAATGCACTTCTTTTCTTATTAGATTGCAACAAGATGAGCTAGCCATGCTAGAGTTGTCTAACCAAGCTGGTGAAATGAAGATAGGTTAGTTTTGCAATCGTAAAACTCCGCCGCACAACCTTTTTAAAGGAACTTCTTTCCTTTTAACCGAGGCTGCAGAGAATTCCCATCCAACAACGGGATAAGATCAGGGGAGTCTCTATGGTGCGACTCATAAATTCACGACTTGCTACCTTTTAAAAAAACTGCGAAACCGATGAGCTATGTCTCTGTTAATCCCACTTGCTAACAATCAAACCACATGGCACTGTTACGGAATCCACAAAACATCTACAGATGAAATTAATGAAATATCAATTTTTCATTGAGGTCTCAAAAATCTGAACGACGGGGAAATGAAAGAGAGCGCATGTTTAAAATAGAAAGAGCTGGAACTTACCGAATGCCAGTGAGCTTTCTCCATCAAACAGGGATGACATAATCTAATCAAACCAACAGAAAGAGAAGTTTAACAAACAGTACAAATCTAAAACATTCCAGACGGTTTCTCTCACCAAAACAAGGAAAAAAGATCCAGACAGTAATTACATAACCATAGTTTGCCATAGTTCCCCAAGGACTAAACAAACAAGATATCTTCCAACAGAAGTTCTGAACAGACATAAGTCGTCGACCACATACTGGAGTCGAAACATTCTGAAGCAACATGACAGCCATCTAAAAATCTCTGTGCATAGGCAATATATTTTCTATACCTTCATTATCTTGCGGTGTTTCCAGCTTTGGTTTGCCACAAGTCATTGGTAGCTGCTTCAAAAGTTGAATGAGATACCTGCTTTGGCCTCTGCATTTTGTATCCACCTCTATAATTTCCTCGATGCTCTGATCCAACCAAAATCCATGTGGTGCCACTGGGAACAACGTCACAGGAGCCTCTGCTTTTGTCAAGAAGTATCTTAACAATAATTTCTCATAAGGCAAACCGGTAAATCCAGCAATTCTAAGGAATACAGGATGCATCGATGCAATATCAAACAATTTAAGAATTGGTGGGCGTTTTGAAGCAGCAGCAAGACGCGTCTCAGGATGACACTGCATAAATTAATTCCAATTCAATTACAAAGCAAGGGATATACATATGCAATTAGTTGAAGAGACTTACAGTGACAAAAATTCTCTCAACAGAAGGGCTGATGCTCATCAGCCAACTCAGAGCAACAATATTTTCCGGGCACACATAACCCATTTGCAGCTGGATCTCCTTTAAATTTGGAAACCAAACTGTATCCAGCTCATTTTCACTCTTACATTTTTCCCTTAGGAGGCCCTTCACACAAAACATCAAATATGAGAGTGTTTGCAGTTAGATTCTAGATATTTGCATCGACAAACAGTACCTGATTCTAACTAACACATTTCATAACAATCCTTGCTGTTATCTAAGCTAATAGGCAACAATTTAATCTATATAATTAGAGGGCTAAAAAAGGAGATGCAAGAGGATAGCTTACCTCCAATAGTTGTGCTTGCATGGTCAACACTTCCACATTTGATGGTGAGAGCAGTATTGTCCTTGTTCTTTCAGTTTTATATTTTCCAGTTATGTCGATAAAAGCATCTCGAAGCATGGTAATATCCTTCATGTAAAAATTTATCTGATGCCCTGTGTAGTGAAAGCTTCTTAGATGTGGGGCATCTATCTCAATACAGGACAGAATATCACATTTAGATGCTGTAAAATTTTTAAAAGCTGGATTCAGAGTGATGATCTTGATGTTATCTATAAGAAGACATCCATCCAAATGCATGCTCTCAAGGTGCCGGCATTCTCTAAGTATCTTCGGAAACTGTGCATCTCCTATTGCGACCCACTTAAGATAAAGTATCCTCAGGTTAGGCAAACGTCTGAAACTAAGAGAATTTCTCATCCAGCAGAAAGACAGGCGAAGTGAGGTCATGGATCTTGAATTTAACATATAGCTTGGGAGCTCGAAACGTTCTTCTCCTTGAAATCCAAAGTGGAGCTCCTCGACTTGTTTCTCCAATGCGGTTCTTATCCACCTTTTTACCAAAGATCGACGCCCATCCACAGCCACACGGATCTTTAATGTCCTTATAACAGGACCATTATGCTGTCGCAGGAACTGGTCCACAAATCTGACGTAGTCTCTTGTCATCAAGTCAACACGATCTTCTCCATTTGGATATTTTTTTCTTTTCAAATATTCCCAGATGCCTTCATCAAGATCAAGAACAGGCACTGCTTTCCAGAGGTGCCTCCATCTTCGTGCCAGGGCACTGGTTCTCACAGCCATTTTTGTGGGCATTCTAGAGAGAATGTTGTGCAACAGAGTATCTGGCAAGCTACTGATTCGGTCTTCACTTACTCCCATGGTCTTTTCTTCTTCTTTGCTGCTGGTGATGTGTAAGAAGCTGCAAAAAGAAATATACATTTTAGTTATGTAGATATACCAATACCTTGATAATTTTCTTTCTGAAAACTGCAGATAAATTCATAATTAGACATAAGAAAGCAATGTTCTCTTAGATTATAAAATTTATAAAAAGTAAATTTTCAAACAATGCACCGACAAGCTTTCCATTTATTAAAAATGTCATAAATTAAGTTAAGACCAAATAACAAAAAAAATCAAAAGAATAAAACAAGCTCCCTGTATATTAAAAATGTTATACATTAAGTTATTGTAACATTCCAGTTTGATTTGTATAAGTGCCCAAAATCTACCCAGTGAATAATCGGATCCTCACATACTCTCTCCATTTAAACCCTGATATCTTCGTCAGGCTAAAGGTCCAAATCCATTCATACCTAATCATAAGCACCACAATTGGCACTTGGTCAGCCTCAATGAGCCTGTGCTGTAGTGTCCTCTAGTCCACAGGGGCAATATTATTTGGATTCGTTGATCTTGTATAACTACCCAAGATCTACTCAGCAAATAACCGATGTGGGACTAAACACACACCCGCACGGTTCCTCACAGTTATTGCCAATGATAAAAACGTGGATGCGCTACTTATGTTGTAATACATTGCGGTGACAAAAGAATTTGCCATGCATAACAAGACTGCAGCTGGAATTCACAGCAGAGGCATTAGCTTCCTCTAGGTGGAATTAGAACACAATGTTGTAATGAAGATACATAGTAGAAACATAAAACTATGGGACAAATGATGGAAGAAATTCATGTCAATAATGTTATAGTATATAGTTGATTAGTGCATGAACTTTTTGTAAATGCCAAACAAATAAGATATAAAGCAGCCCAAAAAAGTCACCATAGATGATGTTTATCTAATAAAAGGCATGCAAAATGTATTATGTACCATTGAAGTTGTGGTACCTCCCTTTAACATCAATGAAGTATATAATATGGGATGCTTCCGAATATAGATGTCAACATATACTGATACCAGTGAATAGGCAGGCTTTATCAGTTTGGCATCTGCTAACAATCTATGGCATGAAAGTCCTAGATTCTGCACATACGGACGTAGTGGTGGTGATGATAGGAAATGCGCAAAAGGATAGGGCAGATTTGGGGATTAATATAACAAAAGGAAGGTAAGCAAAGGACATAATCAAAACTTAAAAAGAGAAAGGAAAAAATTTTAAGGCGGGAAATTATGCAATGTAATCCAAAAGTCACCAAAAAGGAGTTACTGCTGTAAGGAACTATTGCTAACAACAATATTGAAGGCATTGGTATCAATGAAATTCAAAAGATCCTAGAGAGATGGCATGTTTACTTTGCAGTGTGGAATGATTGAAGAAGGCAACTCTACAAAGGATCTCCTACGATTATTTCTAGTATGGAATGAGTCAATCATCCACTTTGGTATCTTTTTGAAAAAAAATGGCAATATTGTTCCTCCATTGATCAAGAATTTCGGTCTGATGAAGAGCAACAACTCAAGTGTGCAATTCTTGGCACTCTGCAACAATACATTTGAGATGTTGTAGTTCAGCTTGTAGATCACATGACAAATATCAAATCCACATGGTCGAGGCATGGAGAAGAACCCACTACCTGTCACATTCTTCTAAAAATTTTTCTAGAAGGTAATAATGAGTAATTGATAACAATCCCAACAAGTCTATGATCTGCTCATCATTATTCTTATCCTCCAAGATTTTCTAGTTTTGCCTTCTTTAACTTAGATGTAGCTTATGTCCACGCCTACCGTACATAACATTTTTCTGGATTTAGAACTACAATCATATATTAAGCATGATAACCCATAGACTACTTCCGAATCTCAAAGTGTGCCATGTGTGGTAGGTGGGCCCAAAATAGAAACAAAGTTTCTAATTCATAGCATACATAAACCACACCTTTTGACTTGGTTTTTGTTGATCCGTAATTTCTTCCTCTAAGGACACCATCAAAATTCTTGTTTTGCTTTTATATTCCTCTGTAAACTGATAGGGAGGCAATGTATCAATTTGATATTGTTAACTAATTAGTAGAGTGGACAGATACGACATGTTGAATTTTTTATTTTTTTAATGAAAAGCAGACATGAGATCTTGATGTGTTATATTTCTTATCATATCTGGTTGGCCAAAAACGAACAAATTTTCCAAAATGTGGTTCGAAGTCCCAGACTGGTTATCATGAAAGCCTATGTCTAGGCTCAGGAATTTATTTAGACAATTGCTTTGGATAGCTCTTTAACAGCAGAGGAAGTTCGTAGCTCTTCTTCAGCAGGCTCTGTGAACCCATAGTAGATTTATTTCTCTTAGGAGCCACCACCCCTCTATTTCCTTAAGATCAACTTCAACAACAGCATCTAGAATAGAGGTGCTTATGGTGGCTCGGGTTTTCTTATCAAAAACTCTACAAGTCTTTTCATTGCTGCAGGTGGAGTTAAAGGTCTTTGATACTATGGTTCTGATAGTTGAACTTCATGCAGCACAGAAAGGTTTGACATGCTATTAAAATTTCAAGTGCCCCTCAGATTATCTTGGACGGAAGGGATTCTTTGACAGTTGTTAGGTGGTTATCAGCCTCCCACCCCAGATGTTCCGTCTCACCCTCTGGTACAACACTGTTGGTGAATGATTGCTTCTCTTTATTCTTTTGAGGTGACTCATGTCTATCGAGAATCAAACAATGCGGTTGATAAGGTTGCAGCTTACATGACCAATTGATATAGAAAGATCACGACTCTATATGGAGCACTTTGACCACTCTAAGTAGGCCTGGATAGAGTCCACAAGCAAGATTGATCACATCAGAAAGCCGAATCGTATGCCAAACTTCTAAAGACCATAACTTGGTCATATAATACCCGATTGAGATGATTTTTTTTTTAATCAAATAATAAAACTGAGTAACAATATCTCTATTTATACTAGTGAAGTCTACCTTACATAGTACAAGTTGAATTGCTCTTCTAGTTAAAAAGAAATACAATTTTCCTAAAATATACATGACTAGAGAAATAATCATGAAAAGTTTAAACGCTATAAAAGATAGATCTCAACTTCTACATCAATTTTGTCTTCAGTTGTTTTGCATAATTCTTCTCAAATTAAGAGATATGTCTAGATAAATCTTTTTTGAAAACAAATTTTTGCTTTAATTCGAGGCCCAAATAATGAAATTTGGATCTAATCACTTAGTGTGGTGAGCCCTCATAAGGTGGCACCATATCATAAAGCTCGAAAAACCATCCAAGTTCAGAAAAGAGCACCTCATTCAGATATCATACAGGGAAGTAAAGGTCTCTAAAGATTTAACATGCGATTCAACTTTCTAATATGGTAGATTTCACTCCTAAACCCAGTGCAGTCCTCTACTAGTGGCTCAAGTAGTTACATCGAGTCTGGCAATCTCCTAGATCCAAGCTTCAACATCCACCCCAATCCAGATCATAATAGATAATTAAGAGGTTATATGAACCAACTTATAGAGTATGACAAGGCTAAAAGTTTCTTTTAAGTATACAAAAATATGCTTGATCACTTGGAGCTGCACAGTGGCCGGAGATCGCAGATAAGGACAGATTTATATCAAAATGTATGCTTGATCCCTTGGGCATGGATAGTGGTGGGAGCATGTAGATAATAACAAAGACAAGCATTGCCTCATAATAAACAATGCCATCTTATACCTTGATGTAAATTCTACATTAGCACTATTCCTCTTCAAAAATGGAAATAGCACAAGATCTATTTCTCTAATAGTTTTCTATCAATCTATTTGATTTCTTTACTTTTAAAGAGGGTTATGATAGGTTGTATCTAGATTTACCCAAAGATATGGCTTCACAAGTTCACCATGGTAATGCCTTTAACCTTTTGCTCCTTATATAACCCTATTGATGCCAAGTTTTATGTGTTATAACTGGAGAATTAAATCAATATTTATTTTGAAATCCAAAATGATGTACAAACAACAGAGAGTGTCCCAATTCACCATGGTAGTGCCTTGAAACTTTTAATCCCTATATAACCCTATTGATGCCAAGTTTTATGTGTAATAATTGGATAATTAAATCAATATTTTTTTTAAAATCAAAAAAATGATATACCAAAAAAAAAAGAGTATCCTAATGCATGAGGCTCCCCTGCTGCAGGTTCTGGAGAGGGTTCAATGTATCCAAGCTTGCCCTCATGAGATTAGGCTATTCCATGTTCGAAGTATGGGATGCCCAAGTCAAAATAGAGCAAGCTTACCGTTCCCCAAGGTTCACCCTCCATAAAAATATTAAGCAAAATTCATGATTATTCTACGGGTATCCTAGAATTATGCAAAATCAGAAGCAGGATCGGCGGAACCGTCCTGAATCGGACGGTTCCAGCCGTTTCGAGTCATCCCGGCAGCTCACCAGGACGGTTCCGGCAAGGAGGGAGGGAAAGGGAGAGGAGGCCGGCGGAGGGTGGCGAGGTAAGCGGAGGGCTGGGCGGAGGCTGTCGCAGGGAACAGGATCCGACCGCTAAAAAATTTTGCAATTTTTTAGTAAAGTCGGCAAATTGCTTGCTGACTTTACTTAAAAATCGCAATTTTTTTAATTTCGCAAAAAATTATCAAAACATGTCTATCTTGGCAATAAATTATCAAATTTGTATTTGGATTTGTCAATTATTTTAAGAGAAAAATGGTTTTTCATTTTTGCGGATTATTCTATAAAATTCTCGTAAAGTTCTCTACTTATACAAATTGGGCCTTTCTCTAGTTTTCATTGATTGAACTCAAGGTTAACCTAGCTTGCAAAAGTATAAAAATGTCCTTATCTTAATAGCCAATGAGGCTCGGGACTTGGCCTCTTCTCACTCACTTTTCCCTTTTCTCGCTCAGGACTTGGCCACCACAAAACCAATCGTAAAAGGGTGTGGGTTAAGGGATCAATTAAGTTTGAGAGCTAGGAGCAAAAATGTCCAGAGTATATGATATTTTAGGGACTACTCTATATAAATATGAACGACCAATGCTTATAAGTTTAAAATGAAAATAAAAGGCCAAATCTTTCATTGCACTATCCTACATGTATTTCAGAACAACAAAGAACAAAGGTCCTTTTTCCGAGTATAAATAAAGAATGAAAGAAGAGGCCAACTCTACTACAAAGAAGGCATGATATAATACATCAGACTAATTTGTATCGTCTAATACAAGAATAAATATTGAGCATCTTTAGTTCATGATGAACTATATCACATCATCCCAATAGGTTTCAATCATGCGGAGCAAAACCAATTAAAGATACAAGCATCTTGGTTCATGTATGATCAACCTCCATCATAAGTCCTCCATTCACATATCTCGCCATCTTTGTTATAGCCTCTTCCACTGCTCCATCCCCCTCCACATCTATGCTCTCCATTTTTACTGTTGCTTTAACTTCCATACAAGCTGCCATGGTTGCTCTGGTGATGCAAATTTGATCTCTTTCACGGCCTATGATGTCTCCTTTTTCCTTAACATTTGTTTTTCTTCTGGTATGGTTTCTTTGTTCCCTGTGGTTGCATGTAGCACATGGTGATTAGCCCACATGGTGGGGAACCATGCACTGCATATGGACCGACTAGATCAAACAATTCAATCACCAAAAGAGCATGCCACAGAGAAAGTGTCATTCACTTTTGCACGTGAATCCATATTTATTGTCATCATTTAGCAGTGAAAGTGGACGTTAAATATCCTTTTGGATCATTTTTATATCCAACTTTACCCTAATATAGATACAAGTTTGAGTATCCAACTAATATATATGCATATCTGTACCCATACAATCCGTCAAAAAAATAGATATGAATATGGATAGATTGGTATCCAATCCATACTCATATGTCCATTTTTGTTAGTAATCCTATTTAATTTCATATAGTACTCATGAACCTTTAAGGAAAACAAATGACAATATTAAAATGTTAATAGATGAATTTACTTTCCATAAAATCACATCTTTGATTTGATGGTCATGATCTTTAACTATCTAACTTATAACAATACTTTCAATATCTAATATATATCCGTATCTATTTAAAACAAATAAGGATATGAATTTTGCATTTGATTAATATTGGTATGTGCATCCATATTCGCCAAATTTAAATGGATACAGATATGGATAATTCCCTCTCCTTCCATTTCCCTGGGAAATAGTGTACTCAAGATATACTGATACCCAATTTGTATTTGATCCATTTTCAGCACCTATCACTACCATCACTAGAGTCTTACACATGCGATGCATGTCCGTTGTTTTCCCAACAAGTAGGGTCAGGCGAGCAGAGGAAGGGACATGAGCTACAATTTTTTATTCCTTTCTCTCTCCAGTTATGTGGTGGAACCAAGACCTACTTAATCGACAGGCTAGGTCGGGTTCATACCGAGCTCCGCCTAGGATACCACTTGATTTAGTCAGGTTGAAGCCCAGTCTGCCCGTCCTTCAGCCTACTTTCAAGCTCGAGGTCGCTATTTATCAGGCTTCAAGCCTTCAGACTAGGCCTCAGACTTCCTTCCTCTCCTTCACAATACTGTCTGTCTCCTCCCTGATCCCACCAAGCTCATCCCACCGAAGACGCCATCGCCATCTATGCTATGAGTGATGGGCGAAGAAGATGGGGAAAGGAACTGCGAGGGAAGTATTTGAAGAGCGGATGGGGGCAGGGAGAAGAGGGGAAGGGGTGGGGGAGGGGTTTGAAAGGGTCGAGGGAATGGTGGGAGAGGGATTGGGATTTGGGAAAGAATAGGGAGGAGAGGGGAGGAGTGAGTGATGTGGATGGAGACAGGAAGAAGATGAGAAAGCAGATGAAAAGGATATATTTTATATTATATATTATATTATATATTATATATTATATATATTGCAGAAAATTAGAAATACTAGGCTCGAGCGGGGTCGATGTAAATCTGAGCCCAACTGGTTTAATGGGCGAGCTCAATTTTCAGGCTCGGTCCCGATCTGTCGAGCTTAAAAACTAGGTCCAAGCCCATTTTGGATGCATTGGGCTCAGACGGACTGCCTAGGATTTTGATCAGATCTAGACTGGTGCCAAGAAAAATTAATAAATACAATCAATATAGTGGAAGCACGGGCCAACTCAATATAGTGGAAGCACAAAAAGCAGACCCACCTGATGATTGACTATTTTTTAAGTTACCTGCAGATATCTTGTTGTCTCTATGATGCTTAGTTCTATGGCTGCCATTGGTCCCCAATCCAACGTCTTTTTCTCTTACTACCAAAAAATGAAACATCTTTCTCCAAGTTTTGCACTCTTCAATTGAGAGATGCCATCATTGCCTTCCTCTGCCATATGGTTGCCAATGTACTCACTGTCATCATACAAGCTAACAATAATTCTTTTTCCAGCTGCTCTTGCCAAGATAGATAGTAGGGTTGAATTGCATATCAAGTAGCACGTGTTAAACATGCACCACATTCAAACCCTACCTACACCTAAATAGTTGGTTGAGCAAAGATAAAATAAAGATAAATGATAATTTGATGCTAGATGTATATGCATACCAATAGAAGATTTAGCTCACTAGCTAGAGTATTAATTGTGATAAGCCATTTATAGTCGGTTCCTTATCTTTAAGACCTGACCAACTCTCTCTCTCTCTCTCTCTCTCTCTCTCTCTCACAAACACACCCTAGTATTGGTGGTGGGACTTCAACACAGAGTCACTAGTACCCAAAGTCTGTAATTTTGCCAATTGCTATACTCTTTCCTAGATGTCTGGTTTTCATGATGTGTTAATTCATATCCTACCAGCACATTGCATACATTGCGTTAATCTATGAGGAAACATTATTGTATTACATGTAAATAGTCATTCACCTACCATGAAACTTAAATGGCCAGTCTTACAAAATATAGTTGCTAAGTATACTCCTTTTCTTTTCATAGTTGTGAATTCAATTGCCTAGAACATAATAGTGACTCAGACAATCACAAAGAAAGATATCATTAGATAATTCCATAATTATAAAATCAGAAAGAAAAATATTTTTTATAAGAAAGATAAGATTCAGACACTGTGTGACTATCCCACATATCTCGTTCGTGTATCATTATTTACTAAGTACTTGCTAGTGGAAATGTCAAGTATATTCAGTTACAAAAGGGATCAGATGTTGTAATGGATTCATGTTAACCTAAGCTAGTGAAATTAAATAACAAAAACTTCTTTGCATGTTAATCTACTAGAAGATTATCTCAAAATATAAGTTTTGTTTGCGAAAATTATCTAAAGATATTCTTTTTGTTTGAGGAACTTATCTCAAGGTATTCAACTATCTATCCTAGAATCTTTGTAAAATTTTAACATGAAAAGTATCCAAATTATTCATCATACACAAAATATAAACCAAATAATCTATGAAAATTGAAAGAGTGAATTTCAGACGTAAGGGAAGATATTGAACGTGTAGTTCATTAGCAATCATAAATTTTAAAATTAATGCTGATATTACATTTTTTATATTTACCAATGTGAAAAAGGAGATGAATAGCACCATTAGGTAGCGGAATGCAAATAAAAAGGAAACAGTGCATCATGGAATCCCTCTCTCTGAGGATCAAAATAGATATTTCACTTGTTTAATATTTAACCAGTTAATAATGTCAATTGAGTACTATTTTTTTAAAGATAAGTCAATGCTAGATTAGAAAGTTAGGATTAAAGTTTGAAATAGTGCATCATGGAATCTCTCTCGCTAAGGATTTATCCTGGTCACACTCTCTCTCAAATGGAGAGAAGGAGAGGAAGGAGGATATTAGGTCGAGCGAGAGAAAGAGAGCAAAAATGAGAGGGACAGGGAGGCAGGGGAGAGAGATCAGGAGAGAAGGGGAAAAGAGAAAGAAGAGAGTTAGATCCGAGACAAAGGTGTGTGCATGCCCTCGCCGGTGAGAAAATTTTCTTTTCAAATTTCCTAATTTGATTATATAAATTCTTCTGAATTAGGACTGTTGTTAGTCATAAAAAACCTCAAAAGTCAAAAAATTATACATACTTCGCTAATATTGAGAGAATAATCAAGTATCAACTTGTTAGAAATAAATATCTAAACCATTCATTTTAAACAAATGGATAGTTTGGGGAAATATACTGAAGCAAAACTTTTATATAAATCAAGATCCAGTCAAAAACCCAATATATGGAACCATATTTTGCATACTATTTTTTCTCAAGTTCTATAATAGGTAAACTAGAGAAGATTAATGGGTTATCTAGTCTAGGAAAAGAAAAATATGAATCATATAAGAGATACAAAACCTAAGATTGTACATAAGATAAGAAATGCAAGTTTGGGAACATCGATCTATCGTTTCTAGGTCAAAACATGATAATACACAATGGTCCTCTACGAGAAGAAAATGAAACAAATATAAGAATTTTATCTTACCTGATAAGAGTAGAGACGCTTCTTCGTGCTTGGAATTGCTTCCTTTGAGTAGAGAGAAGGTGGACGAAAGTGAAATAAAAAGAAAAGAAAGGAAAGGAAAGAGTTATTTAGACAAACTAAATGCACTATCTAGGCTATAGCTGTAAAGGGGGATGTATCCATTTAAATTAGAAATATATTTATGAGGTGTCAATAGTTGGGGTGCCTTGACGCATATGCAATGATGCACATATACATGGTATGCAATGTGTACCAAAATAAAATTACTTTTGGGCAATATGTACATTTAAGAAATATCTAGTCCTATAGATGGAAATAAAAAGGAAAGAATTTATTATAGTAGATTAAATGCTTTATCTAAGCGATAACTCTGATGGAAGAAAGTGAAATAAATAGATAGGAAAGGACAGAAGTTGTTAAAACAAACTAAAAATACTTTATCTAAGCGATAACTCTGATGGAAGAAAGTGAAATAAATAGATAGGAAAGGACAGAAGTTGTTAAAACAAACTAAAAATGCTTTATCTAAGCGATAACTCTGATGGAAGAAAGTGAAATAAATAGATAGGAAAGGACAGAAGTTGTTAAAACAAACTAAATGCACAAGCAACAGATGTAAAAAGGGATGTATCGATTAAAATTAAAAATATATTTATGTTGTTGAGAGTTGCGTTGCATGTACGCAATATCTAATGATTTACATATACATCGGTAATAATGCTCATATGTAATGCGTAACAAAGGAATTATTTTTTTTGTGCAATGTGTACACTTAAGCAATATCCAGTCCAACATATGGAAATAGAAAGGAAAGAAGTGGTGACATCAGATTAAATATGTACGTTTAAATGATAGCTGTCAAAGAGAATGTATCCATTAGAATTAGAAAGATATTTATGAGTCATTGAAAGTAGTGATGCCTTTGTTCAATGTGTAATAATGCACATATGCAACGTGTTGCAGTGTGTTATGCAACATGTTGCAGTGTGTAATGCAACATGTGTCAAGGAACAATACCTTACGCAACGTGTATATTTAAGCAATGTCGAGCTTTACAAGTGGAAACAAGTATTTTGGTTCTTAGGATTCCTCCTTTGGTTGGAATAAAGGACGAAGAAAGAAAAGCAATAAATACAAAGAAGAAAAGCAATAACTAGAAAGGAAAGAATTTCTTAGGACAAATTAAATGCTCTAAGTGATAACTATGAAGGGGAGAATAAATCCATTCAAACTAGAAATATATTTGTGAGTCATCAAAAGTTGTGATGCTTTATGCCATATATAACATGCTTATCTGCAATGTGCAGCTATGCTCGTCTGCAATGTGTAGCAAAGTAATAATTCTTTTTATGCAATATATAATATAAGCAATGTCTAGGTGGAAACTGATTTTTCATTCTTAGAATTGACTTCTTTGATTAGAGTAGAGGTGGAAGAAAGTGAAAAAAAGAAAAGCAAAGAACTTGTTAGAACAATGCATTACCTAAGCAACAGCAATGAAGAAGAGTGTATCCATTAAAATTAGAAATATACTTATAGTTGTTCAAAGTATTTGATGTGTAACAATGCACAACATGCAACAATGCCCATATGTAGCTTGTATCAATGTCCATATGCAATATGTTTGTTTAAGCAATGTCCGATTTCTAGGAGGAAATAGATGTATTGGTGCTTAGAATTGTATTCTTTGATTAGAGAGGTGGAAAAAGCATGAAGTAAAAAAAAATGAAGGATTTACTAGGACGAATTAGATGCACTTCCTAAACTGTGAAGGGGAGTGTATATCTACTAAAATTAGAAATATATTTGTGAGTCATCAAAAGTAGGCGATACCCTATGTGATGTGTAATTTGTAATAAATATGGATGCCTATATGCAAAATGTACATCAACGTAATAATATCCTTTTTGCAATAACACAACATGTACATTTAAGTAACAATTAGTTTAAGAAGCGATGGCATGCGTCCAAATCATATTGGACTTTTATGTGAGTTTGGTTAAGAAATGTCATATATTAGAAATATAAATCTAAGGGTAAGAGCATATTGGGTGAAGTCATTCTTATTGTTGTTTTGGGTAACAAATAGAGTAAAAGTAATGCTAGGGATCTGTATTTCACAAAACCTGATGCAATACATGATGTTTGGTTAGAATATTGAGTTGTGAAGCTAAAATTAGGTGTGCTAAGAAATTTCTACTGTGCACTAACAGGCACCACAAATTATGTTAAAAAGGGAGAGAAGCCAGCGATAACTACAAATTAAACGCACTCCAATCTTCACATATATTGACCACAAGATATATACAAAATGAGATGCACTTACTAAAGTCGTCAATGCATTTATAAATTACCAAAAAAAAATGTCATAAAGGAACGTGTATCTATTACAACAAGGAGCAAATTTATGAATCACCAAAAGAGTGATCCCTCTTCTTGAACTTAATATGCCCCTGTCAAGATATTGTGGTTAAAATCACTCATAAGTTTAAAACTTGACTCATAAGTTCCTTTTTTTTGGGTAAGTGTGAATGAAGGAGTACATAAATGAGAAGCAATAACAAAACCAAAAAAGAATAAACAAGGGAGAGAAAAAATGAAAACTAAGTCAAAAGCCTCACGGCCTGGGAAAGCCCATGGCGTCCATCTGCACAAAGTCGAGAGCTCCCCAAGTAAAGAGACTTGGAAACCAAATTGTCAATCTTCTTTCAAGGAGGCCAACTAGGTTTCTATGTGTTAGTAAAAGAAACTCATAGTTTAAAATTCTTTGGTTATTGACATGTACATATCTAGCTACTTAAATCTAGCTCGGCCTGATTATGGGCCAAGCACAGTTTTATAATTTATGACCCCAATAGCTCATCCACATATGTTAAGTATGCACATGTTTGTATCCAAGGATAACTCTTATGTTTGACAGATATATGTAGTTGCACCATGAAAGAACATCGTGGTAGCACACTGTATTTCCAACATGTAGTTCTAATAAATACACAATCTGAAATTGGGAGTGTATTCTTTTTGTGCTGAAATTCAGCATGGCCTGCCCATTGTTTTACAGCAGGAACAATCAATAAAGAAATTGGCTACATTTTTTGGGGATGGTTTAGCTTAGATAGATATCAAAACATGTATCAAAGAAGTAATGCAAATGTATAATATCTAGAAAGTGGCAAGGAAATAAAGGTTCTAGTCTTGGGAACCCCTTAGTACTAAGAATTAATCACAAATTTTTCAAACCATCACTCATTTCTGTTGCTTGGAATGTGAATGTTATAAACTAGCTACTCTATCATTGGGCATTTGCTTGAGCGGTAGCATAGCTTGCGATTTGAGAAAGTAGTGGGGATTGGATTCCTATTAGAGATAACCATCCAAAGGTGGGATGGGTATAAGTTAGAAAGGTGGAGATTAAATGTTCCTAATCTTAAAAATAGTTAGTATTCAAGTCCGGAGACATTGACAATAACTTCAAAGGATCGCACTTCTTAACCCAATCCCAGCAAATATATATTTTTTTTACGTAAATAATAAACCTAAACAACAACTGCGAGAAAAGAGAAAATTCAAAACAACGATAACCAATAATCCATCACGAATTGAGAGAAAAGTCTAATTCGAAACAGATGTACTCAAAATCAGTAAAGAAACCCAAGAAAATTCCCAAAAGAAATGGAGACCTCGACAAGGTAGTTGCTTAGGTATCTGATGGCGTTCTCCCTAAAATCTTCGTCGACGAACTCGACGATGGCCTGGGGCATGGTCATTAGCCTCTTCATCCACTTCACCTTGTGCTTCTTGCCCAACTTTTTCCCCTCCTTCGGCCCGGAGAGCTCTGGAAACCCGCCAAAAGGAAAGAGAGAGCGCCATCAAAGAATCAAGATGGAAGAAAGAAAGAAAGAAAGAAAAGGAGAGGAAACATGGGGAAAGGTGGGACCTTGATCGATCTTGGAGTCTTGGAGGAGGCTTAGAGTTCTTTCCTCCCATCGCTGTTCCTCTTCTTTCTGCTTCGGGTCGCGGAGGCATTCCTCCACCTCCGCCATTTTTCCCGGCCTTCAAATTTCTTGGGCTGAGAGAGAGAGGGGGGGACGTTGGAGAGAATGGGGGACAGAGAGACGTCGGTGGGAATGTGAAAGCGGGGAAGGGTTTAAATACGGAAGATGAGGTCAAAGAGATTTGGGCCTAGAGCTTGGTTTGACGGGCTTAGAGTGCACATCTATCAAGTTGACCTTGAGAAAATTTAGAATTGGAGACTCCTAAATGAAAAGCATCATCTGAGATACTACATAAGCAAGAAGAGAGCCTCAGGTGTACCGAGCTATCAAAAGTCCATATGATAAGTCAGCATGCTTGATCTCAGCCACTTATACCCCGGCACGCTCCACCACGACCCTCGGAGACGGACAGCTCTCGCCGAAGGTTCGAGTGTTCCTTGACAACCAGATCTGGTAAGCAGTATAGGTTGCCTCCACAGCCACCTGCCACGTCTGGGAGGCGTCAACCCATCAACAAATCGCCTGTAGGAAGGAGCCCAACTAGCCCGAGAATCCGTCGGGAACTCAACAGGCCTCCAGGCTCCCCTAGCCCGCTCACACTGGAATAGGGCATGATCCACAGTCTCCTATACTTGGCAGTCTGGGCACTGGGGTCGGATTCTCAATCCTCTTATGCTCAGCACTGATCTTATCGGCAGTCACTCCTAAGCCATCTTCCACAAAAATAGTGCCTCCCGCGAGTGAAGACCAAATCTCTAGATCCAAGCGCAGTCCAGCCTCGGCCCATGCTTGCGCTAGAAGACATGATAGACACACCCACTCTGACACTGGCTCTGCAGGACGTGCTCTAAACTCTCACATTCGGGCCAGCACACTTCGATACCGAAAACGGCTGGACTCGCTCTGCAAGGTGTTCTCCGAATAGCTGGCCAATCGTGCCTGCATCCCACTCCGCCCCCTTCAATCCTAGCAGATCGCTAACTCGAAGGCCGTCCGCAGCCTCAGCACTAACCAAAGTTGGCCAAAGTCTCAAGAAAAGAGAGTCCACCCAGGGGTCCACCACGTCCACACTCTACCCATCACCAATCAGCCAACTAGTGTTCACCAACGTAATGGGCACATACCTGCATATCTCTCGCCACAAGAAGAAGTGCCTCTATCTTCTCGGTGCCGCCCCATCTGTCTAGGGGCGGCCATACCTAGCCGTCATCACCTGACTCCAAAATCTCTACAGCCCAAGGATGAGCCTCGTCGCATGACAACCAATCAGTGCCTCTCTCCTCACTAAAAGGGACTGTACGCCCAGTCCTCCCTCCTGAATCAGCACGTAGGCCTTCTCCCAAGCCAACAAATGCACCTCATGGCCACCTTCTTGCAAGTCCCAAAGGAAGTTCCAATCGATTCCTGATAGCACTGTCTTCGAAACCACGGTATTGGATATGAGGTAAACTAGCATGGAACTCAAAATCAACCTAACTAGTATCAGCGTGCCCATCATGGATAGAGAAGACGTCTTCCATCCCTCTAGCCGGTCATGGACCTATTGCACCACCCCCGAGCACTCCAACACCCGCAGCCTGCTTCCTGATATAGGGACCCCTAAGTAGCTCCACGGCCCCTTCTGCTCTCGCATCTTGAAGATTCCCCCTGATCTCCCGCCTCACCCGCAACTCCGTCCTTGGACTAAAGTAGATAGTAGATTTATGAAAATTCACTCTCTGCCCCAAAGGGTCACAGTAGTCCGCCAATACACCTTTGAGGGTCACCACATCCCTTGCCCTCGCCCTCATCAGGAGGAAGCAATTATCTGCAAAAAGAAGGTGAGATATCGGTCGAGCACCAGGACACGATGGAGGCCATCCCCAGACAGCCGCATCTCGCACAAAAAACAAACCTCCGGGTCATTCACTTGGATCAATCGTCTAAATTGACGACATGAAGGAGGGCTTGGCCGCCCCTACAATTCAATGCAAGAATCTTCATTCTACACCACCCTTATGAGCAAGCTCCCATACTCCCCCCCCCCCCCCCAGAGCTGCTGATTTCTCAACTTCAACCTGGGTCAGCCCATCTCTCGGTCCCTTTCCCTCACCAGATCCTAGTAACTCCCATCACCGCCGCTCTCACCCTTAGCACGACAGTAAGATGGTCCATGGCTTCCACTTCCCGACCCACAACCACCCTGCCAACTGCCGGTCCTCTCGCATAGTCCGCCATAGGTGCCGCATCCTACCCAATCCGCTCGGCCACTTGGGCCACTGCGTCCCCAGTTCCCAGACGTGCATCCTCTCATGTGATCGTGTCCGATCCCTCCTCTGAGCCATTCTCTAAAGAAGGTTGAGGGGGCTCGGGGAGGTTAGAGGTGGCCGGTGATGAAGCCAAGCTCGGGGCCACCTTCGCCATAATAGGAGCTGCAATCACAGCGGTGGGCAGGCCAGCCTCCAACTCCCCCACTCCTAAACCCCTATCGGTCCCATCCGCTGGCGACACGCCCGGACTGACCGCAGGTGACACTCGGCCCACGCTTCCGGGCCGCCCTGCTCACGGGCTTCTAGCAGGCCAGCATACCTCAGCCATTTGGGTCACGTCCGACTTGCCCTCCGGAGAGGCCTGACCCGTGCTCCCGAGCCGCCCTCTGCAACCCAGCCCGACCCAGGGACAGATGCTAGGCTCCTGGGCCTCTTGTTCGACGTCATCTATTTGAATCCCTGGGCTGCCTGCAGCCCGACCGGCCTAGAAGCCCCAGCCTCCTCCGTCGAGTCAACCAAGCCCGATAACGGGTCAAAACTCAAGCTGATCCGGTGCCAACTTAGCGTCGACCCCAAGCCCGATCCTAACTCGCCTCCCTCTCTGGTTGGATGCTCCTTCGAAGGCGAACGTCGACGAGCTACCTTCGCCGGCTTCTGCCAGCCGTTCGAGTCCAACGAGGATTCAGGCAAACTCGGATGGCCCAACAGGGACTGCTTGAGGTGGCTGGATCCGCGTTGCCACCAGCCAAGGACTGAAGATCAGCCTTCAGATCTCCTCCACCCAAGCTCGACTGGCTCACCGGGATCGCCACCTGTTTCCACCACAATGGGGGTGGGGGTCCACGGCCGATCTCGCCCCTCCTTCGCCTACGCCGGAGCTAGGAACTTGCAACCCGCCTCCACGTGCCTAATCCTTCTGCATTGCTGACCCAAAGATTGATTTTGATGATCACAAAATCTTGAAGTATAATTACTAATGTTTGTGTTGCAAAAAGAAAGATAATTTGTTTTGCAAGGAACGTAGTAAGTTGGAAGAATGCAAGAAGGCCTCAAAAGTTCTCAAAAAAAGTTAGAAGAAAGCCACACTTCATTGGCCCAAATTTCAAGTATAAAGAATTCAAGTTGGAGAGCAAATTCCAAGAAAAAATTCAAAAGAACAGTCCTCGAGTCGACTCCTAGAAGTTCAGAGTCGACTCTGGCACTCTGGAATTTCAAGGAACAGTGCTCGAGTCGACTCCTACTATTCACGAGCCAACTACCACAGAAAAAGACAGAGAACTAATTTTTAATGAACAGTGCTCGAGCCGACTCCTACTATTCACGAGCCGACTCCAGCTACAGTGCCAAGTCGACTCCTACTTCATTCGAGCCGTCTCTCAGTCAAGACAGAAAGTGGTTTTCAGCGCTACAGTTCTCGAGCCGACTCCAGCTACAATGCGAGCCGTCTCCAGCTACAATGCCGAGCAGAATTCTATTCACGAGGCGACTCCTGTTTCAGCCGAGTCGACTCGAGCACGCTGGAAGGCATAATGGCTAGTTTTTTCTCGACTCCAATGGCTCTATTTTTGTCTCTAATGGCTAGATCTTTGTTGCCACGCCATCCAAAGCTATAAAATCAAGGGGAGAGCAAGGGGAGAGGTAGAAAAGTGGGAGAGAACACATAGGAAAGAGATTTTAAGAGAAATCTCCCAAAAGTACAAAAAGGCCATTCAAAGCAAAAAAGAGAGAAGAAGAGCATCTGAGTGAATCCCAAAGCTTCCTCTCCAACTGTGTGCTGCCTCAGTGATCCTTTACCTCGTGCGAAATCAGAAGAGGGTCAAGTAAAGAAAAAGCCGAGTTCTTTCATCTGCAAAACTTGTTTGAGGGCTTCTTCTCATTACTTTATTTATTTATATTGTTATATCTGCTTGTTTGAGAAGTTTGTATTTGATTTAAACTCCTATTCTGACATCTTGTAACTTGATTCAATCAAGGGATTGAATCAAGGGGTTAAGGATTGTTGGTGAGCAGTGAAAACCAATGTTGTAGGTTGTAGTTGGTAATCCGGGAAAAAAGAACTGAGTTCGTTGTGATCTCATGAAAACAACAAGTTAAGTTGCGAGCTTGTAAAACAACCGGCTGAAATCTGAGGGACTATAGTAAAATTTCCAAGAGATCTTGGGGAGTGGATGTAGGTGTTGGGGTGCACCGAACCACTATACTCTTTGTGTTTGTGATGCCTTATCTCTTGTGCTTCATACCTTATATTTATACTTGATTGTGTAATATCTCTAGCTTTGTTCTCTATTGATTTATATGTGATTGTTTAGAGCTTGCTTAGCTTCCACTCCATTCATACCATTTACATAGATTAAAATTGATCATACAACTATAAGTTAATTTTAGATCAATTGCACCTTAAAACCATAGTGTAGTTGCTCTAGTTTAATTTTTCACTGCTTTACTTGTAATTGGCTAGAGCTTAAGTATGATAACATCTTATCATTCCGCTACATTCAATTCAAAGTTAATTAGGGAACATAATTTTTAGAAAACCCAATTCATCCTCCCTCTTGGGTTGTCATCTTGGGCAACAAGTGGTATCAGAGCATGTGCTCTTCTATTATTTATAGTCTTAACCGACTAGAGCCAAAGATTATGACAGCCCCACATAACATATTATTTGCTGTGGGACTTTCCATAAACAGACCTCCACTGTTTGATGAAACTAACTGTATTCAATGAAAAGCTAGAATGAAAATCTTTGTTCAATCACAAAACTATGAGTTATGGAATATCATTATAAATGGCCCTCACACTCTCTCTCAGGCTGTTAATGAAAAGGAACTTGTACAATTGAATGCTAATGCTATGAACATACTATATTGTGCTATCAATGAAACTGTATTTAATAAAATTTCTGCATGCTTATCTACTAAAGAGATCTGGGATACTTTAGAAAATATTTATGATAAATCCCAAATTAGCTCACATGTGCTTCAACTACATACTAACAATGAGACTGCAGGAAAAGCTTTTGAATCTCCCAATCAGGAAGAAAAAGCAATAAATGAAGAATTAGGTGATGAAAATAAGGATCCATCCTCAAACACCGAGAAATTCAAAAGCTTCTTAAAGACAAAGAAGAAGAGGAAGCAAGAAGAAAAAAAAAAATTAAAAGCAAGAAAGCCTTGACCAAGAGAGAGTCAAGCAAAATATTGAAAGCTAGAAGCAACAAAGATGACATCAGCTCCAAAGAACTACAAGAAGTAACTAACTTGTGCTTTATGGCATAAGAAGATAAGGTAAAATCTGAATCTAATTTTACATCAAATGAATTACAAGAAGAATTCTCTTATGATGAACTATTAAATACTTTTCATGATTTGTATGGCGAATATACAAAATTGTCTATGAAGAACAAGAATCTTAAAAAGCTAAATCTGAAAATTTCAGAAGAAAGAAATTCTATTGCTGAAATACAAGACAAATTAAATTCTAAAAATGAAAACTTAAAATTAAATTCAGAAGAATTGATTCAGAAAAATCATAACTTAATTAAAGAAAACCAAAACTTAAGTGAAGAAGTTAACCAACTAAAATCTCTTATTAACAAATTCACTGTAAGCTCAGAAAGATTAAAAATGATGTTTGAAAGCCAACATGTTGTTTTTGATAAATTAAGACTTGGCTTGACTCTTTTGCTTAACAATAAATCTCTAGAGAAAAAGGTTATCAATTCACTAAACAAACCATTAAATAAGATAACTTATTTCAAACATGAAAAGAATGGGCATAACAACTTTACCTATCGTTCTAACATAATTAAATCAAGTGGTAAAGTTATTACAATTAAACAAATTTAGGTTCCAAAAAGAACCATATGCACTAACCCTTTAGGAACCAAGCAAGTCTGGGTACCTAAAATGAAAATATGAGGGTGTAGATATAGATGTGCCAAGATACCCATGGAACAAATGGAACTTTCAGACAAATGGGTGTTTTAGACACATGTTAAAGAATAAAACTTAAAATGTGATTAAGAAAAGCAATTAAAATGGAAGAAAAATATTCAAAATACTCCATCTCTCTATGTTATACTTTACTTATTAATGGATGATTTGCTAATGCTTAATCTATTTTCTTAGAATAACTCTTTGAATTCTCTATATATTTGATTGAGAGTTGTTTTTTTATCCATAGCATCATCTTCTATTGATCATAGACATATGAATGTGTACTTGGTACTCTTGAAAAATATACTTTATGAATACTAAGATTAAAGAAACTTGTTTTGGCATATAAAATTAACTCATGCTAATATGAACATGATTTCAAAAGACATTATCATTGGTTTACTTAGATTAATTTCTGCAAGGTCAAAGTTTGCTATACATATCATCTAGAGAAACTAACTAGAATTATTTCTAAATCTGAAAACATTGTTTCCACTCCTTAGTCTTTGAAAATTCTCCATAAGAACTTATTTGGATCTCTAGGATTATGAACCTAGGAGATAAGCCTCTTGATTTTGTAATTGTGGATAATTTCTCAAAGCTAATGTTGGTTTTGTTCTTGGCACTTAAATTGAAATATTTTCTGCATTAGCACAAACTTACAAAAGGCTTCAAATGAAAAAGGTTTACAAACTGTGAAAATAAATAAGTATCATGGCATAGTTTTGAAAATCAATTTTTTGTTAAGTGCTGCATAGAAAATTATATTGAATACAATTATTTTTGTACCAAGAACATCATTGCATATTAGGTTTATAAAAAGTAAAAATAGAACCTTTGAAAAAAATGTGATGGACAATGCTATGTGATAGCAATTTACCTACTTGATTTTGATTATAGCTATCATCACAATTTATCATATTATAAGGTTTCTATTAAAACTCTTTTTTGAAGAAAACTCCTTATAAACTCATGAAAAATAAAAAAAAAATCTGAAAACTCAATTATAGTTGGAACAAAATTGAGTTCTTCGGAAATGTATTTAATGAAGTAGAATTAGTGATTACTAAGATTCAATCAAGAAAAGATAAAATTGATCTTGAAAAAATCTTTACATGATTAGAAGCCAAAGCTCACCATTTTTATTTGATTGCTTTATGAGCCTTGTATTTTATCAAATGAATGTATAGACTGCACTTCTGTGTGATTATATTATTGAAAAATTTTTATGTAAAACTAACTACCTATATTTGAAAAACATTCATTATAAACATGATAAAGTACTATTTGATTTAGAACAAGCACCAAGAACATGATATGAAAGTTTAAGTAACTTTTTGATAGAAAGTAATATTGATAAAACTATGTATCAAAAAGAAAATTCTGATATCGTAAATGCTCAAGTATATATTGATGACATTATTTGTCGTGCTACTAATGAAGCTTTATGTGAAGTTTTTACTAAGCTCATGTAGGATGAGTTCGAAATAAGTAGAATGGATGAACTAACTTTCCTCTCGAACTCTAAACTAAGACAAACAAGAAAAGGAAATTTCATTGGTCAAAGTAAGTTTACAAGAATATTCTTATAAAAGTTTGGTATGAAGAAAGGTATGTCTATGACCCCATCTTGTAGAGTTTGAGAATGATGAGCAAAGTAAGTTCTATTGTTTGAAGGTGTATTATTATATTATACAGCTTATAGGCCAAATTGTATGCTCATTTCATGTTTATATGCAAAGATATCAAATTAATTCTAATGAATCATATTTAATTGATATCAAAAGACTCATAAAAATCTGTTAAGAAAATAAAATCTAAGATTATGAATTAATGAAATACTTAAGAGCTTTGACATCAAACAAGATTCTCATAAGATGCAATGATTCTAATGTCAAAAATTTAATAAAGAATCTAATTCTGCTCTCTTTATTTAATTACATGAAAATAATGTTGGCGTCCGACCGCACCGGAACCCACTCACACCGGCACTGCCCACCAACGTCGGAAAACAAAGAGAGAATAACTCTCTCGCTCCCTCGACACCGGACTCAAGGATCACCGCTTCGCTTATCCCTACGAAGGGCAAAAGATTACCCCGTGGTATCAATAGGGTAAAACACTTGAGCACCGCAGCGGATTATCAAACCAAAGCAAGAAGAAATAGGAAGAAGATAGCAAAGCAAACACAAAGATGTAACGAGGTTCGGCTACAAATAGCCTACGTCCTCCACCGCTCCAAATCTCAACTAGGATGAATAGATTACAGAGATGGCACACACCCGAACGATCACACGAGATCGCTCTACAAGAGATTCACACAGAATTTCCTTTGCACAAGAAGTAGGATCCCAATCCTCTTCTTCTCTAGAACCCTAGCCTCACAAACAAGAGTCTCTCTCAAATATACGGCCAATCGCTATACCCTAGGGCTCTCATGAGTCCTATATATAGTCTCAAGACCTTCAGATGATCATAGCCGTCGAAACGCCAACAAAACACCAAAAGAAAACTCATCCGTATGATTTCCGCGAGCTCGAGTCGACTCGGCTTTAGTTCGAGTCGACTCGGGCACGTCTGGACAACTTCCAGTATGACTGGCACGATCTCGAGTCGACTCGACTGTGGCTCGAGTCGACTCGACGATGCTTCGAGTCGACTCGACTGTAGCTCGAGTCGACTCTGACAGTCCAGACAGAAGCATGGTTTTTCGGCCTTTCTTCTCCCGGGTCGACTCGATGGACCTCGAGTCGACACGACTGTTCCCGAGTCGACTCGACTGAAGCTCGAGTCGACTCCGACAGTCCGCCAGACAGAAAACTATGCAGAATTGATTTTTCTTCAATTCTCTTCATCACCAAAGGTCTCCACATACCCCAACAAATAAGACATTATTTCATAAAAGATCACACTCAAACTGAAAGGATCATAGTTGGATCAATTATACTAAAATTACATATTTAAATGAGGGGAGTTTATTTGAAAAAAAGTGATTTTGATCCTTTACATGATTATTCTTAATGCTTTAATACATAATGTTATGACGTAATACATATTATGTTGTGCATGTGATATGATATTTTGAATTATGTGTTTTCAATATTCAGATAACAAAGATCTTTTTTAAATATAATTTGTAATGCTCTATGCTTAGACAAATTGATTGAAACATGTTCTCACCAATGGCAATTTCATTTTTCTTTTGTGACATTCATAATTTGAAATGTGTTTTAACTTTGCACACAAGTTTTTGCTTCACTTTTGCCTTCAAAATAACTTGTGTTCCAAAGCTTAATAGAAATTATTTCACTTGCATTCTATACTCCTCAATAATATTTATTTTCCGAATTTATCCTGCACTTTTATGATCAAAAATTGCTTATTAAATTAGTCCCGATGCTTGAATGTTTGGAATACTACATAAGAATTTTTCTAAGTATCTTTGAATGAAATTTCAGATATGTTGTTCATGACCACCTTTGAAATCTGAAAATTGAATATATTTGCAAAAAGAAAAAGAGAAGGATAACGAATATCTTCTTAAAAAGAAAAGAAAAAATAAACTGAATTTGGAATTTAGGCAAAATGAATTGATTTTGAACTATCTTCCATCTTGCCTAAACTTTGGTACACAATGTCCTGACACATGTTAAATTGCTCCAATCTGTACTAAAATTCATGTTAATTACAAAGATTCTGAATGTGCTCTAATGTTATTGAAATATGTATTTTCAATCTTAGTGATTTAAGATAAGCTACAATGTAGAAGATACATATATCAAATTATATTTTGAAAGTGTCCTTGAAAATTTTTATGAAATTTAGAATCTAATTTTGTATAAAAGCTTAAACCTAATTAAATTGCTTATATCATTGCATTTTTGTAACTTTAGTTATATGCTTCAACGATCGCGTCATTCAGGAGAATAACTCAATTAAAATTTTTAAATGAAAATTATAACTTAAAAAAAAAAACAGAATTAATTTTGATGCCTTGGTTGATTGCTCCAATATGCATCTGAAACATATCATTTTTTATCTTTGAAGTGTACTAAAATTGGTCTAAATGATGTATTTTTCAATAATCTTGATTGTGAAAAAATGTTTCTAAATATATGATTTTATTTTGATATTAAAAAGATTCATTATGTTTCATGTATACATTGCTGTGAAACTATGATTAAGAAATTGAATTCTATAAATATACACTTCAATGATCATCTATATATTTTCTCTCCTGCATAATAAAGTGCCTCTATCATTTAAAGAAAAAGATTTTTTTTAAAAAAAAAGATATTTAATGATCTTAAAGCTAGAAACCTTTCAACTCACTCAAATAATTCTTAAAGAAAAGAAAATATAATTGCTTTTGAAAGAAATTTGATCTTCAAAAGAGTTATTTTCTGATTAATATTTCAGTGCATATTCTCAAAAATTAATAGGAAGCATGACTTATTCTTGAAAGATTAAAAAGAGTGATTGTTATAAATTTTGAAAAATTCTAGATCACTCCACATAAAATTTCAGTTTTATTCACACTTATCATTAAAATCTGAAATTCAACAAAAAAAAGGAGGAATGACTAAAGAAGAATGCATCTTTTAAGGGGGAGCTTTACATATTCAATCTCTTTGCAATATGCATCTTATTCAAAAGTCACTTTCATTCCTTGAATGTTTTGATGGATTGATTTTGATGAATCTCTTTGTTGCCATTGCTTGCCTTAGTTATATAATAACTTATACCTTAAGTTTAGTTCTATAGAGCTTTTCTTATCTCAAATGAATATGATTTAATACTTGAAAATATGTTCTCAATGGTTTAAGTTGTGTTGAAACTCAAAGAAAACACATTTCCAAGATTGACAATTTGAATATTCGATTGAAAATTTTCTTCAATTCTAAACTCTTAAATGAAATGATCAATTAAAGGAGAGAAAGAAAATTTCAGGAGGAGAGATCATATGCAAATTAATCGCATAAATCCATAACTAGAGGAGAGAGAAAGAATACTAAATGATAAGTGATCCTAATACTCTCCAATATGTATCATCTAAAATTTAAATCTGAGAATCTTTATGATACATCTTGAGGGTTGCTATTTGGTTAATATATCTTGTGTATCAATCATGAACCAAATTGCAATTCAAATAGTTGATCTTAAGTGCCTCTAATTTAATACAAAAAGGGGAGAAAAATAAAAGTAAAAAATCAGTTTGGAACATAATGTTTTATGTTTGATTCATGATCATTATTATCGATATCTGAAAAATATGAATAGATCTCAAGAGGCTTACATAAATGAAAGAAGAAATAAATGTTCTTAAAAGCTAAATCATTAAAGGTTACTCTATGTAAATTTGGCAAAGAACTTTTAGTATGCTTTTAATGTCTAATTAGTTTAAAATTGATACCAATTTAAGCAGCCAATTCAATTTAATTGATTTTGATGCTATTCTCTTTAAAGGAGTAAAAGAAAATCTTTAAAAGAGCTCTAAAAGAACTTTCAAAGTTTTGAATTTTATATTTTTTAGGTATATAAGTTTTGAAAATTAATTAGATTGCTCTCATGTTGATATATATTTAATATATTGGGCAAAAGATCTTAAATGAATAAACTTTCATACTTGTTATTAAAGCTCTTTCAAAAAAAAAATGGAAGGTTAGATTTTCATTCATGCTTTTTTTGAATATCATTCTTGACACTCCTTGAATTAACTTGAAAAGGATTCCACCTGCACTTGATTTAAAAACTATCTTTGGAATCATATTCGATGTGCTCACATTATAATTTGCTCTGAAATCATATTATTTGGCTCTAATCTATGCTCATTAATCATGTTGTCAAAAAGTATATGCGCATATACTTTGCGCTTAATGTTTTATTATTTTACAATCTTTTTGATGTTGTCAAAAAGAGAAAAAAATATCTGAGTAAGAGTATATGCTCATAATACTTTATGTATTTTCAATGGAATATAAATCAGCTTAGATTGAAATGTATTGATTGGGTTAAGCTGATTAAATCTAAAGCATTATCATGAAGTATGTTTTAAATATGCATGTTTTCTACTTCATGCAACTTAGCTATGTATTAGTTCTAGAACACAATCTATTTTATATTGCATATACTCCAAGTTTTATCATCATCAAAAAGAGGAAGATTGCTGACCCAAAGATTGATTTTGATGATCACAAAACCTTGAAGTATAATTACTAATGTTTGTATTGCAAGAAGAAAAATAATTTATTTTGCAAGGAACATAGTAAGTTGGAAGAATGCAAGAAGGCCTCAAAAGTTCTTAAGATAAGTTGGAAGAAAGTCACACTTCATCGGCCCAAATTTCAAGTACAAAGAATTCAAGTTGAAGAGCAAATTCCAAGAAAAAATTCAAAAGAATAGTCCTCGAGTCGACTCCTGAAAGTTCAGAGTCGACTCTGGCACTCTGGAGTTTTAAGGAACAGTGCTCGAGTCGACTTCTACTGTTCACGAGTCGACTCCCGCAGAAAAAGACAGAGAACTGATTTTTAATGAACAGTGCTCGAGCCGACTCCTACTATTCATGAGCCAACTCCAGCTACAGTGCCGAGTCGACTCCTACTTCATTCAAGCTGTCTCTCTCAGTCAGGACAGAAAGTAGTTTTCAGTACTATAGTTCTCGAGCCAACTCCAGCTACAGTGCGAGTTGTCTCCAGCTACAGTGCCGAGCAGACTCCTATTCACGAGTCGACTCCTGCTTCAGCCGAGTCGACTCGAGCACGCTGGAAGGCATAACGGCTAGTTTTTTCTCGACTCCAACGGCTCTATTTTTGTCTCTAATGGCTAGATCTTTGTTCCCACGCTATCCAAAGCTATAAAATCAAGGGGAGAGCAAGGGAAGAGATAGAGAAGTGGGAGAGAACACATAGGAAAGAGATTTTAAGAGAAACCTTTCAAAAGTACAAAAGGGCCATTCAAAGCAAAAAAGAGAGAAGAAGAGCATCTGAGTGAATCCCAAAGCTTCCTCTCCAACTGTGTGCTGCCTCAGTGATCCTCTACCTCATGCGAAATCAGAAGAGGGTCAAGTAAAGAAAAAGCCGAGTTCTTTCATCTGCAAAACTTGTTTGAGGGCTTTTTCTCTTTACTCTATTTGTTTATATTGTTATATCTGCTTGTTTGAGAAGTTTGTATTTGATTTAAACTCCTATTCTGACATCTTGTAACTTGATTCAATCAAGGGATTGAATCAAGGGGTTAAGGGTTGTTGGTGAGCAGTGAAAACCAACGTTGTAGGTTGTAGTTGGTAATCCGGGGAAAAAGAACTGAGTTCGTTGTGATCTCATGAAAACAACAAGTTAAGTTGTGAGCTTGTAAAACAACCGGTTGTAATCTGAGGGACTATAGTAAAATTTCCAAGAGACCTTGGGGAGTGGATGTAGGTGCTGGGGTGCACCGAACCACTATACATCTTTGTGTTTGTGATGCCTTATCTCTTGTGCTTCATGCCTTACATTTATACTTGATTGTGTAATATCTCTAGCTTTGTTTTCTATTGATTTATATGTGATTGTTTAGAGCTTGCTTAGCTTCCACTCCATTCATATCATTTATATAGATTAAAATTGATCATACAACTATAAGTTAATTTTAGATCAATTGCACCTTAAAGCTATAGTATAATTGCTCTAGCTTAATTTTCCACTGCTTTACTTGTAATTGGCTAGAGCTTAAGTAAGATAACATCTTATCATTTCGTTGCATTCAATTCAAAGTTAATTAGGGAACATAATTTTTAGAAAATCCAATTCACCCCCCCTCCTCTTGGGTTGTCACCTTGGGCAACATGCATCCAAAGCAAAACTTTGGGATGTTCTTCTAGGCGAAGGGTTGTCACAACACGCTCGTCTTCCCCTTGATCTGGACTCCAAGCAGCAATGATGACGTGCCATTGATGGCCACCTTCACCCGGGCAAAGCCCATCATCTTCTACTGCTCCGTTACCCCGTCGACGGCAAGCAGCCGACCCGCCACCGCAGGGATCTGGGGGATGTCTTGCTTGACCAATACTCCACCGGCAGCCGGGGTAGTCGGATCCAGACCATCGCCGTCTTCACAGCATCCAAGCTTGGCACGAAGTCAGAAGTCTGCGGCTCCATGGCCAGGAGCTGGCCCCCCACCACCCATGGCCCTCCGGTGAGGGCCCGATCTCAATCCGCTGTTGATTTGAACCTGAGTGCGAGGTGGTCATCGGCCAGGGGAACTGCCACCACCTCTGCTTCCATCTTCCCCTGAGCTGCGACGTCTCCGGCATCCTAGTTTGCCGGCACTCGACGGCCAAGACTGCGAACCACCACCACCAAGCCCTCCCACTCCTTCTGCGATGCCTCTATTGGTTCCTCCGCCAACTTGAGCACGGCCGTGAAAAACTGTCAGAGATTCTCCACCTTCGCCTTTCGAGACTCGATGGGTCACCTAGACTCCGGGCTTCGTCTGAGTGTCCGATTCTTTGTCCCGTGCCGGCTGCGCCCAGCCATCCCCCACGGCAGTGCTAGCCACCATCTTTTCAGCTTTTGACCTCCCCTCCATCTCCAATGTGCACGAAAATTGATGCAATCGTCTCGGAGCGAACTAGCCGTTGTAAGCCAGCTCTAGCCGAGAGCAATGATTTAAATCCTATGTACATCTAAGAAAAAAAAAAAAGGCATTCATCAGTAATTTTTTTCTTAAAAAAGTCACATGGTTGGAGAAACTGCAATGAGACAGCACTTGTACAACATTGATAAGCCAGTCCTGCCTAATCGAAATTACTATTAGTGGCATTCAAGAGAAGATGGTAAGAAGGTTACTTGTTCATGTGTAACAAGTTTCGGCACCATCAATTTTAGCATCTTCTCTTTCCCCGTATGCACTTGAAATGGATCTCTCAATACCGGATGTTCTACTATTTTGCCCACATTGAGGAGAAGCTGATGCATCAGGTTCGTGATTACTGGGAACTCCTACAGTTTTGCAACACAAGCAAATTGTTTAACTCCATTTTGAATACATATCTGACTAGCAATGTAAGCTTGAGCAAAATACCTCTTGTCACTTCATAAAAGGAACTATTTGTGAGAGCATGATCTGGACCGTTCATCACAATGACATATCTCCTGGAAACATAAACTTACAATGACTTGAAAGAAAGCAGAAACTTGATTATTGGGAGACTATTAATTCAATGCCCAGGTTATTTACCTATCATGTTTGCAGAGTAATGTAGTCAAGAAAACTTGGAGAAAGGTCTTGGTCAACAGCCAGAAGACTGACCTTCATAAAAGCCGCAGAACAAGAAAATGATATTCAGGGGGAAAAAAGAAAGGAAAAAAGTGCTAAAAAATGGAAGTTTGTGCCAACTAGGTAGCCAGTAAACATACGATATCCCGAACCCATCTTGAAGTATAGCTTTAAGGATGTGCATAACAATATGAAATTCAAATTCTATAGTCTTAATACCCCTCCACGAAATCTCTCCCTCGCCACCCACCTTCCCAACCACCCAAAAAAAAAAAAAAAAAAGCAACCCCTCAAACAACAAGAAATACATGAATAAATAAATAAATAATATCTTTTCATTTATTTGTAGGTGCATTTTTTTTTTTTTTGGTGAAAAAATTTATTTGTAGGTGCACTACATTCACAAAAGGTCACTGAATTTGAATATACTAGGTACTGGCATATGAGTTGATATCACTACTGATCTCAGTTAGGGCCCGCATTAATAATGTCACATCACCATGATATTTGATAGTCTCTATGGAATCAGGTTAACATGACAACTACTTAGGGAAAAAAAGAAAATATTCTACTAGTTTTTAATAGCAAACATCTGTCTGAAGAACATAATTTTCTCTTTTTTTCTTTGTTTCATGAAGGGGAGGTTTAACTACCTGGATTTTTATTCGAAAGAGAGTTTGGAGACAAAAGTTACAAAAAGTTGGATGACCATGAGAGTGCTACGAGAGGGAGCTTACTAAAGTTTATTCTACAGGCCTTTCAAAATAGCCAACTCAACCTCCCTTGAGTAGATAAAAGATTGAGATAAACCATTTTTCAACCTGTTAAGATGATCTGAAATCCCTCGTTCATGCTTCCTCACGTAAGTTGAAGTCCAGCTTTCCATCAAATGATGCTTCCTCATGCAATCATCGCTATAGCTTTTGGTAGCATTGCTTTCCAACTTGTCTATGTTCTTCAACTGTATTCGGCGTTCAGGGTAACAAGGATTTATCAACCCTTGACCTCCAAGAGCTTTTGGCCTACAAAACTGGGACCAACTCACCAAGCAGTGTCACCCATTGCATATTTTATTACCTCTCTCCATAGTAATTGTCTTCGCTTCTGTTCAATCTTCTTATTGGTTTCAGCTGGAATCCTGAGCGATGACATGCAGTATATCGGTGTAGACCCCTTCACTGCATTGATCAGCACTAACCTATCTCCCATGGACATTATTTTCCCTTTCCAGGCATATAGCTTGTCGTTGATTTTTTATACAAAAAAGTTTGAATCAGAAGTTTTGAGCCTTGTTGAGTGTAGAGGCAAACCGAGATAGCTTTCTGGTAGCTTGGAAAGGCTGCATCCCATAAATCCAGCAAAAACTTTGGCCTTTGATTCCAAAAATTCCAACCAATCACCGAACTTTCCTCAAAATTAATTTTAAGACCAGTGAGAAGTTTGAAAGGATACAAAATGAGTTTAAGATTAGATGCTTGCCTCTTGTATGCTATATAAAAAATTATTGTATCACGTAAGAAGATATAAAATATATAAATAAATCTACGTCATTCTATTAACTTAAACTTTTGAGATAAGCGGTGATTTTAATATGGTATCAGAGCACACATGTGAGGGGGAGTGCAAAAAAATATAAAATATATAAATAAATCTACCTCATCCTATAAGCCTAAGCTTTTTGGATAAGTGGTGATTTCAACATATTATCAACATATTGAATGCTGTTAATCTCGGCTGAGGCTTTTGTTTGCTTCAATCAGCTTGCTTCTTGCAGCCATGTTTAGCATTCTATCTAAGACATCCCTTAATAGAATAAATAACAGCAGAGAGAGTGGGTCTCTTTGTCTAAGACCCTTCTCTCTGCCTGGATCCAATTGATGGGTTGACCATCAAGAAGAAGGGCAATCTTGCTAGTTTGAAGAATCAACGCAATCCAGCTTGCTGCACCACTTGAAGCCGGAACCCCTTGCTCTAAGAATAGAGATGAGAAAATCCCAAGCAATATTGTCAAATGATTTTATGAAATCCACTTTTGTAGAGTAGTCCTTGCTGTTTAAATCTTTTGCAGGCCGCTATGATCAAACTTAACATGAAGGCATAATTCAGCTTACCAGCATCCACAGTTTTGGCATAGACGTTGAGGAATAGTTTGCAGGTGTCCGTTTTTAGAACCTCCTAGTAAGTGCTAGAAGTATGAGTTTGGAAACCCTTTGGAGATTGGAGCTCTCCCTTTGGAAAGATTGAAAATTGCCTTAACTTAGCACTAGGATGGGCTTAGGTAAGGCTGCAAATGGGTCAGGTTGACCCATGACGCGACCCAACCCGACCCGCGTAGATCCAACCGACCCAAATTTTAGAACCCGTGGAGCCGGGTCGGGTCCTAAATATGGATCTGTTCTATTTTTCGGATTGGGTTTGGGTCAACTCAATCTTGACCCGATCTGGACCCGACCCGACCCGTTTTTTTGGGTTAATTTTAGATTGTTTACTAGAATACCCGATTCGGCCCAATCCGACCCAATCCGAACCCGGATTATCCATTTAGATCCGCAGGCTGCAGCCCTAGATCTGGAGGCCCAGAGGCTGCCAGCTTCTCTTCTGAGGTCTCATTCCCCGAGGAGACCGGATCCTCGCTCCGTCTCCTCCTCGCGCACCGAGCAGACCCACTAGGGGATGTCAGCACCGTGCTCCTCGTCGAGGTCATGGAAGGGGGTTTTGTCGATCGAGAGCTCGAGGAGGAGGACGCCGAAGCTGCAGACGTCAAAGTGAGGGGTAAAGGAGCCGGAGCGGGGGTGGCGGGTCTCTGGGGCACGGTAGAAGAGGGAGGAGGAGGAGGAGGGGAGGTGGTTGTCGTCGTTGGGGGAGGGAAGGAGCTAGGGGACGAGGCCGTAGTTGGTGAACGAGGACTCGAAGTCGCCACCGGGGAGGATGTTGGACATTGGAAGTTTTGGAATCCGAGTCCCCTGTCGAGCGGAGGAACCCTAGATCTGGAGAAGTCGAAAGACCCCTCCTTCCCAAATCGATCTCCCCCTTCTGCGCGCCCAAGAGTCTCTTTGGCGTCCAACGACTTCGGCGTGCTTCATCCCTTCTCCCAAGGTATGTCCCTCCTCCGAAACCCTCTTCTCCTTAGATCTCACCTGCAACCCCAGACCCACCCTCTTCCTCCTCCTCGGATTTCACCTGCAACCCCAGACCTACCCTCTTCCTCCTTGGATCTCACTTGCAACCCAAATGCCACACTTTTCCTCCTCCTCCTTGGATCTTACTCCGATCACGACGCCATGCACCCTCTTCCTCCTCCTCTTCCTCCTTTGATCTCACTTGTGACCCTCACACCCCCTCTCTAGACACTTCCCTCCTCCTCCTCCTCCTCCTCCTCCTCCGATCTCACCTGCAAACATGATGCCGACCTCTCTTGATGCTGCTCTCTTCCCCTCCTCCTCTCCCCTCTTTGACGTGCCGCCGTCACCTACTCACTCATGCAGACCCGGCTCGGACCCAACTCGGATCTAGACCCAACCCGGACCCGAATTATTCTGGTTGGGTCCAAGTTATACATGGATCCGACCCAACCCGAATGACCCATTGGGTCCAAAATTATAACTGTAGACCTGACCCGACCCGTCCTGATCTTCAATTGGGTCGGGTCTAGGTCTAAAATTAGAACCTAAACGAGAAATCGGATTGGATCGGAGTCACTCAAGACCCGACCCAATCCGACCCATTTGTACCCCTAGGCTTAGGTGTTGCCCAATAGACAACCCAAGAGGGGGGTGAATTGGGTTCTAATTAAAATTAGATTCTTTAAATTTATCTATTGAGGATTATGAAAGCTTTCTTGATTTTAAACAAATGTTATTAAGTAACCTATAAGAAAGCAGTAAAGAAGTAAAGCAAGATAAACCACAACACAAACATAAGATTTTTATAGTGGTTCGGAGCCAACCTTGCTCCTACGTCCACTTTTCAAGCTTTCCTTGGAAGTTTACTATAATCTTAAGATTACAGCCCGATTGTTTTACAAGCTCACAACCCAACTTGTTGTTTTCACAGGATTACAATGAACCTGGTCATTTTTTTTGGCTCACCGACTAAAACCACTCCGTTTGTTTTTTCGAGCTCACAAACAACCCTTAACCCCTTGATTCAATCTCTTGATTGAATCAAGTAACAAATATCAAAAAAATAGAGTCTAAAGGTTACAAGCTTCTAAATAAGCAGATATAGCAATATAAACAAAATGTAAAGGAATAAGCCCTCCAACAGAATTTGCTGATGCAAGACTTGGCTTCTCCTTTACTGGATCCTCTCTTAAATGTGCTGGTAGTTGAGGATCACTTCAATGAGCCTTTAATAGGAAGAGTGCTCTGAAATCACTTGAAATGCAATAACTCCTCTTGTTTCGCTTTGAAAGGCTCTAATTTTTTTTTGGCGGTTGATTCTCTCGAATGCTCTATATGGAATATGTGTTATGTTGTTCTTTATACTTAGAACCACCTCTTATAGTTTAACTCCTCGAAAACTAGCCGTTAGAGAGGAGAAAAGAACCGTTCTGACAAAACTGTGCGTCCTGACAAAGTATCCGTTGGAATCAAAGTCGACTCGTCCGTCTTGGAGTCGGCTCGGCTAAAGCAGGAGACGCCTCGAGAAAATCAGGAGTTGACTTGAATTCGGACTCTTACAAATAGGCTCTCTATCGATCCTGTAAAAGTCGGCTCGAAGGAATCAGGAGTCGACTCGCCGACAGTATCTTTAGAAGTGAAATACCAGCTCTTTTCCGGGAGACGGCTCGAGTAATTCCAGAGTCGGCTCGCATTCTGGTCTGTGGAAAATGCTCTCGGCCAATTTTTGTAAGAGTCGACTCGTGAACAGTCCAAGTCGACTCGGCCACTATGCCGAAAAAATTACTTTGCGGCTTTAATTTGCGAGAGACGGCTCGAAACTTCTGGGAATCGACTCGCGCACTGCAGCTTGAAAACTCGTTCTCTGTCTTTCTCTGTAAGAGTCAGCTCCTGAACAGTTGGGAGTCGACTTGCCTCATCTGGAAGTCGGCTCGAAAAAGTGTCAAACAGTAACCATGTGCCAGAGTCGACTCGAGAATTCTAGGAGTCGACTCGAGTGTAGGGCAAAGACTTAAATGGTTCCAAACATGAGTAAAATCAACTTAAAATCCTTGAACCATTCTCTAAGGCATTCTTTCAAGTTTAAAAGTATTTTATCTGAAACACTCATTTGAATTCATTAGTACAATATGAAATATACTCAAGTGTTTTGGACTCATTAAAATCAAATAGAGAATCAACAATTACCCATCAATAGGCTTAAGCTAAGGGATGGCAAAAGAGAGAGCTTGGAAAGTAACATAGGATTGCAATAGCTGGTGGGTGACGATCTAAGCAGGTAAACCAGCCGGTTTACCTTAATTGATAACCAGCTATGGAAAATCTTATAATTTGCTTAAACTTTTTGATTAAGCCAAATAAGTGTCACTCTATCATATATCCTTGGTGGATGTTGAAAGTGTTAGCGCACTGTGCAGCCTATTGGGATGCAAGCGCACGTTAACCTCCCTCGTCGCGAATGAACTCCGTGGAATCAATGCCGTGGTTTGTCGGCAAGCATGGCCTTTGTCATTGAAATCAATTTGATGGAACAGAGACCTGTGCTGTGGTTTCGAGAATATTCATGTCGGAGGCAGGATATATTCCGGCATTGATCCGGTGCAAATTGCACCATATTTTTCATATCATAATTAAGAATCGAAAATACTTTCCTATTTTGAACACTACCTCTAAGATTAAGAATCTAGGATGCTGTCCTTATTGAAGTGCTACTTGTGCAACCTAAATCAACTAGCCAGTGCGCATTTAATTAATCTTAAAATACAAGTTTCCCCATAAAAATAAAACAAGCACAGATTCTCCGTGGTGCACAGGCTCTACCATTAAGAGACGGACAGCTATAAAACAAGATGGCATACGAGCGCTGCTATATCATACACGATGCTCATTATTTGATGGCCGTCCATATTTGTGCTGCACTCTATGGTACAGCACCTGCTTGCTACAAAGGATCTCGACTGAGAATATCCATGCATACAAACATATGAAGTTTAAGCTCACCTATCCCCATGTATATTTCTGACGACAAATAGAAGGCTAAGACACGGAACCAAATTATCCCTATTAAGCCACTCTGTATGGTGGGTTCGGGTTGTATCCTTTGCACAAATCGATAATTGATATTCTTTCATGAAGCCAATAATTGAATCACACGTTGCACAACTTTCAAACTATTCCATCAATCTGCATGGATCTCAAAACGGTTATTGAGTAATCCAACAGTTGATGCCGAGAAAGAAGGTGAATAGTTCATTCTTTCGCACGAAAGAAACGGTCTGAACCAGCACATGGTGTGCCCAAGGTCGATCCATCAATCAGCACCACCAATCCTGCGATCATCATCTCCCTCTCACTGGTCACTGGCCTCGGCGTGCCTATGGGATCTAGGATGGTATCCTTGTAGGAAAATATGAAATGGAATTCACAGTTCTGACCATAGAGTTATTATAAAATCTGTTGGGGAAAAATAAATCGTCCCGAAGCACATAAGCACATCGCCAATAATTTCTAACTGTTGACACCGCAATGAGCGCAAACAACGTCCTCTACAATCGGGGTACGTGACAAGCATTAATTGGCTATACAATTTTGGCCTCTATCTAAAGTACTTTTAACCTTGGTCTTGAATGGATATAAAATCTCATGAAGATTCATTTTCCGTCTATCAGTATGCGAAATTTGTCATGGTTTTGGGTTATGAAAATCTACGATATAGAGTAGAAATTTTCCACAGTCCGTGAAATGGTGGCGGATACAACTTTTCCTGGAAAAGAAAAAAGATCCACAGTGCTGCTTTCGTATATGAGTTTGGTTTTCAATGTGGCCAATGATCTAACAATGTGGATTGGCACCATTGAATTATTGAATTCGACCAAGGTGCGAGTCATTAGAGCTATTCAATCTCCAGGAACACATTGGCATCATGTGATGATTAAACTGAACTTCTTACCCTCGCCTCTCAATCTTTTGTGACTCATTTCATGCTCCAATGGCAACTTATCGCTGTTTTTTTTTTTGTGTTGGAGATGAATTTTATCCTTTCTTTTGTTATAATTTCTTTAAAATTATGACAGGCCTATTATGAATTTACACCTGCTTTCGTATTTCTTACGAAAAAAAGTCTTTTCTATGTATTAGAAAAGAAGGTGATCTGTTGTCTGAATGAAGGCAATTCTATTTATCTGTGGAAGTAGGGTCCAGAATGTGCAGTACATGTCCAAGGAATCTCGATTGGAAGAGTCCGGTCACTAATAAAAAGATAAAAATATAAAGTTCAACAGCACGAATTTTTTTTATTCTTTTCAGCTTGAGCTGGCCTCTTAACCTTTTTGTGAAATGCTGGTATCAAGATACTTTTTCTAAAGAACGGACAGTATGAGGTTCCAAGCCTAATATGCCGCCCATTATAAAAAGGCCGGCTGCTCCTCTCTCTTTTTTTTTTCTTTTTTTTTTTAGGTAGATGCATCATATCTGACAAGTATAAATGCACCCAATAAAATCAAAAAACAAAATACCTCATAGTACCAGAGGCAACTCTCCATCACCAGCCCACAGGGTACTCTCAAAATGACTGGCTATATAAGCAGCCACACAGTCCGTAGCCCTATTAGTTTCATAGAAAACATGCTTGACCTGAAAGGCCCCTCCATCCCTCCTGCATTCTGGAGAGGACTAGATATATACACTTAGGCTATTTTCTTTTTTTTAAACTAATGAGATAAAGATAACACCGGGACCAAGGCCTTCCCATTATGCGTGATAGAAAACAATAATCCTGAAATTATTTGGTTCTCCCGAGGAGGAGAATGATTTTTTTTAAAAAAAATAATTAGTAGGAATAATATTTTTATTAATTTCATTTTTGAGTCTCAAAGTTTGTTGCCTATTGCAGGCAAGCTCAAATAGAAACTTAGATTTCAATTTTCAGTAAACCTAAAAACATACTCTATGTCAACGCCCTAGGCTGAAAAATAATTTTGGATCTATTTTACAATTACTAAAATATTATGAATGGCACAACCAAATGTTGTTTGAGATGGTTCAATACGGAAGGGGAACGGATTCGACACTGCAGGATGTCATCCCTCAACTTGATCCCTAATTATATTACGCTCTGGTTTTGAAAGCAACAGTTCGATCTATCTTGGGACGGATTGTTACCTGAATTAATAGGCCGGGAATATGGTAGAGGACGTAAAAGAACCCCTCTCCTTATTATTATTATTATTATTTTTGCATCAAAAGACCTGTCTTTGGCGAGGGCTGAACAGGATCATGACAGCAGGTCACCAGGAAAACCTGGGTCCAAAGCGACGTTCCATTGTGGTGCATGCGTGCATGCTTTACAAGAGTAACAATTAACAAAATATAATGCCGAGTAGGGGTGGCAATCGAGTTGGATTGAACATAAATGGATCGGATCAGATACAGGTTGGGTCAAAAAATCATAAATTTGAACCCGACCTGTTTATTAAATAGATTAAAAATTACAACATGAACCCATCCTGTTTATTAACCCGACTCGATTCGTTTAATCTGTTTAATAAACAGGTAACGTATTTGCCCAAGCTGACCCGACCTGTTTAACCTATTTAGCCCAACCCATTCTGATCCGACCTATTTAACCTGTTTGCCCAACCCGACCTGTTTAACCTTTTCTTTTTTGTTAGATGTATAGATCGAAACGATAATTACACCATATTTCAATAAAGGAGGCAATAGCATGGAAGGCATTCCCTGATGTGCACTATAGCTACTATTCTCCACTACAATTATTCTTTACCTACACTTTTTTGATTGGCATCTTTACCTAAACTTTTCCGATATGTTGTTCATCAACAACACCCAAAAAACCAGCAATTGGACATGGCGCTTCCCATGAGTACTGATGGAGAATCTCATTTGCAGCCAAATCATCCTTTCCATCAACTAGATCAGAATGACCACTTGCACCTCCTGCAGCCTTTCACTTGCACACCACCAGTAGGTAGCGAATCTAGTGATCAACCAATGACAGTATATAGTGGCACAAAGCAGGGTGGATTCAGATACTCTCATAATGAAATGGTGTTTATTAAAGTGCTAGAGGTTTCCACTAGCATTTGAATAAAGTGCAAGAACGGTTGTATGCATTCTAACATGCCTATTGTCATTATCTAGGTTCAGAGGGAATAAAAAAATAACAAGGATTTTAATATCAGGAAAGTTTTAAGTATTTTAGCTAGATCCATCCATACAACCATGAAAGTCCAGTAGCTTCTAGTGATCAGAGGTAGAAATCTCTGCAGTGGATTTGGCACAAAAGCTTAAAGAGGTCAAGTACTGACCCCATCTAGCCTCGGTCCAGAAGTTACTGGTCATCTTTACATCGTTAGAAGGACTTGATCTTAACGTATCGGGTGAAGTTTTATGGCGTAGAAGAGGATGAAATATAAACAATGCAACTGCCAGTCCCAAGCATGGATAAAAGAAGTTCAGGGTTCAGCATGACAACCAGACAAGAAATAAATAAATTCGGATTTTCTTTTTTGAAAAAAAGAAAGATTGGTCACTTGTCCAATCACTTTCGTTCAGGAAATGAAAATATAGCAGATAAAAGTACAGAAGAAGGGGAACAAGAAAGCAGGAATAACAGAGTACCAAAAGTCACTAACAGAAGCTTCAAAAGATTAAAGAGAGGAAGAAGCTTCCTCCTGACTTATCTGAAACCTATCTGGTCCAATCCATAAGTAGGAAGCTGGTTCTTATCCAGCTTTAGCAAGATAGTCCAGGGGCATGAGTAAGAATCACAAAGCCAATACCAGTTTGGGAAAGGCTCGATAGTTAAGGTCATGGCAGAGAATGACCTGCTCATAAGAAGAAGTAGAATTTCCTCATGTACCACAGCCTGCCACTTCAATAGTGCATTCAAAAAGGAGTTTGTGCATTCTCACACACAGCTAATAAGAATCCATGCATTTTAGCCAATGAGGGAAAAATGAATGATCTAATGGAGATTGTGCAAAGAAAATAGTTAATTAACAGGGATATCACAGGTTTCTTGTACTAACATCCTGGTTGGTCAACAATAAACTATACATGAGTAGATTTCGATGGTTGGAAGGCTTAGAAAACCAAGAAAGTGGTAACCTCCGAGAATCTCACACATAAAATTCAATAGAAAACAGTCCACATAAGAAAGTCATGCTGCTTCAGCTTACTTGAGCTTTTTGACCAGTCAAGTGAAAGATTAAACATTAGATATATTTCTTGATCCATTTGGGCGGTATCAAGAAGTAGTAATAGAACATGCAAAAGTTTTGGAGTATCTTGGCAACCATGCAAGAGAATATCTTCTAAAGCTTTCACCCATTAGCTTTGCAGTTTTTTCATCTAGAAGACATACGTTATGTGGGAGAACAAGATACCAGCAACGTGTATGAGGAATCACAAAATGCAAACAAAGCCATCTCTATTTAAAGATAAACTACCATGGTACCACTTATTCATTCAGAAACCACGGCAAGCAAAGGCAATACCTGTGTTGCTGGAAAGACGAAGCTCAAGAGCTATGACACTTGGAAGATTTCAGATCAGAGGAACATGCAGGAGATTGAAAGCACACTTTCTCATGGCTCTGGCTCAGCTTGGTTACACAATTCTCTATTTCATTACTGAAGCTTCCTTCAAGCGGGGATTGAACCCCCATGTCTACATTACTTACCGGCATCTTGTTGGTGGCTTGGTCATGTGGCCTTTCGCCTATTTCCTCGAAAGGTACACTATTTTCATCACTCACAACATTCAAGTAATTCTACCAAACTAAAAACTACATAGCTAGAAAAATGATTTTTTAGTCATGATGATTACAGGGAACGCAATTCTTAGTGGAAGTAGTGTCCCTGATACTACACTTACTAGAGTTGCATTGATAAAATAAAAGTGCAATCCATAAGTTCTTTTCTTACAATTAACCACGAACACTGCTTATACCTTTTCCCGTTTTCCATTTTGCAGAAAATTAAGACCGAAGCTGACATGGGCATTGTTCCTGGAAATATGTGTTCTTTCACTTCTTGGGTTAGACAACAAACATTTTGTGAATGTATAAACCAGAGTTCCAGTACCCTGTTTGCGGATTAACATCATCTTTTAATGCTTCAGGGTCAGCCTAACACTGAATATGTACTTCGCAAGCTTGAGATACACCTCTCCAACCTTTGTTTCCTCTATGGTCAACACCATTGCTTCCATGACATTTGTCATTGCTATTCTGCTTAGGTATGCCAGCTTCAGTCTTAACTCAGTTTTAATTGTGAAACTGGGGTCTATTTTCAGTCAGACAAACTTCAAGTACTAATCATTATAATAACAATTGTATCTCTGCTTGTTCAATTTGATATATTTGCCATGATCTAGCAAGTGATGCATGTAAGACATAAATCTCACATTTTAACTGTTATTAATTCAATGATTGCCTCTTACTTTAAGATTGGAGCATCTTGATGTTAAGAGTCCTCCTGGTATGGCAAAGATAGTCGGGACCATAGTTTCCTTGGCTGGTGTCACAACCATGACATTGTATAAAGGACCAGCAGTCAGGAATTTCACGAGAGCACTGATTCATATACAAGGAAATACCACTCATGAAAATTGGTTCAAAGGATCAATTCTTACTGTTGCAAGCTGCATAACGTGGTCAGTCTGGTATATCATGCAGGTACTGAACTTCTTTTAATACAACATAATCAGTCTGACTGCTAATTATGAAAAAAGTTTTTTTTTTCCTTCGATAATAGTACAAAATTGAATCCTTCAAACATGATGAGATGGTCCTATGTAGTTTGTTCTATATTCCAGCACAAATGCTTCCAAGCAGAAAGAGCTACAACAATCCAATACCCAAATTAGTATGCACGGACTGAACTAAGTCGACCTCAAGTATTTACAATGGAACTGCTATATGAAGGGTTGAGCATATGGTTTAAGTGAAAAATGCAAGAGTGATGGATTTGTGGATGAGCAATATAAGAATGATTTTAAGCACCTGATAATAAATAACATACACAACTATGATTGTCGAGACATTGCATGCATATAGTTGCTAGAGTCGGATATATATCTCATATCACAACTGTAAGGTCGCTATTAGAAATAAAGATTATTTAATAAGTTATTTTTTCGACGTAGATTTTTTTTCTTTTTGGCTAAATGCTTTATTCTCCTTGTGTAAATTTTACATGAACCACCTTTCACCAATTTTTTCGCTTAGGAGTTTTAAAATAACAGGCCACACTAATCCTTCATTAGCATTGCAGGCAATGACACTCAAACGATATCCTGCGCAACTTTCACTCACTACATGGATGAACTTTATTGGGGGCATACAGTCAGCTGTTTTTACTGTTTCTGTAGAGCACAAGCCAACAGCATGGATGATTGGATATGACATTGACCTTTGGAGCATCTTATATTCTGTGAGTATACTTTAATAATCGACTTGCTCCTCTCTTTTCCAAAAGGTTCCTTTCTACAAGAAAAATTGTGCTGCAGGGAGTCGTATGTTCTGGTTTAATAATCTTCATTCAATTGTGGTGCACGGAGGAAAAAGGACCAGTTTTTGTGACTATGTTCAATCCTCTTTCAACAATAATGGTGGCACTTCTAGCATACTTTGTTTTTGGTGAAAGATTGTATACAGGAAGGTAAAGATTGAACATTTAGATTCTTGCTTGTGGTAATTTTTAACTTTTATAGGTCTCCAGGGTTCCTTCTATTTGTATATCTGTACCTGAATGCAAATACATACAAGCTTTTGTGCCTCAACTTTTCTGCCTGCTCATTAATGTGCACGCAAATACAAATCACTCTTAGAATTCTAACTTTCTTTTCCTCATTTTGTAGCATAATTGGAGGTTTAATTGTCATCATCGGTCTCTACCTGATGCTTTGGAGCAAAGAAAGAGATCAAGAAGAGCACATGAAATCCGAAAGTCCTTCTTTTTTGGCATATGGAAAAGAGGAGGCAGGCCAATGTGAGAATGATGGAAAAGGAAATGATACAGAAAGATCTCCAGAAGTTTAGACCTTGGAGACTTCACATGCATCGAACTCCCTTTCACCTTGGGCTGTGTCAGCCATTACATTATTATTGCTTAGGGAGGTGGCAGATTGTAGTCATGATTATATTGCAAGGGGAGAAACTGACTAGGGAAGCTGGTTCAAAAGTACAGACACAAATTTCAATTACAAGCATCACGACCGCCAGCTCGGTAATAATTCCTAGTGCAAAAAGCAGATTGTTGCATATATAGTGGCAAGCACAACAATATGAATATAGATGATATGTTAGGGAGAAAAAGCATGAGCCAATGCACTGTTGAAAATATTTCTTTTCAAGTCTTCCTGACCTAAACATTTCGCCCTTGCTTCTCTCCTCTGTTTTAGCCATCATTTGATAGAGTTTGCTATTCATTATTTCTTACTCAACAAATTTAATAACGATTGATGTTGGGGGAAAAATGAATTGCCCCAAAACATGTGGGCGCATCTCCGGCACGTGATGAAGGCGTCCGACCTGAAGGCGCCCGACTTGAAGGCGCCCGATCTGAGGGTGCCCGACTTGAAGGCGCCGGACCTGAGGGCGCCCGACCAGGAGGCGCCCGACCTGAAGGCGCCCGACCACAAGACATCCGACTCCGAGCCCCGCGGCCCTGCAACCCTAATCTCGGCCAAGTCGACCTCGATCGACTTTGACCCTGAAGGAGACCCAGTCAGAGAACAAGGCAAACTCCTCCACTCTGCCAGGAACCGAGCCTTCTAGGGCCCCATCCTGTGATCTCCGCCTGAATGGCTGTCAACAATTAATGCGCATGGTCTTCACAGATTTCCAGCTTACTCAACAATAAATGCGCATGCCCTCCACGGATCTCCAGCCTACTCAAAATCTTAAACCCTCCACAACAACCAGTTGACTCACTCGGCTACGTCCAGTCATCCACAACAACTCATCAGCTCCAGTCTGGCTCTCCACGGCAGCGCATTAATTCACACGATCGTGCTCCATCATGGCGGTAACTCATTCAATTCGCCCAGTCACATCACAGGTAACTTTGTACCCTCCTATAAAAGAAGAACCTCTCCCCCTTGAACGGGGATCTTGACTTTCAGAACTTTGGCATGTAACCTCTCTCTCCTTCCCCACAAAAGCCCTCTCTGACTTAAGCTTCAGAGGGCCGGCGCCGGAAACCCCGGCCACCGGCTTCTTGCAGGTCCCTTGGAGGACGCAGCCCGCCCACGTACCGCCACCCGCCATTTCCTGCCGGAGCTCCTCCTTCTCAGCCAATGGTCGCCCTCGGGTTCAATTTCCAGCAACAATTGGTGCCCTGGAACATATTTTACTAAGGAGCAGAAAGGGCTGCATGATATAATATTTACATAAAGATAGTGAATAGATTTTTGATAAACCCAAAACAACTAAGATACATAAATCCATCCAAGTTAAATCTTTTCTAATTATGCTGTAGCAAGCAAGAATGTGCCATGTCATTGCATTTGATGCATTGTACGATCATAACTTCATGCCTAGAATTATACCACTCGTTGCACAGTCCCTTAACATTAATAGAGGATGTCTGTATAACATTTTAAGGAACTTCTTGAATATAATTCTACAAAACATCATTACAATGTAGTGATTGTGTCATTAGCGGTCATAAGAATGTTTCTCCAATTTAGGAGTTTTCTTTCTCGAGGTTGAGGGCAAGATAAATCTACTTTTGTTTCCTTATTTGGAGGTCTGCTAAGAGTTTCAAAAGGTTCTCTTCCATCATAATGTCTTCCAACCATTCCTGATTTTTTTTACTTGCAAGACACTCTCACTCTCAAAAATTATATACGTGCAAAGCATTCAATTCCTCTTATTTTAAAGAAATTCTAGACTCTATATGTTAAGATCTCTATAGCTTCTTTCCATCCAAATGGACAGCCACTACATGAGATGAAATTTTGCTGTGGAACCCTCGCTTCACTTTTTTCGTATCGGAATTTTCAGAGCATTCTAAGGGTTCAATATATATTGGTATGCTATAATACTTATTATTAATATTAGCACAACATAGCAATATTTACTATTATAATATTATGCTAGTGTTATATTTTAGTAAATATTTAATATTTATCATATGCTATAGCTAATACTATAATAATAATTATTATAATACATTTACTAGTATATTGAGTTTTATATTATTATAAAATATTTTATTAATGTAATAATATTATTATTGCTGTAACATATTTATGTTTATATAACAATATATACTATTAGTATTGTGTTGCATAAATATAATATTTATATTAGTATTTAACGTATGCCTTCTAATATAATAAAATAATATTCTATTATCATGTAATATCATAATATTATTGCTTAATGTTAGCATAGTTTGGAATATTAATTCTTAAGCATATAATATGCCATAACACTATGATATTATAATATATGGTAAATAATATATACAATATTTTTTAAAAAAATATTGACTTCATATTAAAATATTAATATAATCGTATAAAATATATCATAACAAGTCAAGGACATTTTTACTATTTCAGGAAAATTAGACAGTTTATTTCAATTTTGAGCCTATACTAAAAATTTTAACCACCAAACTGAAAATATGATATAAATATCTAGCATAGTTATGCTATCTGTTTAGTTTTTTGGTTCCTATTTTTCTTTTGCTTCTACCAAACGCCCCCTTAGACTATGTACCTGAGCTAACAATCAGGCCAAGTTTATGACCTAGTTGTTGCTGGACCCTGCAAGGCTGCAAGCAGACAAGTCGTTGCCATTTCCAAACTTGTATAACAGCATCTCCAATCCATTGATTGGTAGACTATATAGGTTGGGTGAAAAAAAAAAGGTAGCTTATTTTACCTTTCACCATCCAACTTTCTTGGGTTAACATGTAAGTACGAGGTATGGTATTGGGCAGGCCAAACCAATGCATAATGTATTCTAATACTTCCGAACACCAAGGTCTCTGATGAAGAGAGTTGGATCTTTCTGGTGCAAGGTGAGGAATAATTGAAAGCAAGGGGGATGCGGCGTGGTTCCTAATTACTGAAGAAATTTTATCATGCTAGTGAAAGAGTTGAGCAAGTCTTAATCCAAAATTATTGAGTACTGTAAAAGAAATGCACAAAAAAAAGGAAAGAAAAAAGAGAGGGAGACAGAAAGGGAAAGCAAGAGTGAAAGAGAGTGGGAAAGCAAAGAAATATATTTCTCCAGCTGAAACCTCCAAGTAGAACTCTTCAATAGTAAATTTTATGTGGCATTAAAAGTAAAGTTTAATTTGAGTGAAGTTAGAAGTTTAGTCATGGGTCAGCATCCCATGAAGAGAGGGAATAGTTGGAGAGCAATTATACAGACCATATGCATCCAGGAGAAAGCATTCATCAAATCTCTTTACTTTCTTTTGATCTGACAAGATGTACTCATGTAAAAGTTATATGAATTGCCGTTTTCACCACACAAGAGCATTCATCAATCATTAAAGCTTGTTCTCCAAAAAAAAAACGTCGCATATCTAGAGAGCTATGATTGGAACCCCTTGTCAAGTATGCACGTAAGAGTCTTAATTCAAAGTTAGGAGTAAGACTTCTGACGCTCTCATATAAGAAAAATATATTGCCTAACAGAATGGTTATTCCATTAGTTATTTTTATTTTTATTTGGCTTACAATATTAGAGTAACTTATGAGGACATTTTTGTTCATAATATTTTTTATAAAAAAATGGACAGGCAAAAATAGTGGCTTTATGCTAGAAATATCTTCTGACAACTTTTCTTAAAATAGTTATGCTTGTACAAGTAAAATTGACCAGCATAACTATCATGAGTTTCTGTTTACCTTCAAAAACTATTTCTAGCAATCTGTTCCACAAGCTAAATAAATGCTTCCAAACTACTTTGTTTTTAATATTTTTTTTCGGTAACACTGTGGACCATAGCCAACAGTCACACTTCATTTTGTAAGATAAACATGAACCAAAAATATATTAGCCAAAACTTGTTATCTTTGATTTCAGAATTTTGGATACAGTCAACTTATTTACTGCCACAATGACGTGTATGACAGAGAACTTGCAATGTTGCACAGTATTTACAGGAAAAAAATAGAAAAAGCAGGCATATGAAAGAATTATAAAGTAATTCTCCCCTTCCAAAAACTGCAATGAGATGGCACTTGTACAACATTGATAAGCCAGTCCTATCTAATCGAAATTACTATTAGTAACATTCAAGAGAAGATGGTAAAAAGGTATTTGTTCATTTGTAATAAGTTTTGGCACCATCACATCAGTGGGAACAGGATCGCATATGCAAAGACCAGATTTTAGCATATTCCCTTTCACTATATGCACTTGAACTGGATCTCTCAATATTGGATGTTCTACGATCTTGCCAACATTGAGGAGAAGCTGATGCATCAGGTTCCTGATTACTGGGAACTCCTATAGTTTTGCAAAACAAGCAACTAGTTTAACTCACTTTAGAATACATATCTGACTAGCAAAAAAGCTTGAGGCAAAATACCTCTGTCACTTCATGAAAGGAACCATTTGTGAGAGCATTTGGGAGACTGTTCATCACAATGACATATCCCCTGAAACACTTACAATGATTTGGTAGAAATCAGAAACTTGGCTATTGGGAGACTATTAATTCAATGCCCAAGTTATTTACCTATCATGTTTGCACAGAATAATGTAGCATCTGATGATGTGGAAGAGGAGACGTGGAGAAAGGTCTTGGTCGACAGCCAGAAGATTGACCTTCATAAAAGCCGCATAACAAGAAATTGAAATTCAGAAAAAAAAGAAAGGAAAAAACTGCCAAAAAATGGAAGTCCATGCCAACTAGGTAGTCAGTAGACATACCTGTTTGTCCCATGTCTCTATCAATCCTTTGAGCAGGTGATCACAAATGGGATTGCAAACATAAGATATCCCAAACCCATCTTGAAGTATAGCTTCAAGGATGTGCATTGCAATCTGAAATTCAAATTCTGCAGTTTTAATACACCCCCACAAAAACCATTTATTGGCAAGTGCGCTACATTTACAAAAGGTCACAGAATTTGAATAGACTAGTTAGTGACCAATGAGTTGAAATCACTACTGATCTCGGTTAGGGCCTGCATTAATAATGTCACATCACCATGATATTTGATAGTCTTTACGGAAATCAGGTTAACATGACAGCTACTTATGAAAGAAAAATATATTCTGCTAGTTTTTAACACACAACATCTCTCTGAACTACATAATTTTCTCTTCTTTTTTTTTAATGAAGGGGAGGTTTAACTATCCGGATTTTTATTCGAAAAAGAGTTCGGAGGCATAAGTTACAAAAAGTTGGATGACTGCCACAGTGCTACAAGAGGGAGCCTCCGCATTTATCCCAAGAGAACGGTCATACAATTTACAGGGAAAGGAACTAAAGTTTATCCTACAGGCCTTTCAAACAGCCATCCCAACCTCCCTCGAGTTGATAGTAGATTGACATAAAGCATTTTTCAACCTATTAAGAAGATCTGAAATCCCTGGTTTATGCTTCCTGACGTAAGTAGAAATAATGAAAGACATTCTAGCTCCGCTTAATATCCTTTGTAACTTTTCTTCTAAAGAAACAAAAAAATAAACAAAGAAACTATGTAGAAATAATCATAATATTAGTCATCAGCCTTAATGAGAACTATATTTAGTCACTTTTACATATTCTTGTTTGCTGAACGTTGCCTTTAAAGGTTACATCTGCTTTTACTGCAAGTTTTTCAAATCCTTGCTCTTGTATATTTTAGCTCATTTCCAGAAAGAAATGAAACTAAGATCATGTGATGCACAAATGCACTGGAGTATATAAGATAATAGGAACATAATTGAAAAAAAAGTCTTAGGAGTTAATTTCTATATGTACATGATAGTTATATTAAGGAGTTAACTAAACACGAACGGAACTGCTTCATAATAGGAATCTGGGACTAAACTTAAAGGAATTATTTGGATATAAAGTTATTTTACAAGATAAATGATTAAATCAACACATATTATGCGGGATTCTGCATTCCGTCGGCAGATAACAGCATCCAATATCGTGCATTTACCATAATTTTTTAGTCATCAGTCATCTATGATACAGAGGATGAGAGATCATTTGGAGCCAGACGAATATACCAAAGACTAATCTCAGAACATGAATAAGAAAGTAATGGGATGAATTTATATAGGAATAATACACAAACAAGGGGGGGAGTATACTGAAAAAGAACATGCAACATTTAAATATAGAACAAGATGAGAAAGAAATTTTAGCTTGTTCATATTGAAAATCAGAATTACCACTTTAGTAAGCTCACTTCCTGTCTCTACAATGGCGCGACACACTTCTACCATATCACTCTCAATAGCCCACCGGATGATACTTGGCTCTCTACCCTTCAAACAAAATAATTACTTCCATGATTCAGTATCATGATTTGAACCATCAGTAAACATATCAAAAGACAAAATACCTGGCATAGAATTCCAATAACCGAGAGAGCAATTGCACGAATATTGTCAAACACCTCGATTTTGTTTTCAAATAGTATCAAGGGAACCAAGAAGTTTGGAACACAAGCTGGAACATGGGGAGTAAACAATCGTGATGTAAATCATAAGTAAGTTGATTATGCCAAAGTACAAAGATTATATTCTTCACTGAAATTAATTATCAGTGTTAGAAAATTCACAGTGATAATATAAAGAGTGACGGAGATTGAAGAATGTGTGATTTGGCAAAAAAATTGAGGATAAGCTCCCTTTTTTTTTTTGAAATAATTGTTAAGGAACAAAAGACAAATCTGGAAAGGCTTCAAGGTATATACTGTAATTAAGGAAATGGCTATCCTGTAATTGTAAGCTTAAGATCAGGAATAGAATATCCATTTTTGCCCATGGGAAATACAGCGGGAATTCTACCTTCCAGATTCAAACCCAAAAGCTCTTCTCAGTGCATATGTTAAGGAAAGGGGTGCCAAGCAAAGGAACAATCTCTTATAATTCAGATGCAATAGTTAAAAAGCACCAGAACAATGTCTTGGAAATTCAAAAAAAAAAAAACTTTAAGAAAAATGGCAAGTTTCTCCACAAATAAAATCAGGGGCTCCAGGTAAGTAGTTTCACAGCAACATAAACATAAGAAAAGAACCTTCCATAAGTATCTTGTATGGAATTTTGTCACATAAATGTTCTATTTATTTTGAGGAGTGCATTATTCATAGTACATAAAGTTGTTCTGGACTTACAATCAACAAACTTCTGCCTTGTTTCACCATTAGCTGCAACACTCTGTGAATAGCAAGAATTATTTCATACAACAAAAACCATGATGGAGATAATAACATAAACCTCAGCAACACAGAGAAGAAAACTTACCTGAAAAAGTGTGAGAACATTAGCAAGACGTTTAATGGATCTCACATTGAGAGTTTCATTTACCATCTTCACGTAAAACCCCACAATCTCCTGTTCCATCAAATCAAAAACGTTCGTATCAAACTAAACAAGCCATTTGCAAAGCATCAGATAGAATCTTAAAACCAAGAAACAAACGACCACCTGCAACAATACAGACATTGTAGCACAGGAATTGAACACCAAAAAACCAGCCCGGTGGTAATTATCTGGATCTTCCTCCCTTTTCTGCAGCCAAGAATGTATAAATTGATGATATTCTGATAATCATTAATCACCACTAATCAATTTCTTGGATCCTGGCTTGTACAACCAAATTTCTATTGACCTGGAATCCTTTAAAAGTGATTTTTTAAAATAGCACAAGAAGGGCAAGTAAATCAAACATTCTTGTTAACCTAATTGCTTAAACATCAAATGATTTAACTCCTACGGAACATAGTAGACTATACAAGAAAATTACAAAGTCTAATTCGAAACAGATGTGCCCAAAATCAATAAAGAACCCCAAGAAAATTCGCAAAAGAAATGGAGACCTCGACGAGGTAGTTGCTTAGGTATCTGATGGCGTTCTCCCTAAGATCTTCATCGACGAACTCGACGATGGCCTGGGGCATGGTCATTGGCCTCTTCATCCACTTCACCTTGTGCTTCTTGCCCAACTTTTTCGCCTCCTTCGCCCCGGAGAGCTCTGAAAACCCGCCGAAAGGAAAGAGAGCGCCATCAAAGAATCAAGATGGGAGAAAGAAAGAAAGAAAGAAAGAAAGAAAGAAAAGGGGCGGAAACATGGGGAAAGGTGGGACCTTGATCGATCTTGGAGTCTTGGAGGAGGCTTAGAGTTCTTTCCTCCCATCGCTGCTCCTCTTCTTTCTGCTCCGGGTCGCCGAGGCCTTCCTCCACCTCCGCCATTTATCCCGGCCTTCAAATTTCTTGGGCTGAGAGAGAGAGAGAGAGAGAGAGAGAGACGTCGGTGGGAAGGTGGGCGGTGGGGAAGGGTTTAAATAGGGAAGACGAAGTCATGAGATTTCCTTTGGCGGGAATGTATCCGTATCTGAATTTCGTCACATTGCATGTAAAAAATTTGGGCTGAGGTAGCTTCCGACATTGCAGCAACTGATTAGGTTATTTGTTGGGCCTCTAAACAGAGGTTAGTCAGCCCATTAACCCAATTAGGGGTTAGATCATATACTTGTGAATTATGAGCTGTGATAAACCATGGCAAAAATAAGGAGGCGTACTCAATGGTGGAGTGAAGCTCCGAGAGAAGGAAAGATGGGTGAGGACTCAAGGGGAAAGACTTAAAAGTGAGAAAAAATAACTGGTTAAATTTTTTTTTATAAATGGTCATTAATTCTATTGGCATGGTCAGTGCCCCATGTTTTCATGTGCAGAGTTTTTCCACCTACACGAAAGTGTACAAGTAGCACTCCTTTATAATTTGATTTTTCTTCCTCTACGAGCAAGTTATTGACATCCAAATTATTTATGAGAGTTCCATTGAGTGAAAGTGGTTAGAATATCATTAATTTGAGAGAGGTTAGAAATTTAATAGAGTGTCAGTATTACCCCACCTAGAGCGAAAATAATTGGAGAGCAATGATTTAAATTCTATGTACATCTATGAAAAAAATGTATTCATCAGTAATTTTTTACTTAAAAAAGTCGCATAGTTGGAGAATAATGATTTGAATCTACATATCAAAATAGAAATATATGTATATATCCACATATAAGAATCTCATTTTAGAGATAAGAGCGATACTTGTCTCATATTTTTGAGTAGTCCATTAAGTTTGATATACATTTTGACTTTTTTCCATTAGTTTAAATTTTTGGAGATAATTGATTGGATAATGTGATCTTAGAGCTCAAATTTGATGGAAATCATAAGTTAAAAATATTCTTTGGTTCAATTTATTTCTTTTAATTATTAATGATTATCTTATCCTAATTCCGGTATATTTCTGGCATCCGCTGATCCTTTTTAGCTTTTCTATTGGAAGAGATTTTTGTTTGTTTCTAGGTCCTTTGTTTTTAGATGACATGACACAGCAGACCCATGCTAGCGACAATTGAATCATTATTTTGAAGAATATTTCAGGAAACATGATAGGAATGCCATCAACTGGATTCAAACCTGGGGCCTCCCCGTACCATGTTTGTTTTGAGACGACATGATAGAAAAGATAGCCAATCCAGTGATCCAAATCCTGCTGAGAAAAGTATATCATTTTTGAGATCCAGTTTTCCTTTCAGGGCACCATTCCTCAACACTCTTGTCTAGGAAAATTTAAACAAAAAAGTGCCACCCAAGAACTGTCATGTTCTTAATACCATCCACTTCATTCTGCCTTTATTCCCATTTTAAGTTCCAGGCAGATGTCACTCTTATCAACATGTACATTCTTAAGAAAATGCCCTAGTCTGCTCTAATTGGCCTTACTCTTGAAGATTATTCTCATTCACTAGTTGCTTGAGCTCTTACCTAATATTTCTTCCTTGAGCTCTCAATGATGATAGGCTTTTGATTTGCCTGCTAAGTTCTGTTTTAGGCAGTTTTAGTATGAGGGCTACAGATCGTGCAATCCTATTGCATGACAATTCTTGTTGTTGAACATGTCATTTTTTTTTACGCGCCTTCAATATTATACCCTTAATAGACTACCTAGAACTCTTCCACCCTCTATGGTTAATAAGCTCATTTTTCTTCATATTCACATTCTTCACCTCATTTGTTCAAGGTTCCTTAGACTGGGAAATTGAGTTTTACTACTGCAGTCTTGCACCTCACCCGCCACCCAGCCCCCATATTTACCTTCATAATCATGCCATTTTGTGGACAAGCTGCCCCAACTTGCTTCCCCATTACCTTCTTCCGAGTGCTAAAAGTTGTAACAGTCAACCAACTAGCTGACTTTACCATATTTGATTAACTTCCTCCAGCTAAAAGTCATTTCTTCCAACTATTCACTGTAACACAGTACAGAAGTGGATGCAACCTATGTCTGTTGCTAGAGATGATTTTGTATACCCATACTTGGAAACATGTTTCCCTTTTCCACAAGAAGGTTCCTGCCTTTAAATGTCATTGTTATAAGATCAATACTTAGTTAAGTGGATCACTATAAGACAATTGACTTGTCATTGTTATAAGATCAATATTTAGTTAAGTGGATCACTATAAGACAATTTACCTGCAACTTTAGTCAGGAGTACAATGATGATTATGTGAAATCATTTTCTCCTATCATTAAGCCTGTGCTCAAAATCATTCTGCAATACTTTATGGATGGATAATTTGTTAAATGATTATAAAAAATATGAGGGCAAGCCTTAGAGCAATTATAAGATTGCTCTATTATGAACTGGGTGTCACGGTTTCGAAATACGGCAATAGTCTCTCTATGGGCGGAGTAAAGCTGCATACATCTGATCCTCCTCAAATCTGCAATATGGGAGCCTTGTGGACTAGGATGCCTTTTTGTCATGAAAATTGTAGCCTTTTGTAGATATATGGTGGAAGTATAGAGTCTCACAGGTCTACACATTATCCTCAGCATGTTTGCTATTAGATTCATTGAAGACAATCTCAGCCCAGCTCCTTGAGTTTGATTTGATTAAATTTAGTTAGACGCAACCGTAACATATTTCTTCGATCCTTTTAACTGCATTCTTGTGCTTGGTCCTTTGAGCAGAATAGCATTTGACACTAAGCTTACTTATCACCATGTGAAATTACATTTACCCAACCTATTGTCAGTCAGTTCTTTGTTGTGGCGCTAATACTATTGATGTGCTCATTATTGCCTATGAAAAATAAGGCCTTAAAATCAGTGATAAGAGATTAGTACTATAATTCTTATACCCCTTCTCCTTCCCCCCCATTCTTTTCTATTAGTTTTATGGTATGAGAGACAATATGCTACAGTAACTACTTGCAGTTAGTCAACTAAATAAGGTCCGCAGAACCGTCCCGAACTGCTCGGTTCGGGACGTTCCGAGCCGTACCGGCGGCGGACCGAGACAGTTCTGACATAAACCGAGATGTCATTGCCAGAGGGGGAGAAGGAGAAGAAGAGAGAGAGAGAGAGAGAGAGAGAGAAAGAGGGGAAGGGAGAGAGGGAGGAGAAGGGAGAGAGGGAATGGAAAGAAGAGAGGTCGGCCGGGGAGGGCCGGCAGAAGTCGGAGAGCCTCCGCGCGGAGGAGGCGGAGGCCGGAGAGATATGGAGGCAGGGCTCCGCCTCCAGTCCCCTATTTCGAGCGAAACAAGGGACCAAAGGTGAATCCCAGCCTCCGTGTCTCTCCGGCCTCCGCCTCCTCCGTGTAAAGGCTCCACAGCCTCCACCGGCCAGCCTCTCTCTTTCTTCCTCTCCCTCCCTTCCTCCCTTCCCCGCTCTCTCTCTCTCTTTTCTTCTCTTGTTTTCTCTCTCCCCCGTCTCTTCTACTATATCGGTACGGGCCTGACACGGCACGATGCAGGCCCGTATCGACTCGTTCTGCCGGATAACTGGTACAGTTTCCGGTATCGGTTCCACCGACGTTATAACTAAATATACCCCTTTGTTCATACAATTTAACAAAATACATGATATGGGGTCGATACAATATGATATGTCAAGATTTAAAGCCTTATCAAGAAAAGATAATATTGTGACATAACTTGTAACCCAGGATCTCATCAAAAAGGCTAACTAGAAGATGTTATTTAGATTCCTTAATCCTCCATAAGTACTCAAGATCTACCCAATTTATAGCTGATATAGGACAAAACATACATCTGCATAGATCCTTATATGTTACCTCCGTTTAAGCACTAGCATCCTTGTTAGACTAAGGATCCAAATCCAATCACAATTATCATAAATCCAATCACAAACACTATGATCAACTTGTGGCCGGCCCAAATGGACCCATGCTAAAGTCTCCAAGTACACATAAGCTATAGGTCGGGTTTGCTCTGATATCGTTAGTAGCAACCGGGACCTCCTCCAAAAAGGCTAGCTATAAGATATTATTTGGGTTCTTCTGTCCTTTATAAGTACCCAAGTTCTACCCAATATAAAGCAATATGGCACTAAACATGCACCCGCATGGGTCCTCACATAAATGTATACATACATACATACATATAATATATTCATGGAGCTACATGCAGGTGGAATACAACTACAAAAACAGCTACTTTTGCGAATAAATAGAAAAAGCAAATCTTTTGACAACATAATCCAAAAAGTTGACCATATAACATGATTGCTGATCATATCACTAAAAGTATTATTATTCAGCAAATCTGTGGCTGGATTAGTACTCATTTCTCTCTTCTTTGAACACAAGGCTTAAAACCTATTAAGAGAAAAAAATTAATTCATTAATGTAATAGTATATGAAGTAAAACTGACCAAGTCAATAACAGTAGAAACTTCTACAAAGAACAGTATAGCATCAACTATAAATATGATACATGTGTTTACGGTAGTAATCTATACCGAAAAATATCAAAGGAATTATAAGTTTCCATTCAGCTATTAATAGGCACTAATAGCGCTAAATAAATGTGAAACTAACAAGGAATTCCTTAACAGCTCATGGTGAAGATTCTCAATTTTTGCTCACCAGCGAAGCACTGAGGTCATATCACTAGAAGTAAACATTTTTCTCTGATAAATCATGAAAAGAAACAAAATCAATAACTATCACACGGTTCCAAGAGATTTGATAAGTCTAGCACAAGTTTTATACATAAAATTGGGATATACATCTCAAATTCATATGCATAGTTTCAAATTAGCACTATCATGATCCATAACACGATACACAAGTAATGTGCTAGTGATGATGGTAAAACTGGCTCCTCCAAAACTGTGTGAAATATTTGATATTTAAAGTCAATCATTATTTCTTGACATATAGTTCGAGACTCGGAACATTTTCAAAGAAAATGAAGTATATCAGCATGGTAAGCTTCTAAATGTAACTGAAAGGAAGAATTTCAAAACATTTCTTGTTCACTGATGAATTTAACACGTTGTGACCAACCATAAAATATGACTAAGCCATTGGTGGTCTAAGCTCATGATCTTTTGAAATATCACGAACATCAGGCGGTATCCATTGCCACATAGGTATAGTACCATAACTAGGAAGAGCCATCAACTTGCTTATACCAGCATGATAAGCTGCAGGAGGTGCAGGCACATATCCAGGAGTAGATATGGACAGGGAATTTACACGCTCCTCCATTCTTTCCTTCTCAGCTCTCAGTAGAGATTTCTCTTCCCGAAGTTCATGTTTCTCCTCCTGCAATATAAGAAAAAATTTACATTCACAGAATCTACTTACAACAAATTTATTCGGAAGAAAACATTGAACAAGGTAGTAGTAAATAGCACTATTTAGTAGCGAATGCTTGCCTATTTTACTGTGAAATAAGAACGATTGGTAGGCACTCCTATTTGGATGGTGCTAGAAAGACAGTAAGAGCCAAAGTAGCCCCAATAGGTGTAAAGTGATGCAAAATCAAATAAAATAATTACTTTATGTGCAGCAAAATGAAAGCAAGGGTCTATAAATAAATATCTCAAAATGATCTAGCTAAGGTAGTGGAAAAAAGATATTTGAACTATTTGCATTGCACCGACAGAGGACATGACCTCCAATAGATATATGCAGACAGAGCTTCTTTTATTGCCTATTAGGATTTTTACTTTTTTCCACTGATTTCTTTTCTTTTCTTATATTAAATTATTGAATTGATGCTTGCTTAGCACAGTTTAGGTTGGAATTAGTGATGAATTTTATTGGAATAGACTGCTCATTTGTGGATAATAAAAAAGAAGAGTTATATTGACAGATCCACAATTACCATGGCTCATTATTGGAAATGGCCTGTTGGTTATAGCCATGGGTTGGTAGTCATAATGAATTTTGACATCAACATTAACATCAAAGAAACTTTATTTATCCTAACTATTACAGAGTTGTCAACAAGCATTAGTCCCATAAAATGTTAAAATAATGCAATGCGGACCAAGGAGGGTAACTAGAAATGGCTCGTTGGTTATAGTTATAGCCATGGGTTGGTAGTCATAATGAATTTTGACATTAACATTAACATCAAAGAAACTTGATTTATCCTAACTATTACAGAGTTGTCAACAAGCATTAGTCCCATAAAATGTTAAAATAATGCGATGCGGACCAAGGTGGGTAACTAGAAAATGTTGCCAGATTGGAAGTCAGAATTCCCATATAATTATTGGCTAAAAAGTGATCGCTTATCAATATGTCTGAGGTCAGAAAAGGTATAAGAAAAAAAGGGGGAGGAGGAGGAGAAGGACAAAAAACTGACCACTTGCTCATATCTCAGCAAAAATATGGACAGAGCACCACTGGAAGTACTAATCAAGCAATGCTAAGTTTAAGGTTATGCTAAGGATCTAATAGGAAGGACGCATATATCAAATAAACAAATAAATAAATCTTCATTTAGGTTTTACAGTTCTTTTTACCAAGAAAGACTTTCAACTCCAAATTAATCTTCCATTTTTTATCATGTTATGAAACAAAACAAGAATTTTATCAGGACTGTGGGAATCATGACCATCATATTTAGAGCAGCCATCTAGCATTTATCGTCACCATAGCCAGCAAAGCTCATCTAGTATATCTCGAGTCAACCATCATATTGTAGTTTAAGCTCAAGAAAAGAAAAAAGCATCATTTACTTTTTGAGGAAAAGACCGAAGCATCAGAATTGTGAAGAATAGTGATAAAAGAGCTCATATGTATGGATGTATGTGTGTGTTTGTGTGTCTTGTGCATCTCATGATTATCTATGTGTGTGTATGTGTGCATGCATGTGTGTGCATATATGTACTATGTGTGTAAATGTATGCATATATGCATGTGCATATGTGTAAATGCACAGCATGTAATATATATTTGTGTGCATGCATGCATATATATATATATATATATATATATATATATATATATATATATATATATATATATATATATATATATGTATATATGTATGTATGTATGTATGTATGTATGTATGTATGTATGTATATTATATACACGTACATGCATGTAGCACCCTGCTATATGTGAGGACCATATAATGCAAGCTGTACATCAGATATCAGTTATATATGCTACCATAATGGAAGATAAACTCACCTTTAAGTTTTTTATGTCCTCCTTAAGCTTTTTATTTGCATCTTTAAGATCCTGGGCCTCAGCTTTTAGCTCATTCAAGAAACAAATGGCATCATTCAGTATTGCACACTTGTCAGGTTTGACAGGCTTCCCAGGCTCCAAAAGCAAGCTAAGTTCCGAGTACCTAAGGAATGACAAATAGGAACTCTTTAGAAAGCTTCCAGAAATTTGTCTGCTTTGATTAATTCCAAGTCTGACAGCATACAACATATAATTTAGGGACAGCCAAATGATATGAAAAAATTGTGAGCATGGTAGCACGTAAAAAAGAAAACAGGATGTGTCTATCAGCCGGCCACATCATTACACTCAAGGCATGATCATGATAAAGCTTGCCTGTTTTCATGTTCGACTACTCCCTTATTCCTGTAATCCTATCTCTCACTAGGTATGGTTTAAAAAAAGATACGGGTTCTACTAAAAAATAAAGAAATATTTGGCAAAAAGCTGTTTAGTCATGATAGGTGTGATATCATTAAGTCTCTTGAAATCTTACCCAACCCCCATTTCCTTCAATTTCCACACATGGCACTCAAATTGTCTCCTTAATTAAACGATGTGATAACTATGAAACCTGTAGAAGGCCTCAACTTGAAAGGTCAATCTATGGAAGAATTCTCTATTATTATCTTTCTTGTTTCTTAGATCGCAGAGAAGAGTGTAGTGGGGAAGGTTATGCGATTGTCAGCTCATAGGTTTTCTGGTTCACACACACTTGCCTTAAACTTTTAAGATGGTATTAAGGATTTATGCAAGGTATTAGAACCAAATTTACAAGGTTCAAAATTTTGCTCCCTGTTTTCTATGGGTTTGTTCAATCTCTTATACAAGAAATCATGCCATTACTTTAGACTTTGTATGTTTTCTACTATAGTTATTCATGCTTTATTACATATGTGTTATCTGTTAATATGTACAGTCAAACTAATCACGCAATATTTGTAATTTACAGTTACTAATAAACTTTAAAAAAACAACATTTACTATTATCTGTTAGAATTACTTTATTGGTTATTTCAAAATAGGACTTTATGGCATTGTTCGTACTTTCCTTGATTCTTACAGCAGCATTTTCAAATCATTTAAGAATACAAGTTCTACCATCATAAAATTAAGAAACAAATGATAAGTAATATTGATAAAACTATTAGATTTTCTTAGAGGTACCATGCTGATAGTTTTTGTAGTGTCAAATCATTTCTCAGGATACAGAAGGTTAGACTATGAATATAACTATGCAGCCCCCCAAAAAGGAAATCTTGGCTCCATCCATGTCTAACAGTTTGAATACCTTTAACTGCTTAGAATTGGTTGTCCAACCTTTTCTAATAGATTATGAGTGAGATTGTGCTCTAGATCATGTTATTTTTATTTTAATCAAGAATCTATGAAATATCAAATTAAAGTTGAAAGCTAAGTAAAAATATAATATCTCCTCTCAGCATAAGTTACTTTTTTTTATATATCTAAGAAAATAAGATAAATCACATGTCATACTTCAAAGAATGCACCTCAAATTACAAGATATTAGAGCCTGAAACCACATCCAAGATTTGCTGAGGATTTTGGAGACACTGTTCAGATTTCATCACCTTCCAACAACTGACCATTAAATTGGATGTTGACTGATCATTGGTGTGCCATCACCAGCTAGTTTGGCTGGACTGCAGCCAAAATTCAAAATCCTGATAAAACAAAGTCACTAGAAATGTTTCCAAAACTTGATCATTGGCTCCTGAAACTCCATTCAGGTGGTTCCAGATTTTCACAAATATATTTGAAGCCATTTCCAGGCTGGTTGTGAATAGCGCGACAACATATTTTCTTGCCCACTCCAGCCACCTTCATGAAACTTGTCACTTTTGAAAAGGGTCGTCATGGTAACAAGAGGTCATCAACCTCTTTCTTTTGTCATTTGTGTGCTGTGACCAATTTAAGGGATTGCTGCCCTGTTTTCTGTCGGAAACCAACCCAATATGATCTCCACGAGATTGCCTCCATTTGTTGGGTATTGTCAGTCTTCCTAGATCCCTATTTTCCTTCATCTACCTTCTTCATGAGGCTTTGGGGCTCCTAGGTTTATAAAGGCTTCGGGACTGTTTATAAGTTATAAGAAATTCCTTCTTCCTAGTTTGAGATTTGCAATTCATCCTCAAAGCTAGATTAAGTAAAAGACATCAAGTTTATGGTCTCTTCTAACTATGCCTCTTTGGTAGTTGATAATGTTTCTGTAATTTGCTAATATGAAGAAACCAATCATAAGGCTCCTTAACCACATTTTTTCAGTTGTGAATGCCTTCTCTCCTGAAGGATAACTATTGTACTTGAAAATCATTGGCTCACTGAATGTGCAGTTCTTTTGCATGACATAATCAGTATCTCAGTGAAGCTTCAAATTACATTGTCACACAGAGAGTAAGCTGCAATAGAAACCTACTTGATGTTGCAAGACAATGAACAAGACCAACCATGAAACCATCTTGTGGTCTGCCATTGTGCATGCAGTTACAGAATTTGAGTAACTTCTTGTGTTTCTTATTCCACCAATCGTGCATTATTGGATATTTTGAGTATAGGCTTGAACTCAAAGCCTATGCCTATGTTTATAAGGTTAGAAATTCTTCAAGTTAGCATTCTGCTGTTATCTTCCTTCAGCTTTCTATTTACCTTTTCAAAGAGAAATTATATAATATCTTTTCTTACTTTAAAACCACATTTCCAGACAATAGTTTACATTAATTTGAAGGTTGTTTAGCCTTGATGCCTTCTCCTTCCTACATGCACTGAAGGGTATTAAACAAGATCAACAGTAGGGGCAAAGAGAGAAGGAATGTCAATTTACAAAATGTTATACAATTAGGAATTTCTCTTACATCCCTGGTGAAGAGTTTCTCTCTATTGCACTTCCAAATTTTGGTTATTGGAGTGAGAAAGTAGAATTATTGCCAATTGATTCCTTGCATTTATTTTGTTAATCCATCACTTCCATAGTTCCAGTCTGCTATGCAAGATGCCAAACTGCACAAGAAAAATTCATGCTCTTATGTTTTTTAATATCTAAAGATTCTGTTGTTGATCCATCATGATTTCAGGGGAGATATCATAAAGCATAGTCTTCAGTTCCTCTTCTGAACTTTTGTTCTTCAGAAGATTTTTGGTCATTGTAAGATTCCATATAAGTGGAGTCATGGAGTATATCATTGGTGTACAGACAATTGCCCACTAAGAGATTGTCAACTAGCGAATAGCCATAGATTTTGTCCAAGAGATTGTTGATTAAAGTCACAAAAATTATGAAATATCAAAAACAAAGCATAAATTCCAACCTATCATCTAGTACCCCACATTTTTAGTTGAGCTATCGGAAAATTGGATGCAACAAAAGTTGGCATATCAAAAATTATATCCACGGTATTACGCTAAATTTGAACTTATCATTTAGCGCAAGAATCTTAAGATGATCAATCATTCAGGTTTTAATACCAGAATATGCACAGATCTTTTGCAGGGAATCATGTGTTAAAAATCTTGGATAATGAATATCTGACTAATGATTAACGTTTCTGGACAGGGCTTTGTCTTTTTTTGCCATCTTTCCAGTGACCACATTATTTTGTCTTCCATATATTAAAATTTAGCTTGGATATGTGCAAATTAATGAAAAGTATCCATCTAGACTAGTAAACTTGTAAATCAGAAAATAATAATTGACATAAATAAGCACCCAAGGAGATTTTTGCTGAAGAAGCACCTTTCTTTCATCCTGTCTCTCCTCATTTTCTCACGACAAGCTTTGGATCCTTGAATAACACATGGTTCATCACGCTCCCTACAAAACAATGTTAGGTACCCATAATGGGTGACAGATGATTCAAGAATCATGTTAACTTCTGAACGGAATTCCTTTATATGTTGAAAGAACAGACATTGATAAACCACTATAAATATAAGAGAAACATATGATCCATGTGTTTGTTTCAGAGCTATTTAAATCCAAAGACATTTTGAGATTTAATAAAACTGAGAAAAACAAAAATAATTATTATCTCCATATAGAATTTAAAGTTCGAATATGCCACGGACTTACTCTGCTCGATCTTTATCACAGATTTATTCCCCTCTCTTGCTAGTGAAAATTCCAAGCAGTGCTTCTATTTAATTGAATAGGTTAAGTTCCGTTTGTCTAAATTCTTGAGAGTGTTTCAATCATCTATGAGACAGTCAGTTAAACTTTTCATGTCACAAAGAGTTGGCTCAACTTGAGTATCGGACCTATTTTCATCATCAAGCCTTCTCACTCTAATATTGTTTTGGCTATTGAGGACTCCAGCTTGAGAATTCTCCATGGAGGACTAAGCAGATTTTACAACTCAATCTTGAGAAAAACAAAAATAACTAGTACTTACATATAGATTTTAGCCTCTTTCTTGCTAGTGTAGATTTCAAGCAGTGCTTCTATTTAATTGAACAGGCTAAACTCTGTTTATCTTGACTCTTGAGAGTGTTTCAATCATCAGTGAGACAGACAAACTTTTCATGTCTCAAAGAATTGGCTTTACTTGAGTATTGAACCTATTTTCATGATCAAGCCTTCTCACTCTAATATAAAGTTGGCTATTGAGCACTCCACTCCATCTTGAGAATGCTCCATGGAGGACTAAGCAGATTTAACAACCCACTATAAGCTTCACACTAGACCTATATATTTGGTGTGGAATTTCTGGCCATGCTAATTCAGGCAAAAAGAGAGGCCTCGCATGAAACCTATACCACCAATTGGCAAGTGAATTACAATGTCTCTTACCATCTTGAAGAAACCAAACTTCACCTAACAACAAGTCATAAAATTTAAGCTTTAAAATTGATCTAGTCAAGTACAATTTTGGCTAAAGGGATAACAAATGATGATGGACAGAGAGACTATCATGAGCAAAGGATTGAGAATCCACTCCATTGACCACGATGTGCACATCATAAAACATATATGAGCTAAATGAGTTTGGATGCTTCTAAATAAATGAAAATAGCATATCACTTCCGTTAAGATTGTTTATGTTGCATTGATTTGAAGCATAAGTAGGAGACAACTTCAGCATATGGTTTCTTTTTCTTTTTTAGGCATTTTGCACATAGATTATGAATAATGCTGTGGATCATCAATCTATATTGCCTATCAATTATTTTGAGCTTGTACAGTTGAAGCTCCAATTCTACAAATAGAATTCCATCTTAATCCTCACTCTTTCTCAGCACACATGCACGAGCCTACGCACATACGCTGCAGGAAAAGATAGACAATATTACCCATTTTTTAAGTTTTACAAGAAGACAAGAATTAAATATTTGCTTCATCATGAGTTAGATGTCCAAATAAAATGGTAATGGAATACAAACCACCAGTTAGAGATAATGCGGATATTGGCATAATATGTCGCAATGTGCATCAGGATGATGCATCCCCCTAATTTCAATGCTAATATTTAAAAAGTGAGCTACATAAGGCATCGTACCTTTTTCTAATTCCATTTGCTTTGGTGGTAGCATCTGTAAAAGAAGATTCAATCTCCACACCAGCACTGCAAATAAAATCATATCCAGTGATTTTCAAATTACTACCTCAAACCTTGACACTGTCTAAAAAGGAAAAAAGGAAAAAAAAGAACTTCTGCAGAATGAAAATCCAACTTGGCTTTCAGCCTCTTGAAGCTGAAACATGGTTGGTTACCTGCAAAACTTTTTAGAAGTTTAATATGCAATTCCTATAACTACTGTCAGGTATTCCATGCTTGAGACTAGAGCTTTGTTTTTCTTGTCCTTAAAACTGTGAGCTTATCATAATGAAAACAAGTAAATAAGAAATTTCTTTTAAGCGAAAAGAATGACTAGAATATGAGAACTAATTTGAAGATTGGAAAATAGATTTCTCCATCCTTTTTGAGAACCTGGATGGGGAAAGTCCTGACCGAGATCCAGGTAAGGGCGGGACTCGAACCCAGGTCTTTGGTACCAGCCCCCAAAGTCTTTGCCAACGGCACTAGTTGGCACCCTCTAGATTTCTTAATCTTTAATTTGTTAAAGTAAGAACTTGAAGACAGCCAACTGTTCTTTCCATGTAATAATATGAATACATTTGACAATTCATTGCCAAGTTCTGATGAAACGAATGAATAATAAGGGCCATGATTTCATTACATTTTCTAAAGGTTCCCAATAGATTATGCTTTTAATTTATATATTCAATAAGCTTGTGTATTATATTGTTGTTTTGTATAATCTATATTCTATAAGCTTGTGCATGTTTTGTATTTAAGTCTATGTTACCGGAACCTTCAGTTCAGCGAACAGTACTTGTATCTAACAGTTAAACATGGAATTGGTATGACACTCAGACATGAATATGTAAGAAGAAATGCTCAGATAGACATTTGAACACACCCATGAACCCAAGTTCATGCACATTGATTTTGGACTGATATAAATTTCGAACTCCTAGTCTCCTAGTTCAAATCTAATGACAAACATGAACCATGCATGCTCAAAGATAACCTGAAATTAACTGGTCCATGGTGAAATGGGTGCATGCACATAGATTTAAGTCTGACACAAATTTCAAACTCTAAGTCTACTAGTTCATATCTAATGACAAACATGAACAATGCCCGTTCAAAGATGACCTGAAATTAACTGGTCCATGGTGTGATGGGAGTGAACAATATAATACATAAGAATTTGTGTTTCAGGGCCTATTCAAGCTTAACGCCAGATATGAGAAAATTTTTTTGTTTTCCAATAATATGAAAGAAAATAGCAGCTCACATAAAAGGAACAAATAAGAAACCTACACAAAACGATACTTAAATATGAAATGGAACATCATGGGTTTATACAAGGAATGAAGAGTCGCCTGTCATGCTCATGACACTTAGAAAATGCCAAACCAAACCATGTCAACATTTAGCACAAAACAGTATGAAACTCCAATGGCAGATGTAGAAATCAATTCTTCAGGCATCAAGATTATTTGTTATTACTTTTATTGAGAAGTACACATATTTCTATTTATCACATATACAACTAAACCAAGGGTATTTTTTTCTCGGCCAGTGCATAAATAACCACCAATATGACTTGTCATACAGGATACTAAATCATGCCAAGTTCCAACCCCTTTGGACCTCAACTTTAATCGGACATTTCAAATTACATCACATGCCAAGATTACTTTTTTTTTTTTGCCAAACTCCCATTCTCTTCATAATTGATAAACATAAATCAGTTTCTTCATTACAACTCGTTCAGCAATCTTAAAAAAAGGAACCCCTTAAACCCAAATTCCGTTCAAATTATCAGAATGATAAAATCTTGAGAATAATCCCAGAACAAAACAAATATATGGCTCCTAAGAATTAAAGCCGTGCACAAAAGGTGCACAACATAATGACCACATAGGAGAAAACGATGGAGGGGCAATGTAATCGACCCAATGATTCATTCAAAATGAGCAATGGAAACCCTAGGAATCGGCGTACCTTGGGGGATCGTTCAAGAAGATATCGATGGAGACGGCTTCGTCGATGAGGCGTCTATAGGAGTCGAGATCCCAGTAGCCGTCCGGGAGCGAATCCATCCCTACCCGAGGTCTGGGAATTCGAGGAAATCGTAGAGAACCAGAGAACAAACACGGGTTGGATTTATTTCGACTCTTCTTTCTTTCCTTCCATATGGAGCACGGGTGCGGTGGAGATTTGGTGTTAATTTCCTAGTTAATGGTAGATACGGTGTTCGCAAGGCAGATATGGATGTCTGTTTCTGCCGCCAATGCATGGTTTCGAAATGTCTGACTTGGCATTTTTTTTCCTCAAAATAGATTCAGAGAATCTTGCCCACATGCATGTACAAGGCTGGTATTTGTTATTAAGAAATGCTGATTGCTTGGTTTGGAAAATTTTTATTCTTTTTTTGACTAATGACTGTGACTTCAGCGAGATCTTAGAGAATATATTCTATGGCTTTTTTCTGATAGAAAAAATTTAGACTATTTCTCAATTTGTACATTTCCGCAAGAGTCATGCTAAATTTTTTTTATCATTCCATTTTATCAGATATCTCCCAAGAAACCATGCTATATAGCTTTAGAATAAGTAATTATAATGTTATGGATTGAAAGGATTGCAACTCTGTCCCAGCATGCATGATTATTTAGCCAATATCCCAATACCTTCTTGAACGTTCATCTGAATAAGATGATTTTTTTAATAGAGGATTGTGTTAAAGTGTTTTAGAAAATGGAACTCCTACATGGCCTAGTTCTAAATTCTAATAATGCAATGACCAAACATAACTTGAGGAATCCCCATTACCAGTCTCAGAAGAATTATGCCCCAAAAAATCTCACATTATCCACAACCTGCTGGCTGGACCCAGATGTGGAAAAGAAGTATGGGACAATTAATGTGATCTATCTCTCTTGTAAAATGGCATCACATAAATCCACATAAAAGAACATTTTAAATGCATGAGAGCTACTAAAGAGAACAAGAAGATGAGGATCTCAAGTCTCCTTGTTGCTATTCGAGAACCCTGGTTTTTTTTTTTTGGTACAACAGTGGCTCATACCCTACGTATGTGGATGCAGCCAACAAAATCAGAAAACAGCAGAGCAGATAAAGAATCCGGCACTATGTCACGCTCTATCCATACGAAGTCTCCGAAATGATGAGTCGCATAGGAGGCGACCCAATCAGCTGCACCATTTGCTTCCCTGTAGGTGTGTGTGACCTAATAGGAGCCACACTCATGCAGTAAGTAGTTTGCAAATGTCGAGGAGCAGCGGCCTACCCTCACCTGCATGTCCCCAACTCCGGATCCAATCAATCACCGTAGCCGAGTCGCCCTCAAGAATGACCCGATCCGCACCCAGTGTCCATCGGGCATAGGAGATGCCCTCTTAGGCGGCTCTGTAGCAAACACCACCGAGGAGTCGAAAATTCGCTGATTCTCCACTGCCATAAGTCTGAAATCATGATCTATGATGACGAAGCCTGCGCCTCCGCGTTTCCCATCATCGGCCAAACTGCCATCGAAGTTCACCTTCAGAAAGCCAGAGGGTGGGGGCACCCAGGATACGAACACATATCTGGACGTTACAAGAGCAGGATGGGGCCTCCGGATGTCCCTGGCCAATCCGGTAGGTAAACCCTCCGCAGTACTAATAAACTCCATCGCATGCAGTAATGCTCTGGCCGCCACCACCCTTGAGGGCGTGTGGGTACTAAGCTGAGCAGGAGATGTTCATAATTAGTCTAACAACAGCTCAACAACTCGCCTTTGCATACCATCCTTTATAAATAATTATATTTGATAAGTATCAGAAACTTAAAAGTTTAACACAGAAAAGTATATGGAAGAACTTCATAATATAAGTTGAACTCAAACAAAGAAACGGACCTCTACTCTTCAACTCTGTATCTGCTTCATGCTTCCTGCTTTGAAATCAGTTTCTCCGCATGGTTTAATGTTCATCCAAGTCAAGCTAGTCCTCAGAACAAATTAAAGACCTCCTCCGCTCATTACAGACATCTCCATCAATGGTTCAAATTAAAGCTAGTCCTTCAAATCCAACACTACGAGCTTTCTGAACCCACAACACTGACGGCATGAAGAATTTATTCATAAGAATGAACATGCAGTCCTAGTTAGGGAAGCTGCACAACTACAATAAGTGCCACCAATTACTACTGTGAAGCTCCCACCATACTACGCTTTTTAAAGATGAAGTTGCACAGGACTTTGCAATGGCAGCAAAACAAACATTGGCAAAGGACTATTAGTAGTCAAATGTAGGCATCAGTGTTGCTCCCTGTGTTTGAGTGAAAGAACAGATAAGATCTTTACTCCAATATGTGGTAGAAAGAACTAGGCGGTTCGTGTAAGCTGCCAGTTATTCCAGAAGCTTTTCGAAAGATCTATAAGCTTCTAGCAGGATCTGAATTCAGTTTATCCCAACTGAATTCAGTTCATTTCAAACTGTTGTAACTGTTTCCAGTTAATCAACAGTTGAACTTTGGATAATTAGCTATAAATACATACATTGTAAAGTCTTGATGTAATGAATAAGATGATATTCAAACTCTTCTCCCAGTTCACTATCTTCTGAATATTTCACTGTATCAGCATAGTTTCAGTGCCGTGCCAGTAATTTCTAGGAATGTATCAGCTACAGTAAATTCAATACATCTTGTTCAAATCTCTTCATGGTATCAGAGCAGGGATCCAGATCAACTCGTCATGATCCACTGGATCATTAAGATCTACTAATAAGATCAAAAGATCTTAAGGTGTGATTTTTTTTTTTTTCATGTCCTTGAGGTCGGATGACATTGTAGTACTACTCCCTCCTCTTGAGAGTGATTCTATGGCATCACCTGCATCAGTGAATCATCCCAGATCCGATGAAGCATTCCAGTCTTCTGCAGATCAGGTTATATCTCCCAAACTTAAATTCTTGACTTCAAGGATTCAATCCCTTATACCCAATCAACTTACCACTGAAAATTATCTTGTCTGGAAATCCCAAATCACTCGAGTGTTCAAAGCAAGTGGATTTTTTGGGTTTCTAGATGGTTCATCAACTTGTCAACAATCTTCATCTAGTTCTGAATTTGATGCTTGGTTTTTGACCGATCAGTTCTTAGCTGTGGCTTTGAATTCAACCATTTCTTCTTCTATATTACCCTATGTGATTAATCTTGAGCATTGCTATCAAATTTGGGCTGCATTGGACTGTCGTTTAAATTCCTCAACTAGATCTCATGTCATTCAATTAAAGAATGAGCTTCACAATATTCGGAAGCAAGATCTATCAATGCAGCAGTATTTAAATGAAATCAAGACTAAGGTAGATGCTGTTGCAGCAGCTGGATCCAAGTTAGATACGGAGGATGTGGTGCTATATGTTTTGAATGGACTTCCAGCTGCTTATGATTCCTTTTCTACTGCCATTAGAACTCGGTCATCAGCTATTTCTTTGGATGAACTCTATGCCCTGTTAAGTAGTGAAGAGATTATCTTGACTAACAAGGACAAACAACAGTCCTCTGTCGACTCTGCTTTTGCACTATTTTCAATTCGTGGCAGAGGTCGTGGGCGTTTTTCCTTCACCAACCGAGGACGAGGCAGGTCAAGAACATCCGGATGGCCTTTTCCAGGTCGAAATAGAGATCAGCGAAATTTCTTGGAATGTCAAATTTGTAGTAAACGAGGTCATTCTGCTGTAAACTGTTGGCACAGGATGGATGCCAATTACAGTAGCCCAGGTTGGCCACGCATGGATTCTTCTTCCAATGTATCATCAGCAACTCCTCCTCAGGCTTTTCTAGCAAATTCAACTTCTCAAGCTTCATCTAGAGGTTCTTCTACATCAACAAGAACTGGGGATTGGATCATTGACAGTGGCGCTACGGCACATATGACACCTGAGCAATCAGTTCTTCATCACCCTATTTCCTACAGTGGGTCTGAACAAGTAGCACTTGGAAATGGAGCTTCTATTCCTATTCATCATCTGGGTTCTGGTATCCTTCCTACACCATCTCATTCCTTCAAACTATCTCATCTTCTTCATGCTCCACAAATCTCTCATAATCTCTTATCAGTCTATAAACTAGCAGCTGACAATCACTGTGTGCTTATTTTTGATTCGGATGGTTGTACTATTAAGGACAAGTACACCAACAAGACTTTGTTTCAGGGACGTTGCAGTGAAGGACTTTATAGAATTCCTTTCACCTTTGTTCCATCATCGGTCTCAGCTTCTTCAGCTCCAAATGCATTCTTTGCTTCAAACCCGTCTTCCTCCATCTGGCATCAGCGGCTTGGACATCCGGCTGCCTCTGTGCTTTCCACATTGTCTACTCATATTCAGCCATTTTCTTCTTCAACTTCTTCGTCTGTCTGTCCAACCTGCAGCATGGCAAAGAGTCATAAGCTTCCTTTCAAATCAAGTACCACAGCATCAACAAAGCCTCTGGAACTCATACATTCTGACGTTTGGGGACCGTCACCTGTTGCATCTTCAGGAGGTATTCGTTACTATGTGCTCTTTGTTGATGATTTTACTCATTTTTGTTGGGTTTATCCTCTTCGATGTAAGTCGGATGTCTTTCAGCATTTCTTGCAATTCAAATCCATAGTTGAAAATCAGTTTTCCTCTACTATTAAAGTGTTTCGGTCTGATGGAGGGGGTGAGTTTAACAATGCAAGATTTTAAAGTCTTTTTTCCCAAGCTGGTATTGTACATCAAATGTCCTCACCATATACTCCTGAACAAAATGGCATGGCTGAGAGAAAGCATCGCCATCTCTTGGAAGTTGTTCGCAGTCTTCTTATTCATGCCTCTCTTCCTTCCAAATTCTGGGTTGAAGCACTTTTGACTGCCACTTATCTTATCAATCGTCTGCCTACACCACTATTGAAGAACAAATCTCCTTTTGAACTTTTGTTTCATCGTGTTCCTGACTACAGTTTTTTAAAAGTATTTGGATGCCAATGTTTTCCTTGGCTTCGGCCACAAGCATTGAATAAATTCTCTCCACGATCTACTCCGTGTGTTTTCATTGGCTATTCTACACAACATAAAGGATATCGATGTTTTAACTTGCAATCAGGGAAAGTTTTCATTTCTCGGCATGTTGAATTTCATGAGGCTGTGTTTCCATTTTCTCAACAGACTTCACTTTCCTCGTCTCAGACCACATCTCTTCCTTATTCTGTTTTTATTCCATTCTCACATTCTTCCGAATCATCTTCAAAGTCTTCTACTTTACATCCCACAGCACCTTCACAGACATCTTCTGTTCTTGTTCCTGCTTCCCAGACTTCTTCTTCTACTTCACTATCATCTTCTCCTTTACTGCCTTCTTCTCCAAAGCCTGCTCGCCATCCTATGGTCACTCGTTTTCAGACTGGTTCCCTTAAACCTCGGCGCATTTTGTCTTTACTTAGCACTGCACCTATTCCAGCTGAGCCCTCTTGCTATTCTACTGCTATTACTGATCCTCGTTGGCGTGCTGCCATGTCACAAGAATTCAGTGCTTTAATTGATCAGCAAACTTGGGAGTTGGTTCCTAGGTGTTCTTCACAACATGTTCTTGGCTGTCGTTGGATTTTTCGGATCAAACGGCATTCTGATGGTTCCTTGGCCCGATACAAAGCCCGTGTTGTGGCACAAGGATTTAAACAAGAATATGGCGTTGATTTCACAGAAACCTTCAGTCCTGTGGCCAAGTTTCCAACAATTCGAGTATTTCTTTCTCTTGCATTAACTTCCGGCTGGGATATTCGTCAATTGGATGTTTCAAATGCTTTTTTGCATGGTAAACTGGATGATCAAGTGTTTATGGAATAGCCCAAGGGTTTTGTTGATCCTCAGTATCCGGATCATGTTTGTCGTCTTAAGAAGGCGATCTATGGTTTAAAGCAAGCCCCACGCCAATGGTTTGCTACGTTCACTAGTTTTCTCATTGAGCAGGGTTTTCAGAGCAGTTCAGCTGATCCTTCTCTTTTGTTTTTCAAACGTGATGGTGTTGTTCTATATCTCTTGGTTTATGTCGATGATATTCTGCTTACTGGTAACAATACCAGTGCTATGTCTTCTCTTTTTCTTCAGCTGCAAGGTAGATTCAAAATGAAAGATCTTGGTTCCTGTTCTCATTTCCTGGGCATCACAACAACCTTTACTGCTAATGGTGTTTATCTTAGTCAGGCTACCTATGCAACTGCTTTATTAAACCGGGCTGGGATGCTGACTTGCAAGCCAGTTTCTTCTCCGCTGCCACTTAAGCTTGAAGCCTTCTGTCAGCCTGATGTTCTGTTTCATTCCCCTGAGTTGTATCGAAGTTTGGCAGGTTCTCTTCAATATTTAACAGTCACACGTCCTGACATTTCCTATGCTGTCAATTACCTATGCCAGTTCATGCATTCTCCAAAGATCTCTCATTTTCAGCTGCTAAAGAGGGTGCTTCGGTATATTAAAGGAACCTTGCATCATTCTCTTCATTTTCAGTCTGGTCCTCTGGTTCTCTCTGCATTTTGTGATTCAGACTGGGCTGGCGATTCAATTGATCGTCGTTCTACCTCCGGTTTTTGTATCTTTTTGGGCTCTAATTTGATTTCTTGGTGTGCCAAGAAACAGCCGACTGTTGCTCGCTCGTCTACTGAGGCTGAGTACAGGGCCTTGGCTCTCGCTGCTTCTGAGTTAATTTGGCTACGTCGACTACTTCGTGAGCTTGGAATTTCAATTGATACACCTACTGAGATTTATTGTGACAACATTTCTGCCATTGCTCTTGCTTCAAATCCTGTATTTCATGCAAGAACGAAGCATATCGAAGTCGACTATCATTTTATCAGGGAGAAGGTGCTTTCCAAAGAACTTCATATTGCTCATGTCTCTAGTGCTGATCAAACGGCAGATATTTTCACCAAATCTCTCACTGCTAGAAGGCATTCGCTCCTCTGTTCCAAGCTGCAGGTCTCTTCCCTACCTTCAGCTTGAAGGGGGGTGTAAGCTGCCAGTTATTCCAGAAGCTTTTCGAAAGATCTATAAGCTTCTAGCAGGATCTGAATTCAGTTTATCCCAACTGAATTCGGTTCATTTCAAACTGTTGTAACTGTTTCCAGTTAATCAACAGTTGAACTTTGGATAATTAGCTATAAATACATACATTGTAAAGTCTTAATGTAATGAATAAGATGATATTCAAACTCTTCTCCCAGTTCACTGTCTTCTGAATATTTCACTGTATCAGCATAGTTTCAGTGCCGTGCCAGTAATTTCTAGGAATGTATCAGCTACAGTAAATTCAATACATCTTCTTCAAATCTCTTCAGTTCGCATGATTAGAAAAACATAAAAAAGGCGACATTTTACTGGATGATGGATATCTTAGTATCAGATAATTTAGGCAGAAATGCTGGGACCAGCAAGATCCGTCTCCATGCACTGCTTATGTTCTCTTACACGATTCACGAATATAATCGATCTACAAGAATGAAGGTTCCCGTGTTATGTTTCTAGACACCTCTTGAGATAACGAAAAAATCCAAGAAAGAATGTCAAAAGTATAAGGCCCAAGCACCACATACGTATATGAAGCAGGGTTAATGCAAAATTCAATAGAATTCATGGATCATGGAAGATAATAGCCTAAAAAATTAGACGTTTCTTTCTCCTGAAAAAGAAAATGCAAGAAAAGTCTCAAGTGGAGAAGACAAAGAATCAGCTAAGATCTGAAATTTTGAGTTCGCCCACATGCAGATAGAAAATATTGGAACTGAAGTGCCAAGAAACACCTGTGCAACCATGAAGTGTGTCGCCATACGCAAAGTTAGCTGGAACTGAGCCAAAAAGTGTCCTGCACACAAGGTTACCTGGAAGTCTGGAACTGTACCATGATATCTAAGTGCTGCAAAGGCAGACAAATTATCTCATAGCTAAGAGATGTTGGCAAGGAATACATGTAAACAGAAAGCCATCCAGAAAGAGATGTACTATTTAAATACATAATGACAAATATTGGTTTGAATGTTAATAATCCATTCAGGTGATCATCTTGGGATGAAACAGTAGGATCACAGATACAACAGTCTATTTGATCATCTTGGGCTGAAATGGTAGGATCATAGATACAACAGTAAGGTTTTTGTAGAATTAATCTTCCCATGAAACAAAATTTTCAAAAATAATTTTCCATTGAAGCAGGAACTCTTTACAAAACAATGGTGAAGAGGTACAAATGTAAGATGAGTATTTCTGCAGCAATTAAGCACTAGTAGTCTAGTACCAAGCTAGCTTTCCCTAAAGCTTGCTCTCAGTACTATAATGAGCAAAAAAAAAAAATACACATAACACCCAATTTGTCGGAGAGGAGAGCCATCATCAACACCACTGTTAGTGAGCATTGCACGAATTTTTCAGGTAGCATATGACTGGAAGCTCTTTCGAAAGTCCTTTCGCTCCTTGCAGTGCATTTAAAAGTAAATTGGTCTATGCTAATGAAGGCCTCATGATCTACTGGATTTCAGGTGCACCTTCTTACTGAACTTCTGCTAGTCTTTGTCGAATCTCTTCTGGACTAGTTATCTTGTTGACACTGAAGAAAACAAAATCAATGAGATCAATCAGCCTTGGTTTGGAATGGCTGAGAATCTTTACACAAATTACTTTTCAAAAGTATCTTCAATGAGTGAAGCAAATTCTTTCAGTAAGTCATCTGAACTTGGTTATCAATTTTGATAGCCTCAACGAAATGCTTACTAATGGCAAACTGGATCACCTGCTTCTATAAAAAGCATATAATGCAGAGCAAAAAAATAAAAAAAATAAAAACATATCTAAGCATTCATGAACTCACCAACAAAGAATGTCTCCACTGGATGCTTTCTTTTCCGAGATCCAATCTGGAACTAGTTCTAGCAACAATTCCAACTGTTCTTCAACTTCACCTGCAAATGCAGAATTATTTATTTTCAGATTTACTTAGATAGATTATTACTTATGAGATATTTAAAACAATCTTATTTGGCAATACCTCTATCTGCTATTTTACAATGACTTGCAATTATCTTGTAAATAAGCTCTTGCTTCGTCATCACAGATCGGTTAGCTGACTGAAATATAAGCAAAATCCCGTCAAAAATATTGGGCAAGCATGCTATTAATTTTTGTCGTCTCATTGCATTGGCAACACCAGCCTCTTTCTCCTCCAGTGCTCTCTTCTCCTTCTCCCTTATCTGCAAAGAGCTATTAGGTTAAAACTTCATCCTAGCACAGATATAGTGCATTAATTATAAGTTCATAGGCTACAATGATCCAGAGGAAGTTAGCAAATTAAGACATCGGTCACATATTCATGCACTTAAATAAACATAATTTCCTATAATTTTGGAGAACCATGCAAAGAGATATATTTGAATCAATTCACCTGCATACATACATACATACATACATACATATATACAGACCTACATATACATACATACATACATACATACACATACATACATACATATATATACATATATAGATATATACACACACACATGCATGCATGCATGCATGTATATATGTATATATATATATATATATATATGGATTGATAACCTACTCTCTGTTATGGTAGGTTATCAATCTACCCATTTTTCATTGGACAAAAGATACCCTTACTTTTTATAACTCTTAAGGGTATTTTATGTCTTTTTACAATCTCACATTAACTCACCCTCTCAACCCCCCAATTAATTATCTCTCTCTCTCATATACATACATATAGATGTATATGTATGTATATACATACATATATAGATGTATATGTATGTACATATATATACATATACATATAGATGTATGTATATATAGATAGATATATGTATGTATATATACGTACGTATATGCATATATATATATATATAAATGTACATGTATACATATATACATACATACATACATACACACACACATATATACACCGGAGAGAGAAAGAGAGAGAGGGAGAGAGTATTAATTGGGGGGGTTGAGAGGGTGAATTAATGTGGGATTGTAAAAAGACATAAATACCCTTAAGAGTTATAAAAAGTAAGGGTATTTTTTGTCTACGAAAAAATGGGTAGATTGATAACCTACCATAATAGAGAGTAGGTTATCAATCCCCATATATATATATATATATATATATATATATATATATATATATATATATATATATATATATATATGTATGTATGTATGTATGTATGTATGTATGTATGTATGTATGTACATTCATATGTACATATATACGTACGAACATACATATGCACGTAAGAATGTGCATATGTATGTTCGTACGTATATACATACATACATACATACATACATACATACATACATACATATATATATATATATATATATATATATATATATATATATATATATATATATGAAACAAAGAGATGCTGTCAGACATTTAAAAAAAATTAATAAATCAGGCCGTCCAACAAGTTTTACCTGAAAACCCACTCTGTCTGTTAAAGAGACAAACTGTGTTGCTAAACGCAAACATAAAGTGTGGAGTAGCAAATGAAAGAGGGACTTTGACCAAAACAAAACTAACTATACATAACGAATGAATCAAGTCAATTTCAAAGAAGTGCAAGGAGTAAAAGAAGAAAAAATCATCTACATGAAAATATGCACCCACACACACACACACTCTACATATTATGAAGACAATTGAAAACAAGATCATAAAGATCATGGTCTACTAAGTGTATATAAATCTCTTTCAAGAAGTTTTTAAGCATCTCAAGATATAAATTCAATTGTGAATGATAGAAAAAGGCTTACAGATTGCAATAGAGTCTCTGGCAGAAAACTGAGGACATCATCATCAAGTGACAAACGTCTGCTTCCATTATCCTCATCTACTGCTTTTGTATTCTTTGTTGGAGTTGTAAATAACTTGGTGCGGGCTGATCGTTTCACTGACTTCTTCGGTGGTGGGGTGTCATAACCCATGGCTGGGCGAGATCTCTTTGATGTTTGAATTTCCGGTGTAGTAGTCATCAGCCTGGCTGGAGTAGAAATAAGTTTTGCAGGAGTTCCCTCTAAATTATTTAAATCCTTTGAAGAACAGTTATCAGGCTTCAATTTTTCAGCGTCCTCTTTGTCAGTTCCATTGTTGCCAGATAAAGCTAATAAAATGGGGGAACTAATCAAGGACTTCTTATATACAGGTGGCTTCGAAGAGAATTTTATAGGAGATGGAGCAACAAAGACAGGAGAATCATCCTTAAGAGAAGGCTTGTTAAAGCTTATGAGAGATGTTTTCTCTGCATCAGGTATGGGAATTTTTTGAGAGAACCGCCTTTGAAAAGATCCAGATATGTGAGAGAGCACTGCAAATTGCTGCTGGGAAGGTGTGCTTGATGAAGGTTCCAGAATTGTTGAATTGCTGGAGCCTCTGGCAACTTGTGGAAGTATGGTTTGCTTTGCTTGACTGAATGGATGTGGCAGTTGTTCCTCCGGAATATCATCTCCCTGGTAGGCAAAAGAAGCAGTTAACAGTGTCCTTCCACCACAGAACAAATAATACAAAATCAAAATTAACTAGAAAATATGTATTAATGATAAAATATTAAATAATCGCAAAAGGTTACAACCCTCAATTTTTAGAAGTCCCAAAAAGATCATAAAATTCGCAAATCAAAATCTTTTAAACCTGAATCCCAAGTGCAGCTGAATAAAATGACAAAGGAACAGAACTTTAATTCTAAGTCAACTGAAGACATTCAGAGATCTTATACTACAAATATGTAGCTTCAGACATGACACTCTTTTTCTTTTGTTTTTTTTTTATAAAACCCGTTAAAGTTGTAATTAGTATAGCTTAAAAAAAATTTCGTACCTCTGGGTGTCCTTTGAAAAACTCCACAAGCCTTTCTCTGAAAATTTTTCTCATGATTGAGTATCCGCTGTCATCTTTCTGCTTCACACTGTTAGCTATTGCCTCTACCTGGAGAGTAACTTGAAGCTCTGGCTTCATACAGCAAGTAGTCTCATCATGGGAAAGCACTTTCTTGATCAAAACGGCTTCAGGCATTATGTACTTTAGTTGTGCTAAATGCCCATAAGTAAATCTCCTGAATATAGAGATTAGAGAAATTTCAATCACTAAAACAGAGAATTCTTAGATACCCAATTCGCTTAATAACTGAGCAAGAAGGTAAAAGTTAACAGAACATGGTAAATTGAAAAGAAGAAAGGAGTACCGCTCGGTCAAATGCTGAATACTGGTGCAGATGTTGGAAAATGTTGACATGGTTCCTTTCAGTCGGAGCAATCGAATTGAGCTCTCCATGCAATTAAAGAACTCACACAATATCTCATATCTGATCGCCAACAAATTAATTTAACTTTAGAGCAGGAACTATAAATTCGAATAAATCAACACAATTTTAAACAGATTGAGGGGTCATGAAGGACTTCAAATTTTAAAAAAAATCAAGAAAAAAAGGAAAAAGTCAGCAAAGTAATCAAACGATAGTTCAAAAAACCTGTTAAATAACCAAATCATATATTAAAAAGGGGTCATAAGAGGCCGCAAATAAAAAAAAATGATTGTAACAAAATAAAAAAGTTGAATCTTACATTTATGCCTTTTCTCCGGGGGAAAAAATGAATTTTTGCAACAGATCATTATCGATCATAGGGAGAAAGATCAGAACTTTTTTCCTTTCTTTTTGGAGAGAGAGAGAAAAATCAAAATTTATACATAATCATCCCAAATCCCAAATGTCCATTTAAACTGACTTAATAATATAATAAAAGGAAGATCTTTTCTTTTGCTATATATTAATCACTGATCCATAAACCATCTCAACAAACCCTAGATTCCAAGAGCGGAGGACTTACTTTTCTGAAAGTTTGACATGGGTTTTAGCCTTCGATGGTTTAGAAATCGAACCAACCCCTGAGCCGGCCCCCAGATGCTCCTCAATGGACAGGAGATCACCATCGGATCGAAGGAGATCGGACCGACCCGCGGATCTCTGAAGGCCAAGGGCGACGTTCTTCACCTCCTTCACCGACAAGGCCACGCTCCGGTTCCTGGCCCGCTGCAGAAGCTGCACCGGCTTCTCCGGCGTCCAGATCTGGTCGGGAGGGGCAGCCTTGGAGGGCGACAGGGCGGCGGCCGCCGGCGGGAGGGATTTGATCGGAGAGCAAGGAGATGAGGAGGGCTTCTTATCAGTAGAGGTCGAGAGCTCGGATGTGGTAAGGGATTCCATGGAGATGGAGGAGGAGAGGAATGGGGAAGAAGGGAGCGATAGATTCGAGCGGCGGAAAGGTGAATGAGGGTGAATAAAAGGGGAAAGGGAGGGAGAGCGCCGTAACGTTCCATTTTGGCGGGAATGGGGAGAATGGCGGGAAACGCCAGCGGTGTGGCCGCGTGGCAGGAGCCGATTGCCGGCCGGATATTCCGAGGAAACGAATCCTGGGACTCAAGCGAGAATTTGTGGTATGGGACGCTGAAAAGGGACCAAAAGGGAGACTAATGCTTGGTGTTGCAGGAGTGGCCGTATAACCGTCAATTGCTGACAGCCATGCATGTACTTGGATTCCATCGTCACTTGCCACGACTAATAGATCAAGTTCAATTCTGGTTGGAGAACATTCCAAAAAGGTAGAGTGAGTATATAGTAGAAAACTAGGTTACCCTTAGTTAGGAGTTTGGTTATGAAACAAAAATGAAAATAAATGGCCCTCATTTCATTTATTTGGTGAGAAAAAGTTATATTCTTATTCCAATTCCGAGGGAATGGGATATCCCAATTCTTCAAAATCCAATAATAACTCTTTCGTAGCGTTCAAATTATATTCTAGTTTTGATTCCAATCATGAACCAAACATGCCAGGAAAGATGATCATTTCGACTATCACTTTAATCTATTCTGATTTCAATTCTAATCACCAACCGAATCCGTCTTTAGTATCCTTATTAATAAGATAATTTATGAACATGGTCATCCGGCCATCCACTATCTTGTGCCATGCATTAAAGGACTTTTGCTAGATATGAAATGTACGAGCAGTTGGGATTTGTGGTTTGCTTTTAATAAGCAAATTGGAAATTTGGGACCCTCCTAATAATTTCACAAAATATAAATGTTGATAGTGCAACTTCCACTACTCAGGAAGCAATTAGGCCATGTTGCTGGAAATTGGACCCGGGGGCGGTCGTCCGTCGAGGAGAGGGAGCGGTCGGTGGGCGCAGGAGAGTGGTGGTCCGTCGGCGGGCGGCGTCCTCCGTCGGGATGCCTGCAGAAAAGCCGGTGGCCGGGTTTTCCGGCGCCGGCCCTCCGATGCTTAAGTCAGAGGGGGGCAATCAGTGTTCAAAGGAGAAAGAAGACAGACAGTATATTTTTAGTTTTCTGTGTCCCTCCCTTTGAGAAGCGAAGGTTCTCTTTTATAGGAGGGTCGGTGTACCTGTGATGTGATGGGGCGAGGCCGTCGTACGGCTCAGCATGTTGCTTGGACTAGCAAACGATCGGGCGAATCATTACATTAATGTCGGAAATGAGGCCGTCGTACGACCCGAGCTGGCACGCGATCAAGTGAATTATTGCATTGGTGTCGGAGGTGAGGCCGAGATCAGAGACTTATCACGGTTGATTGGACTCCGCTGAGCTGATTTGCCGTCGAGAGCCATGGGTCCGTAGACAATAGGAGCCATGCGCATTAATTATTGAGTAAGCCGGAGGTGCGCATTAATTATTGAGTAAGCCGGAGGTGCGCATTAATTGCTAAGCAGGCCGGAGAGGCGCATTAATTATTGAGTAAGCCGGAGGTGCGCATTAATTACTGAGCAGGCCGGAGAGGCGCATCAATTGTTGAGTGAACCGGGGGTCTGCAGAGGCCATGCGCATTAATTGCTGGGGCAGTGGCAGGATATGGCCCTCGGCCGGACTTTGGAGGGGTTCGGCCGTAGTAGGTGGTCGACAGGGACAGACCTTTGAGGTCGGAAATTCTCCAGGTCGGAGGTTCTGAGGTCGGACGCCGACCTCAGTCGTCCGAGGTCGGCGGCCATCCGGCCCTCCAGTGGTGGGGTTACTATATTACTGGGGGAAAACTGTATTCTCCCAACACTACCCCCGACTTCCGAGTCCGAGCAGCTTGCAAGATCGGACGCGGAAAGTAGAAATTGTCATTGTAGTTATTGAGGTCGGAGGGGGTTGCGTCCGCACTTCGAGGTTGCTTTTTGGATGGCGAACTTATAACGGGGTCTGCATCCTTACGCATCCCGAAGCAGCTACAACGGGGACAGCGCCTTTTGGATCTCCGAGATCGCTTCGTACGGCGAACTCATGATGAGGGTCCCTGGGCCCAATGGGGCGGCGCTTCGATCTCATGGTCGAGGTCCCATTCTTAAATGGGTACGCCGTTTCGCGCCTCAAAAATGAACACGCGGCTTGATCCGAGGTCAGACGTTTCTGATCTCGTATTGGCGGGATAATGATTCGGGGAGGCGGAGGTTAGATCGACGCCCCACGTGTCCCTGAGGCTTATTAAATGGGGGGAGCGGGGGTGACGTCCGCGCGTCTTTCAAGGTGGTCCGGTTTTGCGGACCCATGATGAGGCCGTGGGATCCGATGGGACGGCGCTTCGATTTTGTACCCGACTTATTGATCCGGAGTGAATGCAGTGCTTCGGCTTCCAAGGCCGACACGTGGCGTAATCCAGACAGGGGGTGGGAACCGAACCCGCCGATCTGGGCCGTCAGGGGGGTCTATATAAACCCCACGAATCTGCCCTAAGAATTCTATTTGGTTGCCTTTCGTTTTTGCCATTTCCTCCCTCGCTCCGCCTTTCGACCAAACCTTGCCGACGATGCCCGGAGCAATTTTCGGTGACTTTTCCGTAGGTTCCCACCCTGTGCTAGCTAGGGTTCCACTTCCTCCTCCCCTTTTTACTCCCTTTACCTCTAGTTTATTTCATTTCTCTGTAAAATGGGTTCTGGTCCAGAGGATGTAGGGTCGAGTCTATCAGGGGAGGAGTTGGAGTTAATCCGCTCCCGGTTCTTCTTCCAGCCCGGGTTTCGTCTTGAAACCGCGGGGCCGGAGGATAGGGTGACGCGGCCGCCCCCAGGTCGGATCGCGGTCCACCGTGAGACGCTCTGGGCCGGCCTGCGGTTCCCTGTTCACGAGTTCGTGAACAACTTGCTGGTAGAGTACTAACTCGTTCCAGCACAGCTTGCTCCGAACTCGTGGAGGACTATAATCGGGTTCTTGTCCTTGTGTCTTGCGCACGGGATCCCGACCTCGGTGAGTGTTTTCCGCCGGTGTTTTTTATTAAAGAAAAACCCGGCGGATGCGGGATGGCTATACTTCGCCTTTCGAGGCGGTATGTCACTCTTCCAGGGTGCCCCTTCCTCTATTCACAATTGGAAGGTAAAATTTTTCTTTCTTGCGTCCGAGGTGCCATGGGGGTTTAACCCGAGGTGGGGGCACCCTCGGTTAAAAGCTCTCAATAGGCTTTCCGAGCCCTCGGGGAGGGAGCTGAGGGTCTTGGACTCCCTACGAGCCCTCGGGAAGGGGTTCAACCTAACCGAGCTCCTACGGGAGGGCGCCTTGGCGAGCGTAGGCTTGAGTTCGGCGCGCCCCGAGGGTAAGAGTAGTCGCATTGCTTTGTTTCTATCTGTTTTCTCTTCTTACTAACATTGGTTTGACACTTGGGAGAATTTTTCATTTCAGACATCCTCCACATGCCGACCAGCAGCACGTCCCTCTTCTCTCGACTGAAGAGGCGGGAGGCCGAGGCCGAAGGGGCTATTCCCCAGCCTCGGAAGAAGTCGAGATCGGTCGGTGCTTCCACCTCGGCCGGGACGGGAGGCCCGGAGGTGGGGGCCTCCGCAGCTGGCCAGGGGTGGACACGGGCCGCCGGCGATGCGGGCCCAGCAGCCCCTCTCTGTCCCGCCCCCGTCGCCCGGTGGGGGGGCCGACCATAATCCATTTACGGCGCCCAGGGCCTGAGCCGACCAGAGGCCCCGAGGTCCCTAGCTCGGACGAGCCGAGCTCTTCAAGGGCCCAGAGGGAGGAGTCGGGCGAGCCAGGATCCCCACTCCTCGAGGGGAGCTCGGCCATCCACGACGCCGATGTCGCACGCGCCGTGTTTCGGCGTGCAATGCTTCCAGCGGACCGGGCCGAGTTCCAGAACTTGCCGCTGGAAGAGATCGTCGACGGTACCTACCGCAATACCGCTCGGGTAAGCTACTTTCCCAATTTTTCTTGGGCTATTGGCGAACACGTTGTACGTTTTTCAAATCATAATTTCTTTACCCTTTTTCTCTTGCAGCACATTCACGAAGTTGACACCCTGGTGTTCATTGCCCAAGGGTGTCAAGAAGAGACTCGGCGGCTCAGCCGGCAATTGGAGCCGGCTAAGAAAAGAATTGCCGAGTTGGAGGCGGCGCTGGCCGAGTCCGAGGCACGGAGGGAGGCCACTGAGGCCGGGCGACTAGCCATGGTCGAAGTGCTCGAGGAGGAAAGGGCCGCCCATTCGCTGGCCAAGTCGGCCCTGCGCGCCTCGGAGGCGCGACTGGGGGAGGCCCAGTCCGAGATCGCGGGCCTCAAGTACGAGGGCGGGGTCTTCCGCCTCAAGATCGGGCAGCTTGAGGCCCGGGAGAAGAAGGCGCTCGAGCGAGCCGAGAATGCCGTGGAGCTCTTCAAGGAGTCGGAGGAGTTCCGCGACATGTTAGAGGAGGAGACCGTGGACGGGTTCCTCCGGGGCTTTAATAACTTCTGAAGGCAGATGGCTCGGATATGCCCCCAGTTTGACCTTTCGACGATCCGTCTGAGGATGAGGCTGGGTTGTGGCTCCGACTCTGACGACGTTCCCGCCGCCCTGGCCTCTGAGGGAGAGTCGGCCGAGTCGGACGCAGTCGAGCCAGCGGCGGCGGAGCCCGTCTCTCGTGAAACCAACGAGGGCGTTTCCGAGGCACCCGCCGAGGCCCCTGCCGCAGACCCCGAGCCTGCGCCCGCTGGAGGCCCTCCGGTTGTCGCCGTAGACAGCCCCGAGGGTGGTGCCGATGGGACCGCCGCCCCTTAGGACTTAGGTTCATATTTTCCTTTTTATTGTAAACGAGGTCGACCTTCAACTCTGTAAACGGTCGACCTCCAACTTTGTACTTAGCCTCTGGGCGTTTTATTAATGAAAGCTCTTTCTTTCACCTCTCTGCGTTTATTTTCCTTCCCTTTTGTCTTTTTTGCTTATAAACGAGGTCGGTGCTTCTGCCGACTCTCGACTTTGTATTCGATCCTTCGGGCTGCTTGTTGATAAAGACATGTTTTTCGGCCATGTTTTGCCTTTCTTTCCTCCAACTTATTTGAGTGTTCGAACTCCGATTACGTTAACTAGGGGGGGGCCCGAGCTTAGATTTTAGGAAATTTCACCAGGTCTTGTAGCTCGGATCCGAAGATCGCAGAGGTCGCCATATTTAGTTCTTAGATTCCTGAGGCACCGGGCTCGGGCCTCTGGCCACCCAGTGGGGTCGTGCTAGATTTGCATAGGCCGCTACCCGGGGGTCTAGCTGAGCTTTTCGAGCTCGGCTTTCGGACCGTAGGTTTATAAAAGGGTTAGCGCTGTCCTCCGAAAGGAAAGCATGAGCCGATGATCAAACTGTCGCCAGGGCTTTCATAGTTATCGCCCTCGGATCCTGCCGAGGTTTCGGCGAGCAGGGTCGGAACCTGCGGAGAATACCTCGGCCTTCTTGAGCTCGATCAGCACGCCCACGGTCGAGGTTATCTTCATAGATCGACGTTGGAGTCCGTGTATGGGGGCCGAATTAGGCCCTTATGCCTGTGGGTTCCCATAAGTTGTCGAGGAGGTTATCGGCAGGCGGAGCATGCATGAGGTCAGTGGACTAAACCGACTTATAGGAGCAATGCAACCTTGGCCAGAATAAGGTCCCGATTTTAATCAGAATGTGGCTGGCAATACGTGGATAAATATAACGAGGCAAGCGTCAGGCAGGATGTACCTTCTGTATTTCCCAAACTGCGCTCCTCGTAGCGAAGTGGGCGGCCTTGTTTTCTTGCCGACCTTCGGAGTCATTCTTTGACTTTCGGAGAACTCGGGCTTCTCATGGGCCCGGTGGTGCCCGCCGAGGTTGAAGAGGTTTGGGAATGCTCTATTAATCTGCGACTCTTCTCGAGGTCGAGGGAGTTTGGGGCTCTATGGTCGGCCCTCGGGGCATCCCGATCTTAGTCGAGGAATCTTGCGTCAGGTCGATGGGTCTGGGAACGCTCTATCGACCTGCGATACATCCCGAGGTCGAGGGAGTTTGGGACTCTACGGTCGAACCTCGGGGCATCCCGACCTTAGTCGAGGAATCGTGCGTCAGGTCGATGGGTCTGGGAACGCTCTATCGACCTGTGATACATCCCGAGGTCGAGGGAGTTTGGGACTCTACGGTCGAACCTCAGGGCATCCCGACCTTAGTCGAGGAATCGTGCGTCAGGTCGATGGGTCTGGGAACGCTCTATCGACCTGCGACGCTTCCCGAGGTCGAGAAAGTTTGAGACTCTACGGTCGACCCTCGAGGCATCTCGACCTTAGTCGAGGAATCATGCGTCAGGTCGATGGGTCTGAGAACGCTCTGTCGACCTGCGATACATTCCGAGGTCGAGGGAGTTTGGGACTCTACGGTCGAACCTCGGGGCATCCCGACCTTAGTCGAGGAATCGTGCGTCAGGCCGATGGGTCTGGGAACGCTCTATTGACCTACGACGCTTCCCGAGGTCGAGGGAGTTTGGGACTCTACGGTCGACCCTCGGGGCATCTCGACCTTAGTCGAGGAATCGTGCGTCAGGTCGATGGGTCTGGGAACGCTCTGTCGACCTGCGATACATCCCGAGGTCGAGGGAGTTTGGGACTCTACGGTCGAACCTCGGGGCATCCCGACCTTAGTCGAGGAATCGTGCGTCAGGCCGATGGGTCTGGAAACGCTCTATCGACCTGCGACGCTTTCTGAGGTCGAGGGAGTTTGGGACTCTACGGTCGACCCTCGGGGCATCCCGACCTTAGTCGAGGAATCTTGCGTCAAATCGATGCTCTGTCGTCCTGCGACACTTTCCGGGGTCGAGGGAGTTTGGGACTCTACAGTCAAACCTCGGGGCATCCCGACTTTAGTCGAGGAATCTGAGGATCACAAACGACCCAACATTAGAAGAGAGTCATGATTATTGAAAAGAGACGAATCATTGTAAAGAGGAGATTGAGTCCATGTTCCTGATTGCCCAGAACCCCTAGGGGTTTCATTGGTAATACATCCGTAGATTCTCGGAGTTCCAGCTCCGCGGAATTGGAGTCCCTTCGAGAGATTTCAACTTGTATACCCCGGGTCGTTGTACTCGGGCGATTTGATATGGCCCTTCCCAGTTTGGGGCGAGCTTTCCCTACTCAGTTGGCTGAGAAGCCTCGGCTCTTCTGAGGACGAGGTCCCCCACTTTGAAGAGCTTGGGCTTGACTCTGGAATTATAGTATTGGGCCGTCTTCTGTTGGTACCTTGCCATGCGGACCCGGGCGACCTCTCGTGTCTCTTCAACGAGATCCAGGTTATTTCTGAGTCGGGAAGAGTTGGAGTCGAGGTCATATTGCTCCACCCTTGAAGAAGGGAGGCCGATTTCCAGCGGGATGACAGCCTCTGTGCCATATGTTAGGTTGAAGGGGGTCTCTCCTGTGGGCAATCGGAACGTAGTTCGGTATGCCCAGAGGACATTGTACAAGTCCTCGACCCACTGTCCTTTGGATCGATCAAGCCTAGCCTTGAGTCCCTGCAAAATGGTACGATTTGTTACCTCAGTTTTTCCATTTGTCTGGGGATGGGCGACCGAGGTGAAGCGGTGGTCAATGCCGAGCTCGGAGCAAAATTCTCTGAAGTGGACATTGTCGAACTGCCGGCCATTGTCAGATATAAGGATACAGAGGAGTCCGAATCTGCAAATTATGGACTTCCACACGAAGTCCCACATCTTTTGCTCGGTGATCCGGGCCACAGGTTCAGCTTCAACCCATTTGGTGAAGTAGTCGATGGAGACGACCAAAAATTTTCTTTGCCCGGTGGCCAAAGGAAAGGGCCCCAGAATGTCGATCCCCCACTGGGCAAACGGCCAGGGGCGTTGATTGAAGTTAACAGGGCCGAAGGTCGGCGTTGGATGTTGGCGTTCCGTTGGCACCGGTCGCACTTCCGAACGAAGTCCATCGCGTCCTTCTGGAGCGTGGGCCAGTAATATCCTTGCCGCAGGATCTTATAGGCTAACGCCCGACCTCCTAGGTGATTTCCTCAAATTCCTTCATGGACTTCTCGGAGGGCGTAGTCCGCCTCAGAGGGGCAGAGACATCTGAGAAGAGGAGAAGTGAATGATCGACGGTAGAGCTTGTTTTCATATAGGACATACCGGGAAGCTTGGCGCTTGATCTGGCGAGCCTCTGTCTCATCATGGGGGAGGGTTCCGTCCTGGAGATAGCGGATGAACCCGTCGATCCAGCTCGGCTCAAAGTCGATGCACATGGTAGGTTCGGATTCCTCCGTGCTGGGTGTCTGAAGATACTCGAGCGTTGTCTCCTTAGAAAGCTCGCTCATGCGGGAGGTTGCCAGTTTGGACAACCGGTCTGCCCTGAGATTCTCCGCTCTGGGAATGTGCCGGATGCTGAAAGAGCCCAAGACCGATGTAAGTTCCCGCACTTTTTGGAGATATTTTTGCATTGATGGCTCTTTTGCTTCAAAGTCTCCCTGGATCTGGCTCACTATCAGCTGGGAATCGCTGAAGGCCTTCAGGTCTTCCACTTTCAGTTCCTTCGCCAATTTGAGCCCAGCAATGAGCGCCTTGTACTCTGCCTCATTGTTTGAGGCCGGGAACTCGAGGCGCAAGGCTTGTTCGGCCACCACTCCGTCCGGGCTGGTGAGGATGAGTCCAGCTCCGCTACCCCCCGAAGTTGAGGACCCGTCCGAATATAGGACCCATGGTAGCCTCGGGGCTGCCTCCATAGGTGCAGACGGTAGCTCGGGGTCATCTGGCAAGGTGCACTCCACGAGGAACTCGGCGAGTATTTGAGCTTTAATGGCCGGCCTGGGCTGATATTCGAGGTCGAACTCTCCGAGCTCGACCGCCCACTTGGCGATCGTCCCCGCACAATCTGACCTTTGCAATATTTGCTTCATAGGCTGGTCGGTCAGTATGACTATTGTATGTGCTTGAAAATAAAGCCGGAGTCTCCGAGCCGAGATGACAAGGGCAAAAATTGTCTTCTCCAATTTAGAGTACCGGGTCTCGGCATCCCTGAGGACCCGACTGATGTAATAGACCGGCTTTTGGAGCTTGCCCTCTTCCCGGACCAGGACCGAGCTCACTGCAACCGGGGAGACGGCCAGGTATAAGTAAAGAACTTCATCCCACTAAGGCTTGGTGAGTAGCGGGGGAGAGGCCAGGAGGCACCTGAGCTCTTCAAAGGCCTGCTGGCATTCTTCTGACCACAAGAAGTCCTTTGGCCGCTTAAGGATCTTGAAGAAGGGGAGGCAGCGCTCAGCCGATCGGGAGACAAATCTCCCCAAGGCGGCAACTCGTCCGGTTAGCCGCTGCACTTCTTTGACTGTCTTTGGGGGCGCCATCTGTTGCAGCGCTCGGACTTTCTCGGGGTTGGCTTCAATTCCGCGCTGGGTCACTATGAAGCCCAGGAATTTGCCCGAGGTGACTCCGAACGCGCACTTTGTTGGATTGAGCTTCATTCGGTATCTCCTGAGCTTGGCGAACGTCTTGTTGAGGTCAGCTACATGGTGCTCTGCAGCCCGGCTCTTCACCAACATGTCGTCCACATAAACTTCCATATTTCGGCCAATTTGGTCCTCAAAAATTTGGCTGACCAGCCTCTGATATGTGGCTCCAGCATTCTTCAGACTGAAAGGCAACACCCTGTAGCAATAGGTGCCCTTGTCGGTGATGAAGGCCGTCTTCTCCTCGTCTTCCGGCGCCATTCGGATTTGATTATATCCCGAGAAGGCGTCCATGAAAGTCAGCAATTGATGTCCTGAGGTGGAATCGACGAGCTGGTCGATGCTTGGAAGGGGGAAACTGTCTTTCGGGCAAGCCTTGTTCAGGTCGGTGTAGTCCACACACATGCGCCATTTTTCGTTGGCCTTCTTCACGAGGACTATATTGGCGAGCCAGTCTGGGTAGGAGACATCCCGGATGAAGCCAGCTTCAAGGAGTTTGTCCACTTCCTCGGCTGCAGCTCGTTGTCGTTCCGGGGCGGAGCCTCTCTTTTTCTGCTTCACAGGTCTGCTGGTCAGCTTTACCTGGAGTCGATGGGTCATGACCTCAGGGTCAATTCCTGGTACGTCGGCGGGTGACCAGGCGAAGACATCAGCATTGTCCCGTAGGAAGCCGATGAGGTGATCCCTTTCGCGGACGCCAAGGCCGGAGCCGACCTGCACGGTTAGCTCGGAAAAATTTTCTCATAGAGGAACTTGAACGAGTAGCTCACCAGGCTCTACTTGCTTCTTCCATAGGTCATCCCTTGCGTCCAGGGTTTCCATGGGTAGGGAGGGGCCCGTTGCCTGAGGCGACGCCTGAGTTGGTTGCTTCGCTCTGTGAGCCGCCATGTAGCACTGCTTGGCGACCAGCTGATCTCCGCGGACCTCGCCTACTCCTTGGCCGGTGGGGAATCGCATGAGTAGATGGCGGGTCTAGACCACGGCTCGGAGGGCGTTTAGCCCTGGCCGCCCAAGGATGGCGTTGTAGGCTGAGCATAGACGGACCACAAAGAAGTCCGTCCTCACGGTGCTTTCCTGGAGAGCGAGGCCGGCCGTAATAAGGAAGCTGACCTCACCCTCAACTGGGACCGAATCTCCGGTGAACCCGACTAGTGGGGTATTAATTTTTCGGAGATGTCCTTCTGGTAATCCCATTTTTTGGTAGGCATGGTAATACAAAACATTGGCCGAGCTCCCATTATCAACTAAGACATGCTTTACATCAAACTTATTTACAATCATGGAGATGACCACAGCATCATCATGAGGGGTCTCAACCCCTTCCAAATCCTCGTCCGAGAACGAGATGGCTTCGGAAGTGCGTGGGTGCTTCAGGGGAACTTCCTGGGCTGGCTCTCCAGCGGAAGTCCTTCCCTTAATGACATTGATGGTGCCGGCGATGGGTCTGTTGTCATTCGGATTCTCAGGGGGCGTGGTGTTTTCTGCTGGCCTCCTCTCTTCACGTCGGTTCCGTATGAACCGATTGAGCACCCCGCGGCGAATAAGCGCCTCGATCTCGTCTCGGAGCTGAATACAATCCTCCGTGTCGTTCCCATGGTCTCGATGGAAGCGGCAGTACTTTCTGGGATTGCGCGGGAATCCTGTATCCCGCATGGGAGGTGGAGGTCGGAAAAAGTCCCGGCCTTCAATCTCCATCAAAATCTCGGCCCGGGGTGCATTGATGGGTGTGTAATTTTCGTACCTCCCTGGTACGCCCGAGGCCATGGTGGAGATCTTGGTCGAGGCGGGGTCCTCCATTGTGGCTGTCCCTGCTTTCGAGGCGGGCTCCTCAGTCGGGGGAAATTCTTCTCTCGACGGGGGGATCGGCTTCTTTGTCGGCCGCGCTCTTCGCGGCGTTTCTTTTGCTTCCTTGAGGCGGGCTCAATCGCACCCCGCCTGGAGGCGATTGCCTCCTCGGCCTTAGCATACTTCCGAGCTCGGGCTAGCATCTCGGTGAAGTCGGCCGGAAAGCTCTTCTCGATGGAGAAAAGGAATCGATAAGAGCGGGCCCCAGTCTTTAGAGCCGACATGGCTATTGACTGGTCCAGCTCGCGGACTTCCCACGTGGCGGTGGTAAAGCGGTCTAGGTACTCCTTGAGGGATTCCCCCTCCTTCTGCTTGATATCCAGGAGGGAGTCCGACGTCCGCCTTTGGCGTCGGCTGGCAGCAAAATTGGTAGCAAATTGCCTGCCGAGTTGCTCGAAGGAAGATACCGTGCTCGGCTTTAGCCCAGAAAACCAAAGCCGAGCTGTCCCTCGAAGAGTTGCCGGGAAGGCCTTACAAAGCATGGCCTCCGAGGATCCTTGTAGGGCCATGAGAGCTCGGTAACTCTCCAAGTGGTCGAGGGGGTCGGTGATTCCGCTGTAGGGCTCCACTTGAGGCATCTTAAACCTCGCGGGGACCGGCTCATCCTCGATCTGGCGGGAGAAGGGGGACTTGGTGGTGAATTCAAAATCCCCTTCTTGCCTTGCCTTCTTGTTGTGGAGCGCTTCGATCTGGCGTTCCAAGTGTTCGACTTTCCTGTCGAGCTCCCCAACCTGTGGAATCATCACCGTGGTTTGCTCTGTCCCATGGTGGTCTGGGGCTGATTCGGCTTCAGAGGGTTGGGGTCTCCTGCTGAGGCCTTCCCCCGGCAGCTCTCTCTGGGGGGAGGCCCGCCCTTCGTTGTTGGCCCTGGAGGAGCCATAAAGATTCTGGCCTGGTAGAATCGGGCCATTGGGAGGAAACTCCGGCAAGACCTGGGCCTGCGGGGGATGTGTTGGTAAGGCCTCCCCACGCCGCAGGCCTTGAATGGCAGCGGCCAGGGCCTGAACTTGCTGCACCAGAGCATTGAATTGTTCCGGCTGGACCTGGGGAGCCGGGTTAGCCGGAATAGGCGAACTCTGGACGGAGCGTCCAGGACTCTGTGGGGGACGCCGAGAGACATTGGAGGCTCCCTTACTTCTCAACTTCATGATCGCGACTCGGGCCCTTCCTCTAGCGCCAACTGTTGCTGGAAATTGGACCCGGGGGCGGTCGTCCGTCGAGGAGAGGGAGCGGTCGGTGGGCGCAGGAGAGTGGTGGTCCGTCGGCGGGCGGCGTCCTCCGTCGGGATGCCTGCAGAAAAGTCGGTGGCCGGGTTTTCCGGCGCCGGCCCTCCGATGCTTAAGTCAGAGGGGGGCAATCAGTGTTCAAAGGAGAAAGAAGACAGACAGTATATTTTTAGTTTTTTGTGTTCCCCCCCTTTGAGAAGCGAGGGTTCTCTTTTATAGGGAGGGTCGGTGTATCTGTGATGTGATGGGGCGAGGCCGTCGTACGGCTCAGCATGTTGCTTGGACTGGCAAACGATCGGGCGAATCATTACATTAATGTCGGAAATGAGGCCGTCGTACGACCCGAGCTGGCACGCGATCAAGTGAATTATTGCATTGGTGTCGGAGGTGAGGCCGAGATCAGAGACTTATCACGGTTGATTGGACTCCGCTGAGCTGATTTGCCGTCGAGAGCCATGGGTCCGTAGACAATAAGAGCCATGCGCATTAATTATTGAGTAAGCCGGAGGTGCGCATTAATTATTGAGTAAGCCGGAGGTGCGCATTAATTGCTGAGCAGGCCGGAGAGGCGCATTAATTATTGAGTAAGCCGGAGGTGCGCATTAATTGCTGAGCAGGCCGGAGAGGCGCATCAATTGTTGAGTGAACCGGGGGTCTGCAGAGGCCATGCGCATTAATGCTGGGGCAGTGGCAGGATATGGCCCTCGGCCGGACTTCGGAGGGGTTCGGCCGTAGTAGGTGGTCGACAGGGACAGACCTTTGAGGTCGGAAATTCTCCAGGTCGGAGGTTCTGAGGTCGGACGCTGACCTCAGTCGTCCGAGGTCGGCGGCCATGCGGCCCTCCAGTGGCGGGGTTACTATATTACTGGGGAAAAACTGTATTCTCCCAACAGGCCATATTTCTGATTGATAGAGGGAAAAATGGATCGTCCAGCCCACAACTAAAAGGCTGCTCAGTTTCAACTCAGTAAACATCAACGACCATCAGCTGAATCTTCACTTCGGCTCAGAATCAGCTCGACTTCAGGACTTCGCCAAAAGCTCCACCAACTTCAGATAATCGCTGATTCTCCCGACCAAGCTCGGGGTACCACCAGACATTCGCCGACCCGCCCTGACCAAGCTTGGGGCGCCTACCCCAGCAGTACGCCCCGATCCTTGAGCTCGAGGCGCCCCACCGAGCACAACTTGGAACTCAAGAAGCCGAGCTACTCTCAGCACCCGTCAAGCCAACCTCGTCAAACGCATGACGCGCCTACTTAGCGAGCTCGGCCTCACCAACGACCACACCCATATGCGGGCCTACGCCCACCTACGTGGTCGTACTTCACAATACTACCGTGTCACGTCTCCATAAACGGCCTTCAGCAGTCAAATGGTACCTTGACTACTCTGGCCATACCCTGCCATGATTGTCAACACCCTATCGTTTTTAAGAACGGGCAGTACTGCACGCCACCAGCCAGCCTAAGCTACACGCTATCCAGCTCAAAGCCACGCCCCCTCATGATGAGGGCTGATAATGCCTCTGCCACCTGCGCCACTCCACCGAGACTATAAATAGCTCGGTCAGGTAACTCCTAAAGGACTTTTGGCTGGACCAAATTTACTTCACTCTAACTTGATTGTCGGAGGCCCTCACTGGAAGAAGCTTTGTGCAGGTCCACGGCCGTCGCGCAGGAGGTGGCTCTCGTCTTCTCCTTCCAACCATCGACAGCTCCCTCGACTCTACCGGCGTGGTCACCCTCGGGCAAAATTTGAACCACAACATTTCTGACGCTAGAGGAAGGGCCTGAGTCGTGACCACAAGAATAATGAGCCAAGGGGCCCCAAACGCGTCGAGCAGCCAGGAATCAGCGCCCAACTGCTCCCTCCAAAGTCCACCTTCTGCATCGCACGTCTCGGCAGACCAAATCCTAGCTGTGGTTATTCAAACCCTTCATCCGACTGGAGTTTCATCAACCACTGAACTCAACAAGAAGGTCGAGAAAGCGGGGCGACAAATCCAAATGCTTTGTGATCAGGTCGCGGAACTTCGTGAGGAGTGTTATCGATCAAGGAGCAGGTCCCCATGGAAGTTTGGAAAATATCTCTCCCACCGAAGTTTTGAGGAGTATACCCCTCTTATGTCCTCCCGAGACGAAATCCTCATGGAAATTGAGGGCTCCGACTACCTCCAATCTCCCCCGAAGATGCGACCATCCAAGTCACGGAAGCGTTTAGGCTAGTATTGTCGCTTCTATAGGGATCACGGCCATGATACGGAGAATTGCTCTCAGCTCCATGACAAAATTGAAATGATCGTCCACCAAGGCCTTCTGAGCCGGTTCGTTGGCGGGTCGACCAGCAGAGCAGAGCTTGATGGGCAAACTTTGGGGCCATCTGACGGACCCGACGACGGGCATCCCAGTGCGGATATTTTCAATACCCCGTCTATGAGTCTCCCACATTGATGCCTACCTGGCTCCAAGGGGCCGAGAAGAGGCCACACTCACTGGCCCGAGGCTGGTGACCCCAGATGTAAATTACTCCCCCAAGGAAGGACCTTAGCCTCCTTCAGGTCAGGGCTTCCTCCCCCAGACCGTAATCTAATGAAGTTGTCTTTCGGAATTTTCCCAAGGTGTCTCTGAAGTGTCCTAGGAAGCTCGGCGCGCGTTTGATGTCCTGGCAGCGCGAGTTATATGCCGACAACTTTATAAAGTCGCCCCTGGAGCTTGCCTCGGGCACCCTGCAGGACTTAGCGAGAGCCCAATGGTCTCGCAACTGCATGTTCTATTTATAAAGTCACCCCTGGAACTTGCCTTGGGGTGCCTTCCAAGACTTAGCGAGAGCCTAGGGGTCTCGCGACTGCATGTTCCATCTACAAAGTCATCCTTTGAGCTCGGCTCGGGATGCCCTGCGGCGTCAATGGGGAGCGGAAGAAGAGCACCCTCGTCTGCAGAATTCTACAAGTACGACCCTGATCTGAGTGGGGGGCATCTACAAAATCATCCTTTGAGCTCGCTCGGGATGCCTAGCGGCATCAACGGGGAGCCAAATAAGAGCACCCCCGTAAGCAGGATTCTACAAGCATGCCCCTGATTTGAGTAGGGGCCATCTATAAAGTCATCCTTTGAGCTCGACGTGGGATGCCTTGCGGCGTCAACGGGGAGCTAAGGAAGAGCACCCCCGTACACAGGATTCTACAAATATGCCCCTAATCTGAGTGGGGGCATCTACAAAGTCATCCTTTGAGCTCGGCTCGGGATGCCTTGCGGCATCAACGGGGAGCCAAGGAAGAGCACCCCTATCCGCAAGATTCTATGGATGCGCCTCCAGTCTTAGTAGGAGGGCAATGACGGGGTTTATTCAAGCCTCGCCGTCCTCAGGTAGATGTTTATCCCCGAGCTTATTATTTCGGCCCCTCGGATGGATTTCTAAATCTCGAGTCGGCTTCGGCCCTCATGGATTTCTATCCTCGGATAGATGTTTATCCCCAAGCTTATTATTCCCGAGTTGGCTTCAGCTTTCCTCGGGTGGATTTCTAAATCTCAAGTCAGCTTCGGTCCTCGAGTGGACTTCTGTTCTCAGGTAGATGTTTATCCCCGAGCTTACTATTTTCGAGTTGGCTTCGGCCCCTCGGATGGATTTCTAAATCTCGAGTCGGCTTCGACCCTCGAGTGGATTTCTGTCCTCGGATAGATGTTTATCCCCGGGTTTATTATTTTCTAGTTGGCTTCGGCCCCTCAGGTGGATTTCTAAATCTTGAGTCAGTTTCGGCCTCGAGTGGATTTTCGTCCTCGGGTAGATGTTTATCCTCGAGCTTATTATTTCCGAGTTGGCTTCGGCCCCTCGAGTGGATTTTTCTAAATTTTGAGTCAGCTTCGGCCCTCGAGTGGACTTCTGATCTCGGGTAGATGTTTATCTCCGAGCTTATTATTTTCGAGTTAGCTTCGACCCCTCGGGTGAATTTCTAAATCTCGAGTCAGCTTCGGCCCTTGAGTGGACTTTTATTCTCGAGTAGATGTTTATCCCCGAGCTTATTATTTCCGAGTTGGCTTCGGTCCCTCGGGTGGATTTCTAAATCTCGAGTCGACTTCGGCCCTCGAGTGGACTTCTGTTCTCGGGTAGATGTTTATCCCCGAGCTTATTATTTCTGAGTTGGCTTCGGTCCCTCGGGTGGATTTTTAAATCTCGAGTTGGCTTCGACCCTCAAGTGGACTTTCATCCTCGGATAGATGTGTATCCCCGAGCTTATTATTTTCGAGTTAGCTTCGGCCCCTCGGATGGATTTCTAAATTTCGAGTCGGCTTCGACCCTCGAGTGGACTTCTATTCTCGGATAGATGTTTATCCCCGAGCTTATTATTTCCGAGTTGGCTTCGGCCCCTTGGGTAGATTTCTAAATCTCGAGTTGGCTTCGGCCCTCGAGTGGACTTCTGTTCTCGAGTAGATGTTTATCCTCGAGCTTATTATTCTCGAGTTGGCTTCGGTCCCTCGGGTAGATTTCTAAATCTCGAGTCGGCTTCGGCTCTCGAGTGGATTTCTGTCCTCGGGTAGATGTTTATCCCCAAGCTTATTATTTTCGAGTTGGCTTCGGCCCCTCGGATGGATTTCTAAATCTCGAGTCGGCTTCAGCCCTCAAATGGATTTCGGTCCTCGAGTAGATGTTTATCCCCGAGCTTATTATTCCCAAGTTGGTTTCGGCCCCTCAGGTGGATTTCTAAATCTCGAGTTAGCTTCGGCCCTCGAGTGGACTTCTGTTCTCGAGTAGATGTTTATCTCCGAGCTTATTATTTCCGAGTTGGCTTCGGCCCTCAGGTGGATTCCTAAATCTCGAGTCGGCCTCGGCCCTCGAGTGAATTTCTACTATTGGATGGATGCTTATCCCCGAACTCACCTGTGCTCTCGAGTTAACAAGAGCCTTTGGGCGAGTTTCTATCCTTAAGTTAATCTATGGTTGTTTGTCTTTCCTTTTCCGATTTTGCTCTCCTAGGCAAGGCTCAAAGCGGCCCGCATTATTGAATGAGGAGCTACGACCTCGCCTCACATAAGACTTATTTTTAAATTAGGGGAGTACCGAACCCGAAGATTCCTACAAGTATCAAATGCAACCCCTGCTATATAAGATGGGCCCAGGCCACACAATTCGGATCTTGATGTCCAAGAATGGGGCAGAGCAAACTCGAATATTTATTGAAAGAAAAGAGATTTTATTGATAGAAAAAGCCAAATACAAGGGTGCCCGACCTCGTGGTCCGGAGAATTGTAAAGGGCCTAAACGGCCGGCCTTACAAGAACAAAAGTAAAAATTAGTCGACATGGACTACCTCCACGTTGGTGTTAGCTACGGCCTCCGACTCGGTTGCGACCTCGGGAGTACCATCCCCACTTGCCTCAGCAGCTTCCGCTTCAGCACCGGCGTCAAGAATGGCTATTGATTCCTTCCCATCGGCAGCTTCGGGGGCAATCTCCGGCCTGGCCTCGGCAGTGGCTTCCACAGCGTCCCCACCTGCCTCAGCAGCTCCATCTAGGTCTGGTTCAAGGCCGCTAAGGTCAACTCCGGGGCAGAACTACTGAACTTGGAGATGACAATTATTGAAACCTTGGACCATAGCAGCAGCAACCCCTTCCGCCAGTTCAACGAGGTACTCCTCTGACTGACGGAATCTCTCAATGGCCTCACGGGCGGACGATTCCACCAAGCCCTTGAGCCGCCCGACCTTCAGCTCTCGCTCTTCCACCTTGCCCTGAAGGCGGACCAAAGCGGCTTCAAGCTTGGAGATACGGCTTGCAGAGGAGGAGCGAGCCTGGAAATGCTCGGCCTCCATGACTTCGATCTGAGCCAGCCTATCCTTTATTATGGCCTCAGAAGCATGTACCTTCTTCTTGGTCTTTCGAAGCCGCTGTGCGGCGGCGGTAGCTTTCTCCTCAGCCTCACGCCGTTGCTACTCAATGGCGGCCATCCGATTTTTGGCCTCCTGCTGACGCTGTGCAGCAGATGCTGCTCGGGCTTCGGCCTCTTGTTCTCGGAGCTCGGCACGCTCCGTCCTCAGTTTGAGCGCCTTCAGCTCCTCCTAGTCGGCAAGTATGCTAGACATCAGCACGTCGACCACGTGAAAAGACTAGCACAGAAAGAGAAGAGTGTTAGCAAAAAACTGAACATCCACCAAAGAAATAAACAAGGGACAGAAAGACGACATTACTTACACGCACACTCGCCGAGTAAACATGATGGACGAGGTCGCCAAGGTCCTCCTCCATCAGTGCGCGATCGCACGAGAGCATGATGCTGCGCACGGGCCCGCGAGCGACCTCTTCGGATCTGAGGGCCAAATCACCCTCAGATGTGCGCTATGGTTGTTCCCCGCCGGACTCAGGAAACATCGGCTCAATTCTCACCAAGGTTGGAACTTTGGAGAAGGTCGCAACCCCGACGCATAATGAAACCGTGGGGGGACCAAAGTCCCAGGCCCACACCCCAGCTCGAAATCCAGTCAGGATGGCTGGGCTATCGCGGCGATCTCCGGGACTCGGTTAGCAGGTGCGACCGTCGCTCTGTCGGGAAGATCCCCCCAAGTCGTCGGCTGGGGCACCTCGACATCTTCTGCAGGCCCCTGGCTAGGTCTGGCCAGAGCAGGGGCGGCAACCTCGGGCTCTCCTTGCTCAATCTCGAGACCGAGGGTGACTCTTGCCTTCTTTGGCCTCCCTTCAAGCCAGAACCCTTTGTGGGTGGCCCTCTTCTTCCTATATATATGACCATCAGCATCTTGTTGTTGAAGATCATCCTTGCAATATCTGGAGACAAAAAGTTTTATCAACATCCCAACATAACAAAGAAAGAAGAAAAAGTCAAATTATTCTTACCCTCGGGACGAGCCGGGCTCAAGCCAAGATTTACCAGGGCCTCCATGCTGAGCAGGTTGGGGAGCCGGGAAATTTCTTTCAGTCCGAGCAAACTATCTAAGGTTTTCTCCTCGGACTGCGACAACTGCAGGAGCCTATTGTTTACTAAAGCCAGCGGAAAGCTCCAGGTCAGATTAAATCCCCACGACCGCTCGGAGGAGATAAAGAAAAAATTATCCTTCCATCCATGGATGGAAGTGGGCAGACCTCCAAACAACTTGTGGCCTCCTCGAGGGGAGAAGTACCACCACCCTTTATCCATAGGGTTGCCTTTTAATATAAAGCAACTCCTGAAGACATTCATTAAGAGGGGCAAGTCGTGTGCTAGGTAGAGAGCAAGGAAGATGATGATTAGCCTCCATGAATTCGGGGCAAGCTGTGTAGGCACTAGGCCGTACGTCGTCAAAAGCTCACCTACAAATCCATGCCGAGGAAACCTTAGCCCTGCTTGGAGTGTATCTACGTACACTCCGACCCAACCGTTAGGTGAGTTGGTGACTTGGCCTCTAAGGTCTGGAAGTTCGAGGACGAACTCCGGAGGAATGAATAATCGGACTTGGACCGAGCCCAGATCCTCGTCGGTCATGAGCGAGCCAGTTCCATACGGGCTAGGGGTGGCAATCGGGTCGGATTGGGTCATAAATGGGTCGGGTCACATGCAGGTCGGTTCAGAAAATCATAAACCTGAACCCAACTTATTTATTAAACAGGTCAGAAATTACAACCTGAACCTGACCTGTTTATTAAACAGGTAACCCGACCCGACCCGTTTAACCTGTTTAATAAACAGGTAACCTGTTTACCCAATCCGATCCGACCTGTTTAACCTGTTTGCCCAACCTGACCCGTTTAACCTGTTTAGACCTGTTTAACCTGCCCAACCCAACCTGTTTAAGCTGCCCAATCCGACTTGTTTAGACCTGTTTAGACCCGTTTAACCTGTTTAGACCTGTTTAGACCCGTTTAACCTGTTTAGACCTGTTTAACCTGTTTAACCCGTTTAACCTATTTAGACCTGTTTAACCTGCCCAACAGTTAAACGGGTTAAACGGTTTAAACGGGTCAGACATCTAAAACCCGTATCCGACCCAATTAATAAACAGGTTAAACAGGTCGACCTGTTTACGACCCAAACCTGTTTAGGCCAAACCCAAACTTGTTTATGGCGGATCGAACACGGGTCGGGTTGGCGGGTCGGGTCATATTTTGCCACCCCTAATACGGGCTCGGGCCCACCCCGAGTTCAACCGCTTCTATCTCGGAAGAGGCCTGAGCTCGTGATGGACCTACATCGAACATCGATGCCCTCGTCGGTGAGTCCATTGCCCTGGTCTTAAGGTTATAGAAAAAGGGGAGGAAGACAAAAGACTCTCCGAGCGACCGAAAGGAGGGATAAAATGCCTACCCGAAAGCTCGTCGGAAAAGATGGATAGACGGAGAAGAAGAATGTCCGCCGGAAGAGGAAAGCAACGACTGGTGCAAAAGCTAGCCGAAAGCTCCCTAGAACGTCCGGAAGAAAGCTCCAACACCCCGGCAATGGCGGCTGAAGAAAGAAGGTCAGAAGCAGGGGAGGGTCAAGTAATGATTCCAGGCCCCCCTTTCCAGGCCTTATATAGGCCACTACAGCGGCTTCGATCAAGTAACCTAAATAATCAAATGGCCCGGGATTCGCCATGTGGCGAGCCATGAGACGTCCTCAACAAATCTCCCTAAATCACCCCACTAAATGCTGATCATTATGGAGGGCGCTCCGAAGCTCGAAATATTGATGACTGACCTCTTGCATTCCGCCAAAACAAGACGCTTCGCAGAAGGAAGCATTAATGACCGGGTTCTCACGTTCCGCCAGACGGAGAGCTTTGGGGGATGGAGAATTAATGATCGAAACCCTTCCTCGTCTTACTCCGGCAACCTCCTAGAAAGGAACGCCCACGTGGAACACTAGAAAATTTCCATGGTGGATTCTACTCAAGAAAATCTGGCAGCTCGAACCTCCCAAGTCCGACGTCAAGCTCTCGGCCAAGAAATATGCCAAGGCTTACCCGGTCCAGTACATACCTCTTCTCGCCTATGTGGTTGAAGCATTGGGCGATCAGAAGTCCGCCTACTTCCATCGTCTGAGCAGCGAGACAGTTCGACCTCGGAAGTAGGGGACAAATGATAGGGAGAAAAATGGATGCCCACAACTAAAAGGCCGCCTAGTAAATGTCAACGACCATTAGTTGAATCTTCACTTCGGCCCACAGTCAGCTCGACTTCGGGACTTCGCCAAAAGCTCCACCAACTTCAGATATTCACCGACTCTCCTGACCAAGCTTGGGGTACCTTCAGACATTTGCCGACCAGCCTCGACCAAGCTCGGGGCGCCTACCCCAGCAGTACGCCCCGATCCTTGAGCTCAGGGTGCTCCACCGAACACGTCTCGGAACTCAGGAAACCGAGCTACTCCCAGCACCTGCTAAGCCGACCTCATCAAATGCATGACGCAGCTACTTAGCGAGCTCGGCCTCGCCAACGACCACACCCATGTGCAGGCCTACGCCCACCTACGTAGCCGTACTTCACAACACTACCGTGTCACATCTCCATAATCGGCCTTCAGCAATCAGACGGTACCTTGACTACTCCGGCCATACCCTGCTGTGACTGTTAACACCCTACTGTTCTCAAGAATGGGCATTACTGCACGCCACCAGCCAGCCTAAGCTGCGCGCCATCCGGCTCAGAGCCATGCCCCCTCATGATGAGGGCTGACAGTGCCTCTACCATCTGTGCCACTCTACCGAGACTATAAATAGCTCGGTCAGGTAACTTCTAAGGGACTTTTGGCTGGACCAAATTTACCCCACTCTAGCTTGATCGTCGGAAGACACTCATCGGAAACACTGGTGAGGCTTTGTGCAGGTCCACGGCCGTCGCGCAGGAGGTGGCTTCCGTTTTCTCCTTCCAACCACCGGCGGCTCCCTTGACTCCACCGGCGTGGTCACCCTCGGGCCAAATTTGAACCACAACACTGATAATTGCCAAAAAAACTATATTGCTAAAAATCCTCCCATCATTTATCAAGAAACTATATTGATGCAACAACTTTAAAAGGGGTTTCTTTTTATAGTATGAGTGAATTCAACTTTGGCATTATTAATGGAGTTTTGTAGTGAATATCATTGAATTTCTGTTACTAGAATTTGCTGACCCTCTTTAGCGAACCTAGAACATCATAGGTGGATAAAGAAACCTCCTTCTATATCATATCATCATGCATTATAACGACAAATAAAGTTGTCCACGTTGAAGCCTAATTAGTTATTTCTCGCTGCTTCTCCATATATGAGAGCGCCATCTACATAAATGTATCTCCTTTTTAATTGCAAATACAATGAAAATGCCTTAGGACATTTCATCTAAGAAAGCAAAAGTAAAAAATTAAAAGGGTCTTGCTAGTTCGGCATTCAAATTTAGAGAGGGACTTATTCATAAACATATCATGTTTAACTTGAATTTTAGCTTGATATTAGCTCAGGTTACCAATATGTTTAAGATTTTTATAAATAGTAGAATTGGGTGTATGGCACATTATGAAGAGTCACATATGCCCAACCCCAACTCAAGCACTTTCATTTTTTCTTTTTTTTTGGTGAACAAGCACTTTCATTTTTCAAAGATATCAACAATTCTCATCCAATAAAGTCGAGGGTCCAATTCAATCAAATCAGACCACCTATTGGCCATCAGTAGTTGACTAGACAACGTATGGCATGCATGTTATTGTCCCATTCAATCAACTTTGTTGATTGATATGCGAATAGCAGGAGATGAAAGGCCCAAATAGGATCTCTTCCTTTTAAATGGTTAGCTTTAGGCTCACAAAGCTAGAGCAGATGACATCTATTGTGGGTTGGGTTTGTATCTTTCGAGTGTGAAAAAATAATTCTCTTTTTTTTGTGTGAATCCACCGTTGACACCTATACAAATGCTTTGAGGCCTGGTGGGTGATCCAACAACAGATTTATGTATCAAGAAAGATAAATCCTTCTTTTGTGCGAAAGATACAACTCCGACCCTTTGTTGAGATTTATACATCTCAAATTACAGCTTCCACATGGACATGCAATGCATGAAATTTGAGGAAATTGTTATTTTTTGATTTATGAATGGTATCATGCTTAGGAACATTGTGCAATAGTAATCTAACTGATACCATTGCGGTAGTCACATATTTTGCTCCCATGTATTAGGAGGTAATTTTGATACTTCTAGTATTGTGCAACCTATATAATATATAATATAGCTATGCAAAGTCCAACTTTTTGCACGCTAGAAAATGCATTATGTAATGCGTGAATCTAAAAGCAATCACGAGCAACATCGGGATGCGGTGGATATAAACTGAATTATTTGCGAGCGTACATCATGCTTGTCGCGGTCCGGATCCGGTCCGATTGCAGATTCGGTAACCACCGATCGTACGACCTCTCGAGGATTTTTATGCTCGAGGAGCCCCTCGAGGCCATGGGGTTTATAAAGGCTTTTACGGTTCCGAGTCTCTTCCCAGGATGGCCCTTCTCCCTCCACGCCATGAGAAGAGCTTCTTCCTTTCTCTCCTGTCCTCTCTCACAGAATGCAAGCTCTCTACCCTTCTCTCCCCTCTCATTGTCCAGAGCTCGAAGCCAAATCCAACCCCCAACAAGCCCTCGGATCCGCCACCACCTCAGAGGAACTCCTCGCCGCCTTCGAAGCCATGGAATCCTCTCTCTTCGAAAGCGACGAGAGGGTCGGCTTGGCCTGTCTGACGGTGGGCGAACGCCTGGACTGCCCAGTGTCCGAGGAGCCTGATAAAGCCCTAGACTTTGCCCTTAAAGCTCTGAAGATTTTCGAGAAGAGGGAGAGTTGGTGGGGAGTAGGTCCCGGTCGCAAAAGGCCTTTCGCTTGATGGGCTCGGTCGCTTGCAAGCTGAAGAGGTTCGATGATAGCTTGGAGTCATTGAACGCAGCTGATGAAATTCTTGGTGGGCTGGAATTTGGGAATTGCAGAGATTCTGAAGTTAGGTTGGTGCGCATCGACGTCCAGCTCCAGCTGGAGACAGCGATGGGTTGAACAAGGGAGAATTTGCTCAACCTATGAACATCTTGGGAGCTTAAAAAATGAGGAAGCTTTTGAGCAGACCAAACTCTAGACGAGGATCTTGGAGAGCTCAGGATTGGATAATGAATTGCTTGAGTGGAAATTGATGTGGCCAACATTCAAATTTCATTGGGTAGTGTGGATGAGGCAATCAACACTCTTAAAAAGGTGATTCAGCAGTCTGAAAAGGAGAATGACTCGGGCATTTGTTTTTGTGTCTATGTCCTAAGCCTTGTGCTGCCAAGAGAAGTTTGGGGACTTGAGGAGGTGTTTGGAGATTGCTTGTGGTCAAGGTCAGTCGTACCGGTACCGGTCGGCGTACCGGTACCGGTCGGCGTACCGGTGGCGTTTCGGACCGGTACGAAACCGGTCCGTACCGGTCCGAACGGGTGGCGTACCGGTCCGAACCAGTCCCGTACCGGTTCTTCAACAATAAATTACTGGTACCGAATTTCACGCTGATTCGGTACCGGTCCCAGGCCGGACTGGTACGTACCGGCCGGTACGGACCGGTACGGCAGACCATGCTTGTGGTATTCTTCTTCTTCTTTTTTTTTTTTTTTGCTAAGGCGGGGAATTTGCACCGTTCTAGTATGAATACATTCAAAAAAAAGTAACATGTCCCGGAAGGCCTCTGCAATCAGTCCAGAGCATAATCCGAGGTATATACAGAGGTATCTATGTTGTATGAGATGATTAATGAGTTTGAGACAGCTCTATATCTGATGAAACAGACTCTTGGATGCTTGCAAAACTTCCACAGGAGCAGCACTTACAGGAAGCATCAAGGCAAGGATGGGGTGGTTGTTTCTTGTGAGAAAAAGAGTGTCCCAGGCTGTTCCATATTTGGAAAATGCAATTGAGAAGTTGAAGAGCTGCATTACTCCAAAGCATTTTTGGGTTGGGTTTTGTCTATAAGCATTTGCAACAGGCATACTTGGAGATGGACCAGCTGCTGTCTGTGAAGATGCCAGAACTTGCAAAAGACTTCATTGATTTCTCATTCGAGCCATACCATGAGGATTCAATAGACACATGCCAATGCCTTTCAAATGCATATGGAGCCATTGGAAGGTGCATTTTCATCTCATCATTTTACTTAAATACTAGCATATCTTTTGTTTTTAGTTTTCTAGTACCCATAAGTTATTATGGTTTTGAAACTAAGGTTTATGGTTGACTTTGCGGTATCTATCTACGTTAAATTCAGTTGTCTTAAAGGTACACGTGGAATCATTAATGGTTTACTTCAACCATAAAATTTGTTTTTGCACTCATTTGTCTCGTTGAGCATGATACTGATGCTTGGATTGATCTCACCTATCTTGTCATCATTTGCTGGCCATTGAATTATCACATGTCAAAAAAAAGCTGGGCTGTTTCTTCAATAGTTTTTCACTTTTCCATTTGAAAGAACTTGCTTTGGTGCTGAAAATCTCAATATGATCCGTAAATTGATAAAAGGTGATCAATTTGCAAATCTCCTAGATCTCTTTCTCAACTAGAGAGCTGAACCTGTACCTCTTAAAAAATTTCAAGTCATCATTCACCAATGAGGTAGTTGATTCAATGCTCAAAAGTTCTGCAGAAGAAGCAAAATAAACACCCATCCCTGCTGTTTAGTCTTACTTTTCTGCTAGAGTTCAAATTTCAAGGATCTTACTATGATTGCTCTTGTAAACCAGCTTAGCTCATTCTTATTCACAATAGAACAATGGATTTGCTCCACCGAAGAGGTGCCTGGAGTCTCACCAACACAAGTCTTCAGATAAGAAAAAGGTTAAACTCAGAACTTTTCATTTAAGAAGCTTGCAGGTAGAAAGTATCCTCTAGGCTCAAACTCAATTCTATTTCAACCATTTACTCAAACTCAGACTTTCCATGACAGAAGATAATTTATGACTTCATAAAACTACAAGATTTGAATTTTCATGGAATTCATGAAAATATCAGAAAACTACTTGTGTTCTCAGCAGAACTGATGCCTTTTATTGGAGAGTGATCTACCAAGATCTTGTTGCCTGGTGCAAACCATTAGAATGACTACTATTTTCATTCAAACTATGCCTATCTTCTTATATATTGATTCTTGATTCATGACATTCTGTCTTGGTTGGATTGGTTTCTTTGGTCTCTTATGGCTGCATCATCTGAAGTTTCTTCAAGATCAACGTGAATATAGATTCAAGTGCATCTACAATGCTCAATATTGTTTGTCATCATATTTGCATCAAGAAAAATATGCAGGATATCTTCAAACGTAGTAGTTCACTAGTAAATTTCTCGGACTAACACTAGATAGCTTGTTTCTGAAATCCACCACTTGTTTCTTGGACATGGTTTTTCAACTTCTGTAAATTTAACATCTGACCTCCATTTATTTGTGAACCAGACTTTAACAGTGTAAAAAGCTATTAGGCAAACAAGTTGTTATATAAATCTCTGGCACTAATATGGATAAATCTTCAAGATGATCATGTGCAATATTTTCCCAACAAATTACTAAACTAGGGAAGGCTCCCCGCCCCCCTCCCCCTTTTTAATATATTTTAAAGGATGGTCGTTATATTGATGTCGATCAATTGAGATTTTGAATATCTTTCTCTGTAAGGGTTCTTTTCTGATTTGCTACCGTCAACTGATTTGTTTACAACATAGGTAGTCTTGTTATGAGGGGGTTATGAAGGTACCCTAATACCTCAAAAAGGTGTCTTAAATAAAGTTTATTTCTTTAAAAATTGAATCGATTGCTATAATGGAAGAGATGGGGTGGACGATGCATATATATGCTTTTGGAGTCTTGGCTAATCTCAATGTACTGGAATATTTTCTAAGGCAACAACGTAGTTGAAATATTTTATCAATTGAAAAAATGAGAAAGCAGTCAATGCAGATAAGTTAATTGATAGTTCTAATGATAGTTCTAAGTTGGTTAACCTTGGTTAATCAACTTCTTACCATTTATGGCTAATTATCATCATGATGGCAACCCTTAACTGTATAGTAGCAAATAACTGGCTAACTTTTGGCGAATGAGGGGCTCTGAGGGCTAAAAGGCTACGAGCAGGAACCTACCTTACAGGCTTATAGGTTACATGGTTTAAGCTTGCACAGTCAAGTGTGACCCTCCAAGATTTCTCTATTCTTGAATGGAATAGAGGGAAGAAGGGAAGCTAAGATTTCAGGTGGATCTGTGGGAAACTTAAAGAGGGACAGAACTTTTACAGGTAGCTTTGGTGTAAGGTAGTAGAGGTAAAGGACCACTGCTTGACATGCTATGGGTAGAGACCATGAATGCCCTCTGTGTGTGTGAGGCAGAGAGAGAGAGAGAGAGAGAGAGAGAGAGAGACCTAGGAATGATAAAGGATTGAAAAACATGTGCACTGATGGAGGATGTAGCGTCTTTCAGAAATTTATGCTTTTGAAAATTCGAAAAGCAGGCTCGAGAGTTGGACTTCAGCTTATTGGCTATGCAGGAGCATAATAGTGAAAATTCGAAAAACAGGCTCAGTTTCATTAAATTTTTCTATTCAATGCATAGTGACTTTTCTTGTTAATTTTATATTGTTCAATTGTACATAATAGAGTTATTCACAAAGGCTGAGGATGCAATAGGTTTAGGTTTTAACTAGTTGTTTGATACCCAATATGGTTCTTGATTAATCTCTATGTGGTTTGTGCAGGACTAATCATCGTATGCTCAGTATTAGATCCTTGTGATCTGCATACGTGTGCGTGTGCTTGCATGCTTGCAGATGTTTTACATGCTGTTCATGTTTTTGTTTGTTGAAGTAGGAGATTATTTCTTTATTGTTAGTTCTTGATTATGTTAATTGAATCATAATCAAAGTTTGAGCATTATCTTGTTCTATAAACCTTCAATAATATCTCAATGTCTGATAGAATGATAATTATTCATTGATTAAACTCAACTTTTCGTACTAATTTTTCGTATGAGTGAAAGGTGGTTTTGGATCTAACAAGGGATGAATAGTTTGGCAATGACTTATTGGCTCATATGACAAGTCATGGTTTCATCATTTATTGGAGGCAAAAATACGTTTTGCCTAATCGATCCTTGTACAAACTAGAACGAACTTATCAAATACCCTTAATGGTTTAGTAGGTGGGGTCAAAATTATCAAACAAGAGCTCATCATGACTGGTTGGGGTACTAAAAAAGACAAAAAAGAGCTAAAGCAAAGTGTCCCAGCTGATGCTTATATCCTAGTCAACCCAATTGTCATTCATGAAAGACTTCTTAACAAGGATTTAGGTCACCTGAAAATAAGATGGTAGCATTGGTTCCATGCCATTCTGATAGGAAACCAAGACAGGAACACCTGAGGGACACCAGTTTGTTAATGGGCTAGAACACACTGCCTAGCCTCGCTGAAATCGGTCAACACCGGCTGATACCAAAAGGCAGTTTGACCGGTACCTGGTGCAACCTGACTGGGTTGCTTGATTTCGAAAGAAAGGAAAAAAAAAGATAGAGAGCAATGGGGGCAATGCTCACTTTCTCTTTGACTTAGCCATCAGAAGCCAGTGCGGTCAGAGACCAAGAAAAAGAGAGGGAGAGAGGGAGAAGGAGAGAGAGAGAGGAAGGGAGAAGATAAAGGGGGGGAAGGAGGGCAGATCCCTCATAGTGATCTGGCCTCCTTGACACTGGAAACCTCTTAAAAAAATGCATCAATTTCACTCACCTACTCATGTAGGAGAAAATTTTAAAAAATGAGGAAAATAAAAGAAAATTCAAAATTTGACATCCTGTTACATTACAGATGCCAGACCATTACATGCTGTTAAATTTTCAGCAGTCTGCAAATTGATAATCAAAGTTCCATTGCTGTTAAATTTTCAGCAGTCGGCAAATTGATAATCAAAGTTCCATTACACAGTTTGTATGCTTTGGTTGTGCAGTGTGATGGGAATCAATTATAATTGGCAGTAAACTTTAGCTTGTACCAAGTAAAACTAATTTTGGTCATTGAGAAACATGAAGAAATGAAAATGGGTGAAGTGTGGTGAAGTTTGCCTGAATTCACATATTTGGACCTCTATTTTGATTCTTGTTGCCTTGCCTATGTTTATAACCACCAAATTTTTCCTACTTGTCTTTGCCTATAAAATATATTAGCCGCCAGCTTCTTTGCCATCTTAACCAATTAGATTCCTGGGAAGAGGTTTGCCCATCTTTATTGTACTTTTTTTTTACCTGTGCGTTTCCTTAGGGCTTGTGAATCGAAACGAGGTGATCCACACCGTCCTTTTCATTAAGAAAAAAGGATTCTTATAGCTAGGTTTATGCAGCCACATTGGTTTTAGGCTACAATTGGAAGTTTTTATTCATGAAATTCGAATATTCTACTAAAGGCAGATATTACAAATCCCATGGTTCCATGAATTATCTGAATATTCATTATGCAAACAAACCCCCAGTTGTATTTGTAATTTTAGAAACAAAGGAAAAATAAATCATGATATAGAGTATTTCAAAATGCACCCTTGTTCTGGATGTCCATTTTTTTTCTTTGCTTCCCCCTGAAGTCTTCATATTGCAAACAAATTCGAGGATTGCCCACTAGAAGTCATGATATTTAATGGAGCATGATGAGCTGTAAAATTTTGTCAAATGTTTTTCGCACATTATGGACATGAGACTAATGCATGACAGAATTGATAACCATTTGTTTGAAGATTCCTATGAATAAAGAAGGCAATAAAAACTATTTCTTAAAATGTCAGCATGGATCACATAGAGAAATTTTGGCTCCAATATCAACAAACATATCTTTGATATCTCACATGTCTAAATTGTAAAATATTCTGATCTCATATAAATCTGCTAATATAGAGGAGATTAATTGTTAAATTTGTATGCTCTCTAGCTTCACAAAAAGCCTTGGTGCTTTCAGTCAGTAAATGGGCCCTATGTAGTTTTTTCTTCCCCACAAGCAAATCAAGAAATTAAATTTAAGGAGATACAAAATCTTTAGTTTGTCACTACCCAGTTTCTCCTGTAAGACTATACTAATTTTTTGCGTGCATTAAAACTGACCGTTCCATGTTGTAAAATGTTTATAATTATCTATAAAGCATTTTGTGAATTTGTATCTTTGTGGTACAAAAGAGTTTTCTATGTCTAAAGAATCACTCATCTGTAACTGTATGTCTAAATTATATTTTACACTCGTTACTCAAGTCATTGTCTTTTACATTTGGGACAAATGATATGGTCACAACGTTGTCTACTTCAAAGTGCAGCTATTCTCTTGCAATGCAGTTCCAACGACAGGTTGCAGATGCATTGAACTCCAAGAGGCTTACCAGCTTCTTGAGCAGCTAAAGAAAAAGGCCAAGGGATCACCATCTGCTTCTTTCCTGAAAACACTCTTTCCCTGCCTCCATGAAAGTGATGTTACACATAACAAACTTGTGTAACCTTATGGTAAGGTATGTTTTATACATTTCAAAGCACTAGTCGTTCCAATGCCAGTGTGATATGAATGTTTCTGCGATATGCATCTGTTAAATATTGAAAAAATTGACAGGTCATGCAACCATTCTTTCCTATCTTGTGTTTCAACCAGGAACTGTGCATGATAACTGATAAGGCTTCTTGTGGTGAAACAGTATAGAGAATTTACCGATGCCATTGAGATACCAAGGAAAAAGGGTAAATCCAACTTGGGAAGTATCTTCTTGGTATTCTTGTTAGAGATAATAGCCAAGTTCTGCCAGAAAGTTATAACCAAACCATACTATTGTGTTCCTCTTTATAATCCTTAGTCGTTGTTACGAACTGTATTTAGATGTTCTTACCGTTTGAATCCTCTTGACCATGAATTATGTGGTAGTTCAGATGGAAGATACTTCAAGATTAATGATTGTCAGGCATTGGCAGCTGTCAGCTAGTGTGTGTGTGTGTGTTGGGGGGGCGGGGGGGGGAGGCAACAGTTGTTGGTCCTGAAGAATAACTCATCTTAAATAGATTCTTATTATTTCTAGAGCTCTGATTGACACTCCACACCTATATTTTGTCATGCAGACTCTGCACCTGATTTTTTTACATCATCTAAAGCTGGAGAGTCGTTGTTCAGGTGCATAAGCTGAGCATCCAAGTCGCTTACTCAAGTTTCTGACGAAAATACTAAATAATGTGCAGAGGAAAGCTTGTTGAAAACACTTTGCATCATCTTCTTGCATAATAATATTCATATGCAAACAATATCTTTCCCAATTTCATTTAAGAACAATGCTACCTGTAAGCCTGCAGCCACTGAATTGAAATACGTCCCACAAGCAGGTGGGTATGTTGTGCCATTATCATTATTTTTGGTGTATAAACTCTTCTTAATGATGCCAGTCTTTTCTATATTTTTATTTATAGAGATTACTGATAGGTGATGACTGGTTCCAATTTTACAGCTAAAGAGCATGGCAGCATTTTGAGGGAGGATTGGGATGAATACCTCTGGGTACAAAACTAAGGTTTGATCGATTTGAGATCTGACTAAGAGAACTCTGGGTATCAATTCTATAAATTATTAACTAGAAAGGGTTTTCTTTGCAGGTGGAGATGGCGCCCGGCAGCCAGCTTCCTTGAACAGATGCGGTGCCGGCCAATAAACACATCTGAAGCCAGAACTCCGACTCAAGTTCAAAGCCTAAGTGGAGATACTAAAGAATCTATGGGCTATGAAGATTGGCATCAGGTATATTATGAGAATGATATGTAAGTGCGCATAAGCTGCTACATCCCAAACTCATCATCTGGGCTGGCTACGTGATACAGCCGCATGAACCCTAGAACAGTATTCTAGAGATCATGCAAGGCCTATAATATAAATCCAATAACTCTAGAATAATCAATCATAAAGTTCAACTAAATAATCCGTCATTATCAAAAAATAAAGTTCACTCAATTACAAAATTCGAATGTTCATCTGGTATCATAAAATCAACTATCTAACTCTGACGCTCGAACTTCATGTCCAACTCAATCGAAACTATGCATCCGGATTCTAGAAGAAAAAAAAAGAGGTGGTGTGATTTTCCACACAATCACATCAATGTGGATTAAAAAAAATTTAAAATAAAGAGTAACTATAAACCATAACAAAATGCTGGCAAAAATTATAAAATTTCATACCGATTCAACATGAATAAATCCATATAAATATGCATACATCATTAAACATACAGCTCATTTCAGAAAACATATATTATCATACAGTGGTTTCATACATTATAGCTTCCATTTTTATCCGGATTCTCGATCAACAATTAGCTTTTCGATTTGGACTATTTATGATCACGCTTCGGCTCATCACTAGAGTAAGGCTCTTGGTGGCAAATCATAGTATCTGCACTTCAATCAAGATATCTGTGTTTTGGTCCATGACAAACCAAAATATCTATATTTTGGCATGCGGTGGCAAACAAATGTGTCATGATTCGGTCTGTAACTGGCAATCTGTAATATATCTAATCCAAATCATTTTATTCATTAATCACATTATTTAATTTTATCTATACTAGAGAAAATATAATTTCATATTATAATTTTTATCAAATTTCAAAATAACCAACAATATATTCCAAACAACTAAAAACATTATCCAAGCATCCAAAATCATCGATATTTGATATGTCTACTCAATAAAGAAACATATATTTACATGTATATTCATATCAAAGATTAATTAGCAATCACACAGTAAATAATGCAAAACCTATAATTATCAACACGTGTTACAAAATATATATTATTCATATAGGTGATTGTATATAGGAATTTTTATCTTTATCAGTCTCAAACTCAAGTAAACGAACACCGATCCACTCATTGATTTACGAACTCGAGGGCAAAGTGTTCTGCTTAATACTTGCTTTTTCAAATGATGGCTCACTTAGAGAGCCAGACCTCATCATCAGAACAATTGTAAACGTCTAGGGTCGATGATGAAAAATTATAGAAGAATAGGATAGATGGTTGCACCGTGCTAGCTTGGGACCTGTGGTCACATGACATTAGTCTGGGACCCTTCCAAGGGTCTACTTGAATTTCCAAAGTACCTGGACCCGCCATTGGTCCACTAAAACATGGAGAGAGAGAAAGAAGAGTAGAGAGAATAAAGAGAGCAAGATAGGAAAAAGGCAAGAGAGAGAAAGCAAGAGGAAGAGAGAGACTTGGGGTTCTCTCTCAAAAGAGAGAAAGAAGAGCCCACGACGACGTCCTCCAGGCGGCAGCGATGAGTGCATGATAAGATATTTGATCTTATCATAATATCTTTTTGTACTCTTGGTATCACAAAGTTCATTTATTCTGAAACTCATTTCTAGTTGCTAAAGTGATTTGATCTTATTGCTCATATGCTCTAAATCATGAAAATCATTTGCACTGGCACATTGAAATATTAGCTCTGATACTACACTGATACATGCATGACACATAAGATTTACTGAAACATTAACTCATGTTACATGTATCCTGCTGTAATAGATAAGAAATCTTCATGCATAAGAAATTCTGGACTTAAAACCTTGATTTGTAAGAATTTCTTAATTGTTAAGTTCTCAATTCATAAAAATTCAGTTATATTATTTGCTCTGATACATTTTCGGTATACGAGTATCTTGCTATGATATATAAGAAATCATGATGATACATAAATCTTGATACATAATAATAATAATAATAATAATAATAATAAATCATGATACATAAGCTAATGGCACATAATCATAAGCGCTGATAAATACTCATATAATTAGGCTAGTTTCCATTTCTGAAATCCATTCAAAATTTCTTTTTAGCCACCTTCTTGATGTGACAAAAGGGGGAGAAGATACCAAATGGGAGAATGGTGAGTATATGCTTTATGGAGAGAATGAAGTAAACTTATAACTTAGATATGTTGATATCCCTAAGCACAATCCTTTTATCTTGCATATACTCATAGTTTTGTCATCATCAAAAAGAAGGAGATTGTTGACCCTAGGTTTGCAAGAATTATATTTACTAATGATTGTGTTTTGCAAGAAAGAAAAGATCTAAGTATTTTGCAGGGATCATGGCCAAGGAACAGAGTTGACTCAAGAAGGGTTCAAGTCGACTCTGGCACGATAGTTGTCTATTGGCACAGTGAATGAGTCGACCCCCACAAGACTTGAGTTGACCCCAGTGTAGTTCAAATTTCACAGAGAGCTTTTGCTGCCTGAGACATTTCTTCATGAGTCGACCCTTGTGTTTAAAGAGTCGACCCCCGATCTCAATGAGTCGACCCTTCTATTTCAAGAGTCGACCCCTGATCTCAATGAGTCGACCTTGTGTTTCAAGAGTCGACCCTAGCTCAGTCTTAGCATTGGACAGAAAGTCAACTTCTGGATTTCTCAATGAGTTGACCCTTGTATTTGTTGAGTCGACCCTCGATGCAGATGAGTCGACCCATTGGGTTTGACGAGTCGACTCCAAAGGATCAAGAGATGACCCCTTTCGAAATGAGCTAAAGGACAAAAGTCAGAAACAATGGTCGAGTCGACTCCCTGGGAAAAAAATAGAAATCCATTTTTCGGATGAACAGTGGCTGAGTCGACTCCAGGAGACAACGAGTCGACTTCCTGAGGAAAAGATAGAAATCCGTTTTTCGGATGAACAGTGGCTGAGTCGACTCCAAGAGACGAGTCGACTCCCTGAGAAAACAACAGAAGAGCGATTTTCGAAGGAACAGTGGCCGAGTCGACTCCAGAAATCTTCGAGCCGACTCACTTAAAGGGAAGAGCAAAAAGCAAGCTCAGATGAATAGTTTGCCGAGTCGACTCTAGAAAATTCTGAGCCGACTCCACTAATGAACGACAGAAGATCAATTTTGAAGGACACAACCTCAAGTCGACACCTTAGAAGTTCGAGTCGACTCCAGGACCAACCAAGTCGACCCTAAGTTTACACGAATCGACTCGAAATTGACTGGCATCTCTAATGGCGCTATTTTTAGAAGAATAGTATGGAGGGAAAATGTTAGTAACGGCTATATTTTTGTATCTAACAGCTAGTAAGATGAACTCAACGACCAAACTTCAAGACATCAATTTGAGAGCCCAAAATTCAGAGTATTAAAGTGAGCAAACCATTGGAAGCATCAAGCTCAGTCATTCTACATCAATCCTCATCTCTGAAAGTTGAAGCATTTAAGACATCCTTCTACACCAACGACTTTTCTATTGCTCCTATCACTGTTTGTATTTACTCTTTTATTGGCTGAGTAATAGTGTGTTTAAATTCTTTCCATCTTATTTGTTTAAGTTTCAGAGGGTTCTGAAACTTGGGAGAAGATCTTGTCCAAACCTTAATTAAACTGTGTAAGGTTGTGGTTGGTGAGCTGGAGAAAATTAACTGGGTTCGTTGTGATCCGGAAAAACAACAAGTTGGTTGTAAACTTGTAAAACAACAGGTTTGGTTCTAGTCAGTGAGCCTGTGAAAACCGACCGAGTTCGTTGTGATCTCGTGAAAACAAGTTGGTTGTGAGCTTGTAAAACAACCGGACTGTAATCGGGGTGATTATAATGAAATTTCTAAGAGGTCTTGGGAAGTGGACGTAGGTACAAGGTTGGCACCGAACCACTATAAAATCCTTTGTGTTTGTGATTGCCTTACTTTTTCTTGTTGCAATTGTTGCTTCTTTGCTTTATCTTATTGCAATTGCTTTAGCCTTTCTTATATGCAATCACATCCCATCTTGCTTAGTGATTTGGGTCTTTGCTTGATTACTTAGAGATAATCCCAACGGGAAAGCTACTGGTAGTACTCGGGATTAGTCTCAACTAATCTTACTGTAGCTATCTAAGGCGCCGCACCAAGGGAGGTGTTGTGGACCCTAGCTCGCCACACCACCAAGAAGCCAACCGTGGAAGACTTCAGGCCTTGACGGTGCCAAGGGAGGGCCAAACCATGGCCAAAGTCTTGCACATGACCACATGATGAGGACCCTCCATGAACACTGCCGTTGGGGCCCGCGAGCAAGGGGGATTCAAGGCCTAGACAAGGCCAAAGGAGAGCATCGCCAAGCACAAGGCTCTGACCAACCTCTTGGCTTGGAGGAGTGGCCAAGCCTTGGCCAAGCATCCCCGAGGTTAGCCAAGACAAGGCCCAGCAGCCCCTAGCCATGGCATGCTCGTGCGTGACCCAAGCCACGCCCGTGTGCGTCCATTGCACGCCCTCGGGCGTGCCCAGGCTGCGGCTGCGCGCGCCCAGGCCGGCCGCGCCCGCTCGCGCGTGCCCGCTATCGGGCGAGGTTCGGCCGCCTGAACCTCGCTAACCACAGGACCATGCGCGCTCGACCGTGCGACTGCGCGCGCATACGGCCGCGCACGCCCGCACCCGATAGCGACCTGCCGCGGCCGTGCGCTCCCGCTGCCGTCCACACACAGTGCGCGTGCGCCAGGCCCCTGCCATACCCCAGCACCCCTGCCGCGCACCCAGACACCCTGCCATGCCAGACGCCCAACCAGCACCCTGTCTGGCCCCTGCCAACTAGCCAGCTGCCCTAGCCGCGCCTAGGCCCTGCCAGCCACCTTCCTGCCCCTTGCAAAGGCCACAACCAGGCCAGCCAAGGGCCAGACCTGCTGCCAGCATATGCCTAAGGCTTGGCCAACGCATGGCCAAGCCTTTGGCCCTACATGTGCCATGAAGCCCTCTATGCCTTAGCCACTCTTGTGCCACTTGAAGAACACTATAAATAGGAGGGAATGAGGGTCTTTTGAGCTATCATCTATCTTATGTCTTAGAAGTGTTTTTGCTTTGTTTCGGCCTTAGGCTTGGGAGGGCTTTGCCCTATTGTATTCGGTCCTTGAACTTGTTCTTGGACTTGGGCTAGTGGAGACCAATCATAGTTTTCACTAGATTATCTTTGTATGTTCTTTCTTTTGGGAATAGAAGCAACCATCAAGCATTCCTCTACCTTATACTTGTGTCCATACTTGTTGTGTTGTCTCTTTCAAGCCAAAGGACGGATCAAGCTGCAACTAGTAAACCCACCCCTTGTCTTGATTTCCACGACCATCTGAAGGAGAGCGTCCATCATTTCCAATAAGCCAAGTGCCGGACCAAGCTGCAGCCAGTAGGCCCGCCCCTTGACTTCTATCCGTGACTATTCGAAGGAGGCGAATATCAATTGGCGTTACCCGCATCGGCCCAAATCAACAACTTAACGAGGTGCGCGCAAGAAGCACGAGGCAAGGATTTGGTGTGGCGACTTGGGGCCGAAAGCCGCCCTCCATCAGGAGGCTATTGGTAGTACCTTGTTCGCTCGCTGACTACAAGAAATTAGGGAACAAGCATTGTATTCAAAGAACTTAAGCAAGAAACCATACCGCTGCATCTTAAGTTTGAATTGTAAAGTTTATTTGATTAAATTTTTAAATATTCAATTCACCTCCCCTCTTGGGCTGCATCTCTAGACAACAATGGTGGACGAGAAACTATGGAAAAGAATCCAAAATAGGGGATCCTTCTCGCAGCTAAATCCGACAACTAGCCGGCACTAAGTTAGGCCGCCAATGGCAGCCTTGGAATCAGAATAACAAGGAGAGAGATTGGGCATCTTACCTCAACTCCGACGACATATCAAGGCCAGATCGATGAGGAATTCAACGTAAACCATAACATTTTTGCTCAAAATTGATTGTGATTGAAAGCGATCTTGATGGTGGTGTGCTGAGAGGGGGAAGGGAAAAGTTTTATAGAGAGATTTCTAGGGTTTTATCGAAATTCGACAAGCCTTAGAAGTCCTTCTTCTGCGGTACTTGAGGAAGGAGGTGAACTCCTATCGGGAGTCCTCTTCCACCTCACGTGCCAGTCACATGAGACTTTGTTTTTTTCTTTTTCATTTTGTGCCAAAGTTCGTGCAGATCTTTTGGGCTTGTGCGAGTTTTTGGGTTGGTCAATGGATCTGGCATTGACCGGGCCCTTACATAAGCTTCTTAACAATTTGACTTATTAAGAAGAAGAAAGGTTCAAGAGATTGGTTCATGAACGGGAATCCCAAAGGGAGATGCTTTTCATGGTCTCAGCAATGTGCAGGCGATGCTTACTAATGAGTTGCCGCCTCTGTCGTCCAAGGCGTGGGAGTGGATGCAATGAGAGTTTCTAATGCCTGGAGTTCTGTGCTTCAACTCAGAACTCCCATATGCGTGCACGGTCACTTGCCTGCAGGTTCTGGCTATTGCCTGTGTTTCCAAGAAAGCCCACGGCAGTAATGCTCAATTATTCTATGTATCCTTGTGAAAACAATGTAGATCTAATCTTTCTATAATACAAATTACACATGGCATTGTGACAGATAAAGGTAGGTAAGTTTTTATTGGTCATTTGTAGTGTGTCTTTAAGGGGGTTAATTTCGTACTGGTCTCCATGTTGCTTCTTAAAATTTCCCATTATAATAAACTTGATGAAGCTTTGTTTTCCATTGATTGCTGTTGAAGACTTTGATAAGAGTTTTCATTAGAGACACAAGTTATGTGATTTCCATTGACAAAGAAGTTGTGCGAAACGTTGATTTTACAATGGGTCCTATATTTTAGTTAGAAGACTTGGTTTCTCTACCCATATTAAAGTTTTCTCATCATTGTTAATCAATTAAATATAGACTTGATCACTTTGGGTGATAGTAAAGAAAATAATTTGGTGCCCATGGTCCATACTGAGTTCTCATCGAATCTAATACCTTGTTTCCAAGATCCATTGTCTCCACATTCCTAAATGAAGGCCCTCCACCAACCATGTGAATTTTACTAAGGACTTGATAATTTAATGGTCACTCAACCAGTAATCTCCTTCTTTTATAACCTAAATCCTGGAATATTATATTAAAAACTGACTCTTTCTATGTGCAACTCTCAACTAATACGTTGAAAAATAAAAAAAGAAACTGTATTATATTATTCTATCTTCTTCTAAATCGTTCACCAACCACCGTCACCCTTCTACCAGCACTGCAGTGGTTAGCCTAGCTGATCATTTGAGTTGGTTAAGCAATGATTAGAAAGGGACTTAGATGAAGCCTCAGAATCAGGTATCCCTTTCGATGTGGTTTCCTTATCATAAAGCTATTAGACAATAAGGGCGGCTGCCTTTAAGTTGGCTTGACACTTGGCTTCCCTTTTTCTCCTCTATAATGTTGGCTACCAGGCTTTCGTTCGCTAGCCCATACCTTCGCGTTTCTTTTTCTTCTTATCCTAAGCGAAGAATCAACTAGTTTCCTTCCTAGAGGAAGAAACTCATATTATATTCAGCTTAAGTTAGACTTCAAGCTATTCCCAATCCTCGTCACTACAAGGTTTTCCCATTTATTTCCGGATGGAAGATTCTCTGTTTACCCGTTGTTCATCAAATGTCAATGAATTTTCTATCTATCCTTTAATTCCTTTTCCTTGAAACATGATTGAGAGTAGCAATGCCAATAACATCTAGAGTAGTAGCCTCTAACAAGGGACCTCTTGAACAAAGAAAATGGTTTCACACGTAATGGCGACATCCAATACGGACCCTGGTGTTCATGTGAGTTGGGTCTTGTTGACCCTGAGAAATGTCCGACCCAAACGCTGAGTTAGTGATGGTCGTTAGAGTTTCCGGCTAGTCTGCTATTCGAATTGGAGAGATAGATAAGATGGGATCGCTGCATGCTTCCACGATGATGCTCTGGTGGAGTTAGATGGTGGAAGAACGAAGTCACTTCAGGCAGCGCTCTGATGCCGGTTCTGATATGAAACAGCAAAAATGAAAATTTCATCAACCACCGTCACCCTTCTACTAGCGCTGCAGTGGTTAGCCTAGCTGATCATTTAAGTTGGTTAAGCAATGATTAGAAGGGACTTGGATGAAGCCTCAGAATCAGGTACCCCTCTCGATGTGGTTTCCTTGTCACAAAGATCATAGACAATAAGGGCGGCTGCCTTTAAGTTGGCTTGACTCTTGGCTTCGCCTTTTCTCCTATTTAATGTTGGCTACCAGACTTTCGTTCACTAGCCCATGCCTTCGCGTTTCTTTTTCTTCTTATCCTAAGCGAAGAATCAACTAGTTTCCTTCCTAGAGGAAGAAACTCATATTATATTCAGCTTAAGTTAGACTTCAAGCTATTCCCAATCCTCGTCGCTACAAGGTTTTCCCATTTATTTCCGGATGGAAGATTCTCTGTTTACCCGTTGTTCATCAAATGTCAATGAATTTTCTATCCATCCTTTAATTCCTTTTCCTTGAAACATGATCAATCACTTCCCAAGCAATGCTAATAACATCTAGAGTAGTAGCCTCTAACAACGGACCTCTTGAACAAAGAAAGTGGTTTCACAAAGAAAAGGGTCCTGCTGTTCATGTGAGTTGGGTCTTGTTGACGCTGGAAACTCGTCCGACCCAAATGTCGAGTTGCTAGTGGTCATTGAAGTTTCTGGCTAGTCTACTGTTCGGATCGAAGAGATGGGAAGGGGTCACTGCACGCTTTCACAATGATGCTTTGATTGAGTTAGATGGTGGAAGAATGAAGTGACTTTGGCCATTAGATGGTGGAAGAATAAAGTGACTTTGGCCAGCGCTCCAATGTAATCTCCAATATGAAACAACAAAAATGAAAAAATCCATCAATCAGAATATGTTCAATGGAGAACCTCTGATGTCTAAGTTAGAAACGACTTTTAGGGAACCAAAGAAACATAATATATAGACGGGGTTAAAAACTATCGTCGAGTAGTTTGGAAGCTATGTGCTGGCTGATAAGGCAATAAATCAAGTATTTCATCCATAAATCATTTCCGCATTTCTCGATAGCAGGATTTGCTCAAATACTGCATTCATTAGGAAACAGTCAGCGATACAGCTTGAGTTGTTGCCATCTCCGCACGCCTTTTGGACGACAAAAAATTTTGAGTGCTCAATCTATGGCTAAACGCCGAATTTTTGTTGATCGGTTCATCTCGTCGGCAAAGGGTCGGTCTCAAAAGATGTATACATGTCCGTCCGGTCCGTTGTTTTGAAGCATTACTCTCGTTCAATTGACAACCAAATTAAACAGTATGGTACAGTTGCTTTCCTATCACTTCATATGCAGTGCTCTCATTAAATGCGGAAGTCCCCATGCAGGAAAAGGAGCATCTCGTTTAGGTGGATATGTCCATTTCTCCCCACAACCGTTGAGCTATCGATATCAGAGTAAATTTCGTTTCAGGATTTGTCTTCCATTCTACAGCCATCCCTGCCATGCTTGGGGCCAGCCGCAGCTCTCCAGAAATGGACCGAGGGCAAAGCTGGTCCTCGGGGGATGGGCAGCAAAAGCAATGGAAAATCTTGTGCTTGTGCTGTTTCGTATCTTTGGGATGTCCTCAATGCATTGAACCTCCAAGTCTCAGGACGCCCAACAGAGCCACATTGGGCTGTGGACGGTCCAAAAACTTTTATTTTATTTTATTTATTTGTTTATTTTGATCACAACGGATAACTCATATAATACGTGCATGCAGATATAGTTAATAAAGTCAGAAAACAAAATATCACATAGCTCTCAATAGCTTTCTATTCTCGGTCCACATGGTATCGCAAGCATGATTGGCCATATATATGGCCATTCAGTCCGCAACTATATTGACTTCTCTAAATATATGCTTCATTCGTACAACTTCATCCTTCACTATTGTTCAGATGCCGGTGAACAACACATACACAATTGCTCTCTGCACATGTGAACGCGGATACCCATGTTTTTACGCAATTTGGTGGAAGCCCGAACAGAAGTGGGGTTGGTGTCTTCGTAGGCTAAAAGACCGCGGCTTGGCTCGTCCGTCCTTTTCGAAGACCCTTGCACAAAATCTTTCGGGGGTAGGGAAACCCTGATTTCTGGCCGGTTGTTCCAGGAGGAGAAAAATCCAGGTGGGACCTACAGCAAATCCATGGCCGGTGTAAGTTATTTTTGCCTATTTTATTTTTAAGAAGAAGAGAAAAAAAGGGAGGAGGAAAGAGATTGTGGGGCGCAAGTGAGCTTAGGCTCATAGTAGAGCAATTATTGCTGGTCATCTGGATTCATATCCAAATTAAACTCGTTTTAGTGATGCGACCGACCTTTGATTACCATGAGAGTTCTTATGAGTGCTCTGCTTTAGAGATATCTAAGGTTCAAATCTTAGAGGTCGGCCTTTGTTAAGCTTCCCCAGAAGCGATTAGTCGAGTCTACAAAGCAAAGTACTTGCTTCCCCCATTCACCTTGCCATACCACTAGATCTATAATGACATAACCACGTAGAGCACCGGGCCGAGAATCGCAAGAATTTTAAAGTCCTCTATGGAAGGGTGAAAAAGAAAGGTTCGAAAATTGCCGAATTAGATATGTACTTAATCTTTTTCAGTAGAATACTGAAGGATTGTGTTCTTTCATGGCCACTGGAACAGTAAGAATCTCGTTCAAAATCGCAGGAGTAGTGAAGGTGGAACCAGCAGGATCCAAAATTAAAGCAGCTCTCTTATGTTTCTTAAAAAAAGTATGACGAATGAAACTAGTGCGTCAATTTAGATCTATAATGACCGACGAGTCGAAACATGTGCATAACCACGTAGAGCGCCGGACCGAGAATCGCAATAATTTTAAAGTTCTTTATGGAAGGGTGGGAAAGAAATGTTCGAAAATTGCTGGATTAGATATGGACTTAATCTTTTTCAGTAGAATATTGAAGGATTATGTTCTTTCATGGCTACTGGGACAGCAAAAATCTCGTTTAAAATCGCAGGAGTAGTGAAGGTGGACCAGCAGGATCCGGGATTAAGGCAGCTCTCTTATGTTCCTTAAAAAAAAAAAAAAGGAGATTTGTTATGACAAATGAAAATTTCTTATAATTCTTAAATCTCTTGTTTATATTTATTAACAAATTTCTTACATAGAGACTATAAAACTACCATGCCAACAAGCTTATATCACCTATGAATAATTGGCAGAGAAATGTAAGACCGATCAATATGTTATCATTAATTCCATAATTCAAAGACTTCTAGGTTTTAATGGCCTTTGATCAAAGAAACATCTTGCTTAGATTGACAGCGAATCCAATCCTTGCTTTTTCAGAAAAACATAAATCACCTGCAAAATGAAATTATCTTATTCTAAAAAATGAGAGATGACAAATTCTAACCCTACTGCCTCTGCTTCATTCTCTCATCTCTGGAGCAAAATTGCCACAAGCTGGAGTTACGAGCCGACACACCATCCTGCCATCCCAACAGGGCTCCACGTTACTTCGCACCGCCATTTGCTGTCATTGTGTCATAATAGTCAAATAAAGATACAGTAAAAAGCGAGAGCTAAATTTTCAAATCAAAACTCAGCAGAAGTCATCATGAACAAAGCACCTTTTCCTTGCGACTCGCGAGAGTCCAAAATAATATCGACATGGCAACTGGCGCACACACACAAACAGTCAAAAGAAAAGTGCTGAAAGGACAGCTTAGAACTCGAACACCTTCCATGATTACAGCGATGGTGCCTCTTATCAGAGAAACAAAACAGCAGCACTTCTCACGATGAAGCCGCCCAACCTCATTTACACTCCCTAATCAACCCCTATCTTTGTACCACAAAAGCTTTTCCATACTCTTCCACCAGTTTTAACATCCACCGTCCAACCAAGAACAAGAACAAGAACAAGAACAAAGAGAAGCATCAGCAGCAGCAGCTGATGTCTCTTGCATATTAATAAAAGAAAAAAGATCATTGATCGGTATGGAATGGAATAATGGCACTTCTTGAGCTCCGGTATCCGAATGAGAAGAACGACCGCCGGACTCTGCTGCTCCCGGCGCAACCACCACCGCTGCTGCTCGCTTCTTCTCCACTCCCTCCTGCCTCTTGAAAACAATGCGGATTGTGTCTCAGTAACTCCTGGACTGAAAGATAGAGCTGCCTATCATTGGAGGAATCCATGGAGAATGACCTCCTTATGGGCTGAACACAGAACTGCTCATCCTTCTCCCTCACATTAATGCACTCATCGCCCATGCTCCCCACTTTGTGGAGCTTCCTCCCCTTTTTCCCATGCCCGGACCTCGGCGAAGGATTAGGAGCTTCCATTCTTGGAGTCTGAGCACCACTCTCGTCTCCTCTCACTTCTATAACTACGCTTCCATTCAGCTGTTGATCAGGAGGTTGGAGCATGAATTGTTCGGCTGGAATTGGTAACGGGCCGGTGATGTCTGACCTACACAGTGGGCAGTTGGCATTGAACTGGAGCCAGATATCGATGCAGTCAATGTGGAAGGCATGGGAGCAGCTGGGGAGGAGCCTGAGCTTCTCCTCCTCCTGGAACTCATTCAAGCACACGGCGCACTCGTTGAAGGAGGTCCGCCGCCGGTCGGCTTCGGTGTCGCCGCCGGCCTTTGTGAATTTGATGATGGGGATGGAGCGGATGGTGGCTGGGTCGAGGCCGCGAAACTCCGTGGCGGTGGTGGTGCTGATGATCGGAGGCATGTGGTGGCGGCGGCGTCGGGACCGGGCGAAGTAGAGGCGGCGGATGAGGTCGGCGCGGCGCAAGTTGAGGCGGCACTTGATGGCGAAGATGTAGTAGCTGACGAGGAGGATGGCGGTGGTGAGGATGCCAAGGATGGTGATGGCCAAGATGGGGAAGCTGGTGTATGAGGAGGAGGTGGAGGGTGGGGGTGGGGTTGTGAGGGGAGGCCTAAGAGTTGGATCCATTGGAGGTGGGGATGGGGAAAGAGAATTGGTTCTAATGGAGGAAAAGAAGACCAAGATAAGATGGATTGAAATGGTGGTGATGGGATCTTAAGACAAGATTTGTGGTCTTGGAGATCTGAGGAAGGTCTTTTGGAGTGCTGACATAAAGGCAGAGATGAAGTGAGAAAGAGATCAGAGGAGATTAGGAATGCAGGGGGGAGGGGAAATTGAAAGGAAAGAAGTATTGAGCTGGACAAATGAAGAGGGATAAGGTGAGGTCCGAGAGGGGGATTCAATGGCATGAGATTGGTAATGTTGCAAAAAGGACAAAAGAGGTCATCACTTTATTTTAGAGAGAGAGAGAGACTTGGGTGACAAGAAAAGCCAGCTAGGAGCCAACTAGGATGAGAGCAGAAGCCTTGGGGAATGAAGATATGGCAAAGGAGGTTGAGTCCGCTTGGAAAATATAGTTGGGGAAAACAAGGGATGCAGTTTTTTGGTGTGTCCATGTGTATGAGTCATTCGCTCTGGCAAAAAAAAAAAAAAAAAAATCATCATCATCATCAACAAGGGATGCAGTTGGGTCTGGTCTCAACTTGATTAAGATTGGACACGAATCGATTTTGCGATTTCTTTTGGACAAATTTTTGATTTGCGTTTCAGATTCATCCCCATCTATTATTTGATGAATTTGGGTTTGGCTCTGATTTCTTTTCTAGGCGATTTGGATGAGGTGGTATAAGTTCAAGAACTTGGATCAATTTTGGACTTCTCTTGTTTGGCTCAAATATAGTTGGGAGAAATTGTATGAGATCTAAACACAAGCTAACTGGAGTAGGGTCTCAATTTGGCGTTTATGCATTTTTCTTTTTTTTTTTTTTTTTGTACTAAAGCAGGTGGATGATACCTGATGAGTACGGATACACCTAATAGAATCAAAAAACAAAATACCTTGGAGTGCCTGAGGCAACTCTCTATCTCCACGTTTATGCTCTTCATTCACGAAACTAAAGATGGGACGTAGCTCGGTACCGAATCAATTCAGGTATGGGATTCATTTGGATATAGACGGTCTACTGGAACCTTAAAAAAAAAACATGTAGATTAGTGTATGGGAGACACAACACTAAAAAGGAAAAAATTGCATTCTTTGATTCAAGACATCTAGCACTTAGCGAAACGTTGTACTTTCATTGGGACGGGGCATATTTACCTGAAGGTGAATGGAGCTGCAGACTCAACAGCCTCCTTTGTAGTTGATCATTTCGGCGGACTTTTCTGAACTTTTGATACACATGTATCTAGAACTTTTCGAGATATCTTGTTTTCTGAATGTATTCACATTGGAGCAGCGAGAAACACCCATTTTAGCCAAAAAAAAAAAAAAAGAAGAAGAAGAATAAAAAAAAAGATAAGTTGCCCAAGTGTAGGCTTGTAGCAATTATAGCTTACTGTTATTAAGCTTCTTTTTTTTTTGTGTGCAAAAAGTAAACTGTATAAACTTTTTTTTTTGATATTAGTATTCATATTCCTGTCAGCAAGCTATAGACCATTCAAGAATGCATAGTGAATCATAGTGGCAATAAATCATAATAGATATAGTTTGTAATCTAACCACGTAACGGGTTACATTTATTTAATTAGTTGTATTTTGAAATTACAAACAACTATTTTTCAATAGAAATTAAGGGAAACAAACCTCATCAACACTATAACTATCCAGATCCATTTTTTTTAAGATACACCGTCCAAGAAATAAAATCAGATTTTTGTTTGCTAAGTAAAAGAGGTGTGGTCACGAGGATAAGTCCAAGTCCATGAAAACCCATTACATATTATAAGAGCCATTATGTACAAAGCCTGTATAAATTTGCAAAACTAAGCAAGTGGTTGATACACTGGATCATATTATATTATGATGGCAGGTTTTCTCCGACGACCCTACAGAAGTAAAGGAAGAACGGACCAACTCTAACCCCAAAATAAAAAGGGCTAGACCGAGCAAACCATGGGAAGGCAGACCGGGGTCAGTTCTTCTTTAAATATTCCAAGTCAAACAAGGGTAAGATGCGTGGAAGCCAGAGCAAGAGAAAGGAAGCTAGAGCAGTTCATGTTTGGGGGTCCATCTGTATTTAAAGAGGAGAAAAAGTGCAAGTCAGAAGTCCCTAATCAACAGCCCATCTTCCTCTTTATGAGTGCAAACACTATAGTATAGATCTTCTTGCCCAAAAGGAAAATAGAGAAAAAAAAAATCCTTTGCCTTCTGACTTCAACTTGCTGTGATTCATGAGGAGATAAGAGTTGGGATCAGGATACCTTTAACTATTTCAACATGCCTGATTTGTCTTATTAAAAAAAAGTGCTATGGAGCATACATTGCCATGCTTTCATCATGCACAGTCAAAACTTGTTTTTGATCTGGTACAGTGCATATATCGTATGGCGGATGATAGAAATTCTAATGTAGATAATTGATCCATCATCTAAGTTTCCTATGAAGCAACCTTGTCTGCTTATTATGCAATCAAAAAGAAGAAGAAGAAGAAGAAGAAGAAACTTGTCTGCTTATTATCAGCATCTCATGCCTTTTGCTAAATTGACTCCCAAAAAATGGTGGATTATGTAAGAGTTGAAGAAACAAGTCTGACAGATTTATTCTCAAAAGGTACGTATATCATACGTGTAGCATACAAGTATAATCATAATCATCATATTCTTTGAGAATTGAGGGGAATTCTTCAGCTGAGCTTCGATTTTCTAGTACTCGACGGGCAGCCGGTGTAAATGTATTGAAAAGGATAAGATATATCCCAGAATTAATCGTAGATATATAGGACCTGAAGCAAGCTATTTATACAACATGCACTTAGATTCATCGATAAAAAATTTCAGGGACCGGGAGGTTGCTGATACGGCATGCTTGATGGAGGAAGTGGTGGCTGCAAGTTGACGTGAGCTTTGGCCGGAGGCGATACCGAAGAAATCGGCGAAAACGAAGATGGAGGAGGTGGAGGGCTCGAAGAAGCTACCTCGGCCGAACGCTCGAACAAACCAGGCGGAGGTGGAGTCACGGTTACCCACTTGTGTACGGGATTGCCGACTGGCACGGGAGGAGAATGGGGTGACCGCCCCCTCTTGCTCTCATTGTATACACGGTCGCTCATGACCCGAACTGCGCTGCCGGTTGAAATGAGAGCATAAAATGCCAACAACAATCCCAGGAGCAGTTTCATGGTGGAGTTTCAAGTAAAAAAGCCAATTGTATTGATTTGGTGGCCATGCCTTTCGTACAGTATTGGACTATATATATGTAGGAGAACTAGGCCAAGAAAGAAATCGTCAAAGAGCATGTGGAAGACCTACAAGGGATACACCTGACCTTTTCTAGTCTTTTTTTTTTGCTAAGGTCCTTTTCCAGTCGAATGGGAAAGCCACTCTTGACCGAAAATACGCGGAGCGTTTGAGGCGTCTTAGACCGTGTTTCTTTGGAGGTGGCCTAAAGTCTTGGAGTGCCCCAAAACCGTGTTTAGTTTGGAATGGAAAAATTCTTTGGAAAAGATCAGGCCTCAAAGAAGTTCTTTGCAAGCTTGATTTTGAAAAGATGTTTGATAGTTTGAACTGAGATTTTTCGGTAGAAGCTCTTCAAGCAAGAGATTTTCCGAAGACATTCACCCATTGAATTTATCGCTTATTATCTTCAGCCGTAGTGGCTCTTTTATGAATGGTAAAGCAGAAAATTGGATCAAATGTCGCAAATTGCCAAAATGGGTTCTTAACAGGATTGATCAAATGCGTCGTGCATTCCTTTAGAAAGAAGTGGACAAAGTTAGTGGCTTCCATTGCTTAGTGAATTAGAATTTGGTGTGCAGGTCTAAGGAACAAGGAGGGTTGGGGATCAAAAATATTAAGCAAATGAACCTAACATTTCTTGAAAAATGGGCTTGGAAGTTTTTGCAAGGCTGCACGATTGCCTCGCAGTGGTCATGGAAAACACTTTTTTGGAAAGTTAAAGTAAGAGGACCCTTTATAATACAACAAATGGATCAATTATATGGAAGCATATCATGCAACGAAATAATAATAATCAAATAAATTTTTACTAACCTCCGGCCATCGTTGATTAAGCACCCTTGAGATTAAGCACCAGCATGAGAGGGAAGAGGAAGAGGAAGAGATTTGTGTGTGAGAGAGAGAGGAGATCCAGAGCTTCCAACCTATGTAGGATTTGAGTGCCTTAGGTGATGGATCCACAAGCTTATTTATAGTGCTAGGTTAGGGACCCGAATCCTTATCCATAAGGTTTATCTTTAATTGTTTCCATCCATCACAGAAACTACCAAATAAGATAAACTCCATATAACCTCTTTCTTGATTGGATTTAATTACCATTTAAACGAGCTTTATCTTGATGTGGGATAAGCTTGATCAAGTGGGCCACATCAAGTTTCCTAGAATTAGGAGACGTGCTAACATTATATACTCTCAAAGAAGCTCTCTCTCTCTCTCATGTATGATCGTCTCGAATTGGTGATGCCCCCCTGTGGAAACTCTCACAAGAAGGTTGTTTTATAATGAATTATTTGTACAAATTTCTTAATAATGGTGGCCTTCGCTGTCCTTTTTATAAGAGTATGTGAAAGGCAGCTTTACCAAAAAAAGAGAGAATTTTTATATGGCTTGCCCTCAAGAATCGGCTGCATACAAAAGAAATTCTTGCTAAGAAAGAATGGCAGGTTAGTGATGGATATATGTTGTGTGGAAAAAGACACGAAACGATCTCCCATCTATTAATTAGGTGCCTATTTGCCTGTAGTTTATGGGCAACAATTAAAGTGCAGTTAAATCTAAAAGGATGGCCTACTAGCACTAGTGATTTATGGACCAAATGGAGAAACAGAAAATTTCAACAACCAATGAGGAAAGCTGCAGATCAATTGATTGCTGCTATCTGTTAGAAAATATGAAAGGTGCGAAATGCTCAAATTTTCTTAAAAAAATCAAGTTCTATCTATTGTGTTTTGTAAAAAATCTTATCAACATTTTTCGGCTGAAAGCATCTATGATCAGAGAAGCTGCTTAATCCTCATCTAAAACTTTAGAATAACCTCGCAACATTGGCGCCACACGTTCAGAGACGTTGATCTATTTTTTAGAAGAAAGCCGACTTCATCAGAATACAGAGCTTATATAGTTGCATACTGAAGATACAGGGATCCTACAAATTACTTAGGAGATTGATTCGCTTGTTGAATAGTTTAACATGTCTACTTACAGACAACTATCTTTTGTAAAAGATTTTTATTGCTCTTTTGTATTTTCTTTCTTGCAAATCTTTTATAAATAGTTTATATAAACTTTTTTTCCCTAATAAAGGCCGGGTGGCTTTGCCTCCTCCATCAAAAAAAAAGTTTTTAATGGAAACAGACTTTAATCTAACCATTTTTGGTCAACAAAAATTTCATTTTATTTTTGTTCCACAGAAAAATACAAACGCTTCAATTTTCTAAAATTCAATACCAACTTTTTTTCCTATTATTCAAATCTATTTTACCAGGTTTACATAAAAAAATTAATTTTTCAAAAATACTCCCTTGCTTAGTTGATTTTATAAAAATATCTTTCTATTTAATTATTTTTTAAAATTATCCAACTGTTAAAAATATTTCAATTCTCATTCGAATTCATTTCGTCTCCGGCCATAAACCCAAGGCTTCCTTGGTTTCCAACTAATATGTAGGACCACTAGATAATGAAAGATGTCCTTTCCTTTTTTAACTTTTTGTGGGTTGGTGGGAGAAGTAGCGGAAATTTTCCAACATGTTTTGCACTTCTGGCATTCAAATTCTCAGCTTCCTTGATGAAATAAGCCAGATTTTCAACTTGAGAAGGCGACTTGTTTGGACAGCCGAATCTAACATTTCTGGATGAGCAATAATGTTTCATACTTTGAATGAGAAGGGGAGCAGTGATGGAAGATGTTGGGGGGAAAACCCAAGTCGTGCCAGTCTGAAGGCGCTCGACCGAAGAGTGCCGACCAGAGATACGCTCGACCGAAGAGCGCCGACCAGAGGGGCGCTCGACTAGAAAGCGCCAGAGAGGTGCTCAACCAAGGAGCGCCGATCAAGAGAAGCAACCCCGCCACAGGACACTCCGCTAAGCAACCGGCTCGGCTCGGCACCCGTGCCGGGCCCGTGCCTTAGCCAAATGTCCAATCTCCACCTAATCCTCTAAAGGATCCGACAACTAAATACATGACTCCACTGCAATCTGCCACCATCCCTAAGTCATCAAGGCACGTGATCTCCGCAGGCATTCGGCATGCCCTATCATTAATGCATGAGACCCCCTCAGGCCTCCGATGCACTCGGTCATTAAATGAACACGGCTCAAGGTGATCTCCGGATCACTGAACCATCAAAGCATATGGCTCTCCCTGACCACCGGTTCACTCAGCAATCAATGCACTTGCCATCTACGAACCCCAGGCCCACCACAGCCGGCGGTTCAACCACCCCAACAGGTCCGATCAACCGTGACAACTCCCTGATTCCGGCCTGATCCGGCCTTATTCTCCACAACGCCATTAATGAGCGCGATCGTGCCCAATTATCACAAAAGAAGACAAATTCCCCTGTCACCTCCCAGGTAACATAATATCTTCCTATAAAAGAGAACCTGGGGGGAAAGGGAAGAAAGACACTCAGGCAGACACACAAAGAGACAGCGACACAAAAAAAGCGAAACATTCTTCTCCTCGACCCCCCACATATTAGCCCCCTCTGACTTAAGCTTCGGAGGGCCGGCGCCGGGCTTTCTTGCAGGATTCTCCAGGTGGACGCCACCAGTCAACGCGCCGCCACCCACCGTTCCGGCAAAGGAGCTCCTTCCCTCTCGGTTCGCGGCAGCCCCTGGGTCCAATTTCCAGCAACAGTTGGCACTAGAGGAAGGGCCCGAGTTGCTGCCATGAAACTAAGAAGTAAAGGAGCTTCCAATGCCTCTCGACGTCCTCCACCTAGTCCTGGACACTCTGTCCAGAACTCACCGCCTCCGGCCGAGTCAACTCCTCAAGTTCGGCTGGAGCAGTTTGATGCCCTGGTGCAACAGGCGCAGGCCTTGGCTACCGCTATCCAAGGCTTGCAACCCAGGGGCATCCCGACGGAACCGCTCCCTCCGGCTCCAGTTCAACCGGAGCCTCCTACAAGCGGACTTCTCCTTCGAGGATGGGACTCTCAAGTCCAGGCCTCCCTCTGGAGAGAACACCCAGTTAGAGGCCCTGGTGGCTGGCCACAACCCTCAGAGGCCGAGTCAGTTCCAGGGCAACTCGCACCAGAACGGACCGCTGTAGCGATCCCCCAGAATGATGAACTCGACAAGAAGGTCGAGAAGCTGGAGCGCCAGATCTAGGCACTCCACGGAAGAAAACCGGGACGTGATGGTGACTTTGAGTTCACCACGAAGTCCCCCTTCTCCCAGCATATTGATGACGAACCAGTCCCGCCGCGGTTCAAGATGCTCCAGGTGGAGCCTTACAACGGCAGGGCCGACCCCCTCGACCACCTGAAAAGTTATCGGGTCTTAATGGCCCTACAAGGAGCCTCGGAGGCCATGATGTGCAAAGCTTTTCCAGCAACGCTCCGAGGACCGGCCCGGCTTTGGTTTATCGGGCTGAAGCCGAGTACTGTTTCCTCCTTTGAGCAGCTCGGCAGGCAGTTTGCCAGTAATTTTGCCGCTAGCCAGCCCCAGCGGCGGACGTCGGACTCCCTCCTTGATATCAAACAAAAGGAGGAAGAGTCCCTCCGGGAGTACTTGGATCGGTTCACCGCCGCAACATGGGAAGTCCGGGAGCTCGACTAGTCAATCGCCATGTCGGCACTGAAGACTGGAGCCCGGTCTTACAGGTTCCTCTTCTCTATCGAGAAGAATTTTCCTGCGGACCTCATCGAAATGCTTGTTCGAGCACGGAAGTACGCCAAGGCTGAGGAAGCCGTGGCTGCTAGGCGGAGCGGGGCCGAGCAGACCCCCAAGAAACAGAAAAGACGCCGCGAGGAGCATGGCCAGCCCAGAAGGCCGTCCCCGCACCGAGCCAAAAATCCGCCCCGCCTGAAGAGTCCACCCCGACTACGGGGACCGCCTCAGCAGAGGTCATCACTCCGCCCGAGGTTTCCACCACGGGCCCGTGCACCTGAAGGGAGGTATGAAAACTATACTCCCCTCACCGCTCCTCGGGCCAAAATCCTCATGGAGATTGAGGGTCAGGATTACATCCGGCTCCCACCTCCGAAACGAGATTCCCGAGCTCAGCGCGATCCTCGGAAGTACTGCCGTTTCCATCGGGATCACGACCATGATACTAAGGACTGCTATCAGCTCCGGAACGAGATCGAAACGCTCATCCGCCGAGGGATGCTCGATCGATTCGTGCGAGGCCGGCGTGAAGAAAAGAAAAGAGCCGAGGAAGCCGCACAGCCTGAAGGTTCAAATGCCAACAGGCCCATTGCCGGCACCATCAACACCATCCGAGGCGGGGCCTCAGTTGGAGAAGCTTCAGGAGAAGGAACCTCCTCGAAGCGCCTACGCGCCTCGGAAGCTATCTCCTTCTCAGATGATAATCTGGAGGGAGTCGAAACTCCCCACGATGATGCCGTTGTCATCTCCATGATCATAAATAGATTTGATGTAAAACGCATCTTAATCGATAATGGAAGCTCGGCGAATATTTTGTATTTTGATGCCTACTGTAAAATGGGGATGACAGAGGAGCAACTACGGAGGATGAATGCTCCGTTGGTCGGATTTACTGGGGACTCAGTCCCAGTAGAGGGCGAGGTCGACCTCCTGGTCACGGTCGGGCTCGCCCCCCGTGAAAGTACCGTGAGGATGAGCTTCCTTGTGGTACGCCTGCCCTCGGCCTACAATGCCATCCTCGGAAGACCGGGTCTTAACGCCCTCCGAGCAATGGTTTCGACTCGCCACCTGCTCGTGCGATTCCCCACCAGCCAAGGAGTTGGCGAAGTTCGTGGGGACCATACAGTAGCAAGACGATGCTACATGGCGACCCATGAGGCGAAGCGACCAGCTGAGGTACCTATCCCAGCAACCGACCAGCCTTCAGCTAAAGCTCTGGAGGCACGAGTCAGCCCTCAGAAGGAGCGAGTAGAGCCTGGTGAGCTACTAATCCAAGTTTCTTTGCGCGAAAACTTTTCCGAGCTAACCGTGCAGGTCAGCTCTGGCCTCAATGAGTGCGAAAGGGATCGCCTCGTCAACTTCTTGCGAGACAACATGGACGTCTTCGCATGGTCGCCCGCGGATATGCCGGGGATAGATCTAGAGATCATGGTCCACCGGCTCCAAGTAAAGCCAACCTGCAAGCCCGTGCGACAAAAGAACCGAGGCGCCGCCCCTGAACGACAACGAGCAGCAGCCGAGGAGGTTGACAAACTCCTTGAGGCTGGCTTCATCCGGGAGATATCCTACCCGGAGTAGCTCGCCAACGTGGTCCTCGTCAAAAAAGCCAGCGAAAAATGGCGCATGTGCGTGGACTACACCGACTTGAATAAAGCCTGCCCAAAGGATAGCTTCCCACTTTCCAGCATCGACCAGCTCGTGGACTCCACCTCGGGGCACGAGCTGTTGGCGTTCATGGACGCCTTTTCCGGATACAACCAGATCCGCATGGCGCCAGAAGATGAAGAAAAGACGCCTTCATCACCGACGGGGGTACCTACTGCTATAAGGTAATGCCATTCGGCTTAAAAAATGCCGGAGCAACTTATCAGAGGCTGGTCAGCCGGATCTTTAAAGACCAAATAGGCCGAAACATGGAGGTCTATGTTGACGACATGCTGGTGAAAAGCAAGGTGGCGCAAGACCATATGGCCGACCTTGATGAAGCGTTCTCCGCACTCCGAAGGTACCAAATGAAGCTCAACCCAGCCAAATGTGCATTCGGAGTCACCTCGGGCAAATTCCTTGGTTTTATTATTACACAACGGGGAATCGAGGCCAATCCTGAAAAGATCCGGGCACTCCAGGAGATGACGCCTTCGAGGACAGTCAAGGAGGTACAACGGCTTACGGGCCGAGTTGCAACCCTCGGGAGATTCATCTCCCGCTCAGCCGAGCGCTGCCTTCCATTCTTTGCGGCTCTTAAGAAGCCGAAAAACTTTCTATGGTCGGACGAGTGCCAGCAGTCTTTTGAAGAGCTCAAGCACCTTTTGGCCTCCCCTCCCCTGCTCACAAAGTCTCAACAGGGTGAACTCCTCTACCTGTATTTAGCTGTTTTCCCTGTAGCAGTAAGCTCGGTCCTGGTTCGAGAGGAGGGCAAGCTCCAAAAACCAGTATATTACACCAGCCGGGTCTTGAGGGATGCTGAGACCCGATACTCCAAGCTGGAAAAGACTGCTTATGCCTTGGTCATTTCAGCTCGGAGGCTCCGGCCTTATTTTCAAGCCCACACAATGGTCGTGCTGACCGACCAGCCAGTAAAGCAGATCCTGCAAAGATCAGACCGCGCAGGCCGGATTATTAAATGTGCCATTGAGCTCGGAGAATTTGACCTCGAGTACCGACCCAGACCGGCGATCAAAGCGCAAGCACTCGCCGACTTCATAGTCGAGTGCACCATACCGGACGAAGTCAAGCCTGAACCTGAGCCTACACCAATGGAGCAGACCCCGAGTTTGGCATGGACTTTGCATGTCGATGGCTCTTCAAACTCGGGGGGTAGCGGAGCATGTCTCATCGTCACCAGCCCGGAGGGGGTGGTCGCTGAGCAAGCCCTACGCCTCGAGTTTCCTGCTTCCAACAACATGGCGGAATACGAAGCACTTGTCGCCGGGCTGGAGCTAGCCAGAGAGCTAGGAGTGAAGGACCTGGAGGCCTTCAGTGATTCTCAGCTCGTCGTCAACCAAATCCTGGGTGACTTCGAAGCCAGAGACCCCACAATGCAGAAATATCTTAAGAAGGTACGGGATCTCGCCTCGACCTTGAATTCTTTCCACATCCAGCATGTTGCCAGGTCGGAGAATCTTAGGGCTGACCAGCTGTCAAAGCTGGCGTCCTCCCGCATGAGCGAGCTCCCCAAAGCGACGGCACTGGAGTATCTCCAAAAACCCAATACGGAGGAGCCCGAGCAAGCCCTTTGTATTGAGTTCGAACCAAGCTGGATGGACGAGCTCATCAGCTATCTGCAAGACGAAGTCCTCCCCAGTGATGAACGAGAGGCTCGTCGAATAAAGCGCTCCGCCACCCGGTACATATTGCATGAGGGGAAGCTCTATCGGAGATCTTTCACCTCTTCCCTCCTCAGATGTCTCCGCCCAACAGAGGCTAATTATGCAATGCGCGAAGTCCATGAAGGGATTTGCGGAAATCATCTGGGAGGACGAGCATTGGCCCATAAAATTTTGCGCCAAGGATACTATTGGCCGACACTCCAGAAGGATGCTGTGGACTTCGTCCGAAGATGCGACCGATGCCAGAGAAACGCCAATATCTAACGCCGACCCTCGGCTCCCTTAACTTCTATCAGCTCTCCTTGGCCTTTTGCCAAGTGAAAAATTGACATTCTAGGGCCATTCCCTCTGGCTACCGGGCAAAAAAAATTCCTGGTCGTCTCCATCGACTATTTTACAAAATGGGTGGAAGCCGAGCCACTTGTCCGGATCACCGAGCAGAAGATGTGGGATTTTGTCTGGAAGTCAATAATTTGCAGATTCAGGCTCCACCGCATCCTCATATCCGACAACGGCCGCCAGTTCGACAACCTCCATTTTAGAGAATTCTGCTCCGAGCTTGGCATCGACCACCGCTTCACCTCGGTCGCGCACCCTCAGACGAATGGAGAAACCGAGGTAACAAACCGTACTATTTTGCAGGGGCTCAAAGCCAGGCTTGACAAATCCAAAGGACAATAGGTCGAGGACCTATACAATGTCCTGTGGGCTTACCGGACTATATTTCGAGTCCCCACCGGCGAGACTCCCTTCAATCTAACATACGGAACGAAAGCCGTCATCCCGTTGGAGATCGGACTCCCATCTCCGAGGGTAGAGCATCATGATGCCAGCTCCAACTCCTCACAGCTCAGGAACAACCTCGACCTGATCAAGGAAACAAGGGAGGCCGCCCGAGTTCGCATGGCGAGGTACCGGCAAAAGACAGCTCAGTACTACAACGCCAGGGTCAAAGTCAAATCCTTCAAAGAAGGAGACCTTGTTCTCAGAAGAGCTGAGGCCTCCCGACCGACTGAGCAAGGGAAACTGGCTCCAAATTGGGAAGGACCTTACCGAGTCACACGCATCCGGCGGCCCGGAACTTACAAGCTGGAGTCTCTCGACGGAACTCCCATTCCACGAAGCTGGAATTCTGAAAATCTCCGCGTGCTCGTCCTTCTACCCCGACCACGGTCGGGATGCTCCGATATTTCGGGATGCATTCTCCATCGGCCAACGAGCTCGGCTCGTTCTCCTACCCTGACCACGATCGGGATGCCCTGATATTTCGGGATGACGGAGTACCTACGTGGACTCCCTGAAGATGTTCGTGAGTCCGTGATGCGGCCTCCATCGACCAACGAGCTCGGCTCGTTCTCCATCGACCAACGAGCTCGGCTCGTTCTCCTACCCCGGCCACGGTCGGGATGCTCCGATACTTCGGGATGCGGTCTCCATCGGCCAACGAGCTCGGCTCGTTCTCCTACCCCGGCCACGGTCGGGATGCCCCGATACTTCGGGATGCGGTCTCCATCGGCCAACGAGCTCGGCTCGTTCTCCATTGGCCAACGAGCTCGGCTCGTTCTCCTACCCCGACCACGATCGGGATGCCCCGATACTTCGGGATGCGGTCTCCATCGGCCAACGAGCTCGGCTCGTTCTCCTATCCCGACCACGGTCGGGATGCCCCGATACTTCGGGTTGCGGTCTCCATCGGCCAACGAGCTCGGCTCGTTCTTCTACCCCGACCACGGTCGGGATGCCCCGATACTTCGGGATGCGGTCTTCATCGGCCAACGAGCTCGGCTCGTTCTCCATCGGCCAACGAGCTCGGCTCGTTCTCCTACCACGACCACGGTCGGGATGCCCCGATACTTCGGGATGCGGACTCCATCAACCAACGAGCTCGGCTCGTTCTCCATCGATCACAGAGCTCGACTCAATCTCCTGTTCGTGATCAACGAAAAGTCTGTGATTGACAACAAATTGGATTCTTCTATCTCATCGGCGTCCCCAAAGAACGGACCCCGAGCAGAAGAGCGTCTTCAATCGCCAGGCGAAGTTCATAGCCTCGGCATAAGAACGCTCACGATACCAGGTACCCATTCAATTAATGTCTTTACATTATCTCATTTATTTTCATTCTCGGATTCTTCTATCTTACCGGCATCCCCAAAGAACGGACCCCGAGCAGAAGAGCGTCTTCAGTCGCCAGGCGAAGTTCATAGCCTCGGCATAAGAACGCTCACGCTACCAGGTACCCATTCAATTAATGTCTCTACATTATCTCATTTATTTTCATTCTTGGTTAATTAATTACCTAAATGAACCTCCGACTGGCGTCGAGGTACCTAGTCGGGCCAATCATCGCTCGGCCTCGCCCCTCCTACGTGCATCGTCCAATAGCAAGCTTAGTTTATACCGTCAGCTCGATGAATTCCCATCTCGAGCTGACAGGCGTTCAACCCGTTTGTCAAAAAAAATCCGATCATCCGCCTCGGCAACCCGAGGTCCGGGCTCAAAGTTCGCTAAAGAATTTTAAGTCTAGTGACCCTAGTCCTAGGGCTCGGTCGAATTCCGAGCTAAGCTCGAAAAGACCCCCCCCGAGCCCAAGCACGTCCTAGACATAGCATCGCTATATTACTAGTCTTAGGACCTAAGCTCGGCTGTGCCGAGCTTAAACGCAAGTCCAACTATGTGGCGGACGAAGTTGGGGCCGTAGAGCCCAATTCCTTGGAGCCTAAAAGCGGATCCAAACGAAAGAGATCTAAGTCAACCGAAAGTCAAATCAAAGTACAAGTCAAGCTGCAAGTTATAACAAATATGTATATTCATTTCAAAAAAGCCCGTAGGCTAGGTACAAAGCTCGGACTTGGCCTTAACAAGTATAGAGGCCATCCCGACTTAAAAAACTATACTAGGGCTCGGGCTCGGCGACTTCAGGAATGGCCGGCTCTGCGATCAAGGCCTCTTCCTCGGCAGCCTCGGAAGCCATCTCGATGACCTCGGGGGCAGCCTCGGATGCCTCAGCCGGACTTTCCTGGTTGGCCCCCGGAGCTTCTGCCTCCGCCTCCGACCTTTCGACCCCTGCTCCCGGTTTAAGCAGGTTTAGGTCAAAGTCCGGAAGGAGCCGCCGCAGTTGGTTGCGGAAGTCCTTGAAGCCTTGGATCAGCCCGTTCACGCCTTCCTCTTCCAGAAGGTCACGGAACTCCTCCGACTCGCGGAAGAGCCTAACCGCGTCTTGGGCCTGCTCCCGAGCCTCTTGCTCCCGAGCCTCGTGGTACGCGGCTTTCCGCTCGAGGTTTTTTATTTCCCGCTCGAGCTCTAAGGTTTTGAGGCGGGCGTTTCCCACCTCTTGCTCGCGGGTGGCCAGCGCCAGCTCGGCCTCGGCCAAACAAGCCTCCACGGCGCGCACTTCAGATCTCGCCAGCGTGTGCGCGCCCTTCTCCTCTTCGAGCTCGGCGGTCAGAGCTCGAACCTCGTCCTCGGCCGCTCCCATCCTTGCTTGGAGCGCCTAGCGCTCGGCCTCGGACGCCAGGCACCTTGCCTCGGCCTCCTCGTGCCCCCGCTGATGCCTCCGAGCTCGCTCCTGGTAGTCTTGCACGATGTGCATCAGCGTCTCCGTCTCGTGCAGATGCTGTAAAAAAGAGACGTGAGAAACGTGAGAAATTAAAAATAAAACTTGCATAACTATACAAATAGGAAGACTAACTTACCCGGACGGCAGAGCAAAGAGTGGAGTCCATGAAGGCGCCGCAGTTCATGGACCGAATTTTGGCCTGGTCGGCCGGAAGCAGCGCGACCCGGAGTACTTCGCGCGCTACTTGGGGATTATCAAGGGCCGAATCGCCCTCAAAGACCGACCAGACGGGAGCGTAAGGCACCCGCTCCCGTGAACCCGACGAGCCCGGAAGGCCGACCTCGGCTGGCCCAGGCGGAGCCGGCCCCACAGCCCCTTGGTTGCTCCCCGGCTCGGAACTGGAGGCCTGGGGTCGGACAGGCGGCCGATCTGACTGCCGCAAAACTGGAGCAGGGCGCACGAGCGCCAAACTCGCTGAACTTCCCTCCTGGTCAGCGATGGGGGCTTCCTGCCGACCAGGAATCTGTGAAATTGGCGCCGGACACGGGAGCGCCACCGTAGCTCCACTATAACCCGCGCCCCTATAACCCGCGCCCTCCCCCCGACCAGCTTCGGAGTGCGCGGGGCGAGGAGCGCCCGCCTCGGCCGCTGCGGTCGCCGAGACCTTCGCCTTCTTTCTCGGTTCGGTCGGCTCTCCCGAGAGCTCGGCCGCCCTCTTTTGGAACCGGGCGTATAAAACCTCGCTCTTGGTCACCATCTTTGCGATATCTGCAAGGACGAGCAGGATTAGAATTCAGAACTGTAACAAAATGAAAAAGACACCCTACTGTTACCCTTACCCTGAGGACGCGCCGAGCTCAGGCCAACGTTCACTAGAGCGTCCTCACTTATGAGGCCGCTCAGTAAAATACCGTCTCCGAGGCTGCGGATGGTGTCGATGATCCCCTGTTTGCGCGGAGAAAGCTTGAGGACTTTGTTGACGGACCTGAGTTGGGTCGGCCCCCACCTAGGGTCAAACCCCCATGTCCGTTCAGAACCTAGAAAGAAGAACTTCTTCTTCCAGTCATGAATGGACGAAGGAGCGCCCTGGAAGAGTGGCCGGCCCGCCCGAAGGGCAATGTAGAGCCACTCTCCGTCTTCCGGATTCGACTTCAACACAAAAAGTCGCCGGAAAACGTTGACAGAAGTCTAAATCCCGTACGCTAAACACAGCGACAGGAAACCGATCACTGTCCTCCAGGCATTCGGAGCGAGCTGCGCCGGAACCAACTGGTATTCCGTCAGCAACTCGTTCACGAACCCGTGAAGAGGAAATCGTAGGCCGGCCCAGAGTGCCTCCAAGTACACTCCAATCCGGCCTACCGGAGGATTGGTTACCCGATCCCCCCGCCTGGCGGGCTCCAAACGGAACCCTTGTAGAGGAAAAAACCATTCCTCGGTCATTTTGACCTCCAGTACACCCATGGTGGACTCGACTTCATTCAGACCGGAACCCATTAAGAAGAAGAAAAAGGATTCTGGAAGGATAGAAAAAAAAAGAGAGGGACCTGTGAAGGACGCCGGAGATAAGAAACTTCGGACTGAGAAAAGCTGAAGAGAGGAGACAGTAAGAAAGTAGCAGGAGGCCGGGTGAGGATTTATATAAATCCCTCCAACGGCCCAGATCAGCGAGAAAAAATGCTGCTCCCCGTTCGGATCACGACGCGTGTCGACCCAAAAGACGGAACGCCACATTTAATTCGGGCTGACGCTTCGAACACAGAAGCGCCCCGTCGGATCATGCGGCCCCATCATGAGCCCACGACGCGAGGACGCTTCGGAGAAGGCGTCCCAATAATGAGGCATTTTCGGGAAAGAAGAAACGCCGCCCATTAGAGGCACCTCGAAGCGCCCGATAATTCGAAACGCGCGATAATTCAAAATTTTCTTTAGCTCATAATGGCCCGACTAAAACTACTTCCCGCGCTCAAGTTGGTGGCCAGCTGGAACTCGGGAGTCGGGGGTAGTGTTGGGAGGAAAACCCAAGTCGTGCCAGTCTGAAGGTGCTCGACCAAAGAGCGCCGACCAGAGAGACGCTCGACCGAAGAGCGCCGACCAGAGGGGCGCTCGACTAGAAAGCGCCAGAGAGGTGCTCAACCAAGGAGCGCCGACCAAGAGAAGCAACCCCACCACAGGACACTCCGCTAAGCAACCGGCTCGGCTCGGCACCCGTGCCGGGCCCGTGCCTTAGCCAAATGTCCAATCTCCACCTAATCCTCTAAAGGATCCGACAACTAAATACATGACTCCACTGCAATCTGCCATCATCCCTAAGTCATCAAGGCACGTGATCTCCGCAGGCATTCGGCACGCCCTATCATTAATGCATGAGACCCCCTCAGGCCTCCGATGCACTCGGTCATTAAATGAACATGGCTCAAGGTGATCTCCGGATCACTGAACCATCAAAGCGTATGGCTCTCCCTGACCACCGGTTTACTCAGCAATCAATGCACTTGCCATCTACGAACCCCAGGCCCACCACGGCCGGCGGTTCAACCACCCCAACGGGTCCGATCAACCGTGACAACTCCCTGACTTCGGCCTGATCCGGCCTTATTCTCCACAACGCCATTAATGAGCGCGATCGTGCCCAATTATCACAAAAGAAGACAAATTCCCCTGTCACCTCCCAGGTAACATAATATCTTCCTATAAAAGAGAACCTGGGGGGAAAGGGAAGAAAGACACTCAGGCAGACACACAAAGAGACAGCGACACAAAAAAAGCGAAACATTCTTCTCCTCTACCCCCCACATATTAGCCCCCTATGACTTAAGCTTCGGTGGGCCGGCGCCGGAAAGCCCGGCCACCGGCTTTCTTGCAGGATTCTCCAGGAGGACGCCACCAGTCGACGCACCGCCACCCACCGTCCCGGCAGCGGAGCTCCTTCCCTCTCGGTTCGCGGCAGCCCCCGGGTCCAATTTCCAGCAACAGAAGAAACTAAAATTCAGTCATTGAGGGATATTGAGAATTCTAGTACTGGAAATTAAAAACAAAAATTTGTATGTGCAATATGGAGGTTTAGGGATTGTATGCATGCTAGCTCAAGGGTTTTCCATCGCAATACCTCTCTCTCGGGCCTTATCCAACAAGTGCTCGGCCATCATAATAGGCCCTAATATTCTTGAATGTGAGCAAATTAAATGACTTCTCACAAGCTTTAATATGCTCTTCAACTAAATCAAATTAAATGACTTCGTATAATATGGCAAGAGGAAACGTGTCAGTTGACCGGTTATGTCGCATGGAATTTTAGTCAATTTAAATAAAGATTGGCACTACTCGCATTTTAATTTTTTTTTTTGTGCCTCCTAAGACTGACCGGTGTGTAGCTCTGGGCTAAACAACTAAACATGCCATGGTTGAAATTTAGACAACTTAGGCAATGTTCCTTTGCAAATTGCATGCACTCTCAGTTTTGGCGTTAAGCAATGTGGTTTCATACTTCCAATAAGTGGCTACTGATCCTCCTATCCCTGTATTTCGTCTAAGATTCTCTCACTAGCTACCCTTCCCTTTGATCTCTCCTCCTGCATCTATTGGGGCTCAAGATTAGAAATAAGTAATGCTGGAAAGCACGTAGACGAGAAAAGATTTAATCTATTAGGTGAAGTAGGATTGAGGATTTAGCAATGAAGGTGGAACAAATAAAAGAATAGCCAGGAGCTCTATCTCTTGACCAACGCCGTGGGAGTCCAGCAGCATAGAAGATGACCCCAGGATGCTTGCAAATCTAGTTGGAAATTCAAAGATAATCCCCGGCAGCCTTACATAGCTTAGGATGTCCTATATATGGATATATTACTAAATCAAGAGTTGGCTTTTGGAGCAGATATTCTTAGCCTAGCTATCATGGCATTCTAGTGTAAAATCTTATGGTAACAACAACAGTTGGTTCTTTAATTTGCGCTGCAAGTGATATTTTTGCTGAATAATTTGTTGCTGTTATTCAATAATGGTTACCAAAAAAATATTTTAATGAAAACTTAAATATTTTGTTCCAATTTATTTAAGAAAAAAACAATTTTAATACCAACCTAGAAATATTTGGTTCCAATTTGTTCGAGAAAAAAATCTATATTAATACAAACCTAGATCTATTTGGTTGCTTAATTACCATCACTGTTTCTAATTTCATTATTCTAATATTTATTGTACAAAGTTAAAACATATCCAACTTAGTTCATTTCTTTGCTAAAAAAACTTTTATTTCCTCTAAAAATAAATCAGTAAAAATTCAAGCAGCCAATTTATTACCATCATTTGCAAGTATATCAGCGAGAACCGTTTACACCCTTTAATAAATGCCATAAAAACAAATGAAGCAGCACATTTTTAGGTAAGTCCATGATTTCTTATTGTACATGGTGCATTATCGAAATCCAATATATTAGTGGATGGTAACGAAGCAAAGAACTCATATGATCAAAGAGGTAAACAAGTTTAACAATGATCTTGTGAGGATCCGTACGAACGTGTATTTAATCCCACATCGATTATTCGCTGAATAGATTTTGGATACTTATATATGATCAAGGAATCTAAATAATACTTTCTAGCTAGTCATTTTGGGTGAGATCCTGAATTGTTACAAATGGTAACCGAGCGGACCTGACCCATAACCTATATGGACAAGGGGACACTGCAGCACGGATCCATTGGAACTGATCACGGGCCGATCATGGTATTTGTAGTTAGATTTGAATAGATTTGAACCCTTAGTCTGACGAGGATGTCAAGGCTTAAACGAGAAGAGTATGTGAGGATCCGTGCAGACGTGTGTTTAGTCCCACATCGGTTATTTGCTGGGTACATCTTGAATACTTATACAGGATCAAACAATTCAAATAATATCTTCCAGCTAGCCATTTTGGATGAGGTCCTGGGTTGTAAAAGATCTCTACGTGCATCAGGTCAACCTAGCAACCTCATTATATTAAATATAAAGCTCGCATCTTGTGTCAACAGGCAATCACTTGGAACTGCTTACCAAAAAAACTGCATTTGGAATGGTTCATCCACGGGTCAAGGGTCCAGCAGAGGGTGACGAAATCCGGGCATGGTGGGAATTGCATGCAGCAAGCAAGGTCGCCCCTGAAATCCGGGCATGGCTGGGAGGCATTGGAGCTCATTTTATGGATCATGACACAAGCATTACATCATTTCTTTCGCATGGATCCCTAACTCCACCAATCCATTACTTATGATCAATTATGTTTCTTTATAAAATCTGCATTAGATATCACGTTCCAGTTATGTCACTCAGGCTTATCTTGGAAAAAGTTATCTAATTCAGGGTCCCAGTAAATGCTCCCATGCAAACTATATAAAAAAATCATGCGCTCTGGGTACTTCTTAGGTGGGGCTTTTCTTATTTGGTTCTGCCCGTCCTTGATCTCAAATCTTGAATATAAGACTTTGTTTATAGTGTTAGATAGAGGACTAAGGTAGCAGGCAAGATTCTTTGGAATAAACAACTTTTAGAAGTCGTTTTCCCTGGAGCTTTTCTTGTGGTATGTTTTAATTTATGTCTGCCAGCGAGACCGTTGTATCTTTGCAGGACCTTCATTAATGGAAAAATGCCAACTTCTATTCACTGCAGGAGGCAACATTTATTATTAAAATATTTATAAAAAAATAAAAAAATAAAAAAATATAGTTTTATTTTTTTATTCAATCATATTCAATATATTTCAGAAGTTATATATACTCGTATACGAACTGCATACAAAAAAAATAATATACACTTATATAGAATTACACTAACAATAAAAAATATTACTAACTAATATAAATTGTTATGTAATCGTTAAAACCACTCTAACAATATTATGCTAACAAAAAAAAATTTACTAATAAAATGCCAACTTCTGTTCACTGCAAGGGCAGCATTTATCTGGCCAAGAAATTGTCAAACCAACACCAACCTTTTAAGGACCATTATGGGCCATGGTGGATAGGGTTAAATGTTATCACTGGTCAGAGGAAATTTGTCCAATCCTTGAAGCCGACTCACAGTATTTCCTCTGTGTAACTTTTGTTGGAATATGAGGTGGGAGCGTCCAAAACCATAAGGATTCCCTAGTTATTTTACCCCATTGGTCCCTTTTTTTTTTTTTTTTTTTCGTTAAGGCATTTGTCTTGCCCGTTGCACGTCCAGGCACGTGAATCCTGCGGCCCGCTTGCCGTCTCTGACCAGCTGACTGGCTTCGGCCGACCGATAGTCCGAAATTACGGGTCTACCCATAGAATCTCCTAAAAAGACATGAGTACGCGATTAAATCATCCAGAGGAAGAAGAGCAAAACGGTCATTTCGATCGCCACGGCTGCACGTGCCGTCACGTGGCTTTGACCGTCCGTATAAACGTGTCTCGGATTCGTCGGCCGTTTGTCGCAGAGGAAAGAAGCGCGTCGTCGGCCGCATGCTACGGCGGCGATTCGGTGTCGGGTGGGCCCCAACAAAGTACTCCTCACGGATTTGGTCAACCTTCAAATAGGGAATTCTGTGGCTGTGAATTGGGCTGGGACAGTCCTATTTGGGCCATAGCATATTGCTAATTTGAGGGCAAATTGGGCTTCCTCTGGGGCTCTTTGAGGGCCACGTGTTTGGTTCCCAACTTTTCTTCGCAACTCTCTTTTATATTTGTTGATGCTTATAGGTCTTGGATTTCTTTCTTTTTCCTTGGAAGTTTTCTCCTAATATTTTTTCTTTTTCCGAAACAAATACAAAACAATTCTAGAGTTACAATATGAAACACTAAAAATGATATGTTCATTATAGTCATCTATAATTCATTATATTAAGGCATAAATTCTCCTAGTGACTCTATATTTCCAATAATTCATCATATAGATCCTATTCAAAATTACATTGATCATGATACCAGTCTGGTAGCAGCAGAAGGGCGACAAATTTTTGACTCGCCAATAATAACCGCTGAGCTTAGAGCGGCCTGAAAGGGTGTCTCATTTGCTGCGTGCGGGTCGCCTCCTCCTCGAGGAGGATTCGAACATGGTGACTGGGTGGATCCGGAGACGAAGGTGCTCGGTTGAGGATCGGCTGTTGCTCTACGATATTCGCAGGGCACTGGAGAAGACTGACTCTTACCAGACCACGCACGTATATCGGAAGGCGAACAATGCTGCAGATTGAATTGCTTTCTTCGCAACTCATCACTTTGGAGGTTTCTCCTCGATAGACCACGAGGCTGTGCCTACACCTTTACGCAGCATTTTATTTTTTGATATTGTTAGCTGTATCCACACCCGTCTGGTGTGAGCCGCTAGTGTACCAAAAAAAAAAATTAAAATGTATTTAGAATTCCTACTGTCCTAAAATTAGAAATTATTTGATACACAATAAACATATTTATTATTCCTTGAAATGATATTTAACTTGACATGTATTTACATGCAAACTTTTACTAATACTGTTGAAATACAAAATCATACCTACACACTAGAAAGTCGAAGAATGAGGATCGGTTCCATTAGTGATGTAAGATAGATTGAGCCGAGATCAAGGCCTGCGCAAATTAAACAAGGTTGGTTTGAAATCATTTAACAGGTCCGGATCATCCCTCTCCATTGTGCATTGCCACCAGAGTTGATACACTGCTTGTCTTTAACGTACAACGTCACAAGGAAACAAAGGTCATCAGCTATGACCTCACCAATCCTATGGGAGGGCAAAGTGATAACAGTGTACCACAAGGCTTAGTATGCTCGGTGTTCAATGTTCCAGTAGCAGCTAAAATAAACAGATGCAGATGGCCGAAGGAACTAAGGGAGCATGAAACTAAGGCAGCTGGAAAATAACAAACACCAAATTCATGATTTGATTTACTAAGTAGAAAGTACAAGCTAATTTGTTCAGAATCCTTCCTTTTTTTTTTTGCCCCGCCACCGGTCTCCTGATGATGCAAGGAAATACTTTTCCACCATTCCACTTCTTTTGTGCATTCGTTATATGATTTATGAAGCTCATACGCGTTCTACCAGCTCAGGGAATTTCTCGATTGTTGGAGCTTTGCACTGTATGAGCTTTCCATCTCCTCCTGCACTAACAATGACAGCTTCAGTAGGTGTCTTCGTAACATAGACAGCAACTTAGAGCAGAAGCAGCGGTAGAAACAGAGCAATTTCTATCAAGATTTTCCATCTCCATATTTGCCTCTGTTTGGAGTACTGTTTGGTAGATGTAAAATTTACTAAGAGGAGCAAAAAAAATAAAATTAGTTTGAGAGAGCAAAATACAGAACCATATGCTCCAACTTGCAACATTTTACAACATGTGTAGGAAGCTTATGGAGTCATTTGTAACTTTCTTCTGAAATAACCTTTAATGGTTTTCCATTTAATAGCTTAGCTGTGGTCCATGATCTTTTGATTATCCCAAATTAATTGGGTGCAATTTCTTTCATTAATTGGTCATTGAAAAAAGTAAGCAAGAAAAAAAGTGGAAGAAAAAGGTAGCCTGCTGATGATTAATTAGCAGATGCCACATTGCCAAGTAGTTAATTTGGTGCCTATTGAATACAAATTTTTGTTAAATTTTTTATAAAACTGAATCATAGTTATCACTGAGTATCTAACTCCACAATCATCTTTGTTAACAACCTTATGATTCAGACTTATTGCCAAAATCTAAAGATTTAAATGTCAAAAGTGAGCAAAAGAACAAAACTAGCAGATCATACCTTGCAAGATTTTAACAGTGGGTGCAGAAAGGATGATCTGAAAAATCTAATTGACTTGCCAAGAGAAGTTCTTTCCCATTCTGTTATGCACAACAGACAAAAAGCATGCTTCAAAATACAATCATAATAAAGACAAACACCAGTCCCTACATAGTATTCTAAAAGAGAGTAGAAAATAGCTACACTACATGATCTGTAATGTAGAAAATAGCTCGTAGAATGCAATCTGAAATTCTTACAATTCCTGATTAAAAGTTTACAGAAGCTCAATCTTTATCATTCTGTGAACATAATAAAGTATGCAGAACAAACGAAATATACAAGTTTTCTGCTTACATACCGTTCTCAGACTCTGCTCGCATTCCACTCATGTTAAGTTCTTCAAAAAGCTGCAACATAATAAGTGATACTTCTTATGAGCAAATTACATAAAAAGATTAAGTGTGAACCGCATTAAAAAAAAATCAGACTAATAACATGCAATTTAGTTTATGCAACAAGGTGAAATGTAATGCTGACCATATTCAAGAGAGAGTTTCTACAGGGCGCTGCCGAAAAAATTACAATCTTAAAAAACAACTTAAATCTATCGTAAGGCAACTGCAGCTCCTGACTTTCCTTTCCTATTTATTAACATGTCAAAAAATCAATGAGTCATAATTATTTTGGAGATCCTCTTGTGCAAGATTGTCTCAGACAGAAAAAACAATCTTGAGAGCCTATAACTTAACCTCTGTTTTGATATAAACTTAGCGTCTGAACTTGTCACAATCTTGTGCTTCAAAATTACGAGCATCCCTTGCAAATGTACAATAACTGTGACCAAGTAGCACTACATATCTTTTCATCAAGATAACAAATAGCTCCTTGATTAGTCAGAACTTGCTACAGCAACAAACAAATGTGCATGCTACAACAGCTGAATGCAATGCTCTCGAATCTCCCCATTTACTGTATCTAATTGTTTCTGATTCCTAATTGGTGCTTAAGAAGATATATTCACAGAGCCTTCTTATGGAAAGGGTCCAACTCTGCATCTGGTTTCTCTTGTCTATCAGCTCCGAATGCTGCCCATAAATCAAAACAAGATAGGGGTTTAGCAGCAAAGAATTTAGAGAAGTTGAATCAGCGCATATTGAGCAAATGGACATGGAGATATTTGGTTTGCGACAGTTATCTGTGGAGGAAACTTATCAAGAAATGCTACTATAGGAGAAAGAAATTTGGTCTCCGAATGAGATGGTAAAGCAATCAGATTCTGGGAAGAGCTTTCTGTTGATAATATTCCCTTGTGCTCTTAATTTCTGGATCTATATAAGGTGTCAACCAAAAATCTAGCACTGGCAGATTGCTCAAGTAGAAGAGATGGTAAATGGAAATGCCCCCTTCAGAAGACCTTTCATCGTAGAGCAGTAGCAGCAATGGTCGGATGGAAATCCTTAGTCATCTCATAGGATGGGGGCTGCGATAGACCCTATTGGAAACTTGAAGCTTCAAAAGATCTCTCTGTTAATTCGCTATATAAATTCTTGAACCAAGGTAGTATTAAGTGTCCTACTATTTAACTCCTTGGAAAGCAGCTGCTCCTGAAAAATATAAAATATTCTCTTGGTTGGCAATCAAAGAGAAAAATTCATACTAAGAATAATATGGCAAAGAATGGGTGGAATGTTCCAGGGGGTTGTGTCCTGTGTAACCACCCACAAGAATTTGTAGGCTGTCTTTTCTTGAACTGCAGCTTTGCTAGGAGAATTTGGAAGAGGGTCAAGGATAAGCTGGGTATGAAAGGTCGACCTCCCTCTCGGATATCTTTATGGACAGAATGGAGGAAAGTGGAGCACCACCAAACATGAGAGCAGGTTCGGATCAGCTTGTGCTTGCCTATTTTTGGGCATTTTGACAGGAAAGCAACACTCAAATCTTTCTGAAGAAATGGAATCCTACAGAGTTTTTGTCTGATCAATTACGTAATCTTCTTAATGAATGGAGAGTTTGTTGCAGCTCAAAGAATATGGAGTTGTAAAAGAGTGGAGAACCTGTTCGGCATCAGTTGATGTTGGTTCTGCTTCTTTGAAGGAGTTTTTAGTCTGTACCATATTCTTCATTCTTTAATAAATTGTATGGATCTTATCTTCCCCTTCCTCTTGTTTTTTCAAAAAAGAAAGAAAGAAAGAAAGAAAGAAACATGAATCTTGTGTATATTTAGAAATTCACCATCACCAAATAAAGTAAAATAAGCACCAGCTCCTTTGTACAACAGGATCCTATGATGGTTTGGCCAACTGAAAGAGCTGAATCTGATTGCCTCTCTCTCTCTCCCTCTCTCTCTCTCTCTCCCCCCCCTCCCTCGCTCTTTGCATAAGATCTTACTTCTCTTGTTTTAATTGTAAATAATAAATCATGACAAAATCTGGAATTGAAAGGATAAGGAGCAAGACTAAAGAGCAGCTACTTGATTTTTCTACTAGATATAAGCAATTTTAAGTAATCCGATAAAATCATACCATAAAATTCATTGCTAAATAATTCTCTATATTTATGTAAATATGGAGAGCGAATTTGTGTGCAGTTCTCATCAATTTATGTCAGTTAAACCTTAAGAAGGAAAAAAATTATCTGGAGAAGAGACATTTCTTTTCAAAACATATAGATACTTTAGAAATGTTTCTATATAGCTAAAAACCAATATATGCCTGGATAGATACAGTCATTTGTCAAGATTTTTAGGCGACATCCATCAGCAATACTTAATTTGAAAATGTAGCAGAAGAAACTACAAGTTGCATCTAAAAAACTTGATCAACAAAGATTATGCCAGTCTGCTCAAGAGATACAGAGAGCTAGACATACAAAAACTGGTTTGTTGACATCAGGTACTAAAGACAACTGAAACAAGGAAAACACATCAAAACTTTGAACTAGAATGAAAGGCCAGTGTATATTACCCCACAAAAACAATAGAATGCTTCTTCCGCAAACAAAAACTATTATTAGAATACCAAATTCAAGAAAATCAAGATCATATCCATACAATAATGTGTCCAGTTTACAAAGCTTCCTAAAAATTACCTCAGAAAGGGTTGGGACGGTTGTAGGATCAAAGTCATCACAATTGTCAGGATCAATGGGAACACAGACACGGCCTAGAACATTGAGATCATAAATTGTCAAACATACCATATAGCATCAGGAAGAGTCCTAAATGAACGCCATGTAATGATATAGAAAAACTAAAATAACCAAAAAAAACACTCAAGATATATGAGATCACAAAATTGCCATTCTTAATTCCATAATATTCATGTTAACCTGTTTTTGGGTGGACGCAAAAGGGCGCCTTCAGCAAATGATTCATGTGTTTCGAGACCTGACATTCGAATGAAATGTCATATAAGAAAAGAAAATAAGAGTTGAGAATGTACCAAGAAACCACATATATGCAAGAAAAGAGCATTTTATGTACCTCCATGTCAAGTCTAGGGTAGGTATAAGAGAAAATAATCTCTTCTACACACCTACGAAGCCCTTGTGCCTGGAATATGGTAAAAATGGATGATTTGAGAATGAGTTATTTTGAATAAACATACATAAGAAACCTTATCCCCATGATGTTATAGGAATCCATTGTTATGAAACCTGATGGTGCATCCGAATTATATCTCATTTCTTTTGAAAAGTCTTCTTTTATATTTCTTGCCACATATTCAACCTTCAACAAGTATTATAGATCCAAACAATCTCCAACAATTCCTCCATTTTATTTACATGCCACTTTTAGCCATACAACAATGTATGCAGCCCTAACTTTATGCCTTGTAAGCTTATTGCAGAATACCTAAGCATCCTCATCTTTATAATGTTCTCTAAAATTTAAGAACTCTCTTCACAATGCAGCTACCTGATCCATATGATAAAGCAGGTTCCAAAACATCATATAGAATTTTCTCTCAGTTGTATTCAAAACAAACAGATAGATACGTCAGAGTCACATCTTTACTTAGATTCATTGCTTTAGTACTGTTGGACAGATCCTCATACCTCTTGCAACAACACAAATCCAATAAAGCAAAAACACTTCATTAAGAACCTCTTTTGCCTCAATTGAAGCTACATAATTGACTTCTAGACTTTCCATATACTCATTAACTGCATTCCCTGTATTTTTGTTTTTCTTGTCAAGGAGTTTACGCAAAGCCTAGCAATCTTTCACAAGTACAGAAGGAAAATAAAGAGGAAAAGAAAAGAAAAGAAGAGGAAAGGAAGAAAGAAAGGATCAGAAGAAAAGGAAACTGAAAAAAAATGGTGCAACACAAAATGAAACTAAAAGTCAGCCTTTCCTAAGCACGGAAGCACAGGCTTGATAGTATTTGTATCTTATTCCTCCTAAACTTATTTTGCACTAATTCTCATCAGTAAACATTGTATTACCTAAAATTAACAAGAGTCTATTATAGGATATTAATTATTTATAACAAATGTTAAAGATAAGGGCATAAATGAACATTTGGAAAAAGCCTATTGAAGGAAGCCCCATAGTCTCCCAGTAAGTAGTTTGTACACTTGTCGTTATGAAAACACATCTTTGAACATAGTTCATATGATGCATCCTGTCTTTCATGCTCTTTATCAACCAGTTTCTCCAAATTCCATCAAAAGTTATAAAACAAATAAATAAGATAAAGCCTGCACTATGTATAAATTAGGAATAAGCAAAATAGATAAAAAAGAATCAGACCTTTTGCTTTCCTGTCTGCAAAATGTGTTTTAATTGCTCCCATCGAGCTTTATTAACATCTTCTTTAGAAATGGAGGACCTTCGATTTCCTTGCCACCTGTCAAGAATCTCAGCAGCAATAGCTGAAAAGACAATATTCTCAGAGCAGGGGAAAACGATTTCCCAGGCAAAGGAAGTAAGACCATCATGATTAGGTAGAAAATGCCATCTCAAACAATAAGTATCTGCTCACATTCGTCAGGTATAAGTTCAAGAATCTTCTGACATCTCTCTTCAGATTCTAGTAGTTTTTGGCTGCAAAGCAATTTCTCTTCAAAAAAGCCCCTTAGAACATCTGTATAGGTTCTTCTGCAGAAAAAATAAACTTCGACTGAGAAAAAAATACTGGAAATAAATGTCAAAAGAAAAGATATATGAGTATGCAAAAGAATTGAATCAAGACATACGCAAGAAAAGGATGAAGAACTGGTCCTGTTAAAGTTACTTTCTTCGAATTATTTTCACCACCCTAAATCAGAAGCAACAACAATAACTTACATTGCATTATTTGCTAAAAAATTTCTAATATAAACCAATTCTGAAAAGTAGTGTAACCTTGTAAACTCGGAAATAGTCAGCAATTGATGCCCTCTGTTCATTGCTGAGCCTGGAGAGGGACGATAAATTGAATTATAATTTCATTACAGATGGCGGTTTTAGTTAACAAGAATACAATGCAAAATTGTTTTCGACTTTACCTTCTTGCCCTTGCATCACATACCCAACAATGGACACCTCGACGTCCACTATATACCCATAATATGTGGTTGAAACCAAAATCATCTGCAGTTTCATGTTTTATAGAAGTCATATATATTTGCATGTATGAAGGCATGGCTTTGGAACAATATATTCGATTAAGCTTTGATGTTTTGATATTAACTTTCAGAACAATATGTGACATAAAACTTGCAATAACCAACCTCTAAGTGCACTATCCAAAACCTTGATAGCAATGGTCATTAAGGGCCAGCAGTCCAAGCAGACATCAGCCCCAGAGCAGCAGTATCGCACATCATCGTAATCCGACATATCCTGTCAAGCATATGGCAGCAAATCAGCTGAGCGATACAGCTATTTTATGATGTTAGAAAATATTGATAATGCTCCATAATAACCAAATACTTATGATCTTACAATGTCAAAAATAAGCTCCCTTTCTACAGGTGTAAAAACATTATTCCCTGCCTGTGCATATGCATGCCTTTTTGCAGGCTGGAAAAAACACAATAAATAGAGCAAAAGGAGAATAATTAAAGGGAAACATATTGAAAGCAAGTTTAGAACCACTTGCACAACTTAAAAGGGCTTGTTATTGTACATCTACACTATAGACAGGTCCAAAATCTATTTTGAAGGGGCACTTCTCTTTGATAGCATTCTCCATTTCATTTGCATTATTGAATGATTGAAAGCGCACATATATGTCATTTTCTAGAGTGAACGAAAACTCTCTTCGACCAAAATATGAGTGGTCGCATGCTGGATGCTTTCCATCTGCAGAAACGAGCCGAACATATGTAAACAATAATATTTTTTTTAAAAAAACAAGTTAATAAGAAATAAATGTAACATGTTCATGAATCAAATGTCATTTACCATTTCCATAGGACAGCCACTTATATATATCAGCACATGGAAATAGCTTTCCTGCCGTAACAGCAACCTCACAATTAGCATTCAGAAAAATTTAAGCATCATAAGACAATGTGTTGAGGAAAAAGTATTTAGTAACAGCTATGCAAGGGCATTTATGGTTTTGATGGAAATATAGATAGACCCATGTCAGCATGTCCATGCAGCTTCGATACCCAGAAAACAAACAATTAACTAAAAAGAGACCGCTTGGGAAGAAAAGGGCCTACATCTAAATTGTGGACCCTATAGGAGAATAGATAATTGCTAAGAAGATCTTTCTTCTTTTATTTCTCTTTTACCAAACACAAGCAACTCCAGCCCTGAGGATCAGGAAGAAAAACAGAATTCAAAGGAAATATTGATGTGACAAACAAGTGTGTCGCTCGAGATGCATTTAAGCTGAATCAATCAATTATTGATTTTCCATCAGAGATTAGCAAATTGAATTTTAAATAAAGTAACCAAGAGGTAAACCTTGCCATTCTTGGTGATTCTATGAGAAAAGAACCTCAGTTCATGTCCCTAAATTGGTACTACATTGCCAAAAAATATAACATCATTCCATGAAATCCCTTGGATGGTATTAATCAAGCGGAGCTGGAGTAATACTTTGATTGTTAAAATTTCAGCAAGTTCTGAATTTGGGAAGCAGCAATAAACATTATGCAGTAGGAAATAAGCAAAAAAAAAAAATCAAACTATTACCATAGTAAATTTTGAGATAATCAGCATTAAACCCTGCAGGGCCTGCCCTAACTTGTCGGCTCTCTGGACCGCCTCCATCAATTTGCATGCCATCTCTTTCAACTAAAGCTTCTTCTTTAGTCATAATCCCAGATTAGAACCTAAATGGATGACAAGAGTACGCAGCAAAAACTATCACATCATTCCATCAATAAACACAGACAAGAGACTTCAGAACGTGCCCTAGATCAGACGATTATCCAATTCATAACCTATTGCACACCAAACTAATTCAATTCAGCTTAATCATTTCAGACAGAAAATACCCGATTGCAAAAAAAACTAAATGAACCCAGCATCGACCATAACTAAGAACTGGATTCCAACTATCCATCGAAATAAGGACCAGAGGAGAGAAGTGAGTGAGAGTGAGTGAGTGAGAGAGAGTGAGAGAGAGAGAGAGAGAGAGAGAGAGAGAGAGAGAGAGAGAGACTGAATCAACTAGTATTAGCGTTACCGATTTCTTCCGCCTGACACAAGTGTAGCTGAATAGAACCCGGAAGCGTAGGAGAATTAAGTCGATTAACGAGAGGCGAACAGAAATCTAGAGAGAAGGGTTCCAGGAAGAAAGCGAATCGTCAAAATATAAGGAACGGCTCCAAGGCGAGAAAATGGCGGGAAAAGATGCTCGCCGTGCCGCCAAAACCCCGCACGTAGACCGATTGCGATGCCAATCAGTCCTGAAAGAAAACCGGACCGAACCGGTCCAGAGTTAGCCCGGCCGACCTGGAGTCCGACCCGAACCGAAGGATTAGGGTTTTTCCTTGTTTCCAGAGATATTTCTTTCCCTGTTTCCTGAGTTATTTCTTTTCCTTCTCACTTTCGAGATCAAGAAGGGCATCCAAGAGCGATGAATTCTCAGGTAAACGATCTGAAGTCCCTTCGGATAACTTCTCCCGATGATGACGAGGAATTGGTGGAAGAAATCGAAGTGGAAGAAGGAGAAGATGAAGATGATGAGGAGGAAGAGGAGGGAGTGACCCTAGGTTTCGTGGAGAAGCCCAAAAATCCTTGCTTTCTGCTTCGCCATCTGTTTCCAAGCAAAGCTGGAGGCGTCCCGGTACTGGCTAAACCCTAAAAGCCCCTCCTCTGTTCTCGATTTCCTTCGGATTATTCTTTTTTCTTTATTTGGTTGAGAAATTCTACCTAATTTTTATATTTTTAAGTCGTGGTTGGATCCGGTGGACTTACCACGAGAGAAAGCTCGAACCTGTGGCTTCTGTGGAGAGCCTCTTCAGTTCCTTCTTCAGGTAATTAGTGTTTGCTACTCTTTTCCTCTTTAATTTCTTTCACCGAAGGCCCTTTCAAGAATTCAGCGGTAGAATGTTGTGAAATTTATAGGTTTATGCTCCAATCTCGGAAAAAGAATCCACGTTCCATCGCACGTTGTTTGTGTTCATGTGCCCGTCCATGTCATGCCTTCTCCGAGACCAGCATGAGCAGTGGAAACGTGATAAGAATCCTCGTAGAAGGTTGCGACTATGTTGGATTTTTTTTTTCAAGTTCTGTTTCAGTTATATTATCTTTGTTTTTATTGTGGCTGTAATTGTTCCATTAGTTATCTTGCATTTTGAATCTTGGCAATGTATGTTTGAAGTGTGAAGGTTTTCCGTTGCCAATTACCTCGGTCTAATCCATTTTACTCCAGTAAGCCTCCGAGGCGTGATGGAACTGACAAGCCACTCACTATTGGAGGTAAATTTTGATTTCCCATTGCAAGACCTTTGATTCTCTGATAGGATTAGGTTCAAGGTAGAGAGATTGAGTTTCTCCAACATGTTTGATTCCAAATTATTGTTTGAACAACCATATATATAGTTCAACTTGTGAGACACTTCTACTTTTCTAATTATTCAATTGCCTGTTAGCAAAGTTTGTATTTAATATTTATTAATGATAGACCTGTTATAAGACAATGGCCTTCTAGTTCCATGATAAGCCTTTCCCTTGTTTCTAGTTTTCCTGGTCTAGACTTTTTTACCAAGACTTAAAGGGTTCATTACCAATGCTAGAACCAGCTTGAAATTTTGCTTAGTTCTTCCATGAAGCTTCTTAACTTAGAGTGATGTTTTACAATATGACTCCATTTTAATGAGAAAAGAACTGGATGTTGATAATACTCTCTTTTAAAGAATATTTGCAGAAATTAGGTTAAGCGTGGTGCATTTTCTTAACCACAGTAATGCACAAAGACTTGCCAACTCAGGGAACTCAATTTTAAACAGTTCTTAGTCTGAACTAGTTATCAAGTAATAAAAAGACTACCTCATTTGTTCAGTCCAAAAGTTGAGAACTAGTAAATGATGTCATTTTCGTGACCAGATGGGCTTATAATATTACTATAGTTATCAGATGTGCCTTAAGTTTGCTTAGAACTAGTAAATGATGTCATTTGTTGTAGGGTTCACATTTCCTTGCATCCTGCCATGTTGTAGCCATCAGTGAGCAGAAGAAACAAAAAACAGAAGGCTATAAATTGATTAAATACAAATTTTTATCTTCTAGCTCCATACCTATTTTTAATCATTGCTCTTGATTGGAAAGAATAGTTTCATACTGATTTTGGGCCTATCTGATCAATTCTATTAGCGGCATGACGGGGACACTAAATAATTTAATATCAAAATAGCTGAATAAGTTCGAAAAAATGTCTTTAGAAGAAAGTAAAATGAATTATACATTTTTCATGCATATTATCATGCTATTCTCCATTTCTCTTTGCTTGTACCTTCATGTCCTAATTCACTTTTATCTCTTTATTGTTCAACGTTGTTGATTCTTCTTGTGAAGTTGTTATATTTGTGCAAGTTTTTAGGTTGATATTTTACTTCTTGACAAGGTATGCCATACCATACCGAGCCGGACGGTATGGAGCGTACCATATTGTACCGATTTGGTACTAGTATGCGGTATGGGGGGGCATTCCAACACTCGGTACACCGAACCGGCCTCTATACTGGGCGTACTAACATAGTAACTGGGTGGCACCGGTATGAAGTCTAGTATCGAGATGGCGTACCTTGCTTCTTGGTACTCATGTTTTTATTTTTGTTTTATATTCATGTGTACACCTATCAATATTTTTTTTTCTTCTGACTTTTGTGTGTTCCTTAATGCCTCAAGTTTATATTTGAGATATGATATTGACATAGAGATTACGATGTGAAAGTGTAGTTTGTGAAGAGGGCCATGATTTGTAGTTTTGCTTTTTCATTATTTTTTTATTTTAAAAAGTGAGTATATTCTTATCGCCTCTATGCTAAATTGTTTAGCCGTGCTCTGCTCTTGGTGTGGCACATGGAAGGGAGATAAAATTTGTAGTAGTTGCAGGAGAGCACGCTACTGTTCTGAGAAACATCAGGTACTTAAAGTGAATATTTCAGTTTGTCTTATTTTAAGTTTTTTTTTTTAACCACAATTGCAATCTATTATCATTTATTATCAGGGTATGCATTGGCGATCAGGTCATAAAAATGACTGCTGTCAGATACTTAGTTCTTCGGAAGCTTCTGCATCTACACCTGACAACAATAGAGGGAAATTACCAGCCATAGGCAAAGGTAAGCGCTGCATGATCATTTATGTATTAAGTTGTTAATCTTATAACTAACATATATTGTTTGTTTTCAGCTGCATGCAGCACTCTATGGCCTGAGTATGAGATTGTGATCGAGGATGAGCTTGCATGTGATACAGAAATGTCTGAAGACAATAGTTGTGCAACTGCTTTGGTGTCTAAGCATGACAAAATTGATGAAACATTTCAGTTGTTGTCAGATAAGTTTGAGGTTTGTATCCATTATTGATGTCAGATTAGAATTTTTGTCATTAAATCATATGCAGCTTTCATTACTGGGTTGATGCAGGCTGATGACAATAAGAAAAGTTGGGCATCTTTTGAAGAGCGAATTGCTAAAGCCCCTGAGCAAGTGTTGAGGTCGGTACCTTTATTTCTCAGAATAAAACACCACTTTTGATTGTATCCTTTATGTTGAACATTGCTGATCCAGTTGCTCTGGTGCATATGCTCTGAAGTATTCCTCTTAATGTCCACCACATTGTTTTTGCCTTTGTCCGTTAGGTGATCTTCTTAATCCTTAAGCGACCGATTAACTGCTCTAGATTTAATTGCCAAAATGATAAGAGTTTTGTTCGTGATCAATATGCTTCAGTTATGTTTGTTCTCTTTCTATTCTCATATGTATATAAACCAAATGATATTAATTGTAATATACTTTTATACATCATTTGTTCTTGCAGAAAGTTGATTGGTTGGCTTTTTCTTTGTTTTTTGCTTTTTTAATATTCCAATAGATACTGCCGAGATTTGAAGGCGAAACCACTGTGGCCTTTGTCAGTTGGCCGTCCATCTGAAGCAGATCTTCCTAGATGCAACTACTGTAAAGGCCCTTTATGTTATGAATTCCAGGTCTGACTCAATAACTCCTAGTGGTAATTTCTTTAGATTACCTTTTTGGTCATTAATTTCTTTAGATTATTATCTTCTTGTTAGATATGCACATCCACAAAGGGATGTACTTATGCATGTTGACAAGTCTCAACTCGTTTACAATCAAAAGTGCATACTATGATGTTGATGATGATGCTTACTGTTATGGATAAGGAATTTTCTTTACTTCCATTAGTTAATATATTCTTATTTCTACTTATTGATTCGATGTGCACTAGCATGTGCCAGGTTCTAGCCAGGGGATACCATCACTGTTCTTCACTTTCTTTAAAATATTCTATTATAACTGTTTATGATCTGAGAGATAATCATTCTTAGTCATCTTTTCTTATTCCCATTTCTCTTGCTTAATTTTCCTACAGAGCTTCATTGAGTTCCATGTTTGATAAAATAATCTGTATTTGTTATTTTGCAGATCATGCCTCAGTTATTGTATTACTTTGGTGTGAGAAATGATCTTGATTCTCTTGATTGGGGAACCATTGCCGTCTACACGTGCGTAGCTTCCTGTGAAGCGAGTGTGAGCTACAAGGAGGAGTTTGCATGGGTTCAGTTGTATCCTACTGCAGCAATACCTTAGTAGTGGTACAACATTGATGAGCAAGTCACCTATGATACAGATTCAGGTTTGAAAAATATTATCTGCTTTTATAACCGAAGTTACTATTGAAATACACTATCTAATTGCTTTTTTTAAAAAAAATTTTGTTCTTTCTACTATTCAATATGTACTTGCAGATGCCCGTAGAGGTAATCATCACCAGGTGGTTATAATGGATTTGTGTAATCAAAATTAAATACATGATAGTTTGCATGGGCAAGTGCAATAATTGATTTTCAGATCAAAGTCTAATTAGATAGTGCCATGTGAAGAGGATCTGGTTTACTTGTGCTCGTGATATGACCTTCATGCTTTCCTCTCCACCTGAGATCTGCCTGAGATCATGACAAGATCTTTCACTTTGCTACTTAAGAGAGGGTTTGGTATACTAACCTCCTTTAGCAGCCTGCTGATTGGGTTACTCTAAGAATCCTTTTTGTAATAACCATAAACATACTCAGGTAAAACTTAGTTTTATATTGAAGATTTGAAGGAAAAGAGAAAGATGAGAAGAAGGAAACATGTCAAATGTTTATTTATTCTAGATAGACAATAACTTGGGACATGGGAGTCTAGTTTGAAAGACATAAGATGAGGTTGCAGTCAAGCTAGTGGTCCTCATCAAAATGACTGATAGAATGTTGTTAGTTCTGGATTCCTTTCTGTAGTACTCCATTCCATTATATGTGGAGTCAGAACAGGTGCTAGATTGTTAAGGTTGCAAATATGGACAATAACTTTTTGAATGGTGTAGGTCGATCATCACACTGTATCATTGGCACTTTCAGAGAAGATGAAGACCTAGGGTGAACCATAAGCTCACACCCTCATCATTACTGTGAAGGGAAGTTGATAGTGGGAGGGAAATCAAGGAATTTGGTTAATTCAGCTAATAAGGTGGTTTACAAATATTTTTAGGACCATTTTCTTCCTTTTTTTCGCCGGGATTTCTGGAAACCCCAATTCTGGAAGCTCATGTAGTCACGCACATGAAATTAAGAGCACCATGCTATAATCTGGCTCTTCCACCTTTCCTATCTTCACCACTTCTCTCCTTTTCATTAAGACCATGGCATTTCAGATCTCTCTCTCTGTCTCTCTCCAGTGTGTGTACGTGTGTCATGCACATGCGGAGGCACACAGATTAATAATTTATCTTCCTCCCCTTTTATTCTACATTGGTGCTTAAATAAAACGTGCATAGCTCATGACCTTGACTGCTGTTAACTAAGTAGCCACCTAACTCACGTTTTGATAGGCGAAACTAAAGCTCTTATGTTATAAAATCTCTGTTTGAAAGTTTCTACCCTGTTGACTTTGTACTTTGCCTAACTGGTGATATTTATTTTCTTAATTTTCTGAAACATTATTCCAATGAGTCAGTCACATAATTTGGATGGATTGAATTGCTATGCTTTTCAATTTTACATGTTGAATGTACCTGACAGTTTTGACACTGACATGATACTTTGTTTTCTTTGAAGTCAGGTCTCAGTTTCTAAATCTCTTTGGCATGGGAGAAAACCCCAGAAACTGGATTGGAAAACCATATAGCATGCCTATGATGAGCTTCTTTGGAGCAAGTGTGAACCACAGAGAGAGAGTTTTATTTACTCTGCTATGCCCTTTTCACGGCAATTCCTCATGAGTGCTTCAGTGTTAGGAATGCACTAGCAAATAATTTTTTCTAAATTACATTTCTATTGTCATGTTGTGATGTCTTTTGTATGCTTAATGGCTTCTCCAAGTTTCTCTTTGTTACTTCTCTCTCCCCCATTGTTGAGTCTTTTGACCGCTGACAATTGGCATCAGTTGCGATTTTGCATTCACTAACAGATTAACTTGATAGAAGAAATTGATGGAGAGTTATTTTCTGCTTTACAATCAAGTCTTTGAATTTTGCAAAGTGTGACCCTCCTATATGAGATGAGCCAATAATATTTTTTTTAAAATTAACTATCTATATCACAGCTCCTCTTTTACTGTATTCTTCTAGTGATCGGATGATGGCCTGATGGTGGCATGTTTCCATGTTTGAGTCTCGTCATACCGGTATGATGTTGTCTGGGTTTCGTTTATATTGCTGGAAGAGATTCAGCTTTTTGTAAAGATGAATAGGATCTAAAAGGTTGTTTATTACTTTGGTTAAAACAACTGAAAGTTCTGTAATTTTTCTCTCTCTCTTTTGTTCTTTCTTCCTTTCTTTCTTAGGGCCACATAGAAGTCTTTCATTTCAAATGATGAAAGTTGAAATTATGAAAAGAACATAAAATGCTTTTTAACCTTTTTTCTGGGGTGGATTCCAAATGGACATATTGAGGTCTTACTGGTCAAGCCCTCATTTTGTAAATTTATTGAAATTTACTCTCTTATTGTTCTTCAGCTCTCTTTTTTTCCTCTTTTAGAAGGCCTGCACATTTTTTTCATCGTATGCACAATCTAATACATCGGACCGGCATTCGGCGGACGGATAAGATTCGAATGCAAATATTTTGTTGACAATTTTTCTATATAAATTAAGTAATATATTTGTTAGGCAGTTTTCCTAAAAGAGGGAAGAAATGGAGAGAATAGAGAGAGAAAAAGAATGTGTTAAAATCTGTATGAGTGAGTGAGTGAGTGAGTGAGTGAGAGAGAGAGAGAGAGGAGGAGGAGGAGGAGAATCAGAAGCAGTAATAGAAGTTGCAACCAAAAAGAGTTCATGGGACTTAAGGAAGCAATGGCTTGATGAGACTGTAGTTACGAGTGCAGATGCTCTGTTATATGCATGGTATTATCTTCCTATGCCCTGCATGTGATAATTCTGTGCTTCGAGATCTATGATCTATCAACCAATTGCACGCCCAAAACAGAGGTGACAACAACTATTAAATCCTTACTTACAGGAAAAAAAATCTGCTTTTAAACTTTCTATAGAATTAAATTCTTTTCATTGTAATACTTCAATATTTTCCCGTGCATATTGGAAGATTTAAACAATAGCGTCATATTCTTATTGAACTACTGTTATAATGAGACAAACAGAGAGAAAACGGCCATTAGTTTACCCACAGGCAAAAGATTTAAATAGGAGCCTCATATTCTTATTGAACAACTGTTACAATGACACGAGCAAAGAGAAAACAGCCATTAGTTTACCCACAGCACTAAAAATTTTTGCCTACTGTGATGAATCTTGGCAATGTACAAACTACAAACCCTGTTTCTTGAACAGCATTAATTTGTCCTGCATACGGTGGCTCGTTAAGTTGTTTTTTCACACCCAATAATATTAAGAGCAGGAGATTTTGCCATGCAGGAAGATCGAGACATTTGGCATTCCAAAAATTCCATGGTGACATGAATTCACCATCCAAATTATGATGAACTGATGGCGAAGGAAAAACAAACATAAAAGCAGTATCTGAGACTTGAAGAACGAAACCAGCCTAATGAGAACATGTAAGTGGCTAGTAAGTGCTTCATACGTCTTCTCCTCACCCATGAATTACTTCTGCCCAATTTGATAGCTCCATTCTTCTAACCACCACTGGCTGCTATGGATTACTCCAATTTAGCACGGAAGCAAAACTTTAAAGAAGTATAAATCTGAGGCTCACATGCGATCACTTCATAATTTAGTGGTTTCGGTCTTGTCCATGACCTAGAAGAAAGTCTATGAACTCGACATTATGAGATTGGAAGCATTGGTACTTACGTTTGGCAGGTCATAATCCATCTCTAATGAGTTCTAAAGAAGTGGAGACAGGAGTAAGTTATATCAGCGTGCTCAAAATCCAAAGCCAAATAATGGAAAGCCAAGCTACCAGGCTTAGAATAGGTTACATGGAGAGGTACCTCTATCAGCACCATACAATGAATGAAAGAAACTGTTTTGGAGAGACAAAAGGGAAGACAGGGTGCAGCAATAAACTAATGGTTTTAGTTTTTTGGTGGTTTGTGTCTGTGATTAGGGGCAGTTTTCTCCCAGGGAAAGGTAGATCTATCAAGGGCTATTAAAGTGATAGTTTATGGTTGGCCCACACCCAACTCATGGTTTTAATGACATTGTTATTCCTAGCTAACAATGTAAAAAATAAAAAGACATTGTTATCCCTGAATATGGGTCCCTTCAATACCTGTCTTTTATTATGATAAAAATAGCAACCATCTTGTTTTACTCAAATAACCACCATATTTCTCAAAAGAAAATGTTTTCACTCATTTATTGACTATTATAATAGCTATTACTTGCTGATATCATAGGATATAATTGATAATAATGAAAGATAATAGTATTATTTGCTCAGGTTAATGTATTTTTTGAACTGATACAAGATTTTGAATTACAGATGCTATATTTATCTAGTGAAAAATAGAAAAGTTCTATAACAACCTTTTTTTCACTATATAATGATCACTATAATGAAATACAAGTTGCTAACAACTTGATTGGTGAATTTGATCCCTGGCCTCCACTTGTGAAGTCGGTCCTTTTGCCATGATTTGGAATTAAACAACTTTTACGTAAGCATTGTGAGGGAAATGGATCAGAGTTGTTTATTGGCTTATAAGGAGCTTCATCATTAGAAAACTACCATGTATGGGATCATTTGTTCTCTTGAAACTAATGCCTCAAATAATAGGAGACTTGGTAATCCTATTAGTTCAGTTTGTCAAAATTCACCAATTATCATTTTCTATGATGTTGCATTTGTACTGGACTTGAGTAGGAATTGTGGCACACCCCCCCCCCCCCCCCCCCCAACACACACACACAAGTCATGATTGATTCCGCCTCTAACCCCTTCTTTTTTTTATTTTTCCCTTTCTTTTCTGCTCTGTCTTATTTTGGCTTTGCCCTATAGTTCATTTTATTTGTTACCAAATCATTGTTGGTTTCCATCGCATTACTAAAAATCCATATAAAATATTTAAAATTTTCATAATGTGAACTAGCACAAACTGGTGGAGCATTTGGTGGTTGGATACCAAATAACCTTGGTCATGATATCAATAAACCTCGAGCCCATTTTTATCGAGAATACATACGCAAATACATATGCACGCACGCACATATACACAGGTATGTATGTATGCATGTATGTATGAATATGTAGGAAATGGTTTTAGCTCTTCTAATGAAATTGTTTGTTGCTAGTTTAGAAACAAAGCAAGACTAGCAATTAATGCTTTCGGTCATCTCTCTCTTTCACGACGTCAAAATTCAAGCAAAGAGACCAAACTCAAAATCACTTTCATTGATTGGTCAATCATTTGTCAAACAATATGATCACATCAAGGACTATCAATTAATACATGTGAAGAACTTGAATGTGCCACATCACATTTCCTGCCAAAAAAAATTTGTCCACCAAAACTGGGTTAAGAAAACTACAACCCAATTCCTTTTAATTTGCTCCTCAGCCAATCAACCAACTACACAAATTCGAGATCATGAACCCCCCTCCACTACGCTACGCCTCAATTTAGCTGGTCCAAGTCATACCTCTCCATCGTGCCATTAATTGCCACCGGAGCCGATACGGCGATCCTCTTCAGCATCACAAAATTGCTTTAGAGGAGACGACGTCATCAGCCATGACCTCGCCCACAAGCTTATATCAACCACAAGAAAGAAATTCTATAGACATCAAAAGAGAATTGACCACATGTTTGGTGTCCTTTATGTAACTTTATTCACCACCCTCAAGGGTGATGGTTACTTCCCCAAGAGCCATCGGTTTGACTCATCCAAGTGCAACGAACTCCAATTCCCCCTCCAATCCCACATGTCAAGAATCTCCACAAACCTCCAATTAATCCTCTTTCCACCAAGCAAGTTATATTCCATAGAGACGTTGGCAAAAGTGTGGCAGCTCCCAACCTGAGAAGGCCGAGCACTAGGCGTATGGAAGAGGACTCCCCTAAAACGAAGGAGAAGGAGGAGGGGGAGGTGAAGTACCGAGGTGTTCGACGTCGGCCATGGGGGAAGTACGCGGCCGAGATCCGGGACTCGACACGGCATGGCGTTCGAGTCTGGCTTGGCACGTTCAACACCGCCGAGGAGGCGGCACGGGCCTACGATCAGGCGGCCTATGCGATGAGGGGACCGCTCGCCGTGCTCAACTTCCCCGAGGAGATTCGTTCTTCCGGTACTGGTTCTTCGTCTTCGCCGGGGGGGAGGGGGAGTTCTGTGAGCGAGCCAGGGAAGCAAGTGATTGAGCTGGAGTGTTTGGATGACAAGCTGTTGGAGGAGCTCCTTGAGTCTGAGGAGAAGGGTGGGAAGAAGAAATGACCGATGATTCAATGAGTCTACCTTGTGGTATATTTGGCAGATCAAGATTTAGTTTTCTGAGAGCTTTTGCTTTCAGTTGCTTGAGGTTAATTTGTTTTTGCACTTGGCAAGGTTTTTTTTTCAGCCAAAGTAATGTTTTTTTCGATAATTATGGTTTCTCGTATTCATCATGACCATGGTGAGGTAAATTTTTAGTAGAATATAGGAGTTATTTATCAGGATGGGTCAGAAACCTTGGTTGTGATTTGTTGAATAGGTAGGTTTTTAACACATCCTTGTAAATAGCTACTATATATGTTCTACTTTAAACAAAAGGAAGAAGATGAGTGCATGTATGCATGACCAACATGAATAGGAGAGAGAGAATGTGATCACTTTGTTGAAAATGTGATGCCAGGGGAACTTTTTCATATATTGCTTTTGAACTTTTGGTGTGATCACCTTGTTCTTGTTATGTTCTATTGGCTAGTCAACAGATGGGCTAGCTGCTGATGTTTCTCATAATATGGTATTTCTATTCAAACCTTCTATTCCTCCTTTTCCTGCCCACTAATTAGCATGGGACAAATATACTGTGAATGGGGCTTCCTCAAAATATTGTATATCATTTACTATTACTTATATATACGGGAAGACGAACTGAGCAGTAGATTGGGTGGCGGGTGGCTATTTGTGTTGCTGAGCATTTTGGTGGAACCTTGTACACATCTCATTTTAGTATTTTTATATAGTTTAGAGATGTATTATTTTTTAATTTTATTAGATGTATTTATATTAAGCAAGTATGAGCCAATTGTTTAATCAAATAAAAAAAAATTCAACTAAAACTGTCAAGGAAAGTTCTATGTTTGTCTCCGTGTAGCCATCGTGATCAACAACCGCATACTTCCTTATGTATCTTGTCTTTTGCTTCTTCTTCTTTTCTTTTTTTTTAAAGAACCATCCCTTTTATCATTAAAGAAAAGCTCGCATCCCAATGGTACACGACGAAAGGAAAAAAAAATCTTTCCTTTAACATCTCCTATGTATCATATTTGGGGCCTATATCCAATATGCCTTTAACAATGGTAAACTCTTGCAAGATTTGTTTATATGGCACAAATCGAAGCACCTCTTATAACAAATCTTGGGAATTTGATATGATTTTGTCGGACTAGAATTTTTTTTTTTTTTTTTGTGAAAGAGGGCAATAACAATAACTAAGTTTTATTAAAAATATTTTTGAATCAAAATATTAGAAATATATATGGAATCTCGTGATATCACAAACAAATTAAGCAATTATTTCATTTCGTTGCTAATCAATAATTTGAGTTTGGTTGGACCAACATGTAAGCCAAATATGACCAATCTTGGGTGAACTTTATCTTAAATTATAATTAAGCTCCTACAACTCAATCTAATCCAAGCGCATATCCAAATCTTATAACATCGAATGTATGTCTATTATAAGTTTCCATCACATCTTAAACCTAGGCAAAAGCATAGTGGAGATTCATGATCAAAATTCGATCCAAATGCAAACCTAGCTATGCCCCGTGGCCCAATCTAATCTAAACTAATTGCTTTTATGATTGAAAATTTTTTACTGACTTGCTTTTGCTTCTGAATAGCTGGCTAATTTCTCAAGCAAGGTAGGGTTAGTATCGATATTTTGTTGGTTGGTAAACAAGTGGCCTTCATTTCCTTGCCTATGGACCTATGCATCTAAGATTTGGTAGCCCTTAGCTTGGTCCAAGCAAGACCATTGACACTCCATGATGTTTGAGATCACTGTCAGCCATTACTTTTCCTGCGCATATCTTCAAATCCTTAGATACTGTTTAATACACTCCTGCGAGTTGTCAGTTGTGACCAAGCTTCAACGTCGCTGGGCCAACGTCCAAAGCAGTTATAATGCCCATAGATTCATGCATCGTCCCAAAAACTGAGGCAAGGGAAACATCATTTGACTGCTACATTTAGCTGATCCTACGTGTCCACTGCGTCTAATTTGTCGTCTTCCTTTTAGCATTTTTATTTTAAATATAAGATCTTCCACTGGCTTTATCTCTTTCTTCATTCAATAATATGTTTTTATAAATCCTTTTCAAAAATGTGAAGTTGACCGCATTGCCTCTAATTCTTTTCCTTCTCCTATTAAAAATTCAATTTCACATGCATAAAGATTATATTAGATTAGACCCTTTTTTGTGTTTATAGGATACCAGTATAAGAGTCCTCAAAGTCCCAATGTACACATGTTGAGCTCGAGGTTTTTCCTATTTAATAGTAATAGATAAATTCAATGAGGCATCCAAATCTATGATCCAAATCTCGGTGGTGACACATTATATCGTATTGTTAAAAAAATCAACGAATATCATAATTATCATAGTTTTTTTAAAAAAATAATATAGGCTTAATGTGCCTACATGACTCTAAGTTGCATTAAGGACACAAGATCTTAGAGTCTAGATAAAGAAATTGTGAAAACCATATTGTTCTATAATGTTTTTTTTTTCATCAAAATATCATGAAAACAATTCTAGTTCAGTCCCATGCTTTAAGTCTTTAACTATTTAGTCTCCGGTGCCAGTTATGGTACTCTAACCATCAAAAGTTGCACATAAAAGACTATAAAAAGATAAACTTTTAATCCTTTTTCAGGAAGTAGAATCCATCAACTTTTTAGTTCCCCTCCGGAAGGGGACTTCCAAGGTACGACTTGCATTGATAGACTGTTGTACTAATCGCTCTTACCGTGATCGTCTATTCATTGAACAAAGTCGCAAAATAAAAAATCACTAGGAGAAGGTATAATAAGTAGGTTTGCAGAGAAATGGCTGAACCCCTCCTATATAAGTTTTGCCCTTCAACCATGGGAAGCGTTTTCTTGGTCTTTACCATAGGTAACCACGGGAAGCATCGTCCATGCCGCCATCCACATGTATCGCTCTTTTCTCCCTCATCCAACCATCCTTCTGTCTCCATTTGTCTATGAGCTCCCAATTCTCTTTCTCCTTCTCCGAATCTTCTCCTTTGTGAAGATATTAGTACCAAGTGTGTATCACATGACTATAAATTGCATATTAATAAACATCATATATTGAAACTGTGTATCAATTTGTTTGGAGGTTTGTATTGGGTTGTTTTTAGGTATGTATCAAATAAACTTAAAGTATATCTCAGAAAATCCTTGAGTGTATATCACTTGGACATATACCATATAATGGTGAACACAATATTTTGGAAAGTATATACTAGTTTACTTGGATGTGTATCATCTGCCTGAAGGTATGTGTTGGTTCGTTGCTGGATATGTATCAAAAAACTTAAAGTATATATCAAAAACCTATTGAGTATATATAATCTAGACATGTGCTATGTATTGGTAAACACGATATTTGAAAAACTATGTATCAATTTGCCTAGAGGTACGTATGAGATCATTGCTGGGTATATATCAAGGAGGCTAAAAATATGTATCGGACATTCATCGAGTGTGCATCACCTAGACATATACCGTGTACTGGTAGGCATAATATGTTGAAAACTATATATCAATTTATCTAGAGATATGAATGGATCATTAGATGACTAATTTGTAAGGTGTGTATCACCTAGACATGTATGGTATACCAGTGAATATAGTCCATGGCTACAGGAAGAAAATGTCTCCATATTTAGGAGGAGGAGAAAGGACTCGGGAAGGAGGAGGATGACCTCACGAATGGATGGAGAGAGAATGATAGCTTGACGAGGAAGAAGAAAATAATATGGATGGATAACGTTATGGATGGCACTTCACATATTTTCTTTTTTTTAAGTCACAAGATGGATGTACTCGTTTAATAGGAGCATTCCTGTCTTGATTTAACTCTTTGATTTTCACTTTAAGATAGATGTGATAGGATACGTGACACAAAAGAAAGCCGCTTTATATGATCTTCTCTGGTGCACGCACTAAAGGATTTTTGTTCTGTTCTTACCTACCAAGATGGTAGAAGGCCTGCAATGACCTACATGACACCTTCTATAGATCACAATTACTATAGCAAACTAACTAAACCTTGTTGTAACTGGATTGCTGCCAAGCAGCCAAATTGCCATATGTATAATGTCTTACAATTATTAGCCTCTCACACCCTTTAAGTTAATATTTCACATTGGAAGCCATGATGGGTTCAGCCAAAGCCATTCCTACCACTATTTGTGATTAGACATCATCCTCTTATTTTATGGAAATTGCATGTGGTTATTTTTGAGAGAAAATGAGGAAGATTCACCTGCACCATAATTTTAGGTTCAAATTTTTGAAAATGCATCATCAAAGACTTGAACTTAAAAACTTTAATTAGTAGGCAAAGAGGTTTACCGTTAACAAAGCACTATTCACCTAACTATTGATGGTTACTAGAATGCCTTTTCATTCGACCATTGATTATTTTTTTTCAAAAAAATGAAAAATGACTTTCAAACTAAGAAATTTCTCGGTCATAAAAGCCATTTTTATGGGTATCAATAAGGCTGCAAATGGGTCAGTTGGCCCGTGACCCACTTAGACTCGATCCAACCTAATTTAAAATGCTTGTGGGGCCTGGTTGAGTTTTAAAATTGGACCTATTCTATTTTTCCGATTAGGTTTGAGTTTACTAAATTTTGACTTGATTTGATCCTACCCATTTGATTTTTGAGACAATTTTAGGTTTACCACCCTATGACCCAACTCGACCCAAACCTAGTACATCGTTAAGGCCTGCGGGGGTGCTTAAGGGTCTCTAACTCTCTATTCCTTTAATCTTTTTTTGTGTTTGAGAATGAAAGGAATAGAAGAGACTGTCTTTTGTGTATTATCGAAGGGCATGAATTTTACATTAAGGCTTAGGTTGGTTGCATTAAATGGGAGTACTAACTTCTTAAGAAGGAAGTTTAGACCAATGAAGGCAAAGAGTATAATTTTTTCATGTTTAAGAAGATGGATTCATGATGAGTCCTTTGCACTTGTTGAACTTTATCATGTATCATTATCAAAACTATATTTCTCATGTTGGTCTATGCACGCTTTTCTAGTAGTATGTTTAAAAAAATAGTAGCAGATGCATTTTAACAAATTCAGGAGATAGCTGAATAAAAAAAATTAGCATAGATGCAATTCTTTTCTACTCAAAAAAATGTATTGCATACATGAACAGAAAATTTTTCTTATAGCGAACAAGGTTATGCCTATCATTATTAAGTTAGTTTGCAATGGCATCAATCTTTGATGCTTAGGTACTTATACATGTATGGTCCTGCATAACCTGTTTCATGTAGTTTTCACTCATTGCAAAGAAGCCAAGTACATAGAATGATAAGTACAAGGATCCAACCCAATCATGATTCGAACTTGAATTTTTTGGATTTAGGTCGGGTTATACATGGACCCGAGTTGACTCAAATGACTTATTGGGTCAGAAATTTTAGTCGTGGATCCGATCTGATCTTCTATTGGGTTGGGTTTGGATCCAACATTAGAACCTGAACAAGAAACTGGGCTGGATCAGGGTCACTTATGACTTGGTCCGACTCGAGTATCAATGAAGTTAAGGGGACCTCTTAAATGCATAAAACTCTAGTTATAGCTTTAGAAGAAGTTAGTTGGTCCCTCACCTCACTTGATTCCCTTCCATTAACAACCCACGTATTAAGTAGATTTAGTTTTTTAAACCCAAAAGGACTCTTTCTATTCTAAAAGAAAGGAAGAAAGGAAAACATCCCCACTAAAGTAGTTAGGAATTAGGCAGTGAACAAAAAATTGGAAGGATTTTGAAGCTTTAACTCATTGCCTCTGGCTTTCTTTGCTATTATCAAAACTCAGAAGTAGAAATTTTATTCCATTAATTCTCTTCACTAATATATTATTACTGCCAAATTTCTTAATATTTTTTTTATTAATGGATGATTGCTGCTCTCGAGTATGAAAAGGTTGGATCTCGAATCTCCTCTCTTGCTTAGTAATTTTATTACAAAATTTCTTTTATTATTTATCAAATTACTTTCTATATCAATTCAAGGAAAAAGGTGAGTGCCATGCTTCCTCACTACTACAATTTCAGTAAAGCCTTTGCTTATTTTCTTTTTTCAAAAGCATGAAGAACATCAATCATAATTTTGATAAATTTTTATACATTTTATTTCAATTAAAAATTGATTCTTTATTAGATAAAATGATTGATATTATTATTAAAATGTTTAATATTTTTAAGATAACTCATTTCCAGTGGTTAAATCCTCCATCCCTCCATATCAGCAAATCTATTATTGAAATATTGTTATTGTACGCACCTACATGATAAACAATGCAAATATTATTCCTAAGAGATTCAAAAATATGAATACTTATGATTTTGTCATTGAAATATGTGATATAAATAGTTGTTATATTAAGTAATGAACACTATATGTAACATATATTTTAGTCAACTTAATGGCCATTTCAATCCCCATATTTGAAATATTTCTCATCGAAAACTAAATATATACCATCCAATTTAAGTCTCTTGGTTGTTCTCGTTATCTCATAAAAGTACAGTATAAGAAAAAGAAAAATATGATCCTCTCCTTTATATATCTATTCCTTTATAAGAAAATGCACACGCACACATGTGGGTGTGTGTGCACATTCGTGCGCGTGTATGGGTGCGTGCGTGCAAAAACCACGTGCCCTATTGGCAAGCTGATGAGTGTTCTTATATATATATATATATATATATATATATATACTTAAGAGGACTATAGAAGACTAGAAGTATCTAAATAAGGGCCGACGACCGAATTAAACAAATCTAATAATCTTTTCAATCCATGGGCGGTGACAACTCTCCATTATGCTCCTATTTTTTAATGTGAGCTCTTTCTTTTACTCTTTTTTTTTATTGGACGTCTTTAAGCTCTTTGGGAAGAAAAATGATACCTTAAATGCGGTAGCACTCAATACGGCTATCCCTTCAGCAAGATCTCCATGGTAACTCTAGTTGTGCACTCATCAAGAAATAGGGCCCTAAACAACCATTTCTTAATTTTATTTACACTCAACAAATTAGATAGATCCCTTACCTAAACTAAAACCATTTTTATTTTTTTTAAAAAAATCTACCAGTATCTAGTAAAAAATTCTTGACTAATCCTTTTAGAAATCATTTTGTAGAACTAGTAAATGATCTTCATAAGGCCCGTTCGTTCAACCATTAGCACGGTCAAAAAAAGAAAAAAAAAACCCTTCATAGTCAGAAAACCCCTAAGTAATTCTCGAAAATTATTGTAATTTTGCTAGTGCATACATCCACGACACATAATGGCCATTTCAATCCCCATATTTGAAATATTTCTCATCGAAAACTATATATATACCATCCAATTTAAGTCTCTTGGTTGTTCTCGTTATCTCATAAAAGTATAGTATAAGAAAAAGAAAAATATGATCCTCTCCTTTATATATCTATTCCTTTATAAGAAAATGCACACGCGCACATGTGGGTGTGTGTGCACATTCGTGCGCGTGTATGGGTGCGTGCGTGCAAAAACCACGTGCCCTATTGGCAAGCTGATGAGTGTTCTTATATATATATATATATATATATATATACTTAAGAGGACTATAGAAGACTAGAAGTATCTAAATAAGGGCCGACGACCGAATTAAACAAATCTAATAACCTTTTCAATCCATGGGCGGTGACAACTCTCCATTATGCTCCTATTTTTTAATGTGAGCTCTTTCTTTTACTCTTTTTTTTTTATTGGACGTCTTTAAGCTCTTTGGGAAGAAAAATGATACCTTAAATGCGGTAGCACTCAATACAGCTATCCCTTCAGCAAGATCTCCATGGTAACTCTAGTTGTGCACTCATCAAGAAATAGGGCCCTAAACAACCATTTCTTAATTTTATTTACACTCAACAAATTAGATAGATCCCTTACCTAAACTAAAACCATTTTTATTTTTTTTAAAAAAATCTACCAGTATCTAGTAAAAAATTCTTGACTAATCCTTTTAGAAATCATTTTGTAGAACTAGTAAATGATCTTCATAAGGCCCGTTCGTTCAACCATTAGCACGGTCAAAAAAAGAAAAAAAGAAAACCTTCATAGTCAGAAAACCCCTAAGTAATTCTCAGGAAATTATTGGAATTTTGCTAGTGCATACATCCGACACATAATATAAATATCTATTTTCTTCTTTTTACATTCAAACATAGCCTATATAAAAGTTGTGACTAATCCAATATATGCACTGCAATCATATAATTTGATCTATGGACTGGCCAACTCTATGCTCATAGTCAGCACAATTCTCGTTGATAAAAAAAAAAGTTTACCATCCAATCCAATTCCTCATTCTGTTCTTATGAATGTCCTTATGAAAATGAGAGGAAAAATGGTCCTCTCCCCCACCATCGATATATGCATCCTTAAAAGAACACTTTAATGAGGCAAACTCACCATCGAGCTCCACGAAACTTGGATGGTGGGACCCTTCCCGCACGTGCGAGCCTACGTTTGGAAGCTCCTTCGGATAATATGGTACACCAGTTTCAGTGGGGAAGTTTCCTACGCTTCCGGATGGTCCAAAGGGCCACCTCACCTACCTACACCTTAGATCGATGGTATACAACCCTATGGGGCCCATGATGTGAGACGGAGCTTAAACCAAGGGCATGAGAAGGTGGCCTTGTTCTCTGAATCTGGGGCACATCAAAGGGAAGGTAGGCTTGCTGCCTAACAACTTCACCAACGTGTTCAAAGAATCCCCTGCTCAAAATATTGACATGCTAAAGATTTTGGATCTAAGGGACCACCTCATATATGTGCCCTTTGTTGGCTATAACGTACGTTTGTGCCTACTTAAATTGGCAACTTTAGGCTACATGGCCCCGACCTTTAGGTCGACTTTCCGATCCAAGTCTACTTTGGCTCTTTTTGAAGGGCAAAACATGTAAGCCCTAGCTAAATGATTCTAATTCTGATAATGCTAGATTGGGTCCGGATTCAGAGTTATGAATGATGAAGTAAGATATAATCTAAGTAGAATCAGAAATGGTCCTGACCCGACTCCGGCAACATTTGAGGGCGGTGCTGCCTGCCTAAATTAGTTATAGCTAGTTTCTAGTTCATTAGAATTGTTGAATCTAGAATTCAACCAATCCGCACCCCTTAAGCTCTCTCGTGCATTGATGGAGATTGTCCCTCACAAGAGGTGCGTCGAGCTTTACCTGAAAGGTGGTAGGGAATAATTTTACCATTTGCAGAAACGTTTTTTGAACCGTGACAGAGAGCTCTTTCTTGTTCTTTTCATAATCGTCAAGCTCGAACGTATGACCGTCTAAAGTTGCAAATATCATCGTCAAATATTTAAGTTACGTAGCCAGAAGCTTGTGACAAAAGGCCTAGGTTCAGGGGGCGTGAACCTTTTTTTAATCTCTAGTGCTAGTCTTTTCGATCAACGCGTGTGCGAAGTAAATCACAGGCCGGTTCCGGGTCCCAACTTTCATCTCAAATCAATCAACTTCTCTAATAAATATAGTAACTAAAGAGAATTTCCATTCCCCAGTATCATCCGTGTCAAATCCCAAGCTAGGATTTTCCATTATGAATTTTACATTCAATAATTTTATAGAATATATTTCTATTGGAGGACATCTTGACATGACTATCCGGACCACTCTACGGTCGCAGGCATTGTTCAGTGTAAGCTCAATAGCAATTAGAAGACTAGTCATACGCGTGGGCTATTTTGCTTGATACCCTCCTCTAAATCCTAAGGTGAGAAAGGTACCGTAGACTATTTTAACTGAATGAATAACTTTATTGTCAGCATGAAGGGGAAAAAAAAGGAAAAATGGAGATTAAAATGAGCTCAAGTCGTTCTCAAAGTCATGAAGAAATTCCAAGGAATCCGTGGAGATCCGCCTTAATCAGCTTCTCAAACACCAAAGAAGGTTCAGAGTGTCACAGGACTCATGTTGTGGAAGGACTTCCAATTCCACCTTTCCTTTATTCTAGTTTCAAGGGGATCTGCATGTGGACTAATTCTGCCAGTGTTCGTAATGTTGATGGATTTCAGATATTCGTGATTTTGTTTTGCTCATCCTTTTGTTAAAAGTCATGGCATCTTGATTTTGCTGCAATCCAATCTATCAAAAGATGCTCTCATCTTGGCATGTTGCTCCAGTACAAAGTCTCGTATATTGGAATTTGCATGCAGATCTAAGCTTCTCAACTACGAAACGCAAAGGTTCCTTGCAGGAATTAATGAGGGAACAAGTTAATGTGCAGCCAAATGAGCTTGAAATATATATATATATATCTACTATGTGCGTGTGTTGGTGTTCTGCAGGAATTTGAATCTTGTCATTTTTTCCTCTGGAAACATCTACTTTAATTTGGATATCGAAGGTGTCACCTTCCAATTAGGCCCAAAGCATTACTGGTCAACTGGCATCAAGAGCAGTTTTCTGTCACTCCAAGCTACGGATTTAGGTGAACAGGATGTAGCTTCTCTACTTTTGACATAGGACACAAGCAGGTTGCTTGGTTTCACATTATCAATGGTGCGGTCTCCATCGAAATATGGAAAAGTTATTCTAAAACATAATCTGCAAACAATTTTTCAATAATATGTGCTTGTCTGGTGAACTAAATAGGCTTAGAATGAAGGATGAAGGAGGTTCTGGGTTTAAGACTTGGGAAGATTCCAGGTATTAAATACAGGTTATTAATTGTACCATTCATGGGAACATCTTTCCTTCCCTCACAACACATAGATGCTTCGCAAGCAAAATGAACAACTAGAAATCTGCATTTACTTGTCAAGTGTCCTCCTGAAACTGAAAACAACAAACTTCAAGTTCTGCAACAAAGGAACAATATCAACTCATTTTCTAGCAGTTTAAGCTGGCTCCAGCTTTCGAAAATTCAAACAACAACGCTTAACGTTAGCAACCAAACATCTCCATTTGCAAGAAGTTATTACTCTTAGTATGTGCCTTCATTAATTTATATATATACCTACCTTCCAGAAAACCACAGAGTGGGGAATCCCCTTCTTGCTCCTTGCTGTACCATGACATCCACTCTGGACCACTTTTTTTTTGTTTTTTTTGATGAAAATCTACTGTGCACTTGAACTAAGGTCTCATCCAACCCCACATGTTTGAAGCCCTGAGGTCATATCATCTTCTTGACATATCATCTTCTTAACATACATAACACACACACATACATACATATATATATATATACATACAGAGAGAGTGAGTGAGCTTGGTTCTGGAAGTTCCCACACAACCAAATGCCACAGCGGCACCAGTTGCCCTCTCTTTACTCGATGTGGCAGCCCACAGAAGCTTTTGCCGCCATTAATGTCACCCATGAGCAAACGGCTACTCTCCAGATGCCTGTCTGACCTGGCCGCCGGGCTTGATTGACCCACGTGCTCTTTCGGCCACCACGGGGGCCCTACACCCAGCCCACCTGGGCCCCACGCCAAGACCTTATCGCACCCCAAATTCCATGCACCCCTTTGTCTTCATCCTCCTCCAAATCCCTCCACTCATTCGAGTATAAAACGGGGCGGGCCTCCAGCGTTTCTACTAGGCAAGAGAGCGTTCCAAAGTGGCTTCGAACTTCGTCGTGGAAGAATAAGAAAAGACCCCTTCTCTTTTCCTCTCCTCCCAATGGATCCCTCCTTCTTTTACTCCCAAAGCTATCAGCACTCACCGGAATCCTCCACCCGGCTCGCCGGAGACCTTCCCGTGGGGTTTCGGGCTCTTCAGCCCCGAGCAAGAGCCCCTCCCCTTCGATGTGAATGACTCCGAGGAGATGCTCCTGCTCGACATGCTCGCGAAGGCCTCTGCCAAGGCCTCGTCGTCGTCGGATGCTAGCGACTCGATTTCGAGCCAGCCCAAAGAAGAGGAGGTGGACTCCAGGAGCCAGGCAGGACACGGCGCCAAAGAGCGGAGCTACCGAGGGGTGAGGAAGCGGCCATGGGGGAAATTCGCTGCGGAGATCCGAGACTCCACGCGGCACGGCATAAGGGTGTGGCTGGGAACCTTCGACAGCGCAGAAGCTGCAGCGCTGGCCTACGACCAGGCTGCGTTCTCCATGCGGGGGTCGATGGCGGTGCTGAATTTTCCGGTGGAGCGAGTTCGGGAGTCGCTGAGGGGGATGAAGTATGGAGCGGAGGACGGAGTGTCGCCGGTGTTTGGCGCTGAAGAGGAAGCACTCCATGAGGAGGAAACCCAAGGGGGGAAGAAGGTGAAAGGGGCGGGAGGCGAGCACAGAGAGTGTGGTGGAGTTGGAGGACCTGGGTGCAGAGTACTTGGAGGAGCTTTTGATGCAGTCAGATGTTGCCGGCCCTTGGTGAAGCTGAACCACTTCCAGTTCTCCATGACTTTGTTCTTTCCCTGTATTTCTCTTTGTTTCCAATTCCTTCCTTGTTTCCTTCTTTTTTCTTTGAAGGGTTTAAGGGAAGGAAAAAACTTCCCTTCTTGTTTCCTTCCTTCAGTTGTGCAATCTAGGAACAACCAAGGATGTAATAGTAGGAAGTTTTGGGATCTTACTTCTTCCTGATGCAATCAATTGCTGTTTTTAATGTAAAGAATTTCTGCTGACATATTTTGGATTACTTGGTGGGTCTCCATCATAGTACGCATTATAATTTGAGGTTAGCTACATCCCACCTCTTTGGGGGAGATTAATGCACGCTAGTGGTAGAAGTCGTCAACAAAAGTTGGATTCGGCCGGAGAATCTACTCCAAATGACCAAAGTTTTTTCTGGTAAGCAATATATGGAAATTGCATGGGAAAAGTTGGATTCAGCCGGCTTCATAGGTTGTTCTCATCCTCGACCTTGCCACGATGGATATGACTTCTATATCCGGAACATACCTGCCCCTGAATCTTTTTGCATCATCCTAGATTGATTAGTTACAGAGGGATGTTTAGGGGCAGACCATGACATGATCTTTTATGGTGCTTCAAATTCGGAACATCAAATCAAGCTAACTTAAAATCTTGAATATATGCTTTGTCCAGACCCAGTCGATTGACATCCCCAACTACTGCCCTTTTTTGGGTATCTTTACTTTTCCCTAATGACGCAAGATTGAATTATGCACTAACATAATCCAAATTGATGTTATTATATATTAAGATGATCAAGTAGATTATTTGCAGATATCCCCACCTATAAAGTTAATCTGAATCAACTTTGAGACACATAGGCCAATTATGCACCCAGAAAAATTGTGTGATGGAACTCGAGATGAAAATTCAAGAAGAAAATAGTCTAGAAGAAATAGTTAAATGGATTGGTTATCTTAATCTAGTAGGCTCATTATTTAACATATCAATGCATTGAATTATCTGTGGGTGCATTTTTGCAGGGCCAGGGAGGGGCATGCAAGGCCTATCTTGCATCCAATATTTCCTGGCATCAGCTTACAAGGCAACTTGTCCAACTTCCATGAAATGCATGTGAATATGAATTCTATAGGTGGATTAAATTTATCAGAGACTCGTTTGGTACGCAAAAAAAAAAAAAAATCCTCACTAGAATATTTTTTCGAAAAGATAATTTCTGAAAATATGATGCTTAAAAAAAATAGTTTTGGTATATTTGGTTGATCATGAAAAAGTGGTACATTCTAGAGTGGCTTATGTTTGGTTGAGTATCTATTTTTTTAAAAAAATTGTATGAAATACCTATTATACCTTTAATAAAGAAAAAGACCTTATCCATAGATTTTGATGGCTTAAGGGTACTTTTGGAAAGAAAAAAGAGAATCCAATTCCCAATCGGTAGAAAATAGCTTTTCGATATCTTCCATGGATTTTTCCCTATGAAATATGAAAATCTTATTTCCACGAAAATGTTACTTTCTACGATGATATCTTCCATGTTACTTTCTCTTCTTTAAAAACTTCAACCAAACAAGAGGCCTTTTTTATTTTTCTGTTGACTATACTTTCTTCCTTTCTTTTTCCCGCGAACCAAACGAGTTCTAGAAGTTGATGTCTGCATCCTAAGCTAATCACCAATTGACATATTTCTAGGCTATAGAAAATAACATTGCTTAGGATGTTGCCGTCGCTATCTATCACGTTTCTAGGAAATATCGGAGCATTGATCTTTTTACAAGCTTTCTCCATATCATCATGAGTAATTGTCAAATAATGACCTATCAAAAACATACCTACCTTAAGGAATTTGTGCCTTTCCTCCTTTTATGAGAGGGAGGGAACGACACTAACCCAATTAACTTATCCAAACCCAACTACTTAGTGAGGCACCACTCGTAAGTCAGAACTTTGAATCTTCTACGTCGAGGAGGGGTATGACCAATTGGACATCGCCAAATTCATAATAATACTTATATATCAGTTTCTCATTTATACAACCGCTAATTACTACATCATCACTTGGTGAAGGTACCATAGATTGTAAGCCCTTTTGAGTAGATATCTTAACTGAGAAAAAGGATTCTCTCTTCCCTTCTTCTCTCCTCCACTCCATCTCTCCCTCCGCTACCACCAACCACCCCTCCATCTCTATGCCTCATGCGCCGCCTCTAGCCCCCCAGCCCTACCTCTCTCCTTCATCTTCTCTGCTCTCCTCAAAGCTTGCACTGCCACCAACTCCTTCCCTATGGGATCTCAATTCTATTCGCAGGCCTTTGCAACCAAAAAATTCGATAATGACCTCTTCGTCCAGAATATCCTTATCTCCATGCATGTTTAGTGCTTCGACTTGATGTCCACTTGCAAGATATTCGATAGATCATCTGCCACAGTCATCTCTATTTTCATCAAACTTTCATCCAAACATGAGAAGCAAACTCCCTTTTAAGTAAACTAATATAGCTTAAGTTGCAATACAACTTAAGTTAGCATCCGAACTTCAACTACAAGTCTCCAAACCTATTAATGTAGTGTTTGTTTCCCAAATGGAAAGCAGAAGGCGTCCAAAAGCTTAGGAATCTCTCTCAGATAGGTGAGAGATAGGTGAGGCATTGAAGGTAATTTACTTCTATTTTTATTTTTTTATTTTTTTTGCAGAACCCGATCTTGAGCATTATGCTACATTGATTTGCGAGGCTCAATGTGTTTCCTTATCAGTCAGTAGTCTATAGCCCTTTAGAAAGTAAGGCCCTATAAAAATTTTTGATGTTCAGAACTCCTAGCCCTCTTTGTGCCTTGAATTTACAAACTATATTCCACTTAACATGAGATCCTTTCCAGAAGAATTTTCTTCTCATTTTATCAGTCTCCACAAGTAAGCAGTTAGGGAAAAAGAAGATAGAAAGAAATTATAGGACCAGAAGACTTCTCCAACGGTCAATTTTGAATCAAAGTGGTCGACGATTGGTTGCTAGGATTTTGAGGGAAAGAGGAGAGTGGGAGGGCCTGCAAAAAGTGATTGGGAAAGAGGCTATTTGGCAATTCAAAATCGACGCTAGGAGGTGGGAATGTTGACACTATTCTCCCAACAAAACCATAAAGCTTTTGCTGATATTAACTATTAACCTAAAGCCAGTTGGATATCCAAGAGGATATATTTGAGAGCTTGGTTTTCTGAACTGAAGGATGGTAGAATATTTACAGAATTTAATTTCATCTATTTTTTGATTAGGTCCAAGACCAGTTGCAACAACCCAAGACTCGCCATAAAAGCCAGCCAGAAGATATTATTAGATTCATTGGCCTTGTATAAATATCCTATACATATCTACCTAGCATATAATTAATGTGGGATTAATTTTATGTTTGCACAGGTCCTCATAGTGGGTTACAGTCCTCTAGAATTGGTTAGAAGGAAACGGTTGACAATATTAGAGGTAGATAAAGAGAGTGACACACTGGGTCATCCTATCTTAGACCTCTTTATGAGTAATCCTTCTTCCAATAGCGTCATTCAACAATACTGTTTTAGTAGAGGACAATAGAAGAGATCTGTAAGATCCCCAAGTTTCCGAATTCTCTTTTATTTAAGACCTAAAGAAGAAACCTCCTGAACCAACGTGTCAAAAGCTTTCTGAAAATCTAACTCATGGAGAACTCCTTTAATTCTTCTTAGCATTGTGGCTAAACTTGACCGCTTCACGTGTAGTGATATATAATTGGCTAGCCAACTACTTGGCAAAATTCACTAGCAAAGATATATCAATCATGATGTTCTTTGAGGAGATAGTTTGCTAGCTAACTACAATAAGAGTGAAGGATAATTTTTTGGATATAAAAATAAATTTTGATATCGGGTTCGGGTGAGTCTCTGTCGCTAAAACCTAGCCATAATACAGTTGTTCTCTTACTAATATGGGGTGGGTTTTCCTCCTTTATCGAATCAATGTTAGCCAAAATCAATTTGAAAACATTTAGCATTTTCTCTAGAAGACACAAAAGTTTAGAAAATCTTATTCAAAGCCTATGTCACCAATGTCATAATCTTATCCCAGTCATTTAAATAATCATCAAATGCTTCATGTGGGGCTACATTTGGAGCTTCTCACAGCACACGTATAGCTCGGTCTACAATTGCAGGCGTTGTTTGCATTCATTAGCTTCCCTCCCTCCATCTATTCTTCTCGGGATGTGCTTGCAAAACATACAAACATTGCGTGATCACTTGTGGGCCTATCCCAAAATCAACAGTGGAATTCTCATCCACAGCCATTAAAATCAAGTGCTAAATGTTTCAGATATCACCGAAAACTTTTTTCCCTATAGTTTGAACTCATCTAGATATCATCTCATTTATCCGAAGTTATGGTATTTATTGCGTGGGTTGTCATTCTTGGGTGGGATGAACTTGCCCGGGCTGTGGGAGCTATGGTCCCCATTGCCTCTAATCTTGTAGGGAAGAGGGGTTGGGTCAGGAAGACCAGGTCCAAGTCAATAATTTCTAGGGCCTTTCTTCTCCCTTTTTCTATTCTTTTCGATGGGTGGCTTGAAAGCAACAAAGGTGTCAATGTTCAATCTAATAAATAGGATTTGGAGTCCCATCATACCTAAAGACTAAAAGTTTTACTAAGGTTTCTAATCTCTTATTTTCTTCCATTACATAAAAAAAAATTGATAACAAGGGTCTTATCTTAAGATGCTTGTGCAAGAATCCTATTTTCCCTTCAGCTTTCTTTTCAACTCTCTTATATTGATATCGAATTATAATACCCTTAATTTGGTATGGTCAATATAAGCCAAGTATGTTTTAATATTAAATGGCCGACTTTTTAGTGAAGAAACAACTAAAGACACCCATAATCCGCGGCAAGCTTCCGCATGATCCCAAAATACCATTGATTCAAAGTCATAAAGGAATCCGACTTAAAATTTGATAATATTAAATTAAAACTGTGGTTTGATCTTGACAAATTTGAAAGCCACGTTGCACCACAGTTCAAAGTGGATAGCTACTCTCCACCAATGACTCCCCATGCAACAATCAATAATGACAGCTCTGCATGCCCATAGAACTTTTCTTAGTATTTTTTTTTTAATTAGAAATGGTTGCATAAAACTCTGCCATGCCAGATTTTGTACAATAATCCAAAAGAGAAGAAAAGTCTCTGCATCAGCATACCTGGATCACAACAAATTTTTGAGTCCTACTAATTTTCAGGTCATTTTTTTTTATGTTGAGGCACTAATTTTCAAACTTGTACATCAAATTACATCATAATTCAGTGGCTTGATGCTTCCTCCCACCATTTTATCCCAATTATGCCAGGGAACTCAAACGATGAAGATAATTAAATCCTCTATTACTCGAAAGCATAATGAAGTTTCATGAGCAGAAACCGTAACAAGATCTACGTAGTTGAAGACTCTGATGAAATGATTTAATACCTCATATATTCTATGCCCTGCTAAACTTGGGCCATGCACTTTTGATGCGTTCTAAAGCCCAAACAGTATACAGTGAAATACATAGATCAAATTTCCCAGCCTCTTAAGGTTTCATATTCAAGACGGGGCCTTTTAAATCAATGCTTTGTCTGGAATTAGAGAACTCGAAAGAACTGGGCGGACTTCGACAATGGAGGCTGAGAGCGTGCCATACCCCGAGAACTCATGCTCCTAAACATGCTAGTGCCTAGTAATCCCTTGAAATATTTGTGGCCCGAGTTAATGTAGGAGAAGATTGTATTGGGACCTCGTCACTCTCTTAAAGCTTGCATCATTAGACTTCAAGAAAGCTAGGTGGTTCATCCTTTTATATGTATGTTCTCAATAATTGGGTGAAGAAGGATAAATGATTTAGCATGCCTACAAACTAAGCATAGTAAAGGAGGTAAACTTCTTGATTTGATCAAGAAGCTATTGGGAGACCAGGTCCTGTTCGGAATCCCGTAGTTGAATTACATTGTAACTCAAGTCTTATTGCAACTTAAGTTATAATAACGAAAGCTTATTTCTTATGTTTGAAGGAGAGTTTTGGGAATAAAGAGAAAAAGTAGCATCTAGCACAAGCATTCCATCGAATACCTTACAAGCAAATGCTAAGTTGAAGCACTGTGCATACATAGATATGAAGATATTTTGGATAAAGAGACTTATGTCGAAGCTACCTATACCTTTGGTGAGGGTGCATGGTCTTGATCGCCCTTGGAGAGAGAGTGGATGGCAGTATAAGGTCGGAAAGGGCGAAGAAGGCAAAGAGGGAGGGGGGATGACAGGGGGATAAACTTGTTTCATGATTATTTTGATCACAAGTCAACCTACTGCAAGATAGTTCTGAGTTGAAACCAACTAGCAACTCAATTTAGGCTACAACTTTAGTTATAAGCATGCATACTTACAACTTTATCTGCATTGCTGCTCCACTTATATAACTCCGAGTAGGAATTGTTTGAATTGTACGGCAACTCCAAGCAGGAATTGTCGAATTGTACGGCAGTGTCGATTAGTTTTGTGTATCCTGCAGGAGACTAGTGATGGGGAACACTGAGAGGAGAAGATTGACATCCAACAGGGAGACTACCAATCATTGGTGAATTGCCCAAGCTAGCGTGGGTGGTGGGGCCATCCTTGGGGATGTAAAGCTATGATTCAGCGTTTTCTCAGTTCTGGCTCTTTATGGCTATCTTTTGATGGTATTTGAACATTTTTGGGATATGGAGTATAAAGAGGGGACTGTTTTGTAACAGGTGGGACTGTTTCCATCCTTTTCTGTTCTCTCTCTGGGGTGCTTGATCACCTCGCCCTCCCAGTCTTTTTTACCCTTTCATTCTCTCCATGAAATGAGTCATGGCCATGCAACTAGGCTCAAACTAGATAAATGACAAAAGGAAGTTACATACAATTTTCTTCGGCAATGCAAGGAAGTATTCATATTAAAACCTACTTATTTGTGCCCATAAATTTTTTCCTAGAGCAATTACATCAACAGAATGCATCAAAGGCTTAACAATTTCGAGAGTTCATATCCTCAATGCCAGGCACTTCTACGGAGAAAACACTTAGCCGAGTTTCTATGGACCACTCGTCATCTGTCTTACGTTCGCTTTGGGATATTTTATTTTCACACTTATGAGTATTCATTACTAGATAAATATAATCCGTTCGTCTTATGAAAAAAGAAGAAAAAAAAGCTTAACAGTTTAAGCTTGGAAGTAAGGCTGTAAATGGTCGGGTCGACCCGATCCTAAATTTTAGGATCCGCGAGTTCCGGATCGGATCCTAAAATTGGATCCGAATCATTTTCTGAGTCAGATCTGGGTTTACCGAACGGACCCGACCCGATGCGAATGGACCCGAAGAGAGAAAGAGAGAGGGAAAAAAAACAAAAGAGAGTTTTTTTTTCTTTTTTTGTGTGGGTCGTGGCACTGTTGGTCCGTCAGGATCTTCTCTCGGTCTATTACACTGTTGATACCTCTGGTGTCTCGGTAGCTGGCTTTTCTTTTTTTTTTTTCCTTCGGTTTTTAGATTTCTATTTTTTTAACTTTTACAGGGAGGAAGTGAGGGAACACTGAACTGAATATGGGTCATGTGCCAGTTTTCTGCAATGGAATTGGATTTTGGAAGAAGGTCTGGGATTTTTTTGTCCTCGTGAGAGGGGAGCTGCGAGACACCAAGTTCCGTTCAATCAGTCATATGGACAAAAAATAGTGTGATATGAAATTTGGCTTGTAGACCGACTTAGTTAGTAAGTCAGGGTCATCTGTTCTAATTGGAGATCAATTGCAAGTCTTTCAAGTCATGGGTCACCCAGCACCTCATAATTATGATATGACCAAATTAGATTTGCCCAAATTCTTTCCCAAAATGCAAAAAAACTCGACCCGATCTGATTCGGATCCGACCCCGACCCGACTCGAATCCGGACCCGACCTGGACCGAACTCGGACCCGACCCGACCCGACCCGATCTTCAACCGGATCGGATCTGAGTCCAAAATTAGGATCCGAACAAAAATTGGATCGGATTGGGGTCATCCAGGATCCGACCCGACCCGACCCATTGGCACCCCTACTTGGAAGTGGCCTGACGAATGTTAACCTGTAACCGGTCACTGATTTAGTGGAATAATAACACCAGTTTAGGATATATGACTGATATTAGGCTGTGAAATAAGATCTCTGCTAACTTGCTTAGTGTGGCCTCTGCTACAATTCTCCACTTTCTGCAGTAATCTTCTGTTCCACATGGTTATCGGCTGATAGCCCTGATGTAACCTTCCATCTTCCATAGTCATGTTAAGACTGCTCTGTGGATCCATGCTCGGTTGTCTTAATTACATTGGTCAGACTTATATTGGCTAATCTGCTCTGGTCTTTCTTTTAAACAGTGCAGCTGCAGCTAGTGGACCAGCTATAGCTCCACAACACTTGGTGGCCTCACCACAGTGGATTTTTAGAGCTTCTGAGTACGAGGCAGGAGATCCTGTCTTCAGTGACGGAAGAATCTAGGGGATCTGGAAGTGGAAACTTGGGCTTGAACAGGGCAAAGACCTCTTATTGCTGCTTCATGGATCGATTTCAAACATAACAAAGAAGTAGGAAACTACACAAGGAAAAGCTTTCCTTCGAATAAACAGCAAACTTAGTGGGGGTACTTCTTTTCCAGGTTATAAACATGCTGATAACCTCGGATTTCAAATGGAGCTAATAATTTCTTCATTTGAGTAACAGAAAGTTGGGGAAAAAAAAATAAATGCATCAAGTTTTTAACGTCTGAAAGGTTGTCTAATGAAAAAAGTAATATTCATCATTTCAAACGAAAACAATTGTGGTCACTAAATTTGAAGTTTTTTTTTTTTCAAAAACAAAAGCTTCTGGGTGTCCAAGTCTCTGTTCTACTGAAAACAGGATGACGTGAACCGATGCAAACATTTTCTAAAGAGCCAGCAGAAGTTTGTCAGGCCTTCCAAGACTTGGATGCGACCGACAGTCAAGTTGATATACCAACCCAATATGACGACTATTCGAAAGAGATTTCAGAAAAAAATAGTAAACGGGAACCCACCGATTCACTGGCCTCGCAACGGCTATTCGAAAGAGATTTTTTTAGGATTAAAGAGCAAGCACGAATATAGTTGAATGTGTGAGAACTCTGGTTCTAGAGAGAGAACCAACGGCTACTTTCTCTGGTTGATTTGTAGCCTAACGGCTAGTCTCCAGCGGCCGCGCAGGAGTTTCACGGCTGCCGTGGTGACAAGTGCGCTGGACTGTGACTCCGCACGACCGTTTTGCATCGACGACGCGCGACCGGTTTCATCGACGATAGAATCTGCGGGCAGCTTGGTGTCTCAGTGAAGTTCATCCCGCTCCCAACTAAAGGTCTCTTCCTTGCAGGTGGGCACTTATCTCCATGGATCGGAAGGGGAAGCAGCCAGCGGAGGGACCGGCGAGAGGAAAAGGGGCACAGCCAGCGGAGGGACCGGCGAGAGGAAAAGGTACGACCTACGGGAACGGGCGAGGGCAAACTCCGGCGCCTGGTCGAAGCCGGGGCCGTGGTGACTCAGTGGCCTACGGTTGCTGAGTGGAGTGGCTGAGCCGCCACTTCCCGATGTTCTGGTTCTTCCGGAAGAACCGATCGCGGCGGCTCGGCTAGCATGGGAAGGGCGGGCGACGGTGGTACGTACCTTCGGCCGCCGCGTTCCGGCGGAATGGGTGCCAAGGACGTGGCCGCCCGAGCGAAACTCCAGGAGCTGGTGGCCGTCCCACTCGCGGACGACTACCTCGCCTTAAGATTCCGGTCGACGGAGGACCGGGACCGGCCCTCGGTAAGGGCCCGTGGGTGGTGGCGGGGCAGCTCCTCGCCATGTCCCCCTGGGTACCGGACTTCGAGCCCGAGGAAGACGCCGTGAAAACGGCTCTGATTTGGCTCCGCCTGCCCCGCCTACTGCCGGAGTACTGGTCAACATCGACCATTCTCCATATTGCAGCTCGGCGCGGCCGGCCGATTGCGGTGGATAAGATCACAGAGCAGCAGGCGGCGATGGGTTTCGCCCGAGTGAAGGCGGCGGTCGATGCCACCAAACCCCTGTTACGGGCGTTTTGATCCAAGGGAAGACGAAGGTGCGATGGCAGCCCTTCGTCTTCGAAAACGCCCCGGCGATCTGCCCCCGGTGTGGACGAATGGGACATGGGGAGGCGGCTTGCCGTTCTCCGACAACAGACCGAGCAAAAGGGGGCCGCACTCGGAGTGGTGGATCCGGGTGGCGGCTCGGATCAGCCGCCTCCGGCTGCTGGGGAGGAGAACTAAGGGCCGGTCTACGGCCCTTGGATGGTGGCGACGCGTTGGAGACTCCAGCGGGAGAATCGCCCGCCGCAGTCGGGGGAGAAGACCGAGTCCGACCCGGGATCGGGCAGCATCGGCCCGGCAGCCACCTCAATCGCCCAACCCGAACTCGCCGGCGGACACCGACGGTTGGCAAAAGCCAACGAAGGTGGCGCGCCGGCGGTCGCCGCTGGCCGGAGGGGTGACGGCTATACCCGGAACCTTCATTCGGGCACCTTTGAGTCGACCTGGCCGGTGAGCCAGGAGTCGACCCGGCCGGGTTGGGGACCCGGGGCCAAGCAAGCGGTCGACCCAGTCACTCGATGGGCCGACCCGGGCCCAGTGGGACGACTGCGGCCCGGGCCCAAAATCAAAAGAGCCCCGGCCACAAGCGGGCCTTGGCCCGCTCGGGCCTAGGGCCGGCAGCCCAGCAGGCGCGAGGCCTGCCCGGATGCCGGCCCAGCATGCCCGGCCCAGCGAGCCGGGTGCCGGACTGGTGGGCCGGCTACTGAGGCCCAGGGCGCGCCCCGCGCCGAGGGTGCGCCCCATGCCGTGGCCGCGCCACGCGACCATGGCGCGCGTCCGCAAGGGAACAGGGCCCGCGGGCTGCCCTTGCCACAGGTGCGCGGCAGTGGACGCGATGGTCTAGGCCGTGCCTGGGGCTGGCCCGCAGCAGCTCCGGGCCCACAGGCCCTGGATTTGGGGGCACACAATCCCAGGGTGTGGGGGGCCCACTAGCTCAGCCAGCCTTGGGCCAGAGGGTTCTGACGGAGCCGATCTGCTGGCCCAGGAAGAACAGACCCTGGTTGGATCCTATGAGGCACTCGCAGGGCCCTTCCAGTATAGCCCACCCTGCCAGGAGCAGGAGTCAGGGTTGGGGACCTTTATGGCTACTGGCCAGGCTAGCCCCATGGGCGGGCCGAGCGAGCCGCGCTGTGGGACATTCATGAGGCCTTGGGTAGCCTAGATGGGGTCTTTCGGTTCGGCCCTCCGCCACCGACCTCAGATATGCTGGAGGAGACTGCCTCAGGAGGGTGTGAGGTCGGGGATCACCCTGTCTCGCACTTGGAGAGGAGCACGGCCGAGCTTGGCCCTCGCCTCCGGCTGGGGATGAGCTGGGAGGCTGCTTCTAGTGGGAGTGGGCCAGGACCACCTCGTGCCGCTTCCGGGGTGTCAGGCCGTACCGCTGATGACAGGAGGGGCACGGACCACACGACTGCTGTGCAGCGCATCAGGGCGCAGTCATGCAGGTCGTATCTGTTGAGCACGGAGGGCCCAGGTAGCGCGTTTGAGGTTGACCCCGCGCTCCATGGGAAGATGGTCAGAGGCCGACTACGTGGACTGTATCCATGAGGGTCCTAGCCTGGAACTGTAGGGGACGGCCAAGCCTCTTTCATGTCTTCCTTCAAACGGTTAGTGCAAGTCCACTGTCCGGAGATCTGCTTCATTAGTGAGACCCGACTATCTGGTGAGGGGCTTGTACGTTTGAGACGGTGCTTGGGGAGGGACTGGGAGTCATACGCAGTCGATTCTCGGGGCTGTCGGGAGGTATCCTTGCTACTGTGGAGGCGAGGGGTGGCGACCTTTGATGTCTTCCACAACTGCCCCCAACAGGTAGTTATGGTTGTCTCGGCACCGGATGCTGCTCCGTGGGTTTTGTGTGGGGTGTATGCGAGCACGGATTATAGGATCAGGAGAGTCCTCTGGCAGGAGATCACCAGCCTTACCGCCCAGGTCTCCCGACAGTTGTAGTTGTTGACTTTAACTGCATATTGAGTTTGGGTGACAAAAGGGGCGGGGCAGCTTTTATGGATAGAGCGGACAGGAGGAGTTTCGCGATTTTGTGTCGCGCACTGGCCTGGTGGACTTAGGGTTCTTTGGACCTCAGTTTACTTGGTGCAATAATCAGCTCGACAGTGCTAGGATTTGGGAGCGTCTAGATAGGGCTTTTGCGTCCCCGGACTGGATCCTCCGTTTTCCTACCTGCAGGGTTAGTCACTTACCTTGGATCGCCTCAGACCACTGCCCCCTGCTGATCTCCACATCCTTGGGACCTAGTCATCATAGCCCCTTCCGCTTTGAGAAGGTTTGGCTATCATACCCCCAGTCCTGGGACATTGTCCGTGAGGCATGGCGCATCCCGGTGCGTGGAGATGCTATGCACCGGGTGTCGCACGAACTAGAATTGGCCAAGAGGCATCTCCGGCGGTGGAACCGTGAGGTTGTGGGCGATATCTTCCGGAGAGTAGAGGGGTAGAGTCTGCGATTTCTGAGTTGCAGCAGAAAGAAGACCTAGAAGGTGCGCTCTCGGTGGATGGCAAGGGTGACCTTCGGGGCTTCTAGCGACCCACCACTCACTACTACGGTAGCACGAGATCTTCTGGCGACAGAAATCTCGAGTTCAGTGGGTACGTGAGGGGGACCGCAACACTAGTTTCTTCCACCGGACTACGATCATCCGAAGGCAGCGGAGCACGATCCACTTGCTACGAGACGGGTCTGGACATCGGGTGGAAAGGGAGCCTGCCATTTGTCAGGCCCTGTTGGATTTCTTCCATGACAGATGGACGGAGGATGAGGATTCCGGCGATAGAGACCATCCCATGAGGATGGATGCGAGAATCGAGGATACTGAGAATGCAGCCCTGGTCCGACCAGTGTCGGCACAGGAGGTTCAGGAGGTAGTCTGGGCTTTGGCTCCAGACAAGGCCCCGGAACCAGATGGGTTTCCCCCGTTCTTCTTCCGGCAGTACTGGGGTATCATTCGAATAGCAGTGTAGAGGCTATTCAGTACTTTTTCTCTCAGGCGATGATGCCTGAAGATTGGAAAGCTACCTTCATCACGCTCATTCCGAAGCGTCAGGAGGCGGCTGAGGATGATAGTGTTATTTTGATGATTAACAAGCAATAATCGAGAGTATGTTATAAGTTAATTCGATACTTCATTTGTAAGTCTGTTACTCTCAGTATATTCATATAATTATAATAAAGATGCATTTCATTGTTTATATGGATGAATCTAACCTTGAGTTGCAGCAAAGTGTGGATTGAGTCGACCCCAAGGTTGATTGGGTCGACCCCGGCACATCAAGAAAGCATTTGGCACACTTCTGCAAAAATGGCACAGATGAACAATAAGTTGGGTCGACCCAAGGAAAGCATGAGTCGACCCAAACATCAAGCTTCTCAACAACTCAGAAAATGGTTCTCTGAAAATACTGAGAGGGTCGACCCAAGATAAAGTTGAGTCGACCCAAGCTTGAGTCGACCCAAACCCTGAGTGGGTCGACCCAAAGGCAAGACAGAACAGATGACAGAAAAGGTTCTCTGGAAACCCTGAGAGGGTCGACCCAAGAAGAAGTTGAGTCGACCCAAAGAAATGTTGGGTCGACCCAAGTGAAGGAAGGCTGAATTGCAAGTTTCTGTGGTTCTGAGAGGGTCGACCTAAGAAAAGTTTGAGTCAACCCAAGTGAAAGTTGGGTCGACCCAAGGACAGGTTGAGCCGACCCAAACACGGGCAGAAGCATAACGGCTAGTTCTGCAGAAGTACTTTTTATCCTTCCAATAGTGAGTAACGGCTAGTTTTTGAATTCTAACCATTGGGGCTTGTCCAATGGATGAAGAAAACTATTTAAAGTGGCACTATTCATTAGAGAGAACATCTTTTTGCAAAAATATCAAAGAGTACACAAGAAAGACAAAGTGCCCTAATCTTCTTCATCCAAGTGCTTCATTCAAGAGTCAAAAGAAAGTGGTTGAGCAGATTCAAAGAGTCATTAAGAGCTCCATCCACCCGTGAAGAGTGAAGCATCATTGACAAAGAAGAGAGAAGTCATATCAAGCGATAACTATTCTCTAAACTCTTCTTTATAGATTATATTGTTATATTTGCTCATCTAGGAGTTTAAATCTTCTTCCTTTGTTTATTAAACTACTTGTAAAGGTTGGTTGGTTAGCCCGCAAAACCAACGGAATAGGTTGATTGGTGAACCCGGAAAACCAATTGTAAAGGTTCGTTGGTGAGCCCGTAAAACCAACATAGGTTTTTGGTGAACCCGGAAAACCAAAGTGTAAAGGTTTTTGGATTGTGAGCCCGGAAAACAATCCAACTGTAATCCGCGGGATTATAGTGAATTTCCAAGGAGTCGCTTGGGGAGTGGACGTAGGTGCTAAGGAGAGCACCGTACCACTATACTTCTTGTTGTTTGCATTGTGATTTGTTTAAGTTCACTAACTCATCATTTAACACAAGTAAGATAGTTAAAATTAAAAGAAACCAATTCACCCCCCCTCTTGGCTTGTCACCTTGGGCAACAAGTGGTATCAGAGCAAGGTGCTCCAATAGTACTCATTGATCTCACAATCAAGAGTTAAAGATCATGACAACCCAAGTGGGATGTTCTATGAGTGAGGGGCAATCCACAAATAGACCACCTCTATTTAATGGCACAGACTACACATATTGGAAAGCTAGGATGAGGATATTCATTCAAGCTTTAGACTATGAATTATAGTACATTATTACTAGAGGGCCTCACACACCCACACTTAATATAGAGGGCACTATCATACCCAAACCAGAAATGGATTGGAATGAAAGTGATAGAAGATTGGCACAGTTAAATGCAAAAGCTATAAATATACTTTATTGCTCATTAGATGTAAGTGAATTTAATAGAATATCTACTTGCATCTCTGCTAAAGAAATTTGGGACAAACTTGAGGTCACTCATGAAGGGACCAATCAAGTTAAGGAGTCAAAAATAAACATATTAGTACACAAGTATGAATTGTTTAAAATGGAATCTACTGAGTCCATAACTGATATGTTTACTCGTTTTACTGAAATTATAAATGGGCTTAAGAGTTTAGGAAAGTCTTACACTAACTCTGAATTGGTGCAAAAAATTCTCACGTCTCTACCAAGAATTTGGGAGGCCAAGGTAACCGCAATTCAGGAAGCTAAGGACCTCAACACACTGCAATTAGAGGAACTTCTAGGATCACTCATGACCCATGAGTTGACAATGAGGCAAAATTCGGAAGATGAGGTCAAGAGAAGAAAGCCCATTGCCCTAAAGACTACCACCCCTAAACAACAAACTGAAACGGAAGATTCAGATGATGATGATGAATTTGATGAAGAAGGGATGGCTATGCTTGGAAGAAAATTCAGAAAATTTATGAGAGGTAAGAGCAGATTATATAAAAAGAAACCCTTCCTCAAAGAAAAACAACTATGCTAACAATCCCCGGCAGCGGCGCCAGAAATTGATAGTCAATTTTAAAGACCACGCAATAGCACGTATCTAGTAGGATAGTGATTACGGGTATCGATTCACAGGGATTGGGGTACAGTTGTTTTTCTTAAAAATAAAAATATTTAAAAGGATGAATTTGTGAAGACTATTAAACTAAGCAATTTAATAAAAGAAAATGCAATTAAAAGGATATCAGTTTGAGGGAACCTAGGGCAAGGAATTCACCACTAACATCGGAACAAGGGTTATTTATATTTTATTTCGTTCTTGGATTAACATGCAAATTGGCTACAAGCCTAATAAGCATTTAAATAAAAATTCAGAAAAGTAATTTGGGCATAATCCATCTTCAGTAGGCATGAAATGTCTACTCTAATCTAAGGTGGCAGCACATCGCATCTTCCCTAAGCATGGACTATCTTATATTTACTTAGTGATCATGAAGAACAGTTGTACGAACATCATACTTAAAATCACAGAAATTAAATATGATTCAAAAGAAGATATCCATTAAAAACAATAAGTTCATACAACCCCAAGAATATAAAATAAAATATAAAACCCATGTCCCTGTGTTAGGGCTGCATCCAGCCTTAGAGAGGAGATCAGCCTTCCATGGAGTTGTGGGCGACAGCAGCAGTGGCACAGCAGCGGGCTCCCATTTCTTCTTTTCTTCCTCCCTTCCCTGGGTCTCTCCTTCCTTCTCTAGCAATTTATTATTTTTTTCGTGGGAACTTGGCTTCTCCCCTGTTCTCCGAAGAGATCCTGGAACCGGACCCCCCAAGCTTGCCTTCATCCTCACGCATTGATTCCCTTTTATAGCCTTCACCTGAATGCTGGGATAAGGATTCGTGATGAGCTGCATCTGCTGGGATAATGCGGAGAAAATCTCGGACGCGGAAGGAGGATGAACTCTGTTCTGTTTCCGAAACAGGGGAAGAGGATGAATCTTTGATGGCTGGGATGAAGACGCGTGAAACAGGGATGATTCATGGGATTCAGCAGCTCGGGCGTTGGGAGTGAAGGTGCTGGAAGCTTGATCTGCATCGCGGGATGGCTCGCGGATGAGGTTGAGATTAATCCGGGAGTTTGGATGAAGCTCACGGTTGGGAACGGATGTAAAGTGATCTGGAACAGGGGAGAATAAGTTAGATGCCGTGTTTGCTGGTCCGTGAGGCTCGGGAGGATGGAGTCGCATTATGGGATGAATGCGGTTAATGGAATGTATGGGATGAAGTCGGGATGAGCTGGGGGATGGGATTCTCTGACGCGGGAAATGCTGGGAGGATGACTCTGTTTTGGAAGCATGGGAAAGAGGATCATTCTAATGATGTTAGGAACGAATGGATCCTAAACGGAATGAGTCGGACGCGTGATGGACTTGGTTTGGCATGAATAGGGGAGTTGGTTGGAGTGTGGGATTTTAGTTGAACGAGATGTGGGGAGTGGATGGAGCTTTGGGATTCGTGCAAATATGATGGTATGCTTCGAAATCTGAGAGACAAATAATTGAAGGGATTTTATTTTTTTTTAGTTTAAAATAGGGGAATTGGATCATGTGGAAAAAGAGTTAGAATGAGTAGGAAGAAATTTAAGTGAACGTGTGAAAAGTCAGGAATTAATGGGAAGCACTGGGTTTTGGAGAAGAGTTCTTGGAGTCGACTCGGAGAATGATGTAGTGTCCGTTTAGGCTTTACCTAATTGAGCTCGACTCGACCTGCATGCATTAAGCTTAATCAATAAATAATCAAATCAAACTCGAATTACCTTGGATAATTTATTAAAATGCAATGGTGAAGGTAATACATTTTTTAGTTGATTTACAAAATATGTGAATTAAAATAATGATAAGTGCTATGAATAAGATATTAATTTATGCATTATTTAGCACTTATCACACCCCCAACCTACATTTTGCTAGTCCTCGAGCAAAATAAAAAAAAACTAACTCACTTTCGCAGGAATCGCGATTGCATTTACCGTATGCAATAAGGCTTTAAACCCCTAGGTGGCCCTAGTGGACGAGTTTTGTCTCGTGAGGGTTTCCGGCTCAGATACCCACAAACTGCTGTCTAAATAATTTATTTTATTGTTTTATAAAATCTAATTTCAAATGCATAATGCCAAGAATTTCAAAAGCACACAAAGTTTTAATTACTAAGTCAGCCCAAATCCTAGGTCAGTATGCAACTTAAGTTGAAGTATTAAGTTTCCGTTAGAGAGTTGTAAGCTAATTTATACTTGGGTGCTTGGTGAAATCTGGACCATACACAAGCTAAGGTTTTAGATTCCCCCAAATACTGCTAAAGCTAGTAGTTCCAAGAACTTGGTCAGATAAGACCTAATCCACTGATTCAAAATCATCCTATCTTGCAGGATTTCGAGAGTTGTGGATGTTTACTTTAATACCTCATGGGCTTTATCGGTAATATTCCAGTTTACTCGAATTTTTACAAACGACGGCTTTCACACTATCGTCTTTTTCAAGGTCAATATTATTTTCTCTTTCTTTTTTTATTATTATTATTTTTTTTATTTTTGTATAAATAAATTATGCACTTTTACTCTTGTAATGATTCCTTCCGTATAGCGAGCATTTAGTCAACACTCCCACACCAGATGGCATAAGGTGTTGGGCATCAAGACTCCCCTACGGACCTATGCTCGGGTTTATCATCACAAGCCCGCTGACCTTTAACAATAGGTAGCCCTTTTCGATGTACCTGACTAAATTCACTTTTCTTTTTTCTTTTTTTTTGTTGTTTTTTTTTAAACATGGGATAGATAGTGAATTAGATAGGAATGATTCATCAGGACTCAAGGTTGCTACCAGACTTAACAACATAATGTTGAACCTAACCCTTAGAAGTGCAGGCCATGTGTGTTGTGAAATTCCAAAGTAAAATTATTTTACAACTCGCTAAAAGAACTTTTAATAAAAAGAACTCAATTGTCTTACTCCTGACTAGTCATTGGGCTTTTTTAGATTTTATATACTTTGTGCGTTTATTATTTCAGCACTAAAGCATAGAAATTAGTTTTTTTTTTTGAGATAAACTTATTTAAAAATACGAAAATGTGAAAAATTTCTTCAAAAATTCGAATCCTATACCCCCCAACCTAGATCAGACATTGTCCTCAATGTTTATTTATTTATTTATTTATTTATTTTTAAACATATTATATTAATATATATTTTTTTATTATTATTTTTTTTGGGATGAAAATATGATGCATATGGAGGATAGAAGCATTGTACCTTAGTTGCATCAGTAATATGAGGACACCTAAAAAAAATGTGACAAGAAAATATGCAAAAATAATCTATGAGAATTGGGTTGCCTCCCAACAAGCGCTAAGTTTAACGTCTTCAGCCAGACGCAGTGCATCCTTATCAAATCATACCGGGTTCATGCTGCGTTCTCCAAGGAAGAAAATTTGTGGAAGACTGATTGTCGGGCAAGGAGTTGACGGCTTCTATCGCCTTGTCTATATCAAAGTCAAAATAGGCCAAGTATGTTTTCAGAGGATTATCTGCCAAAATATAGGGAAGGGTTTCTTCTACAAGATCGTCCATTTTGTCTATTAGGAAGCACTCAACTTTCTTTGCAGGTTGATCAGAGGCACGAAATATATTTAACCTGACCTTCATATTTCCAAAAGATATATTCATCACCCCAGTTCTACAATTTATACTCGCATTGGCTGTAGCTAGAAAGGGACGACCTAGAATCATAGGGATCTGTTTCTTAAAGTTCGGCACCGTTCCATATCAAGGACGATAAAATCGACTGGAAAATAGAATTTGTCTACCTTGACTAGGACGTCTTCAATTGTTCCTCGTGGTATTTTAACAGATCGATCGGCCAATTGGCAGGGATACCGAAGTTGGTTTTAACTTACCTAACCCAAGTTTCTCATAAACTGAGTAAGGTAAAAGGTTGACACTTGCCCCTAGATCTAAGAGTGCTTGATCAATGAAATTATTTCCTAAGACACAGGAGATGGTGGGAGCACCAGGATCTTTGAATTCGGAGGGGTGTTATGTTGGAGAATAGAACTCACTTGCTCAGTTAGGAAGATCTTTTTAGGCACATGTGTCCTAGATTTTCGCTTTTGGGTACAAAGGTCTTTGAGAAATTTGGCATACGAGGGAACTTGTCTAATAGCATCAAGAAGCGGAAGGTTGATTTTGACTTGTTTAAAAACCTCCATCATCTCCTCTAGTGAAGTTCCTTTCTTGCCAAAGGGAGTGGGTGCATTAAGAGCTTCAGGAAATGGAGCCTTTGGGATGTGAGTTTTGGCCGAAGGTGGACTAACTGAGGAAGAAGAAGGTTTTAGATTTTCATGTGATACATTTCTCTCCTCCTCTTTACCTTCCTTATTGTTTTCCTCCCCAATCGTATTGTCTACTACACGTCCACTCCTTAGGATAGTCAAAGCATTGGCTTGTTCATGATGAATTGTATTTGGTTGATTTTCTTGAGCCATGTATTGTCCCCTAGGATTACTCACTGGTTGGCTTGGAAGCTTTCCTTCCTCTCGCTTGTTCAGTGCATTAGCTAGTTGCCCCATTTGGGATTCTAGCTTGGCGATAGATTGCGTGTGAGAGTGCACCAATTGTGTAATGATTTCCAAACCTTGAAGGGAGGTCAACACTTTCTCCTCAAAGGCTGTGTTTCTTTGGGGTGGAGGAGGGGTGTGTTGAAATTGAGTCAAAGGATGGTAGGGATGAACATTCTGGAATGGTTGAAAGTTTGGGAATAAGGTTGGAAAGTATTGGAAGTCTGCTGCTTCCAAGAGAAATTTGGATGGTTGCGCCACCCCGGGTTATAAGTGTTAGAATATGGATCATTACTTGGTCGGGATTGTGTTTGGGCAGCATTTACTTGCTCTTGCACAAATTCAGGAAATTGTAGTGCCGAAGGGCATTCATGAATAGGGTGAGACGGGCTAGAACAAAGAGCACAGACTTGTGCTTGGGAAAAATTTGGATGCTGTTCTCTAGACATTAGCTGGTCCAACTTGCGGGACAGTGCATCTACTTTGTCAGATAGACCTATGGACTGGCTAACTTCAAATATGGTCCCTTTTCTTTGAGAACTCGGGGGTGCTTGACGAGCGGAGGAGGCATGGTGGAGAGAATTTTCATTAAGGTTTTCAAACATCTGCCATGCCTCATGCTCACTCTTAAGCATGAAAGTACCCCCGCATGCGGCATCGATCATCTGACGGTTTCGTTCAGTCAATCCGTCATAGAAACATTACACTAATTGCCATTTGGGTATTTGATGATGCGGGCATTTTCGGAGTAAGTCTCTAAATTTTTCCCAAGTTTCATGAAATTCTTCCCCGTCAAATTGGGAGAAGCTCGTAATAGCACGCCGAAATTGGTTTGTTCTTCCTATGGAAAAATATTTTTTTAGAAATTCATGTTGCATTTGAGCCCATGAAAGAATGGAATTGGCTTCTAATGAATGAAGCCACTGCTTAGCTCTATCTTTAAGAGAAAAAGGGAATAGCCTAAGTTTCAGAGCATCATCAGTGAAGTTCTGAATTTTGACAGTAGTACAGATCTCAAGGAACTCATCCAAATGTTTATATGGGTCTTCATTGTTAAGTCCATAAAAAGAGGGAAGCATTTGGATGACACTAGACTTAATTTCAAAATGTGCAGCAGCGGTGGTATCAGGTAGTCGAATACAAGATGGAGAGGTATAAATGGAAGGAGTGAAGTACTCCTTTAGGAGTTTGGGTTGTTCTTCAGCCATCTCTATAAGTGGAGCAGATCCTATGGTTCTATAGGTGCGGATTTCAGCTTGAAGGGCCCTAATAGAACGCTCTATTTCAGAGTCAAAAGGTACTAATTCGGGAGATTTGGAACGACACCCTAGCATACACTAAGACTCCTCGGATCAGTACAGTCAAGCATGCACTAAAAAGAAAAACACAATTCCTTATGTTCACCCTAAAATAACTAGACAGCTCCCAACTAGTTTGAAGAGGGCACCTAAGCCTCCAATCCGGTCTAATGACTGAGCTGACCAGGTAAGCTCCCAGGTAAGTGGGGGGGTCACGATCCGTTGCAAAGGTTCCACTTAAAAACCACTTGCCTCGAACAGATGAACTGTCTCCCTTAAAGGGACAAAGCTTGCCTAGACATCAACTGAGCCACAGAGCGAAATTGGTGCAACTTTCGGTGATCTTCGTCCTATTGAGCTCGAATGTCCCTAGGGGCCAACGTCTAATTGATTTTAATTAAGGTGAAAGCTATGTGAGAATTGATTCACCGAATTTGGGCAAGAATCTGGTGATGAAATCCAGTTCTTATCTTGCTGGGGTGATTGCCCTTACTATGTGCAGATTAATTGGTGTATGTGTATCAAGCATGCATTCACACTTTTGTAAAAAATTAAAATCAAACAATCACCACAATATTTCAGGCTAATTGGGAATTAATTTAAATAAGAAAGGTTCAGATGTTACCAAAGGAAATTTTCTCAGCAATTTTTAAAGCAAACCTTTACCGTATTCCTTTTCCAATAGTTCCTTTTTGATCGTCCCAGATTTTCTTTTCGATTCCTGATCAAGAAAAATCAAAAATTAGTAAGAGAGATGAACGAGGTAAGAAAAGTAACAAAAATAGAAAATATTTTTTATTTTATTTTTTTTGAAAGTTTTTTTTTAATGAAAAGAAAAACAACTATGCTAACAATCCCCGGCAACGGCGCCAAAAATTGATAGTCAATTTTAAAGACCACGCAATAGCACGTATCTAGTAGGATAGTGATTACGGGTATCGATCCATAGGGATTGGGGTACAGTTGTTTTTCTTAAAAATAAAAATATTTAAAAGGATGAATTTGTGAAGACTATTAAACTAAGCAATTTAATAAAAGAAAATGCAATTAAAAGGATATCAGTTTGAGGGAACCTAGGGCAAGGAATTCACCACTAACATCGGAACAAGGGTTATTTATATTTTATTTCGTTCTTGGATTAACATGCAAATTGGCTACAAGCCTAATAAGCATTTAAATAAAAATTCACAAAAGTAATTTGGGCATAATCCATCTTCAGTAGGCATGAAATGTCTACCCTAATCTAAGGTGGCAGCACATCGCATCTTCCCTAAGCATGGACTATCTTATATTTACTTAGTGATCATGAAGAACAGTTGTACGAACATCATACTTAAAATCACAGAAATTAAATATGATTCAAAAGAAGACATCCATTAAAAACAATAAGTTCATACAACCCCAAGAATATAAAATAAAATATAAAACCCATGTCCCTGTGTTAGGGCTGCATCCAGCCCTAGAGAGGAGATCAGCCTTCTATGGAGTCGTGGGCGACAGCAGCAGTGGCACAGCAGTGGGCTCCCATTTCTTCTTTTCTTCCTCCCTTCCCTGGGTCTCTCCTTCCTTCTCTAGCAATTTATTATTTTTTTCGTGGGAACTTGGCTTCTCCCCTGTTCTCCGAAGAGATCCTGGAACCAGACCCCCCAAGCTTGCCTTCATCGTCACGCATTGATTCCCTTTTATAGCCTTCACCTGGATGGGAGGATAAGGTTGATTGAGCTGATCTGCCGTTGGGAAGATGAGGATGAATCGCGAATGGGAGAGAGGCTGCAGACGTGGAGGGAAGGAAGATGAACTCATCCGTGTAGGGAAGAAACCTTGAATCACGGATGGTGGCTGGCTGTGATTCGCGATCGTGAAGAATCCGGAAGAAGCTGATCACGGATGCGGTTGAATGCTGGGATAAGGATTCGTGATGAGCTGCATCTGCTGGGATAATGCGGAGAAAATCTCGGACGCGGAAGGAGGATGAACTCTGTTCTGTTTCCGAAACAGGGGAAGAGGATGAATCTTTGATGGCTGGGATGAAGACGCGTGAAACAAGGGATGATTCATGGGATTCGGCAGCTCGGGCATTGGGAGTGAAGGTGCTGGAAGCTTGATCTGCATCGCGGGATGGCTCGCGGATGAGGTTGAGATTAATCCGGGAGTTTGGATGAAGCTCACGGTTGGGAACGGATGTAAAGTGATCTGGAACAGGGGAGAATAAGTTAGATGCCGTGTTTGCTGGTCCGTGAGGCTCGGGAGGATGGAGTCGCATTATGGGATGAATGCGGTTAATGGAATGTATGGGATGAAGTCGGGATGAGCTGGGGGATGGGATTCTCTGACGCGGGAAATGCTGGGAGGATGACTCTGTTTTGGAAGCATGGGAAAGAGGATCATTCTAATGATGTTAGGAACGAATGGATCCTAAACGGAATGAGTCGGACGCGTGATGGACTTGGTTTGGCATGAATAGGGGAGTTGGTTGGAGTGTGGGATTTTAGTTGAACGAGATGTGGGGAGTGGATGGAGCTTTGGGATTCGTGCAAATATGATGGTATGCTTCGAAATCTGAGAGACAAATAATTGAAGGGATTTTATTTTTTTTTTTAGTTTCAAATAGGGGAATTGGATCATGTGGAAAAAGAGTTAGAATGAGTGGGAAGAAATTTAAGTGAACGTGTGAAGAGTCAGGAATTAATGGAAAGCACTGGGTTTTGGAGAAGAGTTCTTGGAGTCGACTCCAGAGAATGATGTAGTGTCCGTTTAGGCTTTACCTAATTGAGCTCGACTCGACCTGTATGCATTAAGCTTAATCAATAAATAATCAAATCAAACTCGAATTACCTTGGATAATTTATTAAAATGCAATGGTGAAGGTAATACATTTTTTTAGTTCGATTTACAAAATATGTGAATTAAAATAATGATAAGTGCTATGAATAAGATATTAATTTATGCATTATTTAGCACTTATCAGTAGCTCAAGCAAAGAAAAGGGTAAGGACAAAGAAAAGGAAAAAGAAACTCCTATTTGCTATGAGTGTAACAAACCCGGGCATTATAAGATAGATTGCCCAAATTTGAAATGGATGGCAAGAAAACTGAAAAAGAAGAACTTCATGGCTGAATGGAGTGAAAGTGAGGAGTCAAGTTTGGAAGAGGAAGATCATCAAGAGACGACCCAAATGTGTCATATGGCCAATGACGATGAGGTAGATTCTGAACTTGAATGTGATTTTACTGTTGATGAATTACATGATGCATTCTTAGAACTCATGGAAGAACATAAGAAACTTATCAATAAAAATAAAGTTCTAAAAGAAGAAAATCAATCTCTTATCAAAGATAAGTTAAAACTATCTCATAACTATGAAACATTAAGTAGGAAACTTACAAATGAAACCAAGAATCTAATTGCTGAAAATATCAAGTTAAAAGAAGATGCTGAAAAATATAAATTCTTAGTAGATAAGTTTATACTTAGTTCTACTAAATTAAATATGATTCTTGATAGTCAAAAAGCTGTATATGATAAGGCTGGATTAGGATATAAAACAAATAGGAAACAAAAATTCTTAAAGAACATTTTTGTAAAAGCTAAAAATGAAAATATTACTTGTCATTGCTGCAATAAATTAGGACATAAAGCATATGAATGTAACTATAGAAAGTCCAGTCAAAACAAATTTAGTAATAATCATAAGATTAAATTCAAGAAAGTTTGGGTTCCAAAAGGAACATCAAGTACTAACCCTAAAGGACCCAACATAGTTTGGGTACCTAAAGCTCTTTCTTGATCTTGATTGCAGGGGTGTCTTGCAGCTGATAAAGTGAAAAAATGATGGTATCTAGATAGCGGCTGTTCAAGACACATGACCGGTGACGTAGACCAATTTGTCACCTTGGAATCAAAGAAGGGTGGAGTAGTAACCTATGGAGACAATGGTAAAGGGCATATCATTGGAAAGGGTAAAATTTTCATTACTCCATTCATTTTTATAGAAAATGTCTTATTAGTTAAGGGTTTGAAACATAACCTGCTTAGCATAAGTCAATTTTGTGATAAAGAGTTTAAAGTCACATTTGAAGCATCAGTATGCATAATCACAAATCCTAAAGATAATAGCATTGTACTTGTAGGACAAAGGCAAAAAAATATTTACTTGGTAGATCTTCATGATTTAGGCAAGAAAAATGGATTATGCTTAATTACTAATGAAGAAAAGAAAAATGAAACAAGTTGGCTTTGGCATCGTAGACTAGGACATGCTAGTATGGAATTAATATCAAAACTAGTCAAGAAGGAATTAATAAAAGATGTGCCAAAACTGATTTTTGAAAAAGACAAAATCTGTGGACCATGCTCATTAGGAAAACAAACTAAATCATCTTTCAAATCAAAGAATATAGTATCAACAACTAGGCTTTTTGAACTCATACACATGGATTTATTTGGACCCACTAGAACTGCGAGTCTAGGAGGGAAGAAATATGGACTAGTAATTGTAGATGATTTCTCAAGATATACATGGGTTTCATTTTTGGCACATAAGAATGAAGCATTTTCAGAATTCTTGAAACTATATAGTAATATCATAAATGAAAAGAAGCTCACCTTAGTAGCAATTCGAAGTGATCATGGTACTGAATTTGAAAATCAACACTTTGAAGAATTTTGTAATAAAATTGGTATTTCACATCAATTCTCAGCACCTAGAACGCCTCAACAAAATGGGGTTGTTGAAAGAAAAAATAGGACATTGGCAGAAATGGCATGCACGATGTTGTGTGAGTCAAATCTTCCAAAGTACTTTTGGGCTGAAGCTATAAATACTGCTTGCCATATTCTAAATCGGGTTTTAATACGACCAATAACCAAGAAAACTCCTTATGAACTTTGGAAGAATAAGAAACCAACTGCAAAATATCTTAGAGTATTTGGATGTAGATGTTTCATCTTAAACAATGGCAAGGAGGATCTAAGTAAATTTGATGCCAAGTCAGATGAAGGTATCTTCTTAGGATACTCCACATCTAGCAGGGCATACAGAGTATTTAATAAAAGAACTCTTGTAGTAGAAGAGTCAGTTAATATCATATTTGATGAGTCTGATAGTGAGTCTGCTAGGAAAGAAAATATTCTTGATGATGATACAGGAATTATCGACTTTGAAAAGTTGAATATTAATGACGTGCCAATTCAAGATAAGGGAGATGATTGCGTGCCACCACAATCTCAAAACTTGCCAAAGGAATGGAGGTATGCATATGGACACCCTAAAAACTTAATCATTGGTGATCCATCTCTAGGGGTAAGAACTCGATCATCTCTTAGAAATTTAAATGATTATCTTGCTTTTGTTTCACAATTAGAACCTAAGACTTATGAAGAAGCTGAAAAAGATACTAATTGGATAAATGCCATGCAAGAAGAATTAAATCAATTCAAAAGAAGTAATGTATGGACATTAACTGAAAGACCAAAGCATAATTCAGTAATTGAAACAAAATGGATCTTTAGAAATAAATTAGATGAAAATGGGTTAGTTATAAGAAATAAAGCTAGACTTGTAGCTAAGGGATACAATCAAGAAGAAGGAATAGATTTTGATGAAACATTTGCTCCTGTAGCTAGATTAGAGGCCATTAGACTACTTCTAGCATTTGCATGTTTCATGAATTTCAAATTATATCAAATGGATGTAAAGAGTGCATTCTTAAATGGTTTTATTGAGGAAGAAGTATATGTAGAGCAACCTCCTGGTTTTGAGAATCATGAATTGCCAAATCATGTGTTTAAACTACATAAGGCATTATATGGATTAAAGCAAGCACCTAGGGCTTGGTATGATCGATTAAGCAAATTTCTGCTTAATAATGACTTTAGTAGAGGAAATGTAGATAAAACACTATTTCTCAAAAGAAAGGACAAAAATCTATTAGTGGTACAAATATATGTAGATGACATAATCTTTGGTGCCACAAATGATACTCTTTGCAAAGAATTTGTTGATTAATGCATGGAGAATTCGAAATGAGTTTGATGGGAGAACTAAGCTTCTTTCTAGGATTACAAATCAAACAAACTAAAGAAGGCATTTTCATTCATCAAACTAAGTATACAAAGGAAATACTAAAGAAGTTTGGGAATGAAAATCATAAGGGAGTAGGTACTCCAATGAATCCTACTAGTAAGCTAGACAAAGATGAAAAAGGGAAGAGTATTGATATTAAGCTTTATAGAGGACTAATTGGATCCTTGCTCTACCTTACTGCTAGTAGACCGGACATCGTATTTAGTGTAGGAATATGTGCTAGATACCAATCAGATCCTAAGGAGTCACATTTAAGTGCTGTTAAAAGAATCCTTAGATATTTAAGAGGAACTACGAATATAGGATTATGGTACTCAAGAGACTCCTGTCTAGATTTGCTTGTATACTCAGATGCTGATTTTGCTGGATGCAAATTAGGTAGGAAGAGCACTAGTGGTACATGTCAATTCTTAGGAAACAACTTAGGCCCTGTTTGGGGGAGCTGTTGGCAGTAGAGCTGTTGGAAGTAGAGCTGTTGGAAGTAGAGCTGTCTGAAGTAGAGCTGTTATAATTATTATTATAAATTAATTTTCCATAATATAACATAATATTAAATTATTTAAAATAACATATTAATGTATTATAATGTAATATAATATAATATAATATTTATAGTATAATACAATAATAAAGGTATAAAATATTATAATTATTAGTATAAATTAATTTTCAATAATATAACATAATATTAAATTATTTAACATAACATATTAATATATTATGATATAATATAATATGATATTATATTTATAGTATAATACAAAAATAAAGGTATAAAATATTATAATTATTAGTATAAATTAATTTTCCATAATATAACATAATATTAAATTATTTAATATAACATATTAATGTATTATGATATAATATAATATGATATTATATTTATAGTATAATAAAAAATAAAGGTATAAAATATTATAATTATTAGTATAAAATAATTTTCCATAATAATTTCCCATAATTTCTCATAAAATAATTTTCTGCGGTCCAGGGGCTCTTCTTCGTGGTCCACGCTCGAAGAGAACCTCAGCGCGGGCCGCGAGGTTGATGATAAAAAAAAAACAATAGATTGATTTTGGAAGGTATGGAAAAGGATTAAAATTTTTTTCTTCTAAAATGTGGTTCAAGAGATGCATACAAAAATTAAAAAGAAAAATACCTTTTCTTACGGAAGGGAGTCTGACGGCTAGGGTTCTTGGCTACAGCAGATTTTTAGGTTTATAAAGGGACAAACTATATAATTATGTTATTTTAATATAGGTATTTTTGTCAAAAATATAGCTTTCCAAAAAAGCTGAAACAGCTTCCTTCCAAAAGCTTCAAATTGGAGCTTCCTCCTAAAAGCTATTTTCAGCTTCCCGCAAAAGCTGAAACAGCTTTTTGAAAAATTTACCAAACACAGCTTTTTATCTAAAAGTACTTTTGGAGGGCCAGAAAGTGCTTTCTGGCCCTCCAAAAGCTCCCCCAAACAGGGCCTTAGTATCATGGTTTAGCAAAAAGCAGAATTCAGTGGCACTGTCAACAGCTGAAGCTGAATATATAGCTGCTGGTAGTTGTTGTGCTCAAGTACTATGGCTTAAGCAACAACTAGAGGACTATGGAGTTAAGCTAGATAATATTCCTATTAAGTGTGATAATACTAGTGCCATCAATCTTACTAAAAATTCGGTTCAGCATTCTAAAGCCAAACACATAGAAATACGATATCATTTTATTAGGGATCATGTGCAAAATGGAAACATATGTATTGAGCATATATGCACTGAAAAACAATTAGCCGACATATTCACAAAACCCTTGAGTGAAGATAGATTCTGCACGCTAAGGAGGAAATTAGGCATATGTGATCCTTTTTATTGAAGAGATATAAAAGGGAGCAAGCTGTCTCATGATACATTCCTCCCATTTCTAAAAACCCATGAAACATGAGTCAAACTTGTCATCTATAGATTCCCTACTCATGTATCATTGTCCCAGAAAGAATTTATAAGGATTGGAAGCAAGGAAAATTTTTAGAAGCAAAAAGGAAGAGAAAAAAAAAATTCTGAACTTGGGTCGACCCAGCCCAGAATAGGGTCGACCCAACGTTGAGTCGACCCAAGAAAATTCTTGAGTCGACCCAACGTCGGGACCCCACTGTTAAAAGGGAGACCCGAGAGCTCTTTTAGGGCACTGTTTGCCCTTGTCCTCTTCTGAAAACCCTATTTTCCACTCTCCAAACTCCTCCAATCATCTCCAAACAGTAGATTACTTTAAGATCTGGGAGAAATGGGACCCCAAAAGAGCCGTAGCCAAGAGATCCGGAAGAGTCTCACGGATCCAACGTGAGGAAAGACATGCTACGGAGCCATCTACAGTGTCTCCACAACGTGAGGCACGTGCAGAGCCACCTCCTCCTCCTTCCCCCTCAGTAATACTTGCAAGATTTGCGGGGAGACCAGTTACAACGGAGAGAAGGATCCATTCCGAGTTCTTTGATCAAGAAGGGTTCCGTTTGAGGGAATGGATCCAAAGGCAAGGTTGGGAGTATCTTTGCTCCCTAGATGTGATGATCTACCCCGGATTAGTTCGGGAGTTCTATGCCTTCCTCAAAACTGGAATGGGAGGGCTTATTTCGGAAGTTCGAGGAGTTAGGGTTCGAGTTTCCGAGGAGAGTTTGAGTGAGCTACTTCATCTTCCATGTGAAGGAGCCACTCCAGAAAAGCCTGAAAATAAGATGAGAGCCCTACAGTTGATCATGGAAAATGAAAACTTCGACTTTTCCGAGAAGGTAATAGCTAGCTCTCTTTCTGCTGAAATGAGGTTATTGCTCAGTATCATAAATAGGATTTTATTTCCGAAGAGCGGGAGATTCGATCTCATCACAGAGCGAGATCTAGTCGTGATGGAGTATATTATTCAGGGTATTCCCCTGAATCTCCCGGCCATGATCCTGAGGCAGATGAGGAAGGTGATCTGCAACTCCAGAGTATCTCTGCCTTATGGTATGATACTCACCTTGATCTTTCGACAGCACGACATATCTGTCGAGGGGGAGATCTCCAGGCAGCTACTTCATACTGATACATACACTGCACGATCACTTATACGCATGGGCTATGAGAAAGTGAACGGGCAGTGGGTTCATACTGGAGCAGGGATTCAGGGTGATGCACCAGAGGGTGATGCACCAGATATTGGAGACCCTATCCCTGAGGATGAGGAGCATCTGGATCATCCTACTGCACCCTCAGAGGCTGGACCTTCGTCACCTGTTCCTGCGGGAGACACAGATGAGTATTGGAGTAGGATGACTGAGCTTATATCAGCTCAGACGAGGATTTTCTCTGATAGGCTGACGAGCAGACTCGATGTCATGACTGCTGAGATCAGTGATCTGAGAGAGCAGATAGGAGCTCTACGGAGAGAGAGAGAGAGGTTCATCGACCATCTGTGCCACAGGCAGCTGAGTCAGAGATTTCGGCACAGAGTCATCCAGCTCATCGTGCTCCACGACAGACTCAGTCTCACCAGGCTCGACCTCCCCTCGCCACGTACACTAGGAGGATGAGGACTAGATCCCAGCCATTAGATACTCCCTAGGCTGATATTAGTATTTCTGTTTAGAGCCTAGGATAGATATCTAGTTCTCATATGTATTTTGTGTTTATCATGTACTTTGAACTTTGATTGAGGAATATTGTATTTGCTTTTGTTTTTGGCATTATTGTACTAAAATGTTCCTATTTTGATCAATGAAGTTTGAATGTTTGTCACTTATTGTATCTATTCCCATGCACCTATTTGATGATAACAAAAAGGGGGAGAAGTAAAGAAAGAGAAATAAGTTGTGTAAGAAAAGAGAAATAAGTTGTAAAACAAATTGAAAATTATAATGGGAAAGCATATACATTTAAGGGGGAGCAATTTGTAACAATGAAAATGATCAAATCTAAAATTTCAATTAAATTTCAGAATTTGGCACATAGAATTTCAGAATTTGGCACGCACCTTTCACACCTCGATACATAACCTGAAACTCATGCTTTATCTCAAATTTTTGGAGTTTCATCTTTAATGAAATATAATTGAAAGGGGGAGCAATTCAAAAAGTCAAATTGGAAACATTTGGATGAAATAGGGGGAGACTTCACTCTCATATTTGAAAAGCTGAAATTCAGCAACTTGAGCCCTTTTAAAACTGATTTTAAGACAAGTATCAATAGGTTCATACTCTATATTTTGTAATCATCAAAAAGGGGGAGATTGAGGATGATAGTGTTATTTTGATGATTAACAAGCAATAATCGAGAGTATGTTATAAGTTAATTCGATACTTCATTTGTAAGTCTGTTACTCTCAGTATATTCGTATAATTATAATAAAGATGCATTTCATTGTTTATATGGATGAATCTAACCTTGAGTTGCAGCAAAGTGTGGATTGAGTCGACCCCAAGGTTGATTGGGTCGACCCCGGCACATCAAGAAAGCATTTGGCACACTTCTGCAAAAATGGCACAGATGAACAGTAAGTTGGGTCGACCCAAGGAAAGCATGAGTCGACCCAAACATCAAGCTTCTCAACAACTCAGAAAATGGTTCTCTGGAAATACTGAGAGGGTCGACCCAAGATAAAGTTGAGTCGACCCAAGCTTGAGTCGACCCAAACCCTGAGTGGGTCGACCCAAAGGCAAGACAGAACAGATGACAGAAAAGGTTCTCTAGAAATCCTGAGAGGGTCGACCCAAGAAGAAGTTGAGTCGACCCAACTGAACCTTGAGTCGACCCAAAGAAATGTTGGGTCGACCCAAGTGAAGGAAGGCTGAATTGCAAGTTTCTGTGGTTCTGAGAGGGTCGACCCAAGAAAAGTTTGAGTCGACCCAAGTGAAAGTTGGGTCGACCCAAGGACAGGTTGAGCCGACCCAAACACGGGCAGAAGCATAACGGCTAGTTCTGCAGAGTACTTTTTGTCCTTCCAACAGTGAGTAACGGCTAGTTTTTGAATTCTAACCATTGGGGCTTGTCCAATGAATGAAGAAAACTATTTAAAGTAGCACTATTCATTAGAGAGAACATCTTTTTGCAAGAATATCAAAGAGTACACAAGAAAGACAAAGTGCCCTAATCTTATTCATCCAAGTGCTTCATTCAAGAGTCAAAAAAAAGTGGTTGAGCAGATTCAAAGAGTCATTAAGAGCTCCATCCACCCGTAAAGAGTGAAGCATCCTTGACAAAGAAGAGAGAAGTCATATCAAGCGATAACTATTCTCTAAACTCTTCTTTGTAGATTATATTGTTATATTTGCTCATCTAGGAGTTTAAATCTTCTTCCTTTGTTTATTAAACTACTTGTAAAGGTTGGTTGGTTAGCCCGCAAAACCAACGGAATAGGTTGATTGGTGAACCCGAAAAACCAATTGTAAAGGTTCGTTGGTGAGCCCGTAAAACCAACATAGGTTCGTTGGTGAGCCTGTAAAACCAACATAGGTTTTTGGTGAACCCGGAAAACCAAAGTGTAAAGATTTTTGGATTGTGAGCCCGGAAAACAATCCAACTGTAATCCGCGGGATTATAGTAAATTCCCAAGAGGTCGCTTGGGGAGTGGACGTAGGTGCTAAGGAGAGCACCGAACCACTATACTTCTTGTTGTTTGCATTGTGATTTGTTTAAGTTCACTAACTCATCATTTAACACAAGTAAGATAGTTAAAATTAAAAGAGACCAATTCACCCCCCTCTTGGCTTGTCACCTTGGGCAACAGCGGCGGAGCCCGGCCATTTCAGACCCATTAGTCTGTGCACAACCTTGTATAAGGTTGTGGCCAGAATAATGGTCCGAAGGATGAAGCCCCTACTGCCTGGCATTATCAGTCAGGAGCAGGGGGCGTTTATAGCTGGCAGAAACATCTCCCAATAATGTTTTGCTGGCCCAGGAGATGATATGGGATCTGCAGCGAGCATCGAAGCGACGTAGCTTAATGGCTATTAAGCTGGATATGGAGAGAGCTTACGACAGGATCAGATGGAGATTTCTTCAGCAGGCACTCGAGGCGTACGGTTTCCACAGGCAGTGGGTTGGCTGGGTCATGGGGTGTGTCAGGGGGCCAAAGTTTTCTATCTTGGTCAATGACACACCTTCACCTTTCTTTGAGTCCACCATGGGGCTGCGTCAGGGATGCCCTCTCTCACCCTATTTGTTTATCTTTTGTGCTGACATTTTGTCTCGTGATTTGCAGAGGGTGTGTGCCCGCAGGGAGTTGGAGGCCTATGTCCCCGCCCTGGGGGCTAGTCCTCTATCCCATTTACTTTTCGCTGACGATTGTCTTCTTTTGGCCAGGGCGCGGGTTTCTGATGCACGGGTCCTCCGGAGGGTGGTGGCGGACTACTGCGTGGCGTCAGGTCAGAGAGTTAATTTCCAAAAGTCAGCGGTTCACTTCAGCCCGAGCACGGAGAGCAGGGTCAGACAGGAGATCCGAGGGATTCTGCAGATACCTGAGCAGGAGGAGACATTGACCTACCTGGGTGTTCCGATCATAGGCCGCAGACTGCGAGTGGCAGAGTGCTCCTACCTGGTACAGTGGGTGGAGAGCAGGTTGGAGGGATGGAGAGCGGCTTCCCTGTCTATGATGGGGAGACTGACCTTGATCAGATCGGTGTTGGGGTCCATGCCAGTATACCTCATGGCCAACACCGTGGTTCCGAAGACGACCTTGCTAAGGGTCGAGCGACTGCTGCGATGTTTCCTGTGGGGGTCACACGGCGGAGGCCACGGGGTGCACTTGGTGGCCTGGGAGCATGTCTGCCGGCCCACCAGTAAGGGCGGTCTCGGAGTACAGTCCCTACTGGAGCGGCGCGAGGTTCTCATTGCTCGGCATGCAGCTCGGTTCCTGCTAGAGCCACACGGGCTGTGGAGTCAGGTGATGGCGGCCAGATATGGCCGTGAGGTCTCAGTGGCGGCACAGAGAGGGCGGCGAGTCTCCTTCATGTGGCGTGAGATTGGGAGGTACTTGCCGATGGTGTCGGCAAACACCAGGTGGCTGATTGGCGATTGGCGGAGTATTGATGTGACTGCGGACCCATGGGTGGATACCGTCCCACTGAGGTGCTGGCCGACCATGATCGATGTTGAGGCAGTGGAGGGGTTGCGGGTCTTCGATCTTCTTGCCCCAGGAGAGTCAGCATGGGATGATGCTAGGCTACGACAGTTGTTCGGAGGACACCTAGCTGAGAGGATCCGGTCCCTTCCGGTGCCCGGTTGTGGGGGGCCTGATGTCAGGGTTTGGGGTACCTCTTGCCGGTCGAGTGTCAGACTGGGAGACCTCGCCGATGTTATCCAGCAGGAGCATGAGCCGGGGCAGGACTACACTTGGATCTGGAGGTCAGGGCTTCACCCGAGGGCGGCACTCTTCCTATGGAAGGTGGCATGGGACCGCCTTCCGACGAGAGCAGTGCTGAGTAGGCGAGGTTGGGGGATCCCAGCGGAGTGCGGGACATGCAGTGTTGAGGAGTCGGCGACCACGTGCTCTTCCAGTGTACGTGGGCGAGGTCGGCATGGCTGTGGGCAGGGTTCCCGCAGGGGGTTTGGTGTGGGAGGCTTCAGTTTTTACAGATGATGCAGCAGTGGTTGGCCCGGCCGCGGATATGTCAGGAGGCTATTCGAGTGACCTGCACAGCACATCAGATCTGGCTGGCGAGCAATGCCCGCACCTTCGGTGAGCGCAGGGTGTCACCGAGGTTCGCTGCGGAGTTCGCGCGAGTACAGGCATTGGAGATCAGACCTTCTTCAGATAGCTCGGGACACCTGGGGTTCCTTCTCTGCTCCGGCAGCTCCTGAGCTGGTGTTCTTCATCTGGGAACCCCCACCCCGAGTTTCCTCAAGGTCAACTTCGACGGATCGGTCCTGGATGGAGGCTCGCGAGGTGGTGCGGGTTTTGTGATACGGAATCCACACTCTAGAGTGGTGGCAGCAGATGGCTGTCAGTTGTTCGGCACATCAGTTCCCGGGGCAGAGCTACGAGCTGCCTGGGCGGGTCTTCGATGTGCGAGGCAGGTATTGCAGGCTGGCTCGATTGTCTTGGAGGGCAACTCGGCTACAGTTATCAGTTGGATCCAGGGGGGCTGAGGGGTGAGGGCTCAAACCACCCCTTGGTTCGGGATATTGGGATGATGTGTGGGGTTGGGGTGGCCATCCAGGCCAAACATGTATTCAGAGAAGCTAATGGGGCAGCTGACTGGGTGGCTGCCTTCGCGGCTCATCATTCTGGGTACACTTTTTGGATGGGGGAGGGAGAGCTGCCACTGGCTCTCCGTGAGCTAGTGTTTTTTGACTTTATTGGGTGTATTCGTACACGTACTGTATGAGAACCCGTTTTCACAAAAAAAAAAAAGAAATTTTTAGAAAAAGAAATAGTAAAATGGGAACCCCACCGATTCAGGTACTGCCTCACAACGGATTATTATTATTATTATTATTATTTGAAAACCAATGATTCATATAATTCTAATATAAATATATCCAATAAAATTAAAAAAAATAAGAACAATATATGTCCATGCATAATCATACACTAAATATATTATCACCAGCTCTTCACTTTTGAAGGCAGCTTACAACTTCAACGTGACATGTAATGAGAAACATACAACAATTATTTGCGCAAGATTATCACAGTGAAATCCTTTAGCCGCAATCCATTTTTCCAACAAGTAGTACATGTCATAAAATATGCACTCTATTGGGCTGAAAATGAAGGGTTCCGGTTGCATTTTTCGGGCCGAAAGATGGTTTATCACTTTCGCGATATCAACCGTTGGAATGCATAATGGCCGCTATAAGTTGTAAAAACCAAATGCAACCCAAACCCAAAAATGAATTCTTGACTAAGCCCCAGAAGAAGCCCATTCTCATTTGATGTCATTAATATGTTTTAATAAGGAATTGGGTCATGGGTATTTGCTAAGTGTCCATTGAAAACTTTGGTATGTCAATTATAGTAGGACTTTGGGTACTTGTGCATCCCACGGAAATATGGGATGACTCCTTGGTAATTATCATCATATTAATGTTTTCAAAGAAACACATCCTCCCTCCCTCTTGTGTGTACGTGAGTGTGTGTGTGTGTATCTATGTATATAACTAGTCTATGAAATGAAAAGTAACCCCTTTTGAGATGCATCTGATTTAATCTTGAGAAGGAGTTCTTGTTTTTTGCTCTTTCTTTTATAATAGTTTATGTAGGAGATTGAGTGCCTACACCTAATTGCGCTTGTGTTCCCTTCTACGTGATTCTTTTTTTGTTCCATCCTGCTGTCAATTAGTATCAAAGCTATTGGTTCTTGATGGCCTAACAACATAATCATGGACCAGAATGAGATGACACTCCGGTTCGTGAACATAACTTGCAGGATTTCGTGATTGAAGACTTGCAAAGAAAAGTACATGTTCAATTCTTCAATAATTACATTATACTTAGTTCGATTCTTACAATGAAAAACAAGTTGAATGCACGCTACAGAACTGAATTGTCTACTATTTTTGGTGTAAGTATGCTCGTGATCCGTTGGAAAAATTAATCATGCTTTGTTATAACTTATCAATACCACTTCAAATGATTCTCAAAGAAAATTCATCCTTGAAGGCGTGGCACAATCTTATTTCAATGATAAACTAAAAATATTAAATCATCTCATGTATTTAAGACATGCCTTACTAATGATATGCCCATCATTTATTTGTATGATAGCATTGTCCATGTAGCCAGCCAATATAGGATGACCATCCTCTCAATTAAAGTTGGTTTTTATGTGCATATACTTTCCAATCTACTTATTCCCCTTCGATTGTGAAGTCTACGTTCGAAAACTGGTAAGAATCATTTGAGACGCCGGCATATCAAAAAAAAAAAAAAGAAAAATGGTAAGAATCTAATAGAACATTTCAATGCAATCATCTTTTTTTTTTCTTTTTCAAATGTAACACTATTATTGAGAATTCAAAAATATATGAGATGCAGCACAAATGGAAGGATGAACTTGGATAGAGAGAGCTTTTTGATATGATAACATCCCATGTCACCTAGTGTTATATAATCAAAATAAGCATTAGATGCTTAGTTCGGTAAGTGAGTTGCTATTATCTAAGGACCATCAAATGCTTGCTAGAGTGTTCCCTTCAAATTGGAGCAATCACTCAAAGGGCGAGGTTGGTGCAGGGTAGAAAAGAGTGGGAGGAGGAGGGGATTAGTTTCTCCAATTATTACATGCCCATTTAGATCATCAATCTCACCCGTATATTGTTATTCTTTCACTTCCTGACAGCTGAATAGTATTGGAAAAAATACTCTTTTTCTTTCTTGCTCACTCTCTTCACACAGAAAAAGTGAAGAAGGGGAAGGGAGAGAGAATCTTCTTTCCTCCAAAAAGAAAATCTTAGCAGAAACCCAGATAAATTGATCAAGCAAGTGAGGGAGTTACCCTATTCTCACCAAATCCAATCTCAATTGTGCAATCCATGTTCTCTATGCCTACTTAGATCATCCTCACTCATATGATATTATTATTTTACTAGTATCAAAAAAATCTCAGGGAGAGAGATTCCTATTTTCTTTTCCAAAAGGGAAATCAGAGCACAAACCTTAATTGATTGATCAAGCGAGAGAATTACCCAATTCTCGTCAGATCCAGTCTCAACTGTCCGATCAATGTTCTTTGTTCCCACTTAGGTTATCCTCATTTGTGTGCTGTTATTCTTTATTTCTTGAGGGTCAAATAATATTAAAAAAAATCCTCTTCAAAAAGGCAAAAAAGGTGAAGAATCTCCTTTTTTCCTTTCTAAAAGGTAAATTGCAAAACCTAACTTGAACAAGAGTGTTACCCCATTCTTAATCTCAGCTATCTAATTCATATTCTTTGTGCCCATTTTGGTCATTCTGACCTGCATGCATGCTGTTATTCTTTCACTTCTTGATAGACGTAAAATATAACAATATGGGCTTCTTTTTCTTTTCATGGAGAAAAGAGGAAAGGGAGGGAAAGAGAATATCCTTTTCCTCTCCAAAAAGAGAATCAAAGCAGAAATCCTAATCGATCGATGAAGCGAATGAAGGAGAGAGTTATCCTATTTTTACTAGTTCCAATCTCAGTCATACAATCCATGTTCCTTCTACCCATATCTATTGTTTCACTGCTGTCGTGTGGTATCGGAGAATTTTTCTTTTTTTTTTCTCGCTCGTTCTCTTCATACAGAAAAAATGAAGAGGGGGAAAGGAGGGAGAATCAAAACCGGATCGAAGCTCAGCCATCCAATCTATGATCTTCGTTCCCACTTAGGTTATCTTTATCCATATGCTATAACCCTTCACATATCTAGACGGTCAAATGATATCTCTTTTCTTTCTTGCTCATTCTTTTTGCACAGAAAAAGCAAAAATGGGAAGGGAGAGAGAATCTCCCTTTTTTATCCAAAAAGTAAATCGTAAAATCTAACTTGAGCAAGAGAGTTACCCAATTCTTGATCGAGCAAGCGAGGGAATTACCCTATTCTCACCAAATCCAATCTCAGTGGTCCAATCCATGTTCTCACTTAGATCATCCTCACTTATATAATATTATTCTTGTACTTTCTGACAACCAAATAGTATAAAAAAATCTCTTTTTTTTTTCTTGCTTGTTCTCTTTGTGCAAAAAAAACAAAGAGGGAAAAGAGAGAGAGAGATTCCTATTTGGTTGGGGAATCAGAGCACAAATCCTACTCGATTGATCAAGCGTGAAAGTAACCAGATTCTCACCAGATTCAATCTCAGCCGTCCAATCAATGTTTCCCATGCCCACTTAGGTTATCCTTATTTGTATGCTGTTATTATTTGTTTCTTGACAGTCAAATAATATCTAAAAAAATTTTCTTCAAAAAAAGCAAAAAGGGGGAAGGGAGAGAGAATCCCCTTTTCTTCTTCAAAAAGTAAATCGCAAAACCTAACTTGAGCAAGAGAGTTGCCCCATTCTTAATCTCAGCTATCCAATTCATATTCTTTGTGCCCACTTTGGTCATTTTCACCTGCATACGTGCTGTTATTCTTTCATTTCTTGATGGACATATAATGTAACAATATAGGCTTTTTTTCTTTTTAATGGAGAGCAGAGGAGGGAGAGGGGGAGGGGGAGAGAATCTCCTTTTTCTCTCCAAAAGAAGAATCGGAGTGAAAATCCTAATGGATCGATGAAGCGAACGAAGGAGAGAGTTAGTCTATTCTTAGTGGTTCCGATCTCAGTCGTACAATCTATGTTCTTTCTGCCCATACCTACTGTTTCACTGCTTGTAAAGTGGTATCGAAAAATTTTTCTTTTTATTTCTCTCTCATTCTCTTCGTATAGAAAAAAATGAAGAGGAGGAAAAGGAGGGTGAATCTTTTTTTCCTCTCAAGAAAAAAATTTGAATAAAATTCTAATCAATGGATTAAGAATGAGAAAGTTATCTTATTCTCACTAGATCGAAGCTCAGCCTTCCAATTTATGTTCTCCGTTCCCACTTAGGTCATCTTCATCTATATGCTGTTACCCTTCACACATCTAGACGGTCGAATGGTATCTCTTTTTCTTTCTCGCTCGCTCTCTTTGCGCAGAAAAAACAGAGATGGGAGGGGAGAGAGAATTTTCTTTTCCTCTCCAAAAAGTAAATCTCGATACCTAACTTGAGCAAGAGGATTATCCCATTCTTTATCTCAGCTATCCAATTCATATTCTCTGTGCCCACTTTGGTCATCTTCACTTGCATGTGCGCGGTTATTCTTTTATTTTTTGATGAATGTGTAATATAACAATATGGATCTTTTTTTCTTTTCATGCAGAAAAAGAGAAGAGGGGAGAGAGAGAATCTCCTTTTTTTCTCTCCAAAAAGAGAATCGGAGTGAAAATCCTAACCAATCGATGAAGCGAACGAATGAGAGAGTTATTCTATTCTTACTATTCTGATCTCAGCAGAACGAATGAGAGAGTTATTCTATTCTTACTATTCTGATCTCAGCAGAACGAATGAGATAGTTATTCTATTCTTACTATTCTGATCTTAGCAGTACAATCAACGTTCTTTTTACTCATTACCTGCTGTTTTACTGCTTGTCTAGTGCTATCGATTTTTTTTTTCTGGCTCGATCTTTTTGTACAGGAGAAAAAAAAGAAAAGAAAAGGAAGAAGAATTTTTTTTTCCGCTCGAAAAGAAAAATGCTAGTAAAATTCTAATAGATGGATAAAAAATGAGAAAGTTATCATCGGATCAAAGCTCAGCCATCCAATCTGTGTTCTCCGAGTCCATTTAAGTCATCTTCATCCGTATCCTGTTACCCTTCACACGTCCAGACGCTCGAACGGTATCTCTTTTACCTTCACGCTCGCTCTCTTCGCGCAGAAAAAGCAGAGATGGGAAGGGAGAGATAATCTCCTTTTCCTCTTCAGAAGAGGAATCGGAGCGGAAACCTATAATGGAGCGAGCGAGCGGGAGAGAGAGACACACAGAGAGAGAGAGAGAGTGGGAGGAATGTTTGAAAAGGTCTTGATATGGGCGAGGGAAAGAGGCCCTCTCCCCACTCGGAATCGTAGGGCTTTTGGGCGGTGGGAGCGGGGACAAAGGTTGGATTTTTCTCCTTCATTGGGTGGGATTTGGGAGGGGTTGTGATCGGTTGTGGGGAGGGGGAGGAGGGGATGAATCCCAAGGTGTTGGATGATATCATACACCGGCTTCTTAAAGTGAGAGGGAGCCGGCCGGGGAAGCAGGTGCAGCTCTCCGAGGCGGAGATCCAGCAGCTGTGCCTGGTGTCCAAGAAGATATCTTTGAAGCAACCCAACCTCCTGGAGCTCGGGGCGCCCATCAAGATTTGCGGTAAATTTCGAAACCTGCGTCTTGATTTTTTATGATCTTGGCGCAGGCCTCTGTTCATCTTTGATTTCGGAGAGGAAAGAAGGGTTTGATTTTAATTGAAGTTGTTCGAAGTTGTTCTTGGCTAAGTGGGGAATTTAGATTTTGGTGGCTGTTTGGGTTTTATGATGTATTGGTGGGATGAAATAGAAGAAGGGTTTCTGAAATTTGGAATTTGTAGTCTAAATTTCTGGGGCTATAGCCGTTAGTTAGTTTCCTGTATCTCATCTATATGCACTAAGGCTTTTGGTCAGCCACTAATTTTTATACTGTAAAGGCTGGTAGCGTGATGCTGGAATTTAAAGTAGCTTTATTTATGTGTGGATTGAGCTACCTTTAGAAATCGGTCAAGGCGATTGATTATATATTCTGAAACTTAAGGAAAATTCTGGAACCTAAAAAAAAAAAAAAGAGATTTAGTTGATGTTATCTGATTATGATCCTTGTAGGTGCCGTAACTTCATCAAATTTTCTTGGGTTTGAAGATTTAATGGTTTAAGTGTTTAATCAGATTAATTAGAAATTGTATGCTGAAATTGATTCTGGAAATTATAGTGGAAAAAAAAAATCTCAAGAGCCTCAGTTTCTTTTATCGTTTCCTTCAACTTATTGTAAGGTTGAACTCTAAGCATTTCCTGTTAACCCTAGCTTTCTGTTAACGAAAGGTGGTTCTAAAAGTAGTGCAACTTCAGTTGCACTGTACAACATCACTTTATGGTTATAGCGTCACAATACTTTATTCAAAATTTAATGTTCCAAAGATGGGATGTAGGTATCAAATAACAATAGTTTATTGCTAGTTTGTTACATTTTACTAACTAGATAAGGCTATATATAGCATGAAGATGCAAGATGTTAACTCAATATTTATGTGGATGAAGTTGCTATCAACGTATACTCTTTTCATATTGCTAATGTTTATTTTTAATGTTTAAACAGAGAATATAAAAGGTGTATATATATATGTATATAACAATTTAATTAAAATTATAAGTTATCCTGTGTCTCCTTGTTTCTCCTTAGTTTCCCTCTTGCCAATTAGATTCTTGTATCCTTGTCCATGCAACATTGATGGTGATGTAAGGGGAAGAAAATATTTTTTTACTAGTGGTAATGAGATGAAGGTTGAAGAAAATAAAATTTTAGATAGATTAATCGTGTACATCTTCCTAGAATTGGTGAACACTTGATCGTGGGGTTTCTCTTCTCTATAAATTAAAAAAGAAAAAAAATAATAATTTGTGACTAAATTTTGGCATCAAAAATAAGAAATTGAGTCCAAAAAATTTTGGCTTATACTGTAGTCTCTGTGTCAGAGCATACTTTTAATTTCTTTGGATTTCAACCATGTCATGTGATATACTGATGGTGTGTAATTTGAGCCAAACCTCTCTGTTCAAACATAAGCTAGAGAAGAACAAATCTCTTTATATGTGGAGATTAGCTAGCTTACTCTGTTTTCACCCAGTATTTAAAATAGTCTTTTGTTTGCTTATTTGAGAGTCTAGCTATTAAGGTTCTGGTATTTGGAACAATTAGTATAATATAACTATAAAATGGTTTACTTAAACCACATTCTTCAAAATTTAAATTATTTTTTTGACACTTTTTCAAAAATATTTAAATATTTTTTATTGCTTATGTCACATGCATTGCACATGCTTCAACTGCACTCAACTCAACTCAACTAAGTCCTAGTTGGGGTTGTCTATGTGAATCCTTTTTGTCCATTCCATTTGGTTTAGGGCCATACTTTTTGAGAGATATTGAGATATCAAGTCCTTTCGTACTGTTGTATCCCTTGTGATTTTGGTTGACCTCTAGCCCTCTTCTACATTCAATCACTCCTTTATATTAGTGCGTCCCTTGGTCTATGTTGTACATGTTCAAACCATAAAAGTCATCCTTTTGGATGTATTATACATCCAAACACAACCTTAAATACTTCTAACATTTTGTTGCGGACGATAGATGCTTAGCTGATCTGATGGGGCTTCATGAGAAATTTGAATGCTACAAGCAGGCCTTGCTTACTAAGGAAACTATAGAATAGAGGAGAAAGATTAGAGTAGGAGATAAAAAAAGTAGAGAAGAAAGAAGATAAAATAAATTTGATTGCATACCTTTCAGAAGCCCAAAGATATCCTTAGGTTGATCCGAAAATTTCATATTTAAACGCTAATTGTCATGTTTTTATTAAAATTATGTTTTTCAGAAGAAAGTGCTTGCATGCTTTTCACAGAACTTTCACTACCTCATATGTAGGGTATAGGTTTAAAAGCATTGATATTGTGTTAGATCTTCCTTTGGAAATTTTGTTATTATCTTTTTTACTATTGTCATTGTTGTTGTATATTATTACTATTATTTCTAAAGTTATCATCCAATGCGTCCATTTCCACTTGTGCAAGTCATGGGATAGAGGGCATGATGAGTGTTTTTTGGTGAACTTTGCATTTGCTACATTGTCATGGAGTCACCATTGAGTCACAGTGCAATTGAGGTTTGAGTGTGGGTCAACCATTGACCGACTATGAACCAGCCTTTATTGGACCATAGTGCAGCTTGATTATGTCTTAAACATGGCTTGTTCATGGATTGGCTTTGAATTTGTGCATATACAGGAATGATTTGATCTGAACTCCGAGTTCACTCTATGATGATTGTCATTACTAGGTCAAGTGCAGTGGCGTATGGGAGCCCAGTTTCCAGTGGCATCAGAATTAAGTTTCTTAAAACTTGACTTCTAGCAGGCTAAGAAGTATGGATCGCAAACTGTTATTAAAGGATTTACTACAGTCGGTTTTGATATGCACATTTTATGATGGACTTTCATTATATCCTACAGAAGACAAGTAGTCCATGAATAATATTGGGGTTGATTTATTATCCATACTTCATTGCTGTTCTCCACACTCTATTACCTCCACTATTTACAATTTCAATTTCTTAAAAAATAGTTGTTTGGTAAATAGATTGCTGCATGATGTTGAATATTGACTTAATTATATTATAGTCTTCTATTACTAATCATAGATATCACTGCCTCGAGATTTGACTTTCAAGGTCAAACTTGCTGTATAGACTTGCTCTTATGTGGTGGCTGCTAAGAAAAACCCCTGTCAGGAGACAACTTTCTCCTCCTCCTCCTTCTTATCTCTTCAAAGTGGGAGGGATCTGTCATAGCATCATAGCTGTCCACAAAGACAAAAAATTAACATGCAAAATCAAATTTGTAATGAGCATGATTCGTTGTGAGACAGAAAATTAAATTTGTCCTTACCGATGTTATTTAGTTTATAAATCATAATGACTACATGCAAGGTTCTTGTTTCTTGGGCCTAGATGTTGGCTTCATCCTATTTATTCATGTTAATCTTCTAGATGATGTCTCTGCAGTAGTCCTTAATAAGAATGCTCGGCGAATGAGGATATATCAAGCGGATGACAAATCTTGATGGTTATGACTTTGAATTCCTTCTCACCTCAGTCAACTATTCTTCTTCTATTCTCTTGTCATATGTTGTCAAATGAGAACTAAAGGTACTTTTAGGCATTTGTTAGTGGCCTCATATATCCCTCGTTTGTTTTCATTGAGCATTATTTGTGGCGAGACAAAAACAGTTGAATCTTTCCTCTTATTGATGACCACATCAGAAGAATTGCATGTATTGCTCTGGCCACAATGTTGGTTCTGTCTTGCATGTTCACGTTAGATCATCTACAGACAAAATACTGATGACCCCCATTATAAAGGTCTAGACTCTAGAGTCAACTTCCCATGCAAGCCCCTAACAGCCAGATAACCACTTGTACGGTTCTCCTTGATGCTATTAATATAGCCCTTGGAACGAGATATCTTCCTTGGTGTGCATCTTAGACAACTGAACAAGAACTATGCTTGGGTCATTTCTCCTCCCCTGTTTTTCCCCCTCAATTTTCTTCCCATGAAAAGTTCCTGATTTATTAATAGTAGAATGAGATATAAATTCTAGTTAACCTGCAATAGCATTGTATATGCTTTGCTTCTTTGTTCATATGTTTATAACTCATGGTTTCTTTTGTGTTCTGCATCATCCATTTGTGTCCTTTTACCCTTATAGGCAGTAAATTATATGAGCAATTTAAAATTTGAAACTGGTTCAGTTTTTTGTAACAAAACATTTTTCACATGTTATACTGTGGAGATACTCAACACTTCATTTTCAGGTTTAAATAAATAATATTAAAAATATCTGTTTCGTTGATCAACTTGTTGCATACATGGCCAGTATTCCGACCTCTTAAGGCTCTTTGAGGTTGGTGGATTTCCACCTCAAGCTAATTACTTGTTTTTAGGGGATTATGTAGATCGAGGGGAACAAAGCTTAGAAATGATTTGTCTTCTTTTGGCATACAAGATCAAGTATCCTGAGAACTTCTTTCTCTTAAGGGGCAATCATGAATGTGCCTCTTTAAACCGTGACTATGGGTTTTACGATGAATGTGAGCGCAGATCTGACGTTAGACTCTGCAAGGTCTTCGCAGATTGTTTTAACTGCCTTCCTGTGGCAGCTCTTATTGATGGGAAGATTCTTTGCGTGCATGGAGGTCTTTCTCCAGACTTGCAAAATTTGGACCAAATACGAAATCTAAAGCGCCCTATTGATGTACCAGACACTGGACTTCTTTGTGATCTTCTCTGGTCCGATCCTAGCAATGGTATTCAAGGATGGGGATTTAATGAGAGGGGAGCGACATATACTTTTGGGCCTGATAGGGTATCTGAGTTCCTTCAGAAGCATGATTTAGTCCTTATATGCCGTGGCCACGAGGTTATAGATGACCATCTTCCTTTATTTTCGACTCTTGATGTTTAAATTAAGCCACTATTTCATCAAGGTTTTTTACTTATCAGAAGGTAGAGGATGGATATAATTCTTTGGTGACGGACAACTTGTAACAATCTTCTCTGCACCAAACTACACCAGAGAATCCAATAATGCAGGTGCCATAATGAGTGTAGATGAAAACTTGGGGTGGTAATTCCAAATTTTAGAGCCTGCAGAGAGAAAACAAAGTACAACTACAGCTAAAGCTGGAAGCCTACCACCAGGGTTCAAGGTGCATGCAGTTTTTTCTTACTTGGAGCACCTGAACTTAAATGTGCTGGAGAAGTAAAAAGAACAGAATTTTAACTTGGTCCTGCTTAATTTCTTAAGTTGCAGGTGTTATAAATTCTTACGGGCTCTCCAGATTCTGTCTTTACAGAAAAGGGTCAATAAAAACAGGGAAAAACAAAGTTATATCCTTAAATAATTGTCCTAGTCACAAGAGACTCTGAGAGCATCGCTGTACAAATAATTCTGTCATCTACCATGTCAACAGCTAGCCAGATAAATTAAGGTTCTGTAGAATCTATTATACTGATGCATCACTTTTCCATCATCACAGAGTTAAGAAGTTGCATCATTTCTGTGATTAATTTAACATCAAATATTTTATTTTTAAATAGAATATTAATATGCATAAAATGCATTTCCATTCTAATGCACTCCTGTTTCTTTTTTTCTGCTTTTGAATGACTTCTTCTTGCACAGTGTATCACAATTAGGCAGTGATTTTGGTTTTGCATGATTGTCAGCTGGTGATCTTTATCATAAATTTGGTCATTCCAAGTGGGACTAGAAACACAAATAATCATAAGAAATTTTTTATTGCAACTTTTGCCAAAATAATTCTTGCAACAGGTAACCCAGATAATTTTTCAGCTGTTCACGCTCGCTATTCACAGATCTCGAGTAAATTGAATGCATAGAGTGGTAAAAAATCTCACTTAAAGTGAATTAAATATAATAAAAATCCTGTTAGCTACTCCACTAGGGATTTACTTTTTCTATCTAGTGGAACTTAATGATATGTCCCATCTGAACAGGTACCTAAGCTCAATCTGACATTGACTCAATGCAAATAGAGATTGCTTTTTATTTCTTTAAATTTTACATCTCTTGGCTATTTCTTATTAGTGTGATGGTGTTTCTTCTTCATATTTTCATGCATGCAATTTCTTGTCCGCTATCGTCTGCACTGTCGTGTATCTGTTTTAAACCGGACTATTCCAGTGGGTTGGAACCTCAGAAGTTTTCTTTGATCTAAGTTCATTTTTGACTTGAGACTATTTATGGTCTTTTCATCTACGAATTCATTCTTTCATTCTTTTACAGCCAAGAATTATTTTCTTCTGTTTTCCTATAATTTCTGAGTGCCTTTTTCTTTTGCAGTCTTTTCTTGGTGCAAAAGCATGGCATAGGCAATCATAGAGGACCCCCCATGGTGTGCTGTCTGCTGACCAGGTCCTCATCCAAAAAAAGTATCCAGATCTACACTTTTATGGACACTCTTAGGTACTTATCGCAGGCGTGAGTTTTATTTTGTATTTTTTTCTTTAATGGCATGCACGTCTTGATCCATATGTATATTAAATTGTGGATGGTTAACACCTTCATGCTTGGTTTCTAGTTCAAAAACATTGAGAAATGTGAATGTGCTTGATCCTTGCAAGATAAAGCTTGTTAGAGAGAAAAAAGAAATACAACTCGACATAATATCACTAGCTATGGTTGGTGTCATGCAGCAGTGTTTTAGTTGTCGTCTTTCAGACGTTTGTGTTGTCTGTTATCATCTTATGGTGAACCCTCTGCGGCATCCAGAAGAACTTGCTGGATCATTGCAAAGCTTCAAAACACACTGCAGTTATAAGTATTTAGCATAATGCGAACAACCACCTTCCATTAATCATCGAACGACCTAAAGTTAGCACATGATGCTAGCTGAAGTCTATACTAAAAGCGATGGTTCCATTGCAGTGACAATATTTTTCTGAATGGTATCAACTGTTTGGTTTGTGATTTATTATGTACCAATGCTTGGGCTGAAGTAGGATAACAGTGACTCATTTTGTGCTTTTATGATGTTTTATCAAGCATCCATTCATTCCACTCTACCTTCATTGGAATGGTGGATTGCAAGAACAAATAACTTTTGTAGAACTTCGAAAGTGGGTATTATCTATATCTATATTGATGACCAACTTGTGAACGACAAATTAGAGAGGTGTGCTGGAGCTTTGTTGTCTGTTCAGCTAAAAGATTAATATGATGAAATCTTTGTTCAATTTAAATCTGAATAAAGATGGAATTGTTCCATCAGATGATCATATCCTGTGTGATCTGGTGATTCAATTTTTTTTTCATTGGTCATGCTAGGGTGCACAACAGGGTAACGGTTAAGAGTTTAGAGGGTTGAGAGAGGATGGAGCTGCGGGGGGGAGTCCAGTGGTTGAAGGCTTAAATAGGTGAACTGAGGAGAGCTTAAAACGCGCATTGCTATCCAGCATACGCCATAAGATCTGAGGTATGTTAGTAATCTTTAGATTATTAATGTTACATTATTGAACTTCATTCATTATTTTTCGTTCAAAGTCCAACTCTCAGGTTTCACTCTACGCATGAGGGTCTAGCTTGTTTGTCCCAACATCTCAACCAACTCCCATTTTAACCAAAGGAAAATAGGAGATGAGAGATTTGGCGCAGAAATGGAGATGCAATGGATTATGTCTATAGTTTATTTATTTATTTCTTTATTTTTTGCAGATATTTGTGGAAAGACGAATTAGGAATATTTTGATCATAAAATTTGTTGGTCATAATTAATATAGATATATTTATTTAGATCATACTATAGAGAGAAAGGAAATAAAAGTACACATCCTAAAATTGAGTGTTTGTAAAGTTACATGAATAGTGGAAATAATTAATAAGAGTAGGGGATGATAGCCATTGTTGCATCTCTGACATTGCACCATATGCACCAGGCTTTCTAGCATATTATATGATTGCAGATTGGATTGTTATTAGACTAAGCCAACTTTGATACAAACTTACTCTGTTAAGTGGATCGATGTGCATTGGCAAGTCTAGTGCTTTCGGCCAGGGAGAGATGGCTTAAGCATTGATTTCTTGTAAGCCAAGGGCCTGAGTAATGGAAGGCAATTTGTCTCCTACCTTAAAATTCCAATCAGATGCCTATTTTGATGGCCTACTGGTAAGCTTGGGAAGAAACCCTAATCTTTTTCTCGCGTCTCCACTCCTTTTATATGTAATGGCCTGAAGGTTCATGGCCATTATATGTATGTTGTCACTGCTAAAACAAGCTAGTTCGATACCCATTGCTTACAGAATTGAGTATTATTCGCAATGCTTTTCATGTATTAAAAACTATAATGTGGTTATGCTTCTGCTATACGGAGGCTTATAATGGTTGTTGCAAGTCGGAAATGAAATAATTCAATAAGCTCTCATTTATTCGTTTTTAGCCATATAGTGGATGTCATTTTAAGTTCCAAGACTGAATGTAACCAAATATTGACTTTCAAGATTACCCTTAACTGTAACCCATAGGATATTGTCTTTTAACCGTCACTAGATGAGCACTTAGACATGATCTTTGAAATAATCATGAGTCATTATGGTTATGTTGCCATCAATTGACAGGCATATTACTAAATGATTTTTAGTTCTAACCCAACATGGTATGAGCTATGCTGTATTCCATTAGAAAAGAGTTTCATATTCAAAAAGATACTTTAGAAAAGATTGCGGTTTTGCTTCCTTTGGTGTGCTTGAATAATGTGGTGCATAAATGTCATAGAAACTTTTCCCCATGCAAACTTGATTTTGTGCTCGTTGGTAGGGCTAGGTGTCTTTTCTTGGCTTTACAAATAAATCTTGGGAAAACTTGCCTTTTTGCTCTTCTAAATGTTGGATATTTGGGTTGCATTCTTTGTGGATATTATTGGATTGACGGTAATAATCCTGTTTCTTTGTTTTGAAAACAGATATAGTTTTTTTTTTAATTTTTATGGTTATACAAGAATCTTAGTTTAAATTTACACGCGCGTGCAGAGAAAGAGAGAGAATATTTTGTGGCTTTTGTTCAAACCACTGTAGCAGAAATACCCTTCCATTCTTCATTATTTAAAACTGTGTTGGAATCTCTGTGAGAGAGAAAATTCGACCTCTCTCCAAAATTCAGGAAAGTTAGAAAATTATAAAAAAATCGATTTGTCTTAATTACTTATGGAAGTCATGTAACAAAAAGAAAAAAATATATTCCATTATGCAGTCAAAGAAAAAAAAAGAAAAAAATATTTTGAGAACTCCACATATAAAAGAATCCACTTTTAATTTATTTTCTGAACTTCACACACACAAGAAAAAAAGAAAAATGAATAATTAGCTCATAATATTTTCTCCATTCTGTAGTCATGTAAATAAAAAGAAAAAAGTATTTAAGGAACTCCATACATCAAAAAACTCTACTTCTTATTTATTTTTGGAAACTCTACATGTATGAAAAAAAATTATTCATAATATTTTCTCCTTGAGGATAAAAAAATTCAACATAAATTAGAACATGAACGATAACAAAAAAAAATATTTTTTTGGTAATATTTTCTCTACAAGCACAAAAAATTCAAACTAAATGAGATTTTTAGTGAAACTCTTCGAAAAGGAATAAATTAGTTTTTTAGTGGGACTCTTTGAAAAGGAAAAAAAAAATTCTTCCAGGCATGCAAAAGGAAATTCTTTCAGGATTATTTCTCTCCATGCACACAGAGGAAATAATTTGAAATACATTTTGAATTTGAGTGATACTCTTCTTAACTATTTATGAAAAAAAAAACAAATTTATAGTTCTTAAAAAGCCATTAATTTTAATTCTCTTAGAAAAAAAATATTGGCTGTTTAGGGTCCACGTATATAAAGAGAAACAATTGAATTCATAGTTATTTTAGAATTGCTATTATTTTAGGAAACCATGTTAAAGTTTATTACAAAAAAAATTGTTTCAGAAAATTTTTTCTCCATGTAGAAAAATTCAAAAAAATATTTTAGGAAGCCATTTGGAGTTATTTCATAAAGCTGTTTAGATATTTGCCTCTATTTCTTTCTGTATTTGATGTGCCAATTAGTATTACGGTGACTAGGGGTGCAAATGGGTCAGGTCAGATAGGTCATCAGTGACCCCGATCTAACCTGACTTTTTGTTCGAGTCTTAATGTCAGATCTAGACCCAATCTAATAAAAGATTGGGTCAGATTAGGTCATGTCCACGACTATAATTTTCGACCCAATAGGTTATTCGGGTTGGGTCCATGTATAACCAGATCCCAATATTCTTTCAAAAAATTCAGGTCTGGTTCGGGTCCAGATCGGATCATGCTATAATTCATAATAAAGAAACACATTTCACTACTTTAAGGTTAAACTTTTTATTTGAATTTTTTGAACTAAGATAAGCAAGTTTAGACACATTTTAGACTAACGAGTCTAAGCTAAACATCCTCGAATACATCAGAAAAAGTGGAGCCTCCATTAACAAATGGAATTTCATACACATATAACAATGTTGTATCATGATGAAATTTATATAATTCAACTGGCACGACCTTTATTTTTAAATTAAAAAATGTTTCATAATACGGCAGGAAAAATGTCTCATAATACAGTAGGAAAAATGTCTCATAATACGGCAGGAAAAATGTCTCATAATACAGTAGGAAAAATGTCTTATAATACAGTAGGAAAAATGTCTCAGCTATTGTTTGGATTGAAAAAAATGGTTTTTTACATGGACCTTCCTAAGAGTCAGTTTATCCATCAACCAAATGCTTCACATCAGTCCTCTCAGATTAATTATGCTTACTTAAAGTAAGTGTTCTAACAACTCCAACAAATTAACCATCTAAAGAGACAATGGTTCACCAGGAAATACTAACAAACTAATAATATTGTCAGGTTAATACATGATTGCGTCATGTACAAACAATGATATAATGCAGACCAAGCAATTCAACAAGCTCCCACGGTTTGTGGGCTGTGGGTTTGTGGGACGAATAATCCAAGTTCGGATCCGGTCATTGGGTAAACGATACAAAATTGACCCAACAAATAATGGTCATGTCGGGTTGAGATTCAGTAAACCCAAACACGAATTGAGAAATAGAAATGAGTCCAATTTGAGAGCCCGACTCAGCCCCACAAATCCTTAAAAATGGGTTGGATAGGTCTAAACGGGTCGAGTCGGGTCGGGTATAGGTCAACCCGATCCATTTGCAGCCTTAACGATGATTGAAGTAAGTGAAAGGCTAACACAAAATCTTGCTTTTATTTCTTTTTTCATTTGATGTGCTAGGCAATGTCATGGCGATCAAAGCAATTGGATGGAAAAAAAATCCTTCGATTCTTCGTTATTTAAAACCATCTTGAAATCTCTATATACCAACCAAATGAAAGGAGAGAACTCGACCCACTCTAAAATTTAGAAAACTTTGAAAAAAATCATAGAAAAATTGATTTTTCTTAATTATTTTTGAAGTCATGTAAAAAAAGAAAACATATTTCATTTTGTAGTCAAGAAAAAAAAAATATTTTGGAAATGCCACACATAAAAAAATCTGCTTCTTATTTATTTTCGAAACCCCACACACAAAAAAGGAAAAAAATAATTAACTCATAATATTTTCTTCATTCTGTAGTCAAATAAAAAGGGCAGAAAATATTTGGGAACTCCATGCACGAAAGAATTTTGCTTCTTATTTATTTTGAAAACCCACATGCACAAAAAGAATTATTCATAATATTTTCTCCACAAGCACAAAAATTCAAAATAAATTAGAACACGAATGAAAAAGGAAAAAAAAATTCTTTGGTAATATTTTCTTTGTAAGTACAAAATTTTTGAATTAAATTAGATTTTTAGTGGAACTTTTTGTAAAGGAATAAATTAGTTTTTTTAGTGGGACTCTTCGAGAAGAAAAAAATTTTCTCCAGGCAGGCAGAGGAAAAAGATTTTCAGGATTATTTCCCTCCTTGCACATAGAAGAAAAAATTTGGACTAAATTTTGAATTTAAATGAGACTCTTCTTAACTATTTTATGAAAAAAATCGAATTTAGAGTTCTTAGAGATCCATCAACCTTAATTATTTTATAAAAAAAATTATCAGCCGTTTAGAGTCCACGCATATAGAGGGGAAAAGATCGAATTTATAGTTATTTTAGAATGCCTCTAACTCTTTTTGAGAGTCATGTTAAAATCGAATTTATCTGCCACTGCTTAGGTAGTCGAGGATCCACTGCCGACAACTAGATGGTCGGATTGTTCACTCACAAACATTCATACAAGTGGGCCTCCCTTGCGAGTGATGGGTGAGTGAATAAAAAATGGGCTCCACCTTGCCTAGGGTCTTACCTTTCCTACCTTAGTAGAAAGATGACACGGATGGCAATGGTTGAATAGTTGCAGAAACCTTCTAGTGACGAGAACTGTAGTTACAAAACCACAACAAGAGAGCACTACTGCATCTCATGTGATGTTAGCTATCAAAGTGGAATGGAAAGAGGAAGACCCATTGAAAAAGATGAGAGGGAAAGGATGGGCACTACAATGATCGGATCCGGAATAGATAGATATCTTCTTTCATCATAAGATAGAAATAGAAGGTTTCATCTATTTTTAAAAAATTCTTTTTTCTCTATCCATTTCTACTCTTTCGATCTATGAGAACATATCAGGCTATCTATCAATCGATTTGAATCGCTTTGGCATGGCTCCACTATAATAGCTAAATTCTAGATTTCTCCTTCGCGCTTCACAAATCTAACTCGCTAATATCTAGCATCTTCCGGTTACCTTCTGCAACTTGGTCATTTCTCTCTCTATCAATAGCCAATCTTCCAAGGACTTCTCTAGACATACCTACCTTTCCTTCCACCATCTTCTTGGTGCAAAAATTAGGATACTTGTTGCTCGAGGATTAGAAAGAATCCTTCAAAGACATATCTTCTACGTGTTTGTTTCATTTGTTCGGCTCATTGTTCTTCCATATATGGAACTTTCTACATGTATAATTTTGCTCTATATTAAACTCTATACTTGACCGAAGAAGGTGGTGATGACAGTAATGTCGGTCGTGTCTTCTTTCAATTATGAGCCCCAAGTTTATGGTTTCCTTGTTTCATACATGTGCGCATGTACTCCACTTAGGTGGCAAAGATTGATATACATCCATGGGATACTATCATGCCCTCTATAAAATGTTTGAGAGAAAGGTGGGGGTTCCGTTTAATGTTAGCGAGCTCAGCTCAGGCACACGTCACCTTTTGGTAAGCTTCTAAACGCAAGTTAACTGGCGATTTTCTTAAGAGCGATAATTACTTCATTAGTCAGTCCTTCCCACCAAATTACTTATCATCTTTCCATATAGTGGGGACATGGAGCTAGTTTGTTAACTTGTTGGCTTCAAAGTTCTTGAACTAAACATGCTTCCCTTTATGGGACATGGGTTGTATCTTTGGCACGGAAAAATGATGCACCTTTTTTTTTTTTTTTTGCATGCATCCACCATTGGATTGCCCAATGATTACTTCAAGATCGATGCAGACGGATGACCCAAGAAGTTCGAAGAGCTTTTAGAACCATTCGGAGTTGTATCCAATGGTCCATGGTGCGAAAGAAGATCAATCATTCTTTTAGGGCTCGTTTGGTTCGCGGGAAGCATTTTCCTTCCTAGGAATATGATTCCTGGGAAACAAATTCCTAGGAAGAGGATGCCTAGGAAAGTACTTTTGGTTCGTTTGGTTGATCATGGGAAAGTGACAAATTTCCAAGGTGCTTATGTTTGGTTGGCCATCCACTTTCCTAGGAAAGTTATATATAATTCCTATTATGCCCTTAATAAAAATTAGGTTTTTAATGCCTCTTTAATGCTTCTTTAATGCTGAAAGGACTTTTTGGGAAAAAGTAAAAATGGAGTGATTCCCGCCTCATGGGAAAGTAACTTTCCCATGTTTCTCATGGGAAAGACTTTCCCATGAAATGTGGGAATCACATTCCCATGGGAATATAACTTTTCCTTCTCTCTCCTTTGAAAACTCCAACCAAACAAGAGGCATCTCATTACTTTCCCATTGACCACACTTTCCCCCCTTCTTTTCCCGCGAACCAAACGAGCCCTTAGGCGAATGAAGATACAACCCAAATCCCTTTTTCCAAGCTTCAAGTATCGATTAATGCTGCATGCTACTACCTTTTTTTCAAAGATATTATCATCCAAATCATATTGACCCGTTAGTGGTTCATGATGACCAGTAGACCTTTTTTTGTGAGAACCCGTGTAGGTGTGTGTTTAGTTCTAAATCGTTTATTTGCTGGGTAGATCTTGGATACTTATATAGGATCAAGAAACCCAAATAATACCTTCCGGCTGGCTATTTTGGGTGAGGTATTGGGTTATTACAAATGGTATCAGAGCGGATCCAGCTCATAACCTATGTGGACTAAGGGACACTGCAACTCGTATCCATTGGGGTTGACCATGGGTCGATCGTGGTGTTTGTAATTAGATTTGAATGGATTTGAATCCTTAGCCTAACGAAGATGTCGGGGCTTGAACGGGGGGAGTATTTGAAGACTCGTGTGGGCGTATGTTTAGTCCCACATCGGTTATTTGTTGGATAAATCTTGGGTGAGGTCTCGGGTTGTTACACTTTCTATTTAAGTATTAATTTTTTTTTTTATTTTCTTAGAAGAGAAGCATTTCTAGCTGACTCAAATTTTTGCATGAGCCAACTAGGACTATGCATGGAAAGTACGTACTTCTTGCTCAGTTATTTCTACTTGAGGAAGGTTTTTATTCAATTAAATGGCAGAAGCTAAAATTTATGGTTGCTAAGCAGAGGGTTATGACCAATGATGCAAACCCGAAGGCATGAGATGCTTATTTTTTAACAGCCCATATTTGCTTTAGATGTTTTGAAGCTTGTTTGAAGCTGATTTTGAGCTAAACAAGCATCTTTTTTTGAGTTTCCAAATATCAATTAATGTTATCATTAAATAAAAGTTGCATTGAACTTTTTGGTGGAAGATCATGGTAGAGTTTATTATTAGCTAGGAATGTCATTCCCCCATTCTAATGTTTTCTTTTTTCCTTTTTTAATAAATTCGATAAGGTGCTAGGTGGGTTATGATCAATCCTTATGAGTTTGACAAGTACATGAGATGTTTTAACTTTTATAAGGTGCTAGGTAGCTACTTAGGTAGGAGCACAAACCAAAGTTCTATAAAGATGCCTTACTACAAAATAGACTTCGATGTTTTAAGGATATATATATATATATATATATATATAGGGCACGTACACACCTTTGCAAATATAGCTTGTTACATATTTAATTTTCAAAAATTTCTATTTACATGTATATCCCCCGAATCATTCTATTTTTCCATGGATAGCATATGCAATAGATCTTTGGTTGAGGATGCTAATATATAACTATCTTAAGTGCAAATAAATTTATTACCCTTTTACATTAAAACTTTTAAAAAAATTATATAAAAAATATGGCTCTTTTCACTACAAACAGAATATCAATTTTTTTTTAAAGGCATTAATGTGAAAGGGTAAAACTATCAAATGATACTCAAAATGATTTTGTTGCCGCCATCAATCAAAAATCTAATGAAATGGGGCATCATATTTTTGGGGGATAAATATGCAAAAAGATACCTGCCATGGTATATATCCAAAAATCCACCTTATCATAGGCTAATATTTGAGATTTGAAAAATATGAAGAGATTTTATATAAAAACTTTGAAAGCTAGAAAAGCATCTTCGTTGACAGGATCAATAAGATATTACAAATATAGGATCGATGCTAGAAGTTAAAATTAGAGTATCCCTTGTCAACACTTTTCAAAGAAATTTCCTCAAAAAGGGGGAAAAAGTTGAGAACTACTCGAGTAGGATACACCTGTATTTCATGGCTTTCTACAATTAATCTTGTTAAGTGACTTCGTGAAAGGCTCACACTGTTATAAGTAGATGTTCTAGATTCATGTTTGATAAAAAAAGACAAGTAAAAGAAATTCATGTCAAAGTTCTTGCTACACCCTTTGGTCATGGCAAGATGATACTGTGCCAACTTGGTCGAATTTCCTTCAACCACACCCCTCCCCAACCAACCAAAATGAAATCAAACTAGTCTTCATATATTTAAATCAGTTCAGTAATTATGTATTTTTGACATATTATTTAGGAAGTCTAAGTGCGAACTCTCTTAACTTTAACATTTTGTTTTCACAAGGAGTAACAACTGAAGCTAATATAATTCAAATAGTGAATAGGACTTGATGGTTACATAGCCAATTTTTGAACAAAGGGAGCTGCCATCTAGGGGATATGATTCATCATTTTGTTGCTATAAGGTTGAACTGATTATTTCCCCCCACAAAATCAGGATGGAGTATGAGATAAATTAAAAAAAAGTTACTTCAATAATTTCTGGGTGGAAGAAAGAGTCCTAGCTGAGGCTCTTTAGATGGAACCTAGTTTGGCAAATGTCTCAGACTGTATTATGAACTATTTTGCGTGCTTTATATGTCACAAATTTAAAATGAGAAAATTAGTAATCAATAATGAACTGGGTCATGATTGTGTATGCCTTAAGGACTGCTCGCTGAAAAAGGATCAGTTTATTACGAGTTTGTCAGCCAAATTCTCAAGTCTTTTCTTGTCTATTGTTTTTGAGCAACGTCTTTTCTTATATAATAAAATCACGCAACAAGCTTCTGGATGATCTTACATTCTTCAGAAAAGAGACTGCATACAGAAATCGAGGAGAGTCACCTTCATATCTTAGGCTTACATAGACCTCATTATTCCTTGAATTGCAAATTTTTTGCTCTAGTTAGGTACACAAGCATTTTTCACCTCTTCCAAGTCCTTGGAAAGAGTGGCTCCTTGCAGCTCGCTCGTCCTTTTGGCTACATAAGAAAGAAATCTCATGTAATTGTGATCCACCAACCTTGCAGGCCTACTTGAACCATATCGGCGAGCAAGTATAGATCGCTGCCAACTAATAGTTTAACCCTAAAAGAGAGTCCTGGATACTCAAAACCATATTAAGTTCTAACTCGGAGAGAATCCAATTTGTCGAAACGAAGGGTATGATCAGTAAATTTTTTGTTGCACCCATGCTTCATTTGTTCCTGATTCCTCTGTCGCTCTTCTTGTCCTTTCTCTACTTTGTGAGGGCAAGTAGTAGAGGAGAGAAAGTTTCCTTGTTTAAGATCTTTCAATAACTCAGCATATATAGCACTAGTGGACATGAAAGTTTTTAAGTCTCCACCTTTCTTTTGCCAAAAAACAATTGCCATTTGATAGGGTTTCTATGCAAGAATGTCATTTGCTTTCTCAAAATCTAGAATTCGGGTGAATTGAGCTGACATGCAGTTAATTGCAAACCTAACAAGATGAATGATGAATCTAGTAAACGTTCATGGTAAGAACTCCTTATGTCAGAGTGACATACAGCACTTCTTCTCGAAGTGGTCCAAGAGGACTCACCTTTCACCATTTCCCCCTGTTCTCAAGTCAGACAGGAGAAGGAATCCTGTGATACGTAGGGTAATAGAAGCGTCCATGCATCGAATACTCATGTTCTCGTGAAAACAAGGCATGGAGACTAAGAAGAATCTACCTTTCCCCAAATTTTGTCATCCCCCCTTGACAGTGTCCTTTTGTCTTCCAGATTTTGTTTCATGGAAATCTTATCACAAGCCAAGCATGAACATGGATGGGGCTCATGACGTGGTGGAGCCCTTGGAGTTGTAATTCTTTGATTCCATGGTCCCCCACCCCTTTCATGCAATTCTTGTGAATCGGACTGCGCACATTTTGGGCACTAGACCTAAAATACCCACCGTACGTTTCTTCTGGGAGAGGGGAGGGAAAGCGCAGCCCAAGTATGCTACACAAATCCAAGTATTGGGTGCGTAGTTCCCTCAATTGCAGCGGTTTGATTGGCGGACACCGCGTCAGAGCACAGATCCTTTGTGGTGTTGTGCGTATGGCAGAGTTCTATACAGCTATGGATGGCCAACTGCCATCAGAAGATGAATGCCATCAAACAAAGCAGTCCACGAGCGCATGTTGTATCATACACGACATATGTTGTTCGATGGTCGTCCATTTTCTGATAGCGGCTATTCAAGGATGCACAGCACTCTGCGGTGCTCAGGCCACACTACAGAGGATTCTAGCTGAGCACACAATCGACAGATACATACTATATAACTATGACCTTCTTTTTGTTTTTTTTCTCTGTTATCTTTTAATAATTAATCCTATTCAGGCCCAACTTTGCCCTGAGTCTCAAAAATATCTTGGCCTTGCCTTCGTCCCTCACAACTCGTGCCCAACCATATGTATTCTTGCCTTAACAGCACGACCAATCATGCACATTGACTCGCCTCCATTAGAAGAGGTGTTCAAATTTCTCATGCATCCACAACCTCCATTGTGGGAGGCTAACTGCTAAGGTGGTAAAAAACCCTCTCTGCTCATTGGATAACATTCTTGGGAAAACAAATTGGAACCACATCCATCTTTTTAGTCAGTGCCCTCTAAATATTTTTCTTATTTACTAAAAAGAATACATCTTAATATTTGTGGGTAACCTACAAGTCCAAGTTTAAAATATTCTACCCAGGAATAAGAAAGCCCAAGAGCACCGACCCCTTGAACTAGTATGTCTTCTAGTTCCCAAAAGTTTCTCATATTTTCAGTTCAAAAGGAATCATTTCATAGTGCCCTTTCCCTATCTGATTACATTTCAGTAAACGTTGGTTTTTAGGCGGACCACATTTTTGTGATCCATATTTATTCTCTTGAAGGAATGAAGTTGGAAAGGTTCATCTCCTTCTGGCTCCAGAGAAGCAACATGGTCTGCTTTGTGGCTCCGGATGTAATAACCAAGGCATGTTTCCAACTCTAAGTTGGGCATTGGCTTTTCCTATGTGACATCCCCAGTGGTCCTCGCTACCATTCTACTCATTGCATTCAGCTTTCCGGGCAAATGCTTTTGGAAAATAAGTATGGATTTGATTCTGAAGTAGAATGAAGGAAAAGTTGAGAGTGATTGGAGAGGAAACAAGTCGATGGGTAGTAGTTTTTCTTCAAAGGATAGCAACTTTCTGTCTTCTCTAATTGAGGGTTGATGTTAGCTTGCTTCATCATTGGTTTTCCTTTTATCTTTTGCATGAGAATTACTGAATGCCCTCACACCCATGACAACAAGGGAGTGTTGCTTTCCGTACTTTACACCAGTGATTTCCCCCCTGTAATTATCTGATAACTTTTTTCCCTGTTCACTCTAAAGAAATGCCAATTAAAAGAAGAAAAAGGTAGATGGCTATTGTTGATCTAGGATTTAGTAGCTGATTTTTGTGGTGTCTATGGTCGTATCATTTTAATGAAAGGAATTCTTCAAAATCTTGGCTCACCAGGTCCCTTAACAATTTAGCTCATGAGTAGTTCAGTGCACAAGTTTTCGTGATAACTGCACTACAACAGTACCAACCACATAATTGACATGAAGACTATTCTTGGTAGAATAAGCGTGATGAGCCTTAATTTAATCCAATGATTTAAGTCCAAAATTCGAACATGAGTTATATATGTCTCAGTCAAAAACAAACCAGACATGAGGATTAATCTTAATTTTTGCAATTTGATCCGCCAATCTCTACTCTTTGATCTTCGTCGATTCTACAACATCGATTGCACCAAAAGATTATCCTCTTGCATAATTTCTATAATTATTAAAGACAATCAAATGTTTTGCAAGTGCATTTTCAATGATAGTCTAACATTCAATATCCAATTAATACAAGAACAGTACGAGATGCCACAAAACTCCCTAAAGGATCAATATTCGAGTTCAAAGTTCATGGTTGGAGACCTAACTATATGAGGTCGGGCAACTAGCATCTATTTGTCCCATCTTCATGTTCAATACTCAACATGGCAATGGTCAATGCCAACTAGCTGACTTTCCAATGCTAATGTGAGGGATGTCTGTAGGTAATTTTGAGCAACAGAACAGAGCAGGTGACGTTGAGCCACAGAATAGAGCAGGTAATGTTGAGCCACAGAATAGAGATAAGCCCTCTCGGAATCTTTTAATTCCTAATCATCTGGGCCTGACAAAGACAAGATATGAACTAAGGTTTCTAGCACAACCACCTAATTGGAGACTCTACCAGTAATTAGAGCTACCTTTTCATCTTAATTTGAGAAGCACCAAATATAATGCTCAATCTTGAAAGAATTAGGCCACAAATATTGCCCTATGGTAGGATAGGTCGTAGGCAATAAAGCAGTTGTAAAAAATATGCCCATATAATATAAGATAATAGAAGAAAAAAAACAGCTGTTATATTTTTCATCCTATTTAGCTCAATAATGTAACGAAGGGTGCTTGAAACCACTAGAGCAGCCTTCGTAACAGTTATAACATCATTATTCAAAACCGTGTTCTCATGGATATATTTTCTATGTTTCGATTTCTATGGATGTATTTATTCTCGAATGGTTTGACTGGAATCGTTTTTCTTGTAAATAAGGAAATATCAATAAAATTAGCCCTTGTTTTCACAAGAATGTAACGAAAAAAAAGCCTCTCTAGCGCACATAGATTCAGAATTGTTTCTCTTTTTCTTTGTTTTTCTTTAATCGAAAAGGGAAGTCAAGGATGTTGGCCTCCTCAAACCTCCCTTTATCCACTGACGGCAGATTGTGGCCCCCCAACCCTCGCTTTAGGTTGGAAAGACCCTCCATATAGATTCAAAAGCGTCTGACTTTGACCAGCTCTAGTTCTGTTCTCCATTGTCACTGTGTTTGTTCAAAAAGAGGGAAAGGAAAAGATAGAGACGACTTGAGAGTCGAGGTGGAGAAAGTGGTTCTTCATGGCCATTTTGGGGGCATTCGGTTGCTCTGGACCACCTTCAGCTTTTGGTCCAAGATGTGTAGCCGGACTTTTGTTACACCTACGGCGTCACTTATTTGTCGTGAGAGCAAACTCGAACGCCGCGCCTTCCCTGGGGATTGCCTCAAGACTTTCTAGTTCTGGCTGACCTAGGTTACCTTCTCTCTCTCTCTTTCGCTGCGCCATTGCGTATCCAGGCTTATTTCAGCAAGCCGTACTCCTCCTTAATGGCTTTTAAGTCTTGATCTCGGATATTGTAAAATTATATAGAATTCTAGTTCATGGTGCAACTTCGAGTCTGCGTTCGAAGAATTCTCCACTTATTTTTAAGCTATGATATCTATACCGCATGATGTCTTGTGGGAGATAAGAGAATTAGCCATTTGAATGGAATATTTTAAAAGGCCTTGGGGTTGTTGCAGCCATTGACAAAATGGAGAGCACGCATGCGGCGGCGCAACCCACGAACGGCTAACGAAGAACATCAAGAACTGGCCATATGCTCACCCAGTGCCAACTTGTTAAGAGTTTTCCTCGGAGTAGAAAAAACATGCTTCAAACTTAAAACATGATATAATGGCTGGAAACCTGAACTCACATCGACAGTGGACTTCTTATGTTCAAAGACCTTACAGATCCATATATAATTATTTGCTAATGCATGCATAATTACGATAAGATAGGTGGGGTCAGCTTCTTCATGCAATAAAAAACGTTGGTGTTCATTAATTATATCTGAATACAAATCCCTAACGTGACATGATAAGTTTATAATACTTGCATATCTCATGGGACCTGAGAGCATTGACTTTGGTAAGTGCAGAAGGCAAAAAGAATTTTTGGTTTAGCATAAAAAAGTTAATTTGTACAAAGGTATGTTGCAAAATTGTTATGAATTTCTTGTTGCTTGTCAAGGTGTAATCGGTTATCTTCTATTCGAGAAAGATACAACACCTAATGAGCAAATATTCTACTATTCTTGAAGCAACATAAGAAGAAGCTGGCAGGTGGATAATGTTTCATCATCTTAGCAAAGCTGCATCTAATTTAAGTTGTGGGTGTGGGATGCGGGATATGTTTGAGCGGTCAACAAGGAAAGGTATTAATTTACTACTAGATAAACCTGGCTGGATCCGAACATGCCCTCAAATCACTCATATGCAAGGGGATTTCTAGCACTCTCAACTAACTCAAATAGAAAGTACTCAAATATCAAATTCCTTTTATGATTAAAATTTCACTCATGCATATGAAAGGGGATTTATAGCATTCTATGTCAACTCAAATAGAAAGTAATTAAATATCACAATTCTTTTATGATTAATATTTGAAATCAATTTTGAAGGTGAGTAGGAATTTGATATCAATTTAAATTCTGAAGGCAACTAGAAGTTTGAAATATGAAAAGACTAGAAACTTCTTTTTTTTTTTTTGAAAATCAATAAGCAAAGCAAATTGAAACTGATTAAAACTCAAGTCCAAAGGAATCCTAATCTAAGAAAGAAAGAATTGGAAATGTGAATCCCACTTTTGATACCAAATCTGATAGAATTAGATTGGGTGTTGAAGCTGGAAAATAAACTTTTTTGTATTTTTTTTCAAAAATCATAGTATAGAATGGCAAATGAAAGACCTTACTGTGATACCAAGTCTGATACAGCAGGTAAGGAGCTCTGAATAAATCTTTATTCAATATGAGATCAAAGTAATATGGTGAAAATAGAACTAGATATAGAAATTATAATCAAAACTATAACTCGAAGCAAGAAAGATCAAATTAGAAGCAAAAGTTAAAAGAAAAAATTAAAGCTAAAGAGATTACTAAAAGATTTTGCATCTTTCCTTGCTGCTAGACTTTCAGCCACATACCTCTGATCTTTACAGGATATTGATAGAAGAATCTTGGCTTCTCACCAAAACCTCTTTTGAATCACAGACTCGTATCATGGTTTCTTGAGCAACCTCCTATCACATAAAAAATTGAGAAAAATCTCAAAAGATGAGCTTTATTTATTTCTATCATCGATTTCAATGTATTACATTGTGGGATTATTTTTAAAAATACATCTCTTAAAGTCAAAATACTTTTTCTAGTCCCCTTAGAATGTAAATTTTCTAGAAATAAGGAGATAAATATCAAATAAATAGTAGAAAATGATTTCTAACTCTTATTGGATTTCTAACTCATCTAGCATGAGTTTATATAAGAAAGTAATATACAAATCTTGGGAAAAAATAAAAAAATTGTTTTTAAATTATTAGGATATGGAGTGTGTTTTTATAAATATCTAAAAGTTTTGCAGTATTAACATATCTTCAATAAATTATTCATATATTTCTCATTCAATCTTTATTTTGGGTGATTCAAGATGAATTTGAAATCTTAATAATAGATAAGATCGATTGAAGTGGTTTCATCCAAAAATTTTAACTCTCACGATGCTAGTAAAGCTCTCTTCTAAACTAATATATACTACACCATTTTTGTAACATGGTTGGATATGAACTTCAAAAATTAAGTTCACGAGTTACTTGTTAATCAAGTATCACCTTGTATTCATCCTTGATGTGATGCTAAATATTTGGTGGTCATGCAAAGTGTATTTATTTCACCAATATATCTTTGTACAAATCTCAAGCTATTAACCTTCAAGCTTGTTCATGCATTGCTTTTAGTAAAGCCATGATCCAGAAGGATCCTTATGAGCAGGACTGGATAGAGTTCAGAAACAAAATTCATACATTACTTTTAATGAAGCCATGATCCAAGAAGGTCCTCAGATTCAATGTGAATCACTTTAACCATTATTCTTTGACCATTGGATCAGGTATGTGGCAGAATGGGTCCTTTGACCGCATCACTGATTGCCAGCCGATTCTAGCCGGTCGCCAAAGCCCCCTCTTCCTCTTTGCCTCTCCCTCTTCTTTTTTTTTATCGGTCCCTTCCCGCTCTTTCTTCCTTTCTCTTCGTTCCCTCACTAGCTTCGGTATGGCGATCAAGGCCGGCCCGAGCCCTAGGCGACTGAGGCGGTCGCCTAAGGCCCCGGGCCAATGGAAGGCCCCCGGGAGACTGACCAAAAGGAAGTAAAGGCCCCATAAAAAACGGGATCTGGAGCTGGCTACGAGTCTTCCCCCTTGATGGAAGGGAGGTGGAGAGTTTCCTGGCCTGCAGAGGGGCAATTTGGGAAGTTGGGGACAGTAGTTTTGCTTTGGGTGGGGTAGTTCTATATACACCCCCCCTATTGCTCAGGACACCCCCCAAAAACCAAAAAAAAAAAACCCAAACTAACCTTTAGTGTAATTACCATATTGCCCTTGAAATTTTCTCATACACCCCCCTTCCTCCTCCTCCGTTTCGTTTTGAAAAGAAAAAAAAAACACCCCTCAAACCCCCCTTAAACCCCTCCTCCCCCGTTCCCCCTTCTCCCTCTCGTCGCCGGCATTCTCCCGATCTCCGACCACCTCGCCGGCTTCTCCCGGAACCACTGTTCGGCTGCACAGTGCCGAACAGAAGGCTTCTGTCCGGCACTGTTCAGCCGAACAGAAGCCTTTTGTTCGGCGATCCAGTGCCGAACGGAGCACGAACCGTGAAAAAAAAAAATTTCGGGAGAAGCCGGCGAGGTGGTTCCGGGAGAAGCCGGCGAGGTGGTCGGAGATCGGGAGAATGCCGGCGACGAGAGGGAGAAGGGGGAACGAGGGGTTTTGGGCGTTGGCGAGGTGTTTTGGAGCGGAAGAGCGGGGTGGGGGGGGTTTGGGGGGTGTAGAGAGCAATTTAGGTGAGGGGGTGGGGAGGGTGGGGGGTAATTTAGGAATTTTTAATTTTTTAGGGGTGTCCTTAGCAAATGGGGGGGTGTAGAGAGTATTTAATTTTTTTTTAATTTTTGGGGGGTGTCCTGAGCAATAGGGGGGGTGTATATAGAACCACCCCTTTGGGTGGGGAGAGAGAGAGAGAGAGAGAGAGAGGAGGGATTTGGTTGGCTTGATAGACGCCTGAAGCCACTCTTATCTTTCATCCCTTCTCTTTTTTGGTTTTGGTCTTGGTTTTCCTTCCCTCACATTACTCCTGATCCAGCTGGGCCATCCGGAAGAAAGATAGGGGGATTGGAGATGGACTTCTTGGAGGGTGGAGATTCTTTTAGTTTTCTCCTCTCGGTTTCTTCTCTCCTCTTGGGTGGTAGAGAGAGAAAAGGAGGGAGGGGGTTGAATGGCTGCTGTGCTGTGATGTTGCAGTTGCCGCTTGGGTACTTACTTGAAGGGGAGATGGTGGGATGGGGTGAATTTTCCATAATGATCCTACTTTCTCTTATATAGAGGCTCCTTTATGGACAAATTCTTTTTTTTACCTTGACCATGAAGTGCCATGGGATGACCTTTTCATGGTGAACAGTATTGCCAAGCATTATCTCAGTTATTTAATCAGTTTCACGACCCTTCATTTAGAATAATTATTTTTATGTGCTTCCATTCAAGAATTATATTAATTTGAAAAGGCTTATTGTCTATCTTTCTTAGATTCATGTATCTTTGTTGAAATAATGTACTAGATAGCTATCTATTTTTATATATTTTTTTAAATATTTTATATTTATTAAAAAAATTATTATTAAAAAAAAGAGGCCTCATTCATTGGATTTATTTTATGCTCCAGAATGTATTGAGCCGCCCCTGATGGCGATCCGTCAGATCCAACATCCAATGTGTCGTTTCAGGCCTGATTTTCCCCATGGGAGTCGTGGATTAGAGTACTGTGATATCACTTCTCTTCCTTCCCACGCGCGCATGCCGAAAAAATATAAGAAAACTGCATTAGCTCAGAACTTGTGGTGGGATAGGCTAATACCCGCTACCTTTTCCATTCGTCAACTAAGAAGTCGACCAAATAATACAAAAGCTAGCTCGCATCCCTTACGTTAGTGCTATTAAAGTTCGCTTTTACATATATAATGGCTGTTATTTTCATCTGTACTGTTTGACCGTTTGTTTATATACAATACTTTTTTTGAAAGTTAAATTTTTTCCATCCATTTTTCTGAAAGATACGTACAGTCTAAAATATATTTTATCAAGTAAACCGAGAGTGAAAAATTTGCTTCATTTTATCATTATCATCTACAATTATTTATTACAACACTATTATTATAACCATTAATTTCAATGGTCAGCAGCGGCTTCACTGTTAAACACGTTAACATCCATAACAACTATTTTTAATGCCACTTGCCATGTTTGAATTTCAAAATTTTCTTAGTGAACTGCACTGTACTGCTAGCTTTGCAATTCTAGCCTGCATCAAATTTATTAGGCTGGTCAATTTTATATAGAAAGAAAGTCTTCTTTAAATTGTGTAGCCACAATCAAAATCTGCCATGTACTCAAATTGTAGAACCTTTTTTGGATAGTTGAAGATACAGGGATTTTTATAACTTGGTATTTAAAGGACATGCTACCTCCTAAGGGCAGATGAGTTGCAATTTGTTCTTGGTATCAATTTGCTATTCTTCTGGATAAGATTGCACTATGACATCCCATTTGAAGTGCCAGAATCATCTTTTTTTTTCTTCAAAAAAAGGACAATAAAATTGGTCCATATCTTAACAAACAATGTCAGTTATCTTTCTGTCTCCAAAATGTTTTTTTTTAAAAAAACTTAAATTCTTAAGATGCTGCAGTTATTGGATGACTACAATCACAAAATAGACTAAAATGGCTTCATATTGGTAACATACCAGTGTGCTATATAGGTAAAACTTAGGTAAAACTCATCATTCATCATGTATACTAAAATTTTTAAAACCAACTTTTGGAAATATTTCTCCTCCAATTGCATGCTGTGAGAAGAGAAACCAGAACCATCTAGTCCGACAACTATTGCGCATCCGCAAGGCCTTTTGATTTCCAACTCTAAGCAGAAATTGTTGGAGTTTAAATTATTATTATTTTTTTTTTACTAGAACAGGTGATTAATTTTATTATGAACACATCCAAAAAGATCAAAAGACAGTACATCCCGAAGTGCTCTAGGTAGCTCCCTCTTCCCGATCCACAAGGCACCTCCAGAATGATTGGACACATACGAGGCCACCCAGTCCGCAGGACCGTTAGCCTCTTTATATGCATGTTTAGCTTGGACAACCACACCACCACTGACCATGGCCCGGATATCTCGAAGCAGGGGGTGACATCCATACACACTGCATATGCATCTCTGGATCTAGCCAATCACCGTAGCTGAGTTATCCTAAAGCATAACTGCTCTGGTCCGCAGCACATGCCGGGCATAGCCCAACCCAGCCTATGCCGCTCTCAGCTCAGCCTCTGGCATCTAGGTATTAAAAATCTGACAATCACCAGCAACAACCACTCTAGAGTCTGAACCTCTGATGACTAACTTAGCTCCCCCCCTCGTGCTGCTGTCCAGTATGCAACCAATAAAATTGACCTTGAGAAAACTCGGGGGCGGGGGCTTCCAAGTGAAAAACACCGTCCAAGGTGCTTCACGAGCAGAGCTAGAGCTCCAAATGCCCCGAATTGCTAAGGACCCATCCAACTGAGCAGCATGGATGATCTCTGCCGTTTGTACCCGGGCCTACTCAACTACGAACCTCGGTGAAGTGCTGCTCTCGCCAAAGGTCCAAGTATTTCTGGCCAACCATATTTGATGAACAACATCCGCCGTGCCCACGACCGCCTGTCAAGTCTGCGGGGCGCCAACCCACCGCTTGACCGCTTGCGGGGAGGAGCCCGAATGGCCCCAAACATCCAGTGGAATCCCAACAAGCATTCAGACCCTTTTAGGACGCTCACAATAAAACCAAACGTGGTCCATAGTCTCATCCGCCTGACACTTGCAGCACTGGGGATGAATGCCCAATCTCCGCCTGCACAACACCGACCTCGTCGGCAAATGGCCATAGGCCACCTTCTAGAGGAATAGAGCCACCATCGAATGAAGACCGACCTTCGCACAATTCAGTCCCCGACCCTGCTCACACTGGATAATGTTGTAGATATCTCCCACCCTGACTCTGGGTTTGTAGGACGTACTCCACACTCTCATGTCCAGACTGGCAGACATCGGAACCGGAAGCGACCAGACGTTCTCTACAAGATGCTCCCCAAACAACTGATCAAGTCAACTAGCATCCCACCCATCCCCTTTCGATTGGAGGAGATCACAGACTTGAAGTCTGTCTACGGTCTCGACGTTAACCATGGTTGATCAGATTCAAAAAAGTCTCAATTAAAAAAAAAGTATTTGTTTATCATAAATTTTTTAATTATTTAAGAACACAATTCGATCTCTCTCTTTCTTATTAGTACTCTATCTTCCAAAAGTTTATTCTACAGATAGAGAGTTTTTCCATTTTTCAATCTTCTGCTTTCTATCTTCTTTTATTTTTTGGTCATATGAAAGATCGGTCGAGCCAAGCCTCTATAGTGATCGTGCTCATAAGAGGAGGATCAGGCTGAGTTAGATTGTTGTACTTTGGGGATGAGATCGCCACAAACTTGTATGTAGGGGGCAAATCACGTTCTTAGGGTAGTGTATATCACATGCCTCGATTCAGACAATCTCTTTTCAATTTTTTGATTTTATTCTAGTAAATTATTTCTTTATAATACTTCTATAAAATAAAGATATAACAATTTGTAGTCAAAATATTTCAAACAGCCTAAGAACGTGAGTTTGATTGTACTAGAAATTGCTATACATATATTTGTTTATTAAAATCTAATTTGATAGCATAGAATTAGATTTAGTTTAATTGTATAGAAATTTAAAATTCATTCAAAAGGTTGTTTTTCACAAAAAACAATCCTTTAAGTCATATTGCTCAGAAAATTGGGTAAATAATTTTTTTACAAGTTTAAAAACTATACAGAATTTTTTTGCAGATTCTAAATATTTACAAAATTTTTCTACAACTTTAAAGTCTGTGCAAAAATTTTCTATAGATTAAAAATCTGTGTAGAAAATTATTGCAGCTTTAAAATCTGTGCAAATTTTTTATAGCTTTAAATTCTGTACAATCTATTTTTTGCAGTCTTTAATTGCTGTACAAATTTTTTTTGCATCTTTAATACAAAAAAACTTCTGCACTTTTAAAAGTTGTGCAGAATTCTGTTGCTTTAAAAACTATGCGTATATTAACATTCTTAAAATATATACCGTTGCTTTGAAAAATATGCAGAAATTACGAAGTTACATTACTTGTTATATTTCTTAGTGTGGTTATTTAGTTTTATTGATATTATTGCCCTTTATTACATTTATTTCAAAACCTAGAATCTAACTCAAAATCTTACGAATTAATAGAGTACTAACAAAAAGATAAACTGGCATATCCAGATTCATCATAAATTTCTAAGACAACTCAAAAATAATAATATTATTTTCTTAAAATTTTTCAAGTCTGAGAAAAACTTGGCAGATCATTTTACCAAAGGTTAGTTTATGAGTGGAGTCCTAGATTCATCGAGTGGGATGGAGCTTAAACCCACTATTTGGTCATCGACACCGGATACCCAATCTCTATGATTGGAGATTTCATGAAGAAGGGGAAGAAATGAAGCTGACTGAGTGATCGTGTCAGAGCATATTTTTCGGAGTTTATCTCCTTCCATCCCTATGATGAGTGCTCTTATCAGTGACAAAAATATATTGAAAAGGTTGAGTTATACTCATAATGAGTTTAACACAGAAAATCTGCAAGATATTTAGTCACAAATATCTTTGGAGGACTTACCTATGTGAGAATTATCGTATAGGCCGCGACTAGGGGTTTGGGCTAACCCTAATAAAATTCTCATGAAAAATCATGGTATTAAGCGCAAGGCCTTTAAATGGCGGTAACCGCATAAAGACTCAATTGATCCATATTGTGTGTGTGTGATAAGTAGAAGTCGAAGTCAAAGGACTTAGTTTAAGGTCTAATCTACTATGGTTTCACCAGATAGATACTATCAACATTAAGTGAGGTTTAAGTCTATAGGACACTTCACTTATTGCACAATATAAGTTATCCAAATATTATACTTTATGATTTTTAAGAAATTTAAATATTTTGTGGAAGATTGTTGGAGTTTTAATTAAATTTTTTTTCAAATTTTTTATCTCCTAATCTTTAGTTGTTTTAAATGCTTTAATATATTCTTTTGTGAGACGCTTCTTTCGGTGGCTCTTTGAAAGGGAATGTTGGTTTCTGAAATATTACGTATCTTCGAAATCATCATATTTCTTTAGTCTGCCGGAAAGAATCTATAAATAGACTCCTCTGGAATTAATAAAAAACACAATCCGATCTCTTTTTTTCTCACTAGTACTCTATCTTCCAAGAGTTTCTTCTACAGATAGAGAGTTTTTCCATCTTCCAACTTTTTGTTTTCTATTTTCTTTTATTTTTTAGGCATATGAAGGAGTCGATCGGACAAGTCTCTGCAGCAATTGTGCTCATTAGAAAAGGATTGGGCTGAGCCGGGTTATTGTACTTTGGGGATAAGATCACCGCAGATCTGCACGTAGGGGGTGAATCACATATTTAGAGCAGTGTATATCATACGTCTCGATCTACGTAAGTTCTTTTTAATCTACTGATTTTATTTTAGTAAATAATTTTTTTAATATTTTTACAAAATAAAAATATAGTAATTTGTAGGTAAAATATTTTCAACCGTCATTACTATCTATAAAATTATAAATAATCTATACTTGCTCTCGGGTGCAGTATATGAAACCAGCTGGCACGAAAATGTGGCTTACTTGTTTAACACTAGCAGAAGTACAGTTATAATGCTCATTATTTCTATGCTCGGTCACATTGTACCAGTGTTGGAGTGACAAGGATGTAAAAAAGGTAAGCATCAATGTGGAAAGCCTAGCTCGTGAGGGGACCCAAGTCGCCTTCACATTAGGGTCCCCATAAATGATGGGCCCCACACGGCGTCAAGAAAGCCGGCCAAGTCAACCCGGCGCCCAATTATCCCAGCGCAGGGGACCAGATGGAGAAAGACTAGTGCAGGATTTCGGTACGCGTGACGAAAGGAAACAAAAAAAAAACAAGCCCCTTCCAATGGAAGCTGCGTTCTGGACAAAAGAAATAAAATCAGAATAATATCTCCCCTCTTGGCCTCTATCAAGAGAACCAAGGGTTGGCTACTTGGTTACATGCCGGCACAAATGAGCAACGCTAACATATTATTGTCGTTGTTTCAATGTTTTTTTTCTTCTTATTTTTTTTTGTGATATCCGTCCAAATTGTTTTGGTAATGATGCATTGTCTTGAGTTTTATAATGGGAAACCTTTTTGGAAAGAAAAAATAGTGGTATATATGGTTGCCAGTTACCGACTGATTTAGAAGTAGAGTTACTGCAGGCTTGATGCTGGTGATCTAGATTTAAATTTTGTTCTCACCATAATTTATGATTTTGGTGGATTTCCGAAGATTATACTGTGTCTTTTTCTTAAGGATAATAATCACAAGCTAATACACTTGGTAGCCATGGTTATGCCATAGATTGAAAATGAAATGACCAATCTCAAATGTCAAGAATCTAGAATTCACATATTTGCTCTAATACTAACCTTTTTTTTCTTTCTTTTTTTTTTCTTTAATTTGGAGAGGGCTTTTTTTTTTTTTGCTAAAGTGAATGTATCATACACGACGGGTACAGATACACCTAAAAAAGTCAAAAGATAACACGTTCCGAAGTGCTCCAGGTAAGTCCTCCTCCCCCAGCCAAAGGGTCTCCCTAGAATGGTTAGCCATATAAGAGGCTATCCAATTTGCTGTCCCGTTGATCTTACGATACGCATGCTTAGCTTGGACGACCATCCTCCCATACACCATAGTCCGAATGTCCCTGAGCAATGGGTGGCTATCGCTCACACCTCCCGCGCTCCTCTAGATCCAACCGATGACTGTCATCGAATCGCCCTCCAGTACTACAGCATACCCTATCGTATGTGTTGCCCAGATAGACAACCCAAGAGGGGGGGTGAATTGGGTTTTAAAATAATTTTGCAATTAAAACGTTGTGGATGACTAATTAATGCTTTACCAAGATGATTAATTAATTGCTATGTGCTGTGAATGAAATGAGAGTAAAAGAAAGAGACACACAATCACAAACACAAGGCTTTTATAGTGGTTCGGAGCTAACCCTTGCTCCTGCGTCCACTCCCCAAGTCTCACTTGGGAATTCACTATAACCCCTCGGATTACAGCCGGTTGTTTTACAAGCTCACAACCAAACTTGTTGTTTTACGAGCTCACAACGAACTCGGTCGGTTTTCCCTGACTCACCGACTAGAACCACCCCGATTGTTTTTCCGGGATCACAATCGAACCCTTACACGTTGGTTTTACACTCGGCTCACCAACCAACCTCTACACCCTTGATTCAATCCCCCGATTGAACCAAGCAAAGACAATATGGAAAGAATAAGAAACAAACAGAAAAACTGAGCTTCTTAAAAAGCAGATTTGCTACAATATAAACTAGAGAGGAGTTAAGAGCCCTCAAACACTTTTGAGTTGGAGTAGAGTAGGGCTTCTTGAACTTTGAGTCTCCTCTGGAATGTCTGGTCGACTTGAATGCAGGAGGAGGCTTCTTTAAAATGCTGGGAAGAGGAAGTTGGATGGAGTTAATGGCGCTCTTCCTTCTTTTCGTTGAAGACAAGTATGCAGAGAATGAATGCTTGATTTCTCTGAATGGAATGGTGCTTCCCTACCTTGCTACAGTCCTCTGTGGCTATTTAAGCCATCCCCCACGGAAACTAGCCGTTAGACACCTTTTTCTGCCCGTTCTGCACACTCTGCACAACCTGACAATATGTCCGTTGGGGGTCGGAGTCGACTCGTGCGATCAGGAGTCGACTCGGCTGTAGCGGGAGTCGACTCATGCTTTTCTGGAGTCGACTCGGCAACTGTTCCGGATTTGAATTAAAGTGGCCTCTTCGACTGGGAGTCGACTCGCCAACTTCTGGAGCTGACTTGGCATTTTCGGAGTCGGCTCATCCCATGAAGTCCATGGAGCTAATTTTCAACTTGGCCCACTCGAGTCGACTCGACAATCCTGGGAGTCGACTCGGCGCTCAGAGCCCGAACTCCCGATCTTCTGTCTTTTGGCTCGTCCAGTCTTGGAGTCGACTCGGACTGTTCTGGAGTCGACTCGGCTCTCAGTTTCCGAAACATGGCCTTCTGCCTTTTTGGTGTAGCGCTGCCTTGGGGTCGACTCGAGCTGTCTGGGAGTCGACTCGGCTCTTAGAGACAATAATTCGGTCTTCTGTCTTTTTGGGGTCGCGCTGTCTCGGAGCGACTCGCGTATTGCGGGAGTCGACTCGAATCTCAGAGACCGAAAACTGCTCTCTGACTTTTGCCTTGTTGTAATAACCCCAAAATTTTTTTTTATATAAAAAAGGGATAGAATAGTCCTTTAAAATTGATATAAGGGGTAAAATTGGAAGGAATCAAAAGATAATGGCATAATTGCAGATATATCGAAGTGGCGAGGGCAAAATGGGAATTTAATAATATTAAACAAAGGATGAATAGTGCTTTGATGTGATTTAAAGAGGGGTTTTACTGTGGCGTTGGAATGAAACCGAGAAAGAGAAGGAAGGGGGGAAATCTCAGGCGGTGGAAACACAGAGAGAAAAGAAAGAAAGAAAAAGAGAAGAAGAAGAAGAAGAAAGAAGAAGAGGAAGGGGATTCGAGGAGGAGAGGAATCCCGGTTGTGCTCTGAGCTGAAGGGAAGAACGTAGATCTCCTTCCCCTCTACACAAGGACCTCGATTTCCAAAAAGAAAAAGGTAAATATCCGTCCCTATCTAGTCTTTTGATGACATTAGGCTATACAAAGGGTGGATATAGTCTAGAGGGGTCGGATAAGGGTTGTAGAGGCGGTTAAAAGAAGAAGAATCGGATTTTGACAAATTTTTCCGGCACTACGGAAAAACTGTGTCGAAGTCCCAATTTCGGCAAATTATTTAGGGGGTCAAACGGCCTCCGATGATGATGCATGTTATCTCTTTGGAATCCTCTGTGAGTGTAGAATGTTAGGTAAAAATTTCATCAAATTTGGAGTCCTGAAAGTGGATCAAAACCGGGATGAAGTAACCCACTGTCAGTTCGGGTTACTGTTCATCCGGGTGGAAAATAGGGGATTTCATGCTATAATAGAGTATTAAGCCTAGATCAAGCTAAAAGGGACCTTGTACTCATGCAAAGGAGTCCCTAATACACATAAATGGTGAGTTAATTAATAGAAAAAAGAAAAAGAGAAAGAAAAGAAAAGATTTAGGGAACGGGGGAGTTGAATCAATTAAAGTTCCCTATATTATAATTGGCACGTAGATTATAGCCCTTGATACAAAACTAAATGTATTGTAAATGCATGTCACAGTTGGGCAAGAAGCTAGGGAACAAGAGGAAGAAGTCCCCTGCTGCCTACTGTAAAATTCTAGAGGCGTATCGAGGCCGTGCCGGATTGGCAGGTGAGTGGGAGTCATGTACTTTGCACTATGAGCATTCTTAATTCATTTTCATGAATGTCGCCAAGTGTGAATTGATTCCACTTGAGCATATTGATTGATATTGTAGTAGATTCCTCTATAATCTTGATTCTCCATGCTTGATTATTCTGTACATGCATGTGAGGGAACATTGAGAGGAATTACGAGGGGTTGATGAGTAATCAAATTGATTCCGAATTGTGAAATGACTTCTTTTATAAATTGATTTCATTTCCTCTATTTCAAAGACTTGTAGAGCCCTTCTCATGGTATATTGAGTTGCATTGTACTCCCGTGATTCCTCACTCCCAACCCTGATGTTAGTTTATGATTGGGTCATGATCGAGTGAGTGGTAATCTGGATTATACTCCTTTTTAGTAGAGTATTGGGAGGGTGCATTATGGCATTTATGCATGGCTTGGCAGTATCTGCAGGACACCTATAGTCGATGGGGGTTGAACATCGGCCTTTGTGCACATAGTAGCCTTCTGGGTGGGCGGAGCCCAGTCCCTTCCTAGGGGGGGACACGGCCCTAGGCGTAGGATCGGCCGGTCCTACGACTTATATTCTGCTTGCCGCCGGGCATAGTAAGACCCCGCGAGGTGCAGTATGGCTTTCCGCGGATGTAGAATTCCCGCGAGGTGCCGTTTAGTATGTAGATATGAGATGGATTTCTGTTCTGGATACTGGCCAGCATTTATATGATCAGTGTGGTATCTTATCCTGCATATGCATGTGACAGTGGGGAGTTGTTGCTGGTTCGCCTGGGGCGTAAAACCCACCTCCCGATAGCTGTCTAGCATTTATGTTATCGGTATGGTGTCTTATCCTGCATATGCATGTGACAGTAGGGAGTTGTTGCTGGTTCGCCTGGGGCGTAAAACCCACCTCCTGACAGCTGTCTAGCATTTACATTATCGATATGGTGTCTTATCCTGCATATGCATGGGACAGTAGGGAGTTGTTGCCGGTTCGCCTGGGGCGTAAAACCCACCTCCCGACAGCTGTCTAGTGATGATTTCAGCATATTGACACCTGATTTGTATGTTCCAGCATTATGATCTAATGAGCATATTCATGAGTAGCATATATGTTTACTTGATTATTTCATATATGCTTCAGATGAGTTGATATTGATTGTGGTGATATTGATGACTTACTCCATATTCTCTATGTTGAGTTCATGTTCATCTTGTTATTGATCTTGAGATTTCATCTCGAGCCATGATTATATTCTGTCTCATGTGCATAGTACTCTCTACTCCACTCACTGAGTATTTATATACTCACTCCCCAGTTTGGTGTTTTTGATTGCAGGAAAGGTATTATATAGAGAGGAGCAGGATTAGTGGTTGCCTGCTAGCTGTGCCGCTCCATAGTATAGTATAGTATAATGTAGATAGAGGTTTATACCTTTTGGTGTATTATAAACCTTGTATTGTATATAGTGCATAGTTACAGTCATAGATCCTGTTGTGGATATGGGTTTGACCATGGATGGATTAGGAAGCAGGTATATATATATGTGTGCAGATCAGTTGTGTGCCTGTGATAATGTATTGCTATATATTGTCCAGGTTTATATGTGACAGATTATGTGATTGCTGCTCTGACAGGTAGTGTGTTGTATGTATTGAGATAATCCTGACAGGTCACTATAGGAAAAGTGATCATTTTGTGCATGCATCATGCCAAATTTTTCAAGATTCATTGATGATTGATAGGTAGTAGGGTTCTACGCGGTGGCTGGTGGCCTTATGCCTACCCGCACCCTAGGACCGTCGCGGCGGCCCGCCGGGAACGGGGCGGGGGTCGTGACAAAGCTTGGTATCAGAGCAAAGGTTAAACAAGAGTCCTGTCAGAGCAATAGGGTGAGTCAGGATTAAGTATAGGATTATACTATGGAGCATAGGATTTTTCTGTATATTAATTTATGAGTCATTTACAACTCAGTAAAATATATCATGACTCAGTGTGTAACGACCATCCTCTCTTTTTGACTTTTTTAGAGAGATATAAAGAATACCTCCAAGGAGAGGACCTGCTCGTCCTGGAAGGAGGATGGAGCCAGATATAGCATTGGATGCGGGTTCTGCACATGTCGAGCCCCAAAGAGAAAAACCTCCTCCTGCTGATAGACGGAGGGTTGATGATCAAGGAGATGTAGGAAGTAGAGATGCATTGATGGAACAGTTACTGGCGGAGAATCAGGCTCTGAGGGAGCAGATTGCTCGGGGAAAATCTCCTGCCCCGTCAGTAGTATCCATCCCACCTCCTGTACCTGTGCCAAGAAGTTTGGCCAGGCGGGCTCTAAATGATGAGGGGATTACTGTACAAGAATTTCTGAGGCTCAGAACCCCGGAGTTTAAGGGGGAAGAAGGTGAAGATCCTCAGAGATTTCTGGAGGAGACTGAAAAGATGATACGGAGACTGCCCTGTTCTGATGCAAGAGCTATAGAACTTGTAGGGCTTACAATGAAGGAAGATGCTTGGGACTGGTACCAGAGACAAGTGGAGGACAAATTGTACAGTAGGAATCCTCCAACCTGGGAAGAGTTCAGGCAAGCAGTGATGGATGAGTTTTTGTCTCCGGTTGAGAGGCAGAATCGGGCTCTTCAGTTTGAGAGGCTGAAGCAGATGCCCGGAATGAGCGTATCTGAGTACGCTCGTGAGTTCACTAGATTGGGGAAGTATGCTCCTTACATCATCCCCACTGAAGCTGCCAGGATAGAAAGATTCAGGCGGGGTCTGATTTCCCCGCTTTATAATGCAGTACTGGCAGTAGAGGTCCCCACCTTGTCTAGGCTGATAGATAAAGCAAAACAGTGGGAGACCAGAAACAAAGAAGAAAGAGCTGAAAGAGAACAGAGGAAAATAAGTGTGGGGAAGGAGCAAAACAGTAGAGGTAGATCTGAGGGAGTAGATCTCTCGGAGGGCCCGACGGAGCAGTCTGTACGCTCAACTCCACCTGCCCCACGTAAGAGGAAATGGAGGGAAAGAGGTCAATCACAAGATACTTTTCTACCATCAGTACCTCGTCCTCCGGTCACTATGGCCAGAACTGAATCCAAGTTTCAATCATGGCCAGTGTGTGGCATATGTGGGAAGCAGCACCCTGGCAGATGCAGAATGGGTCAGGGAGTGTGCTACAGATGTGGACAGCCGGGTCATTTTGTCAGAGAATGCCCGCAGGGTGCCACCCAGCAGTTTGTGCCCTTGGAATCCTATCCTTCTGTGCAGATGGACAGGCCTAGTAGTAGGAGGCCTGTAGGCAGAGGCAGAGGTCAGACACCAGTGTCACAGCAGAATGCTGGACCATCTCAGCCATCAGCTCCAGTAGGCAGAGGGCAAGGAAGGGTGTTCACGGTAAATCCACAAGAGGCACAGGCATTAAATGTAGCTGTGACAGGTATGCTCCTCATTGATAAGATTAAAGCTAGAGTGTTGTTTGATTGTGGAGCTACCCATTTATTTGTGTACCCTTATTTTGCTAAAAAGTTAGCTAAGGATAAGATATTAATGCATATCCCCTTAGCTATTAATACACCTGTAGGGGATAGTATAGAAGCGAAGTATGTATATCCTACCTATGTGGTAGAGATAGAAGGTAAAACACTCCTAATTTATTTGATTCCCAATACCACACCGAGCAGAATATGAAGAGCAGATACACTCACCCCTTTGAGTAATCAGGTAATTTACTCTTTTAAATTCGAGGACGAATTTTATATAAGGGGGGGAGGATGTAATAACCCCAAAATTTTTTTTTATATAAAAAAGGGATAGAATAGTCCTTTAAAATTGATATAAGGGGTAAAATTGGAAGGAATCAAAAGATAATGGCATAATTGCAGATATATCGAAGTGGCGAGGGCAAAATGGGAATTTAATAATATTAAACAAAGGATGAATAGTGCTTTGATGTGATTTAAAGAGGGGTTTTACTGTGGCGTTGGAATGAAACCGAGAAAGAGAAGGAAGGGGGGAAATCTCAGGCGGTGGAAACACAGAGAGAAAAGAAAGAAAGAAAAAGAGAAGAAGAAGAAGAAGAAAGAAGAAGAGGAAGGGGATTCGAGGAGGAGAGGAATCCCGGTTGTGCTCTGAGCTGAAGGGAAGAACGTAGATCTCCTTCCCCTCTACACAAGGACCTCGATTTCCAAAAAGAAAAAGGTAAATATCCGTCCCTATCTAGTCTTTTGATGACATTAGGCTATACAAAGGGTGGATATAGTCTAGAGGGGTCGGATAAGGGTTGTAGAGGCGGTTAAAAGAAGAAGAATCGGATTTTGACAAATTTTTCCGGCACTACGGAAAAACTGTGTCGAAGTCCCAATTTCGGCAAATTATTTAGGGGGTCAAACGGCCTCCGATGATGATGCATGTTATCTCTTTGGAATCCTCTGTGAGTGTAGAATGTTAGGTAAAAATTTCATCAAATTTGGAGTCCTGAAAGTGGATCAAAACCGGGATGAAGTAACCCACTGTCAGTTCGGGTTACTGTTCATCCGGGTGGAAAATAGGGGATTTCATGCTATAATAGAGTATTAAGCCTAGATCAAGCTAAAAGGGACCTTGTACTCATGCAAAGGAGTCCCTAATACACATAAATGGTGAGTTAATTAATAGAAAAAAGAAAAAGAGAAAGAAAAGAAAAGATTTAGGGAACGGGAGAGTTGAATCAATTAAAGTTCCCTATATTATAATTGGCACGTAGATTATAGCCCTTGATACAAAACTAAATGTATTGTAAATGCATGTCACAGTTGGGCAAGAAGCTAGGGAACAAGAGGAAGAAGTCCCCTGCTGCCTACTGTAAAATTCTAGAGGCGTATCGAGGCCGTGCCGGATTGGCAGGTGAGTGGGAGTCATGTACTTTGCACTATGAGCATTCTTAATTCATTTTCATGAATGTCGCCAAGTGTGAATTGATTCCACTTGAGCATATTGATTGATATTGTAGTAGATTCCTCTATAATCTTGATTCTCCATGCTTGATTATTCTGTACATGCATGTGAGGGAACATTGAGAGGAATTACGAGGGGTTGATGAGTAATCAAATTGATTCCGAATTGTGAAATGACTTCTTTTATAAATTGATTTCATTTCCTCTATTTCAAAGACTTGTAGAGCCCTTCTCATGGTATATTGAGTTGCATTGTACTCCCGTGATTCCTCACTCCCAACCCTGATGTTAGTTTATGATTGGGTCATGATCGAGTGAGTGGTAATCTGGATTATACTCCTTTTTAGTAGAGTATTGGGAGGGTGCATTATGGCATTTATGCATGGCTTGGCAGTATCTGCAGGACACCTATAGTCGATGGGGGTTGAACATCGGCCTTTGTGCACATAGTAGCCTTCTGGGTGGGCGGAGCCCAGTCCCTTCCTAGGGGGGGACACGGCCCTAGGCGTAGGATCGGCCGGTCCTACGACTTATATTCTGCTTGCCGCCGGGCATAGTAAGACCCCGCGAGGTGCAGTATGGCTTTCCGCGGATGTAGAATTCCCGCGAGGTGCCGTTTAGTATGTAGATATGAGATGGATTTCTGTTCTGGATACTGGCCAGCATTTATATGATCAGTGTGGTATCTTATCCTGCATATGCATGTGACAGTGGGGAGTTGTTGCTGGTTCGCCTGGGGCGTAAAACCCACCTCCCGATAGCTGTCTAGCATTTATGTTATCGGTATGGTGTCTTATCCTGCATATGCATGTGACAGTAGGGAGTTGTTGCTGGTTCGCCTGGGGCGTAAAACCCACCTCCTGACAGCTGTCTAGCATTTACATTATCGATATGGTGTCTTATCCTGCATATGCATGGGACAGTAGGGAGTTGTTGCCGGTTCGCCTGGGGCGTAAAACCCACCTCCCGACAGCTGTCTAGTGATGATTTCAGCATATTGACACCTGATTTGTATGTTCCAGCATTATGATCTAATGAGCATATTCATGAGTAGCATATATGTTTACTTGATTATTTCATATATGCTTCAGATGAGTTGATATTGATTGTGGTGATATTGATGACTTACTCCATATTCTCTATGTTGAGTTCATGTTCATCTTGTTATTGATCTTGAGATTTCATCTCGAGCCATGATTATATTCTGTCTCATGTGCATAGTACTCTCTACTCCACTCACTGAGTATTTATATACTCACTCCCCAGTTTGGTGTTTTTGATTGCAGGAAAGGTATTATATAGAGAGGAGCAGGATTAGTGGTTGCCTGCTAGCTGTGCCGCTCCATAGTATAGTATAGTATAATGTAGATAGAGGTTTATACCTTTTGGTGTATTATAAACCTTGTATTGTATATAGTGCATAGTTACAGTCATAGATCCTGTTGTGGATATGGGTTTGACCATGGATGGATTAGGAAGCAGGTATATATATATGTGTGCAGATCAGTTGTGTGCCTGTGATAATGTATTGCTATATATTGTCCAGGTTTATATGTGACAGATTATGTGATTGCTGCTCTGACAGGTAGTGTGTTGTATGTATTGAGATAATCCTGACAGGTCACTATAGGAAAAGTGATCATTTTGTGCATGCATCATGCCAAATTTTTCAAGATTCATTGATGATTGATAGGTAGTAGGGTTCTACGCGGTGGCTGGTGGCCTTATGCCTACCCGCACCCTAGGACCGTCGCGGCGGCCCGCCGGGAACGGGGCGGGGGTCGTGACACTTGTGAACCACTGAGAGTCGACTCTCGCTTTCTTTGGAGTCGACCTACCAACCATCGGAGTTGACTCGCGTTCCACAGGAGTCGACTCGAATCTCAGGGTCGAAATTCGCTCTCTGACTTTTCTGTCTGTAACTCCTTGGAGTCGACTCATACTACTCCGGAGTCGACTCGGTAAACATCGGAGTCGACTCGCGCACTTCAGGAGTCGACTCGCTGACAGGTTTTGAGTTGATGCTTTCTGCTCGTCTGTCTGTTCTCAGTCGGAGTCGACTCGTAATGATCCGGAGTCGACTCGAGCCCGTGCCAGTGATTCTGATACGCTTGGAGTCGACTCGTAATACTCCGGAGTCGACTCGAGTCTCAGACTTTAGTTCAAACTGGCTTCTTAACTTATCCAAAATATTATGAACCAAGTCTAGAAACACTTTAGACAAGATTTTCACTGAAACACTCAATTGAATTCATTAGTAAACAAGAGATATACTCAGATGCTTTGAGCTCATCAAAATCAAATAGGGTTATGATCAATCACTCCACAGTATGTATACTCTATCTCACCTAGACTAGTGTCACAAGTCAGGACCTCACCCAAAAAAGCTCGAACGACCACACAGGTCCTCATATACTCCTCCCATTTAAGTTCTAAAGTTCTCGTCAGGCTAAAAATTCAAATCCATTCAAATCTAATCACAAGTACAATAATTGGCTCGTGGCTAACCTCCATGAACATGTGCTGCAGCGTCCCCTAGTTCACATAGGCCATGGGCCTAGTTCGCTCTGATACCATATCTATCATGCCCCGAACCCAACACCTAGGTCTTACACGCAACACAACCACATGCTTCTTAAGGTAGAGCCCTAGAAAATATGCTAGAACTGAAAATTTAATGCAACCTTAATATTTGTAATTGACACGGGTGTCTAAGGAGCCAAAAAAGAAGACACGGGTGCTTAAGGAGCTAAAAAGAAAATTTTTCTATGACAATTTATTTTTGGTTTATGCCTAAGCAAAGACCGATTTTGGAATGCATAAATATGGTCTTTTTTCTTTTTTCTCACATTTAGGACTCTTATGGAACGCCGATATATGATGTTTTTCTTTCTTATGGGATGGCTACTTAGGGAACACCTATTTATGACATTTTGTCTCCCTCCCTAAGATTAGGATTATTTGTAATTGCTTAAAAAGTATTCCAAACATGCCTATATAAAGGCATACCCTATGTTTTGTTTTCAGAGAGAATTTAATTCGAGTTTGAGTGAATTAAGAAATTAAGCCTTTGGCTTGTTTTTCTTCTTTTGGGTGTTCTATATATCTAGGCTTTTCTTTGGGTGGTGAGCATGTTCTTGCTTTGTATCTCAGAAAAATTGTTTGTGAGTTGTGATCAGTAGAACTCTGTATCCCTAGGGTGGATATTTTTGGGTGGTGAGTTTTCTTTTTTATCAAACTCTATATTCCTTAGATGGATTTTTTTGGGTGGTGAATTTTTATCTATCCATTGTTTTTGTTCTTGAGAATTTTGGATTTACCACTATTCTAAAATTCCTGGTTCCCTTGGATGGATTTCTTTGGGTGGTGAGTTTTTATCCATCCATTATTTTTGTTCTTAGAATTTTTGGGTTTACCACTATTCTCAAATTTCTGGTTGGTGTTAGAGATATCTACATGAACTAGATATCTAGCAAAGTAATGAGCCAGAGGCAACTTTTTTTTTTTTTTTTTTTTTTTTTGATACCACCGAACTTTTCCAAGCTAAATGAATACAAAGTTGAAATTCAAGTACGACATGACCACTAAGAGCCTTAACTACTATATTAAGTAATTTGCTAGCCCATGTTGGCATGTATTTAATTTGACATTAGTTATTATTCAGTGGATATGTCTTGGATACTTGTACATGGCCAAAAAATGCAGTTTGTTTAGTCTTTTTTGATAAGATACTAGGTTGTTACAAATAGTATTAAAACGGACTTAATTCATGACTCATTTCAATTAGAGGATATTGCAGCACGAAATTTTTTAGAGCTGATTATGAATCGATCATCATGTTTGTAACTGGGTTTGATTAGATTAGATCCTTAACCTAGTGAAAACGTTAGGACTTAAATAGGGAGAGTAAATAAGAGCTCATGAAGACGTGTATTTAGTTCTTTAATTGATTATATGGTGAGTAGATCTTGGATACTTATATGAAGCCGAAGAACTCGAATAATATTTTCTAAGTAGTCTTTTTTACTAAGATCTTGAATTGTTACAAGTAGGCATGTTCAAGAATTGAGAAATTATGACCATCTATTCCTAGAGTGTGAAGATGACAAATCTTCTACAGCCTATCTATTTCTAGATTGTGAAGATGAGAAATCTTCTGCAACCTAAGTTGTTGCTATCTAGAAAATTCCTAGCGGCAACTTTTGACAGGCCAAAAACAATGCAGTATGTTTTTTCCACTTAAAAACCAGTAATTTCCCATACACTGGGTGCGATCCCAACTTGCATAGCTAATTGAAATTTTGCAAATGAATCTAAAAATGCTGGAAGGCTACCCCAACTAAAACCCAAGCACTAAATCTACAAAATAACATGGCCATTCTTGTCTTACCTCTCAAATATCTCAAGGAAGCTTCTCTAAATACCTTCGACTTTGACAATTATAATTTGTTAATCAGGAGCCTTCAGCTGTGGAACATGTTGCTTAGACCAACAGTTCTATACTTTGAACTATGGCCTGACGACTTCATCTTTCTTGATTGCCATTAGCTATAAAGACAAGAAGAAGCATCCCTTCATGTTCATATCGGCTACCAACTTCACACGTTATTTCGAGATATGAGACGAGGCTTCCGTCCTGCTAACCGTTTCCTTTACGCCGGCACGTCTTCCTCGGGGTTTGTCTAATTGTGTTCGTAAGCGAGCACAATACACAAAATAGTCAATCAAGGGGAACGCCAATACATTGACATGTATTAATACAAATTTTGACATCATTTTCTTGAGAGCTTAGAAGTTAGTGAATGTTTATCTGAGAAGAGTGCATGACTCCTAATAAGAAATATGCCAAGGGTTCTTCTGAGTGGAATCTACTGATCATGCCATCATATGATTCAAGTAACATATAAATTCCATTAAGACATACATTGATGAATATTATACTAAGACAACCATTGTGGCCCATGTGGTCGGCCGTATTCATTTGCATTAGATCATTAATAGAACATGCAAATGCATCCAGGAACATGAGCTAACAATTGTATATATAGTTTGATAATGAAAATTTTCATAACTTGCCAAAGCTTAGGTTTTGTCCAGCATCGCTTCCGATTTTCAGTTTTTACATTTTATGAAAATCAACATCCGTACTTATTTTTATAATCAAAATTTAAAATTTATTTAGCAGTTATTTAGGTTATGGCCATGGCAATGGTGATGGCAGTTGGCGGTTGTGGTGTTGGCCGCTGGTCGCTGATGAGGGTGGTGTTGATTGGCAGACGATGATGGGTGGCGGTAAGGGCTAAGGAGCGAGGTAGTGATGGTGGTAGATACAAAGGCAATGACGGTGGCTATGGACAGTTTTTACATTTTTTTAAAAAAAAATTAATGGTAAAAGTTTTCACAATTTGCTAAAAAATTGTAGACTTTTAAAAATTTAAAATTAGTAACGGAATGAGTGTTTTATCTCGATTTCTATATTTTTAGTGAAAAAAGTCAAAAGATGAGAAATGATGGTGATATGGAATAGACCCTAAGTTTGTGGTGTACTTCTTGTCGTTATTTTGATTTGAAAAAGAAACACGCAGCTGGTTGCGAAAAGTCTCAACAATGATATTGGTGTAAGACATTGTGAGTACGCAAGGATCTGTATGTGAGTTGATTAAATTAATGACTCAAATATAAAGAAGCAGAATATTCTGGATCCCAACGGGATGCTGCTGCTGCTGCAATAATCTATTGGTCTATAAAATTAATACATGAGACGCTCGAAGTCGTATCTCCCAGAGATAATGGCGAAGGATTTGGAAGTCCATACCTGGCTCTCCTTCCCAAATACTAAATGTGAACATGCCAGACAATGAGTGTGGACTATACACTATAAAAATGATTTACTTCAAAATTGTAAAAGAGATTGCGTGTGCAAGAACGAATGGGTATTAAGGACTCGTTATGGAAAAATAAAAAAATATCATTAGAATTTTTAAAAATTTTTTTTTTAATAAAAATCGGATTTCAATATTTTATAGAAAAGAAAAATCTATATGAGACATCGAAAAATCCAATTCTTACTGACTAAAAATTAAAATAAATTATTTTTCCAAAAGTATCCTTAAGCTTTTAGATAGGTGGGGTAAAGTTTTTTTCTTTATTCAGAATATAATAGATATTTTATATAATTTTTTTAGAAAAATAGATATTTTCTGATAAATGCCATTTTTTTATGATTAACCAAATATGTAAAACTTATTTTTCTAAGCATCACATATTCAAGCATTAGTTTTTTCAAAACAATTATTTTAATATTTTTTTTTTTTTCTGAAAACCAAATAAGTTCAAAAAGTTGCAACGAAACGTAAGCACTTTGTCCCTCGTTTGTGGTCAAAGGCAATTGAGCGTACACTAGTATGGCAATGTCAGAAGAAGAGTTTTTACGTCCATTATCTCCTGCCCAGGACTGCTGGCCACTGAATTTGGGGGCATCGAGCCCACAATATACATAGTGGTTGTTAGATCAATAGCTTCATGATAAATGAAGAGTGTTAGAATAAGTAGGAAACCGGTCCAAGCGAAGAGTGCTTTAGGAAAGAAAACAAAAAAAAGTTGTATGAAAAAAAAAAGGATAAATGAAAGCTACAAAGTGCCTATATTGTACAATTTTGTCTGGCAATAGCGTGACATGGGTAATCCAAAATTTATCGTGAAAGAAACCTTTGTGAGTTGCATTAGCGTTACGTTGGACAAATAACGCTCTGGTGATACCCATGCCCCTCCATAACATTACTCATGGTAAACATAGCTGGATATTTTCGAGAAACAACTTACACTGGTTTTACTTGGTTTCATATAATATTTATATAAATAATATATGTAGACCCCATTTGGTATTATTTATGAAGAGCTAAAAGATATTTGTTGGAGGATATTATTTTTTTTGGATGATTTTAAAATATTTAATGAAAATTTTGCAATAGCTTCTTAGCTCCTTGGAAAGTTGGTAAGGTATACAAGAAAAAAGCTCCAATTTGTAGCTTTCAGGCACAAGCTCTACTTGAGATGCGTCCAAAAACTATTTTCAGTTTAATTAAAATTCTGTAGGGACGAAAATACCCATAGTAATTCATCATCATAATTCATAAATAATAACATAATTATATAATATTATCATAATAATAGTATAATAGTACTAATGTAATAACATAATGTTATCATAACGTATGAAGAATATTATAATATTATAATATTATATTATATTAATGCTATATGAAAACTGTTATCATAATATAATTATAATTTAAATAGCATAATAATATAATTTTTTTATAATTATAACATAATTAGGTAATATAGGATAATGTAATATTTTCAATTATAATATAATATAATTAGTCAATATGTTGGTGCATTCGAGTTCATGCATGCATACGTGATACATATAGGTGTATAATGCATATACATACGTATATGTATAATGCAAAACAAGCATATATATATATATATATATATATATATATATATATATATATATATATATTTATATATGCATTAAATAAGCAAGTTTTCACTCTAGTACAAATCGTGCTTATTTATATAAAAAACAAAATTGTATAAAAGATTTGGTAACAAGATATCAAATTTATAGTGGTATATGTTGCTCGCTGAAAAAAACTAGAACCAAAGGGGGGAGATATGAAAGACTTTCCGGGGAAATGAAATCTTAATAATATGTGCATGATCTTTTCTCAAAAAAAAAAAAAAAAAAAAAAAAAAAAAAAAAAAAAAAAAAAAAAAAAAAAAAAAAAAAAAACAGGGCAAGATCTTCGTTTAGTGCAAGATCTTCCTCCACAAACCCAATTTCACATGCTCCCATCCATTGCGTTGTAGACCCACCCTGCACTCCTAAAGTGACTCGAGATTGGAAACGGGTGGAAAACTTGGCCCGCTCGGAGCAATCACTCATGCCTCCACTCCAGCACCAAAAGATGAGGAGCTTCTAATTCGATCTCTGGATCTCCTCATCACCTCACACCTTCTGTTTTTTTTTTATATATAGTTTAGTTTCTCTTTTTCTCCCCTAAAAAAGATGAGGAAAGAAAAAGCAGAATTCTATCCTAAATCATTTAATGCGACTATCAATAATTTGACCAGCTTGGCAAGCTGTTATCTTTATAGATAATATTATTTCAGCAAAGTTCAAATAAAATATTTCTATAGTTTGTTTTTTTTTTTTCATTCTCTCTTGCACAGACAAGTGACACGTACTGCCTTAAGAAACTTGATTCTTTTTTTAATTGAATACACTGAGTAAAGACAAAAGAAAAGCTTACTAGTAAAATACTTCTTGGACAACATTTGGATGACTATCAAGTTCCACCAAGCTGAACATTTCAATCCAAGTAAAATAGCATAGTTCTAACTTACCAATAAAAAAACAGTAGCAGACTCGTTGCTTTTACTAAATTCCACCGTACCAGTCTAGATTCCAAGAAAGGCCAGCTGGAAAGCAGCAAGTTTTCTTTAGCAGCTAGATAATGGCCAGATAATGTTCGTATCCCAATAATTGTCCAAATAGGTTTAAATAATTGATCGAACTTGGTTAATATTTAAATCGTTACAATTTCTACGGTCGCGTTGTTTTGAAGTTACCAGTCCACACAAAGTGACAGATGAGAAAGATATCATATTGGGGTACAGCTCAAAGTCGGTGAGCGTAGCGCCGACTCGAGCGGGCCTTGTCGAACCCACTCGTGCGGCCACTGCATGCACTCCATCTGCCACGCGGGCCCATAGGCCGCGGCTGACCAAGTTGAAAAGCCGTGTGAACGCCTCATCGTTAACAACGAATCAAAGGGCATAGAGTCTTTTTTTTTTTTGTTTGTGAATATTCTCCACAATATCAAATTTTATATAAATACTTTTTCAAAATTAATATTTAAAGTAAAATTAAAATACTTATTTTCTTATTCTATTTTTATTCTTATTTTTTATATATACCTATGTCATTTAATATCGTTAAAAAATTAACGGTTTTAAATTAAATAACTAAAATATCTTTAATGAATAAATGTGCAAAAAATTTATAAGATAATGGTGATGAAAACAAAATAGTAATTTCAAAATTCTATTTTATTTTTAAATAAAATAAATATAGTTTTATTAATGGTGTTAGAAGAACCGTTATATTATAGATATTTGTACAAAAATAGTATTTTATGAAAAAATATTTACGTAAATTTGTATTTTTAGAAAAATATTTATGAAAAAAAAAACTCTAAATATCATTGGGGTTAAGTTTCGGGGAGGAAACCGAACGCGAGACAAAGACTCCGAGGAGCGTGGGAAAGAGGATGGAAAAGGGTGAGCTGCCTTCCAGCGCGGGCCCCACTCCCGGCCTAGAGACGCGTTGACTGGGGGGCGGGGGGGTGTCGGATATTCCGTGCGGAGATGCCGTCAGTCTTCCCGTTATTCCCGTGCTATTAATACCCCCAATGGCTCCGTCCCTTCGTTCCATCTTCCCCTTCTTGTTTTTGCCATACTCTCCTCTTCTCTCACAGCGTCGGTCTTCTTCTCCTTCCAAACTCGAAAGGGAATAGGTATGCGAACTCCTCCTCTTCCATGCTCTTCTCTTTCGTGTAGGAAGATTCTTTTGTGAGTCAATCTGATTTTTATGTTATTTAACCGGATCTTCTTAGATTGAGAATTTGAGATTATCAAATCTATATTTGTTTTTTCCCAAATTTCACACACACAGATTGTTTCTTCATAAATTTTTTTATCTAATACTTGATGACTAGTGTAGTTCTTTATTGAGTATAATGACTGATGAAAACGTTTGTGTGACGTTGAGTTTGAATAGGTTGCCGTTACGTTTTCTTTTATGACTAAATTATCTTTTTTGGTTCCTTTTCTCTATCAAGTTGCTGTGGTCCTGGAACTACTATTTTCTTTTTATTACTTTATAATTTCACGTTTTTTCTAAGTGAAACAGTCCCTCACAGAATGTTTTTTTGGGTATTTACGAGTTCGCAGTTGGTTTTCCGAGGAGTACGCTTTCTAATCTTTTCTCTAATTTAGCCTACTTTTTTCCTTGCCAAATCCCTTCGTTCGGCTCGACGAAGCAATAAAAGTCTCCATCTTGCTGCTTGTGGAGGAATCTCCGTACTTGCCCTCTCCCCGATTCGTCTATTCTCTTATTTATCTCACCCAATGCTTTTAACTCTTTGCACGAGTCTCCCATGTTCTAAATTGTTTCTCTTATTCTGTTTCCATGTCTAGCAAATGGGAACCAAGCTGATAACTTCAAACCTACTGATCCTTAAATTTATTGAACATTAGTACTTCTACATCTATTTTATTTATAATTTTGTACACAATTTCTTATCTTAATATATCTATATCAATTGCAGAATTTTTTTTGTGTGGAAGAAGAAGAAGAACAAGAAAGAGAGGAAGATGGCTAGGGAGCAGCTCCAGGTGCTGAACGCACTAGATGCTGCCAAGACCCAATGGTACCACTTCACGGCGATCGTCATCGCCGGCATGGGCTTCTTCACCGACGCCTACGACCTCTTCTGCATCTCCCTAGTCACCAAGCTTCTTGGGCGGATCTACTACCACGTCGACGGCTCCGACACCCCCGGCTCGCTCCCGCCGAACGTGGCGGCCGCCGTCAACGGCGTGGCCTTTTGCGGCACGCTCTCCGGCCAGCTCTTCTTCGGCTGGCTCGGCGACAAGATGGGCCGCAAAAGGGTCTACGGCCTCACCCTGATGCTCATGGTGGTCTGCTCCATCGCCTCCGGCCTCTCCTTCGGCCACAACGCCAAGGGCGTCATGGCCACCCTCTGCTTCTTCCGCTTCTGGCTCGGCTTCGGCATCGGCGGCGACTACCCGCTTTCGGCCACCATCATGTCCGAGTACGCCAACAAGCGAACGCGTGGCGCCTTCATCGCCGCCGTCTTCGCCATGCAGGGCTTCGGCATTCTCGCCGGTGGCATCGTTGCCCTCATCATATCCGCTGCCTTCAAGGACCGCTTCAAAGCGCCGCCCTACTCCGTCGACCCGGTCGGCTCTACCGTCCCCCAGGCTGACTACGTCTGGCGGATAATTGTCATGATCGGCGCCCTCCCGGCGGTCCTCACCTACTACTGGCGGATGAAGATGCCGGAGACCGCCCGCTACACCGCCCTCGTCGCCAAGAACGCCAAGCAGGCCGCCACCGACATGTCCAAGGTGCTCCAGGTCGAGATCACCGAGGAGGCGGAGAAGGTGGAGCAGCTCAACAACAACTCGTCCAACAACTTCGGCCTCTTCTCCAAGGAATTCGCACGCCGCCACGGCCTCCATCTCCTCGGCACCACCACCACCTGGTTCCTCCTCGACATCGCCTTCTACAGCCAGAACCTCTTCCAGAAGGACATCTTCACCGCCATCAACTGGATCCCCAAGGCCGCCACCATGAACGCCATCGAAGAGGTCTTCAGGATCGCCCGCGCCCAGACCTTGATCGCCCTCTGCGGCACCGTCCCCGGCTACTGGTTCACCGTCGCGCTCGTCGACGTCATCGGCCGGTTCAAGATCCAGCTCATGGGCTTCTTCATGATGACGGTCTTCATGCTCGGCCTCGCCATCCCCTACCACCACTGGACTACCAAAGGCAACCACATCGGCTTCGTCGTCATGTACGGGTTCACCTTCTTCTTCGCCAATTTCGGGCCCAACAGCACCACCTTCATCGTGCCGGCTGAGATATTCCCGGCGAGGCTGCGGTCGACGTGCCACGGGATCTCCGCGGCCGCCGGGAAAGCAGGGGCCATCATCGGCGCGTTCGGTTTCTTGTATGCGGCGCAGAACCAGAACAAGGCCCTGGCCGATCACGGCTACCCGGCCGGCATTGGCGTGAGGAACTCGCTCTTTGTGCTTGCAGGTTGCAACCTGTTGGGCCTCATCTTTACCTTCTTGGTGCCGGAGTCCAATGGGAAATCATTGGAAGAGATGTCCGGGGAGAACGAGGAGGAGGATCCGACAACCGAAACAACTTACAAAAGGACGGTCCCAGTTTAGTTTCAATTTCACCATGAATTAGCTGCAAGCATCTCCATGCGTGCCTAAGAATCTTTGGATGGCTATTATGGGAATCTATTAGTCCTGTGCTTCTCAAAACTTTTGAGGCCGTGTGTGATACATGGCACCTCTCGACTGTTCATCCTGGGTTCTCACCATATGCAAGTTTTTTTTTTTTTTATGTTTTTTTTATGTAAGTTTTATCAATAACAACTCTATATCAGCTGCTAGATTTCTTGGGGACGACAGAGCCGCATGCTCGCATTTTTTTTTTTCTGCCGGGTGTTACCTGGAAGAACAGAGTCTTGAGAGAATAAGCCATCGTGGATGCTCGCGGAATTGTTAGTTTATATGAACGAAGTCTTTACGGTATAATATATCCGCACCCATGTCTGCGTTAATGATCCGCTTTCAGTGCCTTGGGACAAAGAAGCCTTGTTTTAGAACTGATGCATTGATTCCTGGTTCAAACACGAATTAGTTTGATGAACAAATTGAGCCTTTCCTCAGAAAGAAAAAAGAGGAGGGTTAATATCCTCGCTCTGAAACTCTCTGGTATGTGCTTCTGAAATCAAAATTTTGATCAGGAGAAAGACCAAACCATGAGGGCTGCTCCCTGCTTTGCTTGGCATTCTGGAATTCTAAATTGTTGTTTCCTTGTTTCTGCCCCCTGGTTACCAGAAAACCAGAGCGGAAATCCTTGGCAGAGAATGTTGACCAGGGGCTTGTTCAGGATCCCACTAACAAGGTCAAGGCAGGTTTTAGAAATCAAATAATCTGATAGTTAACACACTGATCACCTAATCACTGCAACCTTTGTCGTGTTTCATTGAGGAAGCCACAGAGAGCTGTCAGCTCCTGTATATAGACTATTTTACAGACCAGCAGCGAATTTTCTGGGCCAGTTTGGACAGATTATTGAAATTGGGAGCCCTTGGTGGGTCAGCAAAAGAACTTCCTGTGGTGGAAACACCACTGCTATTAAATGCCACAGCTACTTGCTTCTCAGATATTTTGGCGAATTGGACTCAGGCTTGCGGTCCTGTTGATGATGCAATCAAAATGCTATAATTGTTGATCTCAGCAATCAGCTGGAAGTGAGAGCTTTTGCCCTTCTTGTTTTCTCATTATTTCATCCTTTTAGTTCTAGTGTGTGATTCGAGCAAGCATGTGGCCAATTTGGTACCGAGTCATAACTCGAGAGTTTCCACTAACACTCGTCCATCCGAAACGAGCCCTTCTCTCTGGAGGCTGGGGAATGGTGTAGCTGGACTCCTTTCTTTTCATAAAAATTCAGAGGTCCATACGCAGTAAAACAACGTTGGCTGGGGACCTGGACCGCCCCTCAACCCAATGCATACCAAAACTTTGGACTGGAGGTTGGAAAGCACTTAGGGTTCCTCCACTACTTAACCCAGTACACATACTTAGAAGGCATGGTCATCATACTTTCTGATTGTTGGTAGAGGCAGGCACCAATATTGTTCCTTCTATTAGTTGTAGCAGTACCGTATTTCTTTTAAAACCTATTCTGAACCAATTTCAGCATTCATTATTTCTCTTTGTAGATAAGAAATTCAGCAGTAGAGAGTGAGCTGCATCCCGGGGAAGTAGGGCTCTTTGACCTTAAGAATTGGGTTTAAGAATTGGGTTCTCATATCATAATCATATTTGCTTAGTAATTTTGAAGTAGGATCATCAATGAACTCTTCTGGAAATGATTGGAAAACTTGCTGATGTATCAAATGGAAATGAATCAGCAACTAGTTTAACCTTGTTATGTTGCTAATTTCTTTGCCGATCAAATTTAGAGTGAAAGTTTTGGATTCTACATAACTTTTATAGTATAACAACCCAAAATATCACCCAAAAAAAAATTAGTTAAACAATATTATATGAATTTCTTGGCCTTGTATAGGTACCGAAGATCTACCCAATGCATAGTCGATGTAAAACTAAACACATCACCCGCACGGGTCCTCATATACTCTCTTCATTTAAGCCGTAGCGTCCTCGTCAGGCTGCATTTCTTCTAGTCTACGTAAGCTATAGACTGGATTCGTTCTTATATCATTAGTAACAACCTAGAACCTCATGCAAGAAGGCTAGCCAGAAGGTATTTTTTGGATTTCTTAGCTCTATCCAGTGTAAAGCCGATGTGGGACAAAACATACGTCTGGATGGTCCTCACATGCAGTGCATGACTTCATAAACAGGGTTATGGTTACCAAATAGGTTATTGAATGGCTCAGATTTACATCCTGTGTTCTCTGTACCTTCTATGGCAGAGATCAGCTGCTCTCATTTCTGTGCACATGTCCATGCACATACTTGCTAACATGCCTACATATCAGTTCACCGGTTAAACGTTTTCAGCTTCATGATCTGATTGATGATTATTTCATTTGTTTACCTGTAGCATTTAGAGTTTTGATGCACCATTCATGGATCAACAGCACCCTATTAAAATCTGCATGCTTGGTGCTACTTATTTGGCAGAAAGAAATCATCTGCCAAAAGCCTCCTTTTATGTAGTGAAATAAAAAGAGATAAAGGCAACCGTCATAGAGACCAAGGAAAACATCAAAGAAGGCCCCTTTCCGGCAGAAGTTCTTTGGGGACGAAGCAGGAAACAACTTTCCCAGAGTATCCCACTCTGAACAAAGATAAATTTGAAGAGAGAAATGAAGGGGACTCCCAGCTCCTAGCATTGCTTTATATGCATGATTTTTAGTGATCAATTTACACATATAAAGGTGAGTGCAATAATTTAGTTGCAATCTAATAAGCACATTTCTGATCATCAGATGTGCACTTCTTTCTGTTTCTGAGAGAAAAAGGTGCATTAATTCACTCCCCTCACTAACATGGTGCCTGTGGATTATCTAAACTGCACATGAACTTTATCTTGAATGCAGCAGATGATGATTATAGAACTAAGATAGGAGGGTTAGCAATATAAAAGGTTGCAAGATATAGGGTAAACATAACATCACTCTATATAAAAGACTCAATAGTTAAGTGTCTTTTAAACAGTATCGTAGAATTGATTGAAGCAATTGGAGGAAAATTATTACCTGTTCTTACCTCAAGAAGGTGAAAATTATACCTGTTCTTACTTCTATGCGATTGTACCTTGGAATCGACTGAAATTTGGAGTGCTAGCTCTCATTCACTTGATGTCACAGCCCTTGAGGAAGATCTATGGGATATCTATACAAAGTGGAGAAAATCTCAATTGCCTAAGGATTTGCATCAGACGGCCTTCATGCTGATCGCAGCAGTTGTGCAAACTTTCTGGCAAATGCGAAACGATCGAATCTTTCTTAATGGAAGCACCTCTATAGCTGCCTCTGTTCACAAAATTATGCATCTTTTGAATGACTGGTCTATCCTCTGTGATCAGAAGGAGCTCTGTGCTTTTGGAAAGATGTGGGCCAAATTAAAATCCCTTCCTTCTGTTGTTAATGACACTTCCAGCAGCTGATTCAAGCCTGTTGGTGATTCAAGCCCTCATGTTGGTATATTTTCATTGCTAGAAGCATTAGGACTAATTGAGATGACTATTTTGTCTTTCCCATTTTTTGGTTTCTTGTTCTGACATCTGATAAGAATCTGGTGTCTGATATCTCCTATTTTCCAACTTCCCATTCTGTAAAATCTTCATCCCTTCTTCTGTAATTACTGTTCTTTTTAATAAATTGGTGGCAAAGCTAAATTCCCACTGCCTCCTTTTCCTCAAAAAAGAAAAGAAAAGAAAAAAACAATAAGAGATGGACAACCAGAAGCTATAGTCTCACAAACTCTCTGGAGTTTAGGGTCAACAGGCCTATAGTAAGGCTGGCAAGAATATTGTAAATTGCAGTTCTTGGCCTTACTTCAGTACCCAAGTATTCCTGATGTACAACCGATATGGGACTAAACATATGTATACAACCGCATGTGTAAATGCCCTAGCATCCTCGTTGTGGAAGATCCCAATCAAGATTATGAAAACCAAGAATTGATCATGGTCAGTTCTAGAAGGATACATGTTGAAGTGTCCCTCTAGACACATACACCATAAGTTAGGTTGTTTTGATACTTTTTATATTGACCTAAACCTCATCCAAAAGGACTAACTGCTGTATTATAATTGGGCGATCCATAACCTTGTTCGAGTGTCCAAGATCTGTTCCGAATGCACAACTAACCATGCAGAGGTCCTAACATTCCTGAGTGAAGTGTTAAACAATATATATATATGCATTGTTGCCTTATTTATTGACAACTTCAATCTTTTATTGTAGTTGGTTAGTCCGCATGGTTAACTAGAGCTTCAGCTGTTGGAGCACATGAATGGCAAACCCCTTCCAAATTAATTCTCTCTACATGAGTGGTTCAGGTTGCCTCTGAGGGAATGGTCTTATGTCTAATATATTGCCGACCAATTCCTCATTAGTTTTGGCCTTTCCCTAATAGTTTAGGTTTCTGGGTTTGTCAAATTAGTTAACAAAAAGCACTCAACAGTTTGTTTTACAAGTAGAGTAGATGATAAGTTTAAACAAAACAAGGCCAGGCCTCGTATTCAGCCTCTGATTGCAGCGGTTTAGGGCACATTTTGTCTTGGGCTCCTCTTTAGCCACAGACAAAATTCTCGTAGCTGTAGACTCGGAACATTTTTCAGTAACATGGACTAGAGGAGGTCTACACATCAACTCCATTTATGCTCTTTCTATGAACCTCGCTAGGTTGATGATCTAGTTGCTTACCCATTCTTCTTCAGGAGGCCACCACTGGATTGGCACATCTTCAATTATGTTCTTTACCTAGATTAATGTCTGACTGATGAGAATATGATTCCATGCAAACCTTCCTCTTGGTTTTACTTATTCTTTGGTGACTCTGAATATGGATTACATTTAAGGTTTCCCGTCTGAACTTTTTGCAGTGTCACCATAAGCATTCAGAAGAAAAGTAGGATAAATCTAGAAAAAATTGGAAATACAATAGACCTTCCAACAATAATAGTTAGGAACGCAATTTAAACCTTATATTACACTAACAGAGAATCAAAACTTACATATAAATTTATATCATGTATGTGATTGAACACCTCGTTCGGTATATGACAGTGGTTAAAAGCATCGCTCGCTAGAAAAGTGATGCAGTCGCAAATCTCCGTTCCGACATTTGCTCAGAGGAACTAAATGAAGCCTATAATTTAAGACGCAGCAAAGAAAGGTCAGCCATGGCAAGAGGAATTGAAAGAACGGTCGGAGAAGGGATGCGGCCGTCTCAGTAGGTTGCCAGGACCATCGCATAACTGAAGGTACCGTTAATCCGAGTCATCTCGGTAAGTAGCCAGGACCAGGATGGCCAAGACCTCGATTTATGTCAGCTAATTAAGAAGTAGATTGGATTAAGAAATCTGATCGAGATATCGGAAGATGTTGATATAGTGATTTTATCATATTGGTAAGCATCGTATACCGATACGAAGTAATATTCGTGCACTATATTTCAAACACTTGCTCAATAAGTGCAGAGCTATGCGATCATGACATCCTGTTTACACTAGCACGCAAGACTTAGTAAGACTTACATTGCAGAGACTGGGGACTTAAATACACGCGGGAACTGGCCCAGGAAGAGGCCTGGGAAGCAAACAAGTGAAAAAGAAGGGAGAAAAGAAACATCAAAAGGCACACAGCGTAAAACTTTCAGTAAGGCGCACAAGATCAATCAAAGCACCAAGTAATCCGGAGCTCTAAGCAGAAGCAACGGTAGTCTCATGGAGTTCTCCTTCGGTCTCCTTGGACATCTCCTCCAGCGACTTCCCCTTCGACTCCGGCACGAGCAATGAGAAGACGAGTCCCAAAAAGTTAGTCGCGACGAGGAAGAAGAGCGCGTTCCTGACGCCGATGCCGGTCGGATATCCCTTGTCCCTCTTCTTCGGGTCCTTGCTCTGGGCCGCATACAGGAACCCGAAGGAGCCTACGATCGCACCCGCCTTCCCGGCCGCCGCCGAGATCCCGTGGCACGTCGACCGCAGCCGGGCGGGGAAGACCTCCGCCGGCACGATGAACGTCGTGGTGTTGGGCCCGAAGTTGGCGAAGAAGAAGGTGAAGCCGTACATTACCACAAAGCCGACATGGTTGTGGGTCCAATGGTCGTACGGGATGGCGAGGGCAAGCATGAAGACGGTCATCATGAAGAAGCCCATGATCTGAATCCAGTACCTTCCCATGACCTCGATGAAGGCGACGGTGAACCAGTACCCGGGGACGGTGCCGCAGAGGGCGATCAAGGTCTGGGCGCGGGCAATCCTGAAGACTTCTTCGATGGCGTTCATGGTGGCAGCCTTGGGGATCCAGCCGATGGCGCTGAAGATGTCCTTCTGGAAGAGGTTCTGGCTGTAGAAGGCGATGTCGAGAAAGAACCAGGTGGTGGTGGTCGCGAGCAGATGGATCCCGTGTCGGCGGGCGAATTCCTTGGAGAAAAGCCCAAAGTTGTTGGCCCGCTCGTCGACGAGCCTCTGGGCCCCCTCCACGTCCTCCTCGATCTCGACGTTGAGTACCTTGGACATGTCGGCGGCCGCCAGCTTTGCGTTCTTAGCGACAAGGGCGGTGTATCGAGCGGTCTCCGGCATCTTCATCCGCCAGTAATACGTCAGCGCCGCCGGCACCGCCCCGAACATGAGGATGATACGCCAGACGTAGTCGGCCTCGGGAACAGTCGAGCCGGCACGGTCGACGCTGTATGGAGGGACGTTGTACTTCTTCTTGAACCCGCCCGCCACGATGAGGGCGACGGTGCCGCCGATGAGGATGCCGAAGCCTTGCATGGCGAAGACGGCGGCGATGAAGGCGCCGCGGGTGCGCTTGTTGGCGTACTCGGACATGATGGTGGCGGAGAGGGGATAGTCGCCGCCGATGCCGAAGCCGAGCCAGAAGCGGAAAAAGCAGAGGGTGGCCATGACGCCCTTGGCGGTGTGGCCGAAGGAAAGGCCGGACGCGACGGAGCAGACGACCATGAGGATGAGGGTGAGGCCGTAGACCTTCTTGCGGCCCATCTTGTCGCCGAGCCATCCGAAGAAGAGCTGGCCGGAGAGCGTGCCGCAGAAGGCCACGCCGTTGACAGCGGCTGACACGTTGGGGGGAAGCGAGCCAGGTGAATTGGAGTTTGGGTCGAAGTAGTAGATGCGACCGAGTAGTTTGGTGATGAGGGAGATGCAGAAGAGGTCGTAGGCATCGGTGAAGAAGCCCATGCCGGCGATGACGATCGCCGTGAAGTGGTACCACTGTGTCCTGGCCACATCTAGTGAGTGCAGGACCTTAAGCTGTTCTCCGGCCATGGTGGTGGTCGTTCTCTTCTCCTCCCTGTTTGTTTCCTTCTAGTCGAATCTATCCCTGCATGATTTAGAAAGGTATTTATAATTTCAGTTCTTGTAATTACTGAATTAGCACCCGGTTGTCTTGTTATGGATAGAATTTAGTCGCGAAAGCATAGTAAAGCATAATTTAGACAGCTTATATATTAACCATACTAATTTGTCTATAAGATTATATGAACACTAATTCCTCATTGTAGTGTAGAAATAGTCCATGCAACTTTAGTAACGAGCCCTATGTCTAATAAAATAACCTTTTTTTTTTGTTATTATGCATGGCAACTGCCTCATAACTGCCAAAACATTCAGCCCTCAGCGTAATATGAAAGTCAAAGGATATGCATAACAACTAGCCGTTGGATAGTTAAGATGTAGGTTATAAGGCGGTCATGGCAGGCATTAATGTTTAAATGTCCACCGTTGTTTTCTCTTGAAAAGGCATCTACTACTGCTCGGGACATATAATTCATTTGACATTGACCCGGCTAACTTATATGTGATTATAACTATATTACCTTTTAATGATAATTATAATTATATTGTCATGAAGCACTTTTGCAGAAATTATATGCATAAGAAAGCAAGTATCTCAAAAAAAAACTTTTAGATATGAAAGTTATTTACCATTATAACGATCTCTCAAGATATTTGAAAATGAGAGTAATTCTATATTTTTTTTAAGTCACGCATGTTTATAGAATGATAAATGGTATTGTAGATTAGATGGCGATATATGTGGTGGATCATTTTGGATTCTCTTTATTGGATTTTTCATTATTTTATTTGTTGGTTCTTATTGATGTATTTATTCTAGATTGATTTAATAAATTTAATTCATAAAAAAATAATAACAATGATAGAAATGTTGGAGAGGAGAAAACTTTGGAATTAAGAGACAGTGGCCTAAACTCTTTTTTTTCCCACTTATTAGGAAAAAAAAATGATCCAAACTCAAACCGAACAGCTTGATGAGAAATAGTAAAAGCCAAGGCAGTAAAAAGTCACCTAGCTAGAGAGAGAGGAGATGGCGGCGGGGAGGAGGGTGGAAGAGCCGAAGAGGAGATCGAGGACTGGTGGTTGCCTTCTTTCCCGTATGGCACAGCCGGTATTTATAGGCAAGAAAAAGCTCAAAGAGAATATGCCGCATCTTGTCATTAAATAAAAGTAGAATTATATTTATTGCAGGTCAACCATCCCCTCAGGCAAATTGCCCCAGCGCTCTATCCTCTCCGGACTTTGAAACCAGCTTTTCCACCTAAAAAGGCTTTCGAATTGCTCCATAAAATAACACAAAAATCTCTACCACAAAAAGTCAAATGCTTGGGTCAATGACTAGATAACGTCACTATTTTTGCATATTAGGAAAGGGACAATAAAGATTTACTTATCAAACCCGTTCTGCCATTCTTAAAGTCAATTCTTTTCTGAACAATTTTTCTGATCTTTTCATACATTTCATTATGTGATATCTAGTTTGACCTTTTACATCCCAAGACTACGCGCTCGGTCGACTGCCCACTTATCCCACCGTACCATGCTGATTGGGACTTCTAGCCGAATTTTCTCTCTTTCCAACCGAACATACTTCCTGTTGTATCTAAATTACAAAAGTCAAATGCTCTGTTTAACGAGTGCATTGCATTCATTATCAGAGGAAAAAAAACTAGCAGATTACATCACAATTTCATTATTTGCAACTGGATTTCGAATTTGGGACAGTGACAACATAATTTGCTTATTAAAAGCTGTTGAAATATTTGCAGCAGAAGAAAAAAATAAAAAAAAGAAAGAGAGAGAAATGACTTTATTTTTCCTGTTTCAATGCATTTGGTACATCTCATGATTATATATATATATATATATATATATATTTGTGTACAGACTCCATACAAAAAAAATTATACTGACCGATATATAATCACGCTAACAAAGAAATATTATGGGCTGATACAGATTGTTATGTGATCCCTAAAATTACGCCAACACTCCTCTCAAACTCAAGATAGTCTATAGGTGCCAACTTGAGTTGGTAAACTGGATCACAAATGTGCCCAAAAACTGGCGTACTAAATCAAGAGCTGAAGTAGCAGCTCAGAAGTTAACGTGATAGACCAGAAGCTGATATAGCAGATTAGAAGCTGACATTATAACTTAAAGGCTGATATTTCAGATTGATATGTCAAACTGATATGACAATACAAAATTTGATATGACAGAACGAAAGCTGATATAGCAGCTTAAAAACTGATGCGGCAGATCAAGAAGCTAACATAGCAAATTAATATGTTTGGCAATACTAATGTAATTAACTGACGCGGTAGACTAATACATCCATTTATATGACTAACTAACATAGCAAACTGATGTGTCTGATTGACATGACAAATTGAAGTATTTGCCAATGTGGCCGATTGACTTATATGATGATGTGGCAGCGAGAAGATACATATAAGATGACAATTGTAGTGAAGACAAAGCTCAAAGAGAAGGCAACCAAAGGTCGACGATCCTCGTAGATGGAGGCATCATAGAAGAGGAGTAAGTGACCTCAAATTGGATGATGAAGAAGATAGAGGCAGCAAATAAAATCGAAGATGGAGAAAGGGGCCGAGTGATGGCGAGGAGAGACGACCAAAAAATAGAAGCTAAGAAGAAAAGTGGTGGAGAGGAGCTATAGATCCATTAAAAAATAAATGTTAATATACCGAAAATAGAGAATATGCCGATCTACTAAGAAATTTGGCATCCTTGAATGTTGATTTATTAGTAAATAGAGGAACTGTGAATCCACCTAAAAATAAAAAATCTTCGAGTGTTGATCCTTATGACCCGAAATGATCTTTTTGATCTAAACCTTCTCCATTCCAACTTATACAACCTCGATCTAAATAGAGATTGTGAAGACCCATATGGACGCGTGTTTAGTCCCACATCAGTTATTCGCTAAGAAGATTTTGAGTACTTATATAAGACTAAAGAACCTAAAAAAATATTTTTTAGCTAGCCATTTTGGATGAGGTCCTGAGTTGTTTTAGAGATCTACTCTTATTTTGACCACGTCTGGCTCTTTTAAAAACTTGGGCGAAGAAACTTGACTTATACTCCACTAAGAAAGCCGAGACTCCTTGATCGATACCTACTCCAAATAAGGTTGGGTTAGGCCAGATTTTCAGAACAAGCCAGTTTCGCCACCCGTATCCACCGCTAGGTTGGATGGTGACCTTTTATGTTATAACAGGAGAGAGATTATGTAATTTTATTAAGAGGGAGAGAGTTACATAAAAAGTTGTAGGAGAAAATTTTGTTGACAAGACTTCATGGTAAGGAGAATTTTGCGAGACATCATAGGGTAGAGAGAGGCATCTTAGAGAGGTAAGAGGTATCTTTGTGAGAGGAGTCTTTTCTTTTTTTTTTGAAAAAAAATATTTTTCTCTTTAATTTTTTTTTTCTACTACTATTACTTATTTTAATTGGTGTTTGCTTTCTATTACCATTTTACAAAGTTTTGACTTTTTAAACTGGTTTAAGTTTAATTATTTAATCCATAGTCAAATGGAAACCACCATAGCCCAAAAATGGAACCGTCCCACTTGGTTGTAACGTCATTCCGTGAGCTTGCAAGCTAACCGTCTGACGTGCAACCATAAAAACGCTTGCGGACTTAAGCAATTGATTGCCACGTGAAATCTGTGAATGATTTTTCCGAGTCAGCACATAATTGCTCAGAGATTCTTACACTGATCATGTCCTTCAAAAGGCATGCAGACATCAGCTGATTCGCTGCATGGCTTCAAGCAACAACCTTCTCTATCTTACTATCATGCCAGAGGTGCCGGCTCCGTGCACATAAAAACAAAAATAATCTCCTTTCTCGAGCGCATTGGTTAATCTTGCAGCACTTAGTGTGATACAAAGAGGTGCTTGAATATTTTTAATATTTTGTTGATGACCTTTAACAAGCTGAAATCATTTTTTTTCATGTAAAGAACACAGAAGACGAAAAGCTATGTTCCTCTGGCTAAGGATACCGGAAGGTAAACCCTACTAAGAATCTATTTAGATAATTAGATTAAAATTCTATAAAATTTATAAATTAGATTAATACAATCGATAATATTATGGGACTACAGACGGGACTAGATCTATATTTATAAAGATTTAGAAATATAGATTTTTTTTCTCCCTATAAATCGGGCCAACCCAATCTAAAATTATTTCTAAAATTTTATAAATATAGATTTGGTGCAGCCTGGCTGTACTAGTCTAACTTGAATCTCATAGAATATTATCTTGGAACGGAAAAGTTGACCATAATTTTTTTCCTGGTTAGCATGTAGAATTATTTTTTCCTGTACGTAGAAAAGTTTAACCCACGTTCTCTCTTTCAATGGAAGCCATAAGTTTCCATTTAGCATGAAAAATAATTTAACATTATTTTCTCTGTTTCTCTTTTTATATCCAAGGGTGAAAAAAAGTAATTTCATGAATTGTAAAGAACATTGCATGGGCTCCACCCAGATCTCCATTCTTTCCATGGTTTGGATTCTCTGCAGTGCATTGCAGTGGCAGTCCATCGGTGGATGCGTGCCATCTCGTATATTTTTGATCGGACGGCTTGTAAACCCACGAGTAATCCGGAGCAGTCGACGAGAGGCGACCATGAATCAGAACAAAACAGCTTCCATTCTCTCTCGACTACTTTTTATCAGGATTTTTTTAAAAAGCATCACTAACATACTACTATTTTGCGAGCACTCATCTTTTTCATCATCTGCAGAGACTTTCTTATTAATTTATTCTTGCACATATGAATACAGAGGAGAAACAAACGAGAAACATGGAATGCAACAACTGGAACCGCCAAAATTTAGTTCTCTAGCAAAGACCTTGCAATTCTAGTGACATTCTCCTCGGTGAACCCAAACTTCCTGAAAGTATCCAAGCCAGCCCCGCTGGCTCCAAAATCCCTCACCCCATGAATCACACCACTCTCTCCGACGTACTCTCGCCACCCGATCGGTGATCCAGCCTCGACGCTCACTCTTTTCGACACCTTCGGAGGCAGCACCAACTCTCTGTACTCCCTGGGCTGGCCATCGAAAAGCCTCCAGCACACAAGCGACACCACCCTCACCCGCCTCCCCTCCCTCCTCAGCGTCTCCGCACTGCCCTCACAAAGACACAATTCTGAACCAGTGCCGATCAATATAATCTCCGGCAACCCATTGATTCCTGAGTTGTCACTGATAACGTAGCCACCTTTCTCTACTCCTGAAATCGACGTGCCTTCCAAGTTAGCGGCCACCTTCTGCCTCGACAATGCTACGACGCTGGGCGCATCCCTGTTCGAAATTGCGACCTTGTAGGCCCCGGCAGTCTCATTCCCATCGGCTGGCCGGAAGACCAAGAGCCGTGGAATAGCTCGAAGCCCAGCTAGTTGCTCTACTGGTTGGTGGGTAGGGCCGTCCTCGCCAAGCCCGATCGAGTCGTGGGTCAGGACGTACACAACTCCAGCATGGCTCAGAGCTGATAGCCTCATCGAATTCTTCATATAGTCGGAGAATGTAAGGAAGGTTGCCGCAAAGGGGATTAGTCCACTTCCATGCAATGCAATGCCATTGGAGATCCCAGCCATTGCGTGCTCACGAACTCCGTAGCGAATGTTACGGCCCTGTGGAGTCCCGGGCAACTGGAAATCAGCGTAGCCTTTTAGATAAACTTTGTTGGAGCTTGCTAGGTCGGCACTTCCACCTATCAATCCTGGAAGCGCCTCGGCAAGCTCGTTCAGGCATTTCTCGGAGTACCCACGAGTGGCATCGACAGGGTCAGATGTAGACCAATTCTGTTCAAAATAAAAGCTGCAACTATGAGCGAACCAAATTTGTGTTTCTTTCTGTCATCTGTTGTTTGCTGATAACGTAATATCAGAATTGATAAATATATGTAGTCGACTACCGGCAAGGACTCTTCCCATCCAGGAGGTAACCCACCATGGAGAAGGATCTTGAATTCCTCTGCTTCTTGAGGGTACATTGCTTGGTAGTGTGTTAAAGCAGACTTCCATTTCTTCTCTAAGTTTGCGCCATATTCTGCTTGCCTTTGCATCTCCCTGTCAAAATATTAGAGATGACCCAACTTGCAGGACTGCTGGAGGAAACCAGAAACTAGTTCATATATAGCAGTGGTGATAGAGTAGTATTCTAAAGGCAACTTAGGTTCCATTAAATCAGTTATCGGATGAATTACAGAGATGAAAACTAGAACCCTGAAGTATCGCAGAAATAAGTTGTGGAATATTAGCACGAGAACGGAAGCTGGATGTTTTTTTATAGCTGAACAGTAATCCATGTTATGTGTACCTGTAAACCATAGGAATGACATGAAACGGTTCACGATCCTCCCATTTAACTTTTCCTCTCATTTGCTTCACATCATCTTCTTCAAAGGTGCCATGATGTGCTTTATAAGTGCCTTCCTTTACAGACAACCGGCCAATCAATGTTTTTACCTGCAAGCACTCAAAATTTCTCACTATCTTCCGGAGAGAAGATCTAAATTCATGGCTTCTTGGTTAAACAGTCTGCTGGTTTGACAATTTGCCTCAGAACAGAGAAGAAAAAGGTAGGAGGGAGAGATGATCTTGCCTTAATAAAAGTTGGCCTTCTTGTCTCATTATGAGCAGATCGTATCGCCTTTCTTAATGATCCCATATCTTCATATATATTTTCCACCGTGATTGTATTCCAACCGAGAGCTTCAAATCGGGCGGAAATATTTTCAGAAAAACAAATTTTTGTGTCCCCATCTATCGTGTTATGGTTGTCGTCGTAGATCAATGTGAGCTTATTAAGTTTCCAATGTGCAGCAAGAGAAGCAGCTTCATTTGATATTCCTTCCATTGCACACCCATCACCCATGATGCAGTACCTAGATTGAGATTGCCAAATAGCAAGACGACTTAGTCTTTTGATGACATAATCTTGAATTCACTCCAAACGAAAAGAAAAACGAAATTATTAATGTTTTAATTGGCTTACGTCCGGTGGTCGACGAGGATAGCATTCGGTTTATTGAAACGTGCAGCTAGGTGAGCTTCAGCTAGAGCAAGGCCGACGGCATTTGCAACACCTTGACCAAGAGGTCCTATTGCAAACTTTGAAGGTTTAATTGTGGTGAACTTGCATTAAATTGTCACCTAACGCTAACTTCATTTTTTTCCCGATAATATTAACTTCATTTTGTGTAAATGGAGATGAAGCAACCATACCTGTTGTGACTTCAACTCCAGCAGTCAGAGTGTTCTCTGGGTGGCCGGGGGTGCGACTGCCCAACTTACAAAGCTGCTTCAAGTCTTCTAGCTGCAGAAGGGATTGCATTAATTTTACCAATATATATATTTTTTGTTTGAAATGCAAACCATTTCCTAATCAATATTTTCTGCTACTAGCAATTTGGAGGTTATAGTGCCTAACTTCTATATCACATATGTTAAAAATAGAGCTTCAATCCTACTTGTGGGATTTAAGCTCTTACCTTTTGAATAGGGGGGAAAAAAAAATTGCTAACGTATTGCTCTTTAGATCACACAATGATTGCTCTGAGATCTGTGCAGGTGGGGGAATGAAAAGATTCGCAGTGCTTTGAGATCTGTGCGGAGCACGACCCGGTGGGTGATGTTGCAAAAGATGATAAATCATTCTTTTGTGTGAAAGATGCAACCCAAACCCAAGTTATAGATTACTTGATCATCATAGCAAGATAAGTTGTCGAAAATTGTTTATAGATCATAGTACGTATCATAAGAGAATCTAAATCTAAATTCCAACATAATAAATCAAATTGTACAATATTCTCCTGATTCCATAAATTTAGCAGGAACAACTGTATATATATGATCCAATATTCTTAGATGCAGCGAACCACAACTACCAAAAACAAACGGAACGCTAAGATGATCCACATCACCTGAACTGAGTCAAACCCGGCAAGATGCAAGCACACATATTGATGCAGGCATCCATGTCCAGCGCTAAGCACAAACCTATCCCTATTGAACCACTTGGGATTCTTGGGGTTGTAGCGCATGACATGGCGGTAGAGGAGGTACCCCACCTCGGCCATCCCAAGGGGCATCCCAGGGTGCCCGGCCTTTGCGTGCTGGACGGCGTCGACGATCAGCATGCGAACGTTATCGACAGCCCTTCGGTCGATGGCGGTTTGGAAGAAGTCTTCATCTTCCAGCTTCTCTCTGGGCAGAGGACCATTCGATCTTTCGAGCTCATTTTGCCATGAGATCCTGTAGTCGTTGGAGGGGTGGAACCGGGCTCTGGTTAGGTGTGTAGGAGGCTTAGTTGAGAGACGTTTGGTATATGGTTTTGGGCGAGGGAAGGGCTGTGGGGGTTGGAAGAGAAGGGAGAAGAGAGCCATGGGAGGGAAGCAGAATTGTTGGAAGAAAGACGGAAGATGAAGGGAAGGGAAGGGATCCAGTTTTTAAGTACTTCTGCAACGGCTTTGACACGTAGTAAAGGCTGCGTGAAACGTGGCAGTCGAGGAGATCTAGAGATCCATGGTAAGCTCTCCTGTTTGCTTTTAGAGCGGCAGTGGCATGGAACGTCACTTCTTTAATCCCACGGTTTGGAAGTCGAGAAAAAGTACTTCAGGTTCAGGTCTATCATACGTGCTTGGGGGCCAACCAGGGTCACAGTTCTAACGGAGATTGGGCTGTGAACCATGGACACGAACTTAAAGCTCGACATGATCTCAAGTTTCTTGGGGTCAGCTCATTCATTTCCTCCGAGGCTAAAATTTTTGAAGTTGAGGTTGGCTCGTTTATAGCGATTCTTAATTAATGCGAGCTGAGCCCAAGCTTTTCATGAATGGCTCGATACATCTCCAGAGTTGTCCCTAACTAAAGCAAATATGTGCACTAAAAAACATGTGATTCCCGGTTATGGTCCTTCTTGCTGTTCTTGTTGTTGCTGGTTCTTATGACAATCGTAAATTTTGCTCAACCTCGGCTTGAAATTAGCCCATGGATAATAAGATTCATCCTTACCGTAGACCAGTTGGTCTCATGAACAAGTATACTTCATTTTACCCGCCATGACTTTGAAACAAATTTCAGGTTTTAATTAATTAAGGTTCCATGTTGGTGTTGGGCCAGTCTTTGGCAAGATTGGCTCTTTGGCAGACATCATTTCTGGTCAATTTGTGTTCAATAATTTGGCGAACTCTCTTCCTGGTCGTTAGACTTGTTCTTAGGTCGGATAGCCCTTTCAGATGAGTCTAGGCCTGAATTTGAAGCTCGGCAGTTTGGCCTGCGCTTGAAAAATGTCGCTACCTGTTAAAACCGGCCGGGCTTAGGTTTAGTTCAGCCCATTTCAAATCTTATAGAACGTATGCATATGTCTTAGGAAACTAATTATGGTAATAAAAAAAGTATTAATAGCTCATTTTTTATGCAAATACGCATTCACGGGCTTTACCCATCCTTTTCAAATATTTAATCTTTGTAAGTATTTTTTATGTTTTTAAACTTTAAAAAAAATCCAAAAATTCTCAGGCCTGTCCCGAAGCCTGATTAAGTGTAGGTTTAGGCCTCGAAAATAAGCTCGAAGGCCGAGCTGAGCTAGGTTCGGGCTTGACTAATTTTAGTTATAGCTTTGGCTGAGCCTAACTCAATCTCAGCCCGTCCCGTTTGTTAAATAGGTCTATCGGTCATGTTGCAAAACAGAAGAGAGAGTTAACTTTTCCTTCCCTTAATCAAAATTAACGGAACGACTCAGGAATCTAGGGCTTCCATTTACCATGAGTATTTGCAGATCATCCAAAAGAAACCATTGCATCTTGGAAGCCCCCACAAGCAGAGTTTATTAACGTGAATTTTAATGGTTCAATTCAGTCTAATGCTATAGGTGCTGGGTTTGTTAATGGGAATCATGTAGGAAGAATTTGTTGTGCTGCATCAATCCTTATAATTACAAATTCTATACCTATAGCAGAACTTATGGATGCATGGATGGGTTGTAAACCACTATTAGAGTGATAAAATGTTGTTAGAAGGCAACTCAAATAAAATGGTGAAACGGAACCTTTAGAAACATCGAGATGATATGCGCCATTCTGTCCAACTTTGCTCATCTTCGTTTGTCTCGAGAAGCAAATCAGGCGGCTGTTTGTTCGGCAAATATGGTCTGCATTGAACAATGTCAGAAATTATGGCGAGAGGACTTTCCTCCGGTTCTTGCTCAATCCATTAGTGCAGATGCTTCCAACATTACCTTCACATGTTTGTAGCTAGTGTCTTCACCCTATGTTACCAAAAAAAAAAAAAAAAAAAAGAACTTAAGGTATTATTTCTAAGCAAATTTTGGACAAATTATTACCCATTCATAAGAGTTCTACGGAAACTTGATGGCTTTCATGCGGCTTCCATATATATATATATATATATATATATATATATATATATATATATAGCTCCAAAAGTTCTGATTTACCAAAATAATTGCATCCATACTCCCTGCGGAGAAACTCCTGAGACCCTAAATTACTTGCTGGGGAGGTTGCAGAACGAGGATTGTCATAAATATCATAAACCTAACAGCTATTGAAACCCAGTCACAATAGGACTGCAAATGAAATCATGTCATCCTGCAACATGATCGCTTGAGAAAGGTGGAAGTTTGGGTTTATGCTAAGTTTAACGAGTCGTAACTACTAATTAATCCTGTCTCATGATAAGAACTTAAATATATTTCAAGGAAAGAACTTATAAATATTAAAGTGATGCTCCTCAACATGAATCCACCAAGTTCTCTGTCCAGTTTCTCATATGATTAATCTAAACGACATCATAACATCATCAGAAAGAAGCATTTCAGTTATCATGGATAACAAACATGAGGCAGTTTAGGTGCAGTAATACTTAATACGGCATTACATTGTCCAAGCAAACATATATTTGGTCCATACATAAATAAAAACACGAGACACTCGGTCACTAGCTGATTCAATAGCACAGAGACAGCAAGCTGTCCCATCCCGTAGGGGCTTATTATGGCTTTTGCTATATAACATCAGCCTATATTATGTCAAACAGCTAGTTAGCTGGTTTAGCTGGATGCAGTTTGTTCCATGATTCAAGATCAATGGAATGGTGACTGTCAGTACCCGCTCCACGATATTCACTTTTGTTACCATTTCTGGTTGCATCAAAGGGGTCTCCTTCTTGATCAACAGTGTTGTCGATGCCTTCATCTCTGCTGGTTGGATCACGGGCGGCTTCATTCAAACCAGAGTTTCTTCCACCATTAGGATTCTCCAGTAGATGATGCCTTATTGTGGCAGTCAAGTCCTCTACCTGATGATGCTTGAGACCTTCATTCATAGCAGACCTTATCTTCCGATGGTATAAAGCTTCATTGGATGATGCAACTGCAACAGTGGCAGGCACAAGCAAAACTAAGACAAAAGCAAGGCTGAGGAGCGTCATGGTCACACCTTGTAGTTTCTAGTTCGAAACACAAGATTACGAAGCAAAAGAAGTGTATTAAGATTGCATGATAGACAAAAGAATAAAGTGGTTATGCTCCTTCAAACTGATAAGTTTACCAAAGCATGTATTTATAGACATCAAGAAGTTCATAATAATAGAGGTGGGTAAAAAGGGTGTGGTAGTGGGTGAAAAACAGACAACGTGTTAGGAATTTTCCAAACCCTAATCAATTGGTTGCATGGAATTTGCAAGGGTTTACTGCCCAATACTTCATTCCTGGTAGGTTTTTCATTGCACCTAGTAATGATAGGGTAATTAATGAATTTGGTAATAAGTGGAGGAATCCACTCACTTAGTGGCAAAACTATTGCGATATCATGACATAAACCTAATTATTTCTATTTTTTTAGCAACCCACTAACTTAAAAGTCGTTTTCTCAAAATGAGTCAATGTAAATCCTTTGATGGATTTAGTTGTTGTGTGTTTAGATGAACTAAATCATTTTTTTGAAAAAACATCATTTCAGTAATTAATGGCCGGCATGGAAGATTACATAGCATGACTATTTTTGCTTAATCGTTGGGTGTTTAGGTGCACTACATTAATCTTGAAGGAAAAGAAATCATTTGGATAATTAATGGCCGACATGGAGGATAACGTGGCTTAACCATTATTGCCGGTTGGCTGCCCAACAACTAAATGGAAGCCTTATACCACAAGATAAAAAAGAAAAATTGGAAAGGAAAAAGAGGAAGCCTTATAACCATCAATAGTTTGGCATGAATTGCAATATTTTGCACAATATTTGCAAATGTTAGTTGAAATGCTGATTACTTTCTATTTAAATATTCAGAAAAAGTTGAATGTGAATGAAAGTCATCAGCACTACGATAGTTACTCTACGCTTTGGTTACTCTATGCTTTGGAGACCTCCATATTTGAGGGATATAATTGATATTTGATTATAATCAACACCACACTACAACAAATCTGAGTTTTTCCGACTCTATTTTTCTGAGCCAACCTTTTCCGACGCTTCCCCCTAGCGTCGGTAAAGCTTCAGCAACGACGATGCTTAAAAGTGTCATTAAAAAATTCAGAAACGATGATGCTTAAAAGTATTGTTAAAAACTAAACATAAAACCTTCCCAACTGCTCGCCCGGCCCCCTCCCCTCATCCTCTCTCGGTCGATGCTCTAGCTGCCGACATCAAACTTTCACCTCCATCCCGAGCCCCGATCGGCGATCGAAGATTCCGCTTCCCTACCGCCGTCGACCTCGCCCTCGCCTAAGATAAGCCTCCTCCTCCTCCTCCTCCTCTTTGTGTTCTTCTTGTTTTTAACGCTCGCCCGACTCCCTCTCCTCAGTCATTCTCTCTCGGTCGATGCCCTAGCTACCCTTGTTCTCTCCAGCGCCGAGCAACATCCGACGCTAAGCTCCTCTCCTCCTCTGTCCTCTCCAGCACCGAGCGACCACGCGTCCGCAACCTCCTCTCCTCCTCCCTCCTCTGCGGCGCCGACCTGGAGAGCCCTAGAGGTATTATGTTCTTCCCCTTTTTCGATTCCCATCTTCTCTCCTTCCTCTTCTCCTTTTTTGTCTGCAGTGATCCCTTGATTTCGTTCAGTTTGATCAGATTCTTGGTATGTTTGATTGAATCCCTCTTGTATTTGATCATTTGGGAAGAAACCCTTTATTGGATTTTTATTTTTGTGGATCCGTAGAAGGTATTGGATTAGGGTTTTTACGGTTATAGCAATGTCTAATATTTTTCTTTCTCTTATTCTGCCTTAGTACTGCCCAACAGAAGTTAGATTAATTATTTTAACAGAATATCTAATATTCAAATCTGATTGTGGGGAAGAGTAGAACTTGTGAACTAATTCCAAAACAAATGTAATGGAAAGCAATCGAGCAAAACTTTTGGAGATCTCATTTATTTTTCCTATTCATATCCATTAGCCATAGATCATGGCTAATTTTTTCTCAAAAAAATATTGCTTAACTAGTTCTGTGAAAACATCTTGTCATTTGTCTGAAATTGAATTTGGTCGATGGAAATGGATTAAAAGAGATGGAAGCAGATAGAAAGTACCTGATACAAAAACAAGAAGGACTAGAAGAAGATAGGATAGCTTGGCCATCTTCTTCTATGACAGATAGAAACACTACGTTGTTCAAGCTTACCTCTGCTTTGGTGGTGAAATAGATTAGATGACTTCATATTTATAATCACTTGATGCATGATCTGTCGTAGATTTTTTTGCCATTTTTGGATGATACATTTAAAGAAAGTGATCTTTAAGAATTTTCTTTTTTTCGGGTAAACTTTTAGGGCCCATTGGTTGGAGGTAATTTGGCATGAGAAAATAAATGCCATGTCAGATTATCATATTTAGTGCGAAAGTGATATCAGATATTGTAACATAAATGATGGATCTCCTATATATTTTCAGATATTATCAGATTACCACAAACAAACAAACCCTTAAGATTTTTTTGGGTTCTCCAAGATGTGATAGTTTTTGGATGGCAAAGTCAAGGAAGGAAAAATCTTCGAGATTTTATTTTCTAGCAAGGATATTCAGCAATCCAAGGATATTCGCTCTAGATATTCAGCAATCCAAGGATATTCAGCAAGCACCTTTACAAATATTATGCAGTCTTATGTTGTCCATTCCTTCTAGTCCTTACCTCGATGTGTCATTACACTTAGACTAAATCTGAAGGTCATCCAGTGAAAGTTCTTGAGCTGACATCATCTTCAGCTTCTGCAGTTAGAAATCAACAGACGGCTTATATGCTTTTTTGACTTATATGCTTCCTTCCTTCCTTATTATTTTAAGGAAACATTAGGGGCCTCAATTTTCTTTTGTTTAACCAATCTTGGAAATAGGTTATTGAATTGACTCATACTTCAGGCTCCATGAGTTATACAAGGCGTAGAGCTGAATTCGTAAGTTTTTTTGAAACTCTTTAAATTTATTTTAAATTGTTCTATTATATAGCATGTATACTTTTGAAATATACTTTTTGTTGTAGATAGATGATAATGGAAGCAAGTCTCGTAAGGTGGAGTTTTATAAGATGACTCACACCCACCGAGATGGCAGCTTTGATCGGAAGGAGTCAAGAGATATAGTTGTATATATTCATCCTTGACTTATGCAATAAATTTTTTTTGTTCTATTATTGGCATACATTAATTTAACTTTTTCTTTTGAGAGATATAGGACAGAATAACAAATCTTATTTTAGAGCGCGTCAGGGAGTCATCATCATCTGACGTGACCAATCATATTGAAGCTCAAGTGCTCGCTGAGTTGATGGGCCCAGAGCATTATGGTCGAGTGAGGGGTTACGGCGTTGGAGTTACCCTCACTCAGTTGTCTGCAATGGGCATGTATACAAGAAATGCCAGATAAGGTAGTAACACTGCAGAAGTTCGTCATCTTCAAGCAACTATTGAAGAGCTGAAGTAGAACTAAGAAAATTTGCAGTCTCAGCTTGCGAATATTTCATCTTTGTTACAACGATTTCTCTCTTCTCAGGTAAATAACTATATATATTTGAATACTTTACATATTATCAATTATGATGTATGAGTTAATGTATCACATTATTCCTAACTTCTAAAGTTTCTCTTTTTTTTTTGTAGATTTCTGAGACTTCAAACACTCGTAGAGATGATGATGATGGAGCTGAATCCCGTCCCTGATATCATTATGTCTGGAAAACAAGTATTGCCAGGTCTAAAAAATGAGGAAGAGTTTTGGAATAAAGAAAAATGAAAGTTTTGGAGTTAAAAAAGGGAGGAAAAACGATCAATAGCTAGAAGGCACAAAACATGGAGTCACTTTGCGCATTTGGCATGCTAGTGGATTCATCTAGTGGTGCATATAGGTCTGGTATCCCTCTGCTTCTCGCACCAACATACTTAATGCCACAAATATAAACTATGAAGTTTACACTTGCAATTATGCATTGCATGAATGAAACATTTCAAATTGTTGGGTGGAAAACTCTAGAAAGATTTATATACTGGAGTTCTTTCTTGCTGTTGCACTCATTCTCTAGTTTCCTATTCTTAATTAGAAGAATATAGACGTATAGACACATAGATATATAGATATACACAAACACACAAGATTTTGATCCGCTAGAAATTAGATGAAGTAATAATGGTGGTTAACTATTCCCATGCACGCCTGATAGGCCTCCTAGAACATTCTTACTTTACCACTTGGTCATAATGCTATGTAGATGAATGGTAGACTATGGTTAGCACTTTATGTTCTACTCCTTTCACGTTATTATATGATCAAGCGCTAAATATTACTAAACAATCATTTTTTGATAAGAATGTCACAACCTAAGACTTTACCCAAACATGCTAGCCAGAAGGTATTAAGTAGATTTTTTGGCCCTGTATAAGTATTCAAGATCTATCTAGTGCATAGCCAATATGTGACTAGACACATGCCTACATAGGTTGTTACATAATTCCCCCTCTAAACTCTGACATCCTTACTGCTAGGATAAGAATCTAAATTAATTCAAATCTAATCCCAGGCACTACTTAGTGCATAACCGATGTGCTTGTAATTATATTTGAATAGATCTAGATTCTTAGCCTGGCGAAAATGCCAAGACTTAAATAAAAAAGTTGTGAGAATATATACATGCATATGTTTAGTACCATATTAGCTACGCACTGGATAGATCTTGAATACATATATAGGGCTAAGGAACAAAAATAATACCTTTTGGCTAGCTTTTTTGGATGAGGTATTGGGTTATTACAAAAAGGCTATAGTAAAGTTTCATCCAGAAACTCTGCAATGACAATCGTTTTGCATCACAAAGCATGGTAAAAAGTAAGTTTCAACTTGGACGGCGTTTCACATTGTAGTGTTATATTGGATTCATCCTTAATAATCCCCCCCCACCAAATATTGTCTGATTATGGTGGAGACCACATGAACAAACTTTTTAGTTCGTTTTTCACTATAAAAAGCAGGCTCACCCCTTAATTTCTAGCATAAATCGACCCTCAAATCTGCAAAGCGTTTTCTAGGTGTGTAATTCTTATATATTTATCTTTTTCTTCATCTTTGATTGGTTACTGTTGACTATACTCCTATATAGAACTGATTTACATGTTTATTGTTGCTAAATTGTATGTATTGACAACGTCAAACAGCAACCGATCGAAATCAAAGATGAAGTTAATAGCTCTTCTTCTTCTTCTTCATATGACCATGATGACCAAAACTTCAACCATGCGTGACATGGCCCTTATGGATCAAACCTATGGAGAAGATATTGCCAAGGCAAAAAGCACTCTTGGGTCCTCAGGGATCACGATTGATAACCATCATAGCATACCTAGACCTGATTACAATAATCCTCCAGCAGGAGTTGATGGAAATAACGAAGGGAATGGAGGCGGGGACAAATAATTAATTGATCTCTATGTGATATTTTAATAGCTAGAGGGTGTGGAATATATGTTTGGACGTCGGTTTGTATTATTATAGTACGTAGCCAGCTACAACCTCATATGCTCAGGCTTTACATGCCAATAAATTATGTAATTAATCAGTAACTTCTGAATGTCTAATAAGATATGTAATGGCCTTCTTTCAAATCAAAGATCCAGATGGCTCTAAAATTAGCCAACACAAGTGGTAGATGGATATAAATGTGCGATCACAATTTTGGATTATAGAACTGGAAACATGTTTAGTATTTTCATGTGCAGTTCAAGTGCATTCTTGTTTGTTTGTCTCGTAAAAAAATTTTGGTGATGGTTTGATAAAATTTTTAAATCTTATTTTCCCATTCACAATTCTAGTTCTGTACATTTTGTTTGGAAGCAGCGTATCACTTGAGAACTACATGATATGGGGTGCATATGTGCTGGGGTTGGACTTCCTTTTTTTTGTTTTTTTTTTGTGTGTGTGTGTTGGGGGGGTGGAGGTGGTCTCATTTTTAAATATTAAATAGAAAAAGAAGAAAAAGAAGTCTACCACCTCTGACCTAATATCAAGTATAACCCATATTGAAACTTAAAATGATCCTTTTTTGATATGTTTAATTGGATGATACTTATTTGCCTGGGCTGCTTGGCTAACATTGCTGGCTACAAGATAGAAGGCTAATCATTCCAGTCAGATCACAAATGCGAAATCGGTTTATGTCAAAGGCCGTCTAAGCTAATGAAGAATTTAGAGCCGAGGGAGATAAAAATGGAAATATCATTATAGAAATGTCTATACCAAAACTTCGATGATAATATTATGCTTTCATAACATGAAAGAAACTAGCAGATGGCTTTCACAAGTTTATACAAATAACAATTCAAAAACGCTTACAGTTGGACTTTGGCGATTGATGCGTTTTCAGTTGATTGCCCTATATTACTGTCTTAGATATTTTATCTACAGGGGTGTATAAGTTGCCCTTTGTGTTGCATGAATTCCATTATAAATAGATATAGATGTCTTGCGGTCCCCTTCTTCATGCCTGCTCTTGTTAACCGGCATATTGGCTCACTGGAGTACTTTCCAACCAATTGATCTTTCTAGTTTTAAAAAAAAACTTTTAGGTAGTGTTTAGATATCTGCAACTAGGTGTACATAAATCTCAGCTGCAAAGGTGACATTTTCCAGTGTCTGGATTGTTTTAAGTTGACAAGAATCCTGTAAGTCAAACTGCATTCTGGATCCTTTTACATTATTTTGTCCTATGGCCAAATTGGCGTTAAGACAAACCACTGCAAATGGAAAAGGCTTTAAAGACATCTTTATTACAGGTTTAAATCTTAACAAGGACTAGTTGGTGGATATATATTGTTTTAGTAGTACAACCAAATACAATTACAGTTTTCATTTACAGGTTTATCGTTACTGTAAACTCATGGAATCAAACATCGGTAGTGTAATTGAAATTACAACTTCAACCGAGATGTAGCCCAACTTCCTGGTATTTCCCGACACTACTGTGGTGAAATATTTCTTCTTTGTACAAGACGACCAGAAGGTTTATTAGTTCGTATGACTTGGTTCATTTCTCCTTACAGATGGAATCATGTGTAGATTTCATTTACATGCTGCCTTTGCGAGCTACATATCATCAGTGGAAAGAAGAAGCACAACTGAAACAATCACAGATATAATAGTAACAGAAACTGTTTTGGTGGTTCTACTAATATTTTTATTGGCTCCAAGCATCTAGTATTACCTAACTATATTCTTCTCTACCAATTAAAGGAGAAAAATAAACAGCATTGGAAGATGATAGCCGTATTAAATGAGAGGATCTTTGCAGCCTACCCTTGGTATAAATTTTTAGTTGGAACAGCTCCACCACTCAGTTGATGGACCCATCCAACCACGAAGCGACACGGATGGAAGCGCGCTAATTTTGGTTTGTCCATCCGCGCATGTGTCGCTCTATGATTGGACTAGTCCACCAGCTAAGTGGTGGAGGACCCGATCCAACCAATAGCCATTCGATCCTATTCTCTTGGTGGAATATTGCTTTCTCATAGCCCCTTTATGCCCGTACCGCAATAAGAAAGATAAAGATATCCGGAAGCGATTGGCCTGTAATGGGCCCCATCATGGCAAGTTGGTGCTCAACGATTTGGTAGGCTTAATGCCTATCGCAAGATCTTCCTTGCACCATCAATTATTGCTAATTTAATATATTTGATTGGTAATATGTAACTACCCACCATTTTGATATGACTTTGGTGGAATCCCCACAAGAAGAATTTTCTAGTCCATACAACTAGTTGACCTCTCATCGCACCTATAAGTAGTAGCTTTATATATCCCTCAAGGTTACAAGTCTTCAGGACAAAACCCTACTCAACATACCTAAGCAAAGCTTCCCTAACTACGTTCAATATCCCATCTCCTATCCTTTGCTCTTGCTTCATCTTTACCATTTGACCTCGACTTTTCCTTTGATGAAGCAAAAAGGTTTAAACATGAAGGTCTTAGCTCTGCTGCTAACGATATTCTTGGCTGAAACCGTTAGTGCGGCTCATCGACGGTTGACAGGCGGAGAAGAAAACCATGGGGGCTCATCCTTAGTGCAACCAAGTCAAGAACAAGGCAGTGTGCAAAGTGTCAATGATGACACGAACAATCATCATAGCATACCTCGACAATCATTTGGCCAGCATAATGATGGAAGCGATGTAGATGATCACAGTTAGCATATCCTGTGTCTATCAGATAATTATCCAGATTGGTACTTATTATGCACATACTTGTAACGTATAAGCAAAGAGCTTTGCCTTTGTACTCTTTTCCTTCTAGAGAATGCTAAATTTAATGCACTTGAGAATCGTCTTGACATCCCATGGATTCTTTTTGTTGGGATCCAGAGTAATGCTCCTCATTCGAGCCGCTCAAATAACGAGAAAATTTTCAGGTTACACAGCCGTTTGCTTCCAGTGAGTAGAATTGGATCTTGGTCCTGAAGAAGAATAAAAAAAAAGAAGACATCAGTCATCATCAGACACTCGTCAATATCCACAATTTGATCATAGATCAAACATATGTCTGCTTTACGCAGTAGGAATGGATGCAGGTCTTCACAAAACTTAGAAAGCGCACAGCAGATAGGAGCATAGGAGCACAGGTTTATAATTCTTTATTTTCTGCAAGGTGGTAAAAAAATAACAAAGCACCCTAAATATCAAAGGAGTAACTGCACATCACAGTCTACGATTCTTTTATCAGGTCAGACCTTCAACTTTTGAAATGATAGATAACATCTTCCTCACACCACACTAGTCTCTGGACACTTGTGGGGACTAAAAGCTCATGAACTCGACCAGCTTCCAAATTCATAATCAGGTAATTTCCATTTTATTCCCAAAGTTCATTGTTTATGAGAAAATTGATATCTAAATGAACATCTCTTATTCTGCAATCCGGAACTCAGGATTGGATTGATGTATCAACAGAAACAAGAGTTGCATCATAGCCTCGCCAAAAACAGAAACAAGAGTTGCATCATCACAAAGCAAGCTTGCATGCAAGCTGAAGAAGCTAAAAATTTTTATGACAACTAAGCAAGAGAAAACGAAACTGTAAAAAAAACACTAAAAAAACCATCAAAAAAAGTAATGAATTATTGTGTTCTCCCCAAGTTTAAATGATGTGTTAAAGTGATTCCTATGAGCCATTTCTGAAAGATCTGTCATCTAACAGTGAAGCAAAAGAAAAAGAAAAAAAGAAAAAAGAATGTTCTCATGCAACCTGTCAAGAAAAACCAGAAAATGAAAGAAACAGAGAAGAAAATTTGATTAAATAAATCAATCACCTCGAGCAACTGATCACTGGGTTACCATCTGATTTTGGTCCACTGTATCAACCAGCAGTCTATCATAGCCTGTCCATCAGCGCAGCTCATGTCAAAATCATTTACATTTTCTAGATTGCAAGCAGAGAAATGGATCTCCATCGGCAAATCATATAAATGAGCTCACATTCATTTTGGGCTTTTGCACGTCCTTTTTAATGAGCATCCATTTATATTTGGCTGGTGAACAAAAGTAAACCTACAGCCAACCCATTAAAAAGGTTTGGCCATCTATCCATACTCGACCTATCTATGTTTGGGATGTGATTGAAGACCTCCAGCCAGCCAATTTATATTATATGGCTAACCCAACCCATCTATCAGTCTTCAATTGTCAGTCAGTCATTTATCAACCCATCAACCACTCAGATTCCTAACTGTTGGATCCATCCTTCGAGTGCTTGGGGGGCGGGAGGTGGCGGTGGCGCAGAGGCAAAGGAAGAAGAAGGCAACAAGAAGGAAGCGTATGCGAGAGAGAGGAGTTTACTCTGTTTCCTCTGCGACCTCTCTGACTAAATAAATTAAAATTTAGAATCTTGAAACACAGCTGCTGATACACCTATGATATAGCTGCTGAACTCAACCTGGGCTGAGATAAAACTCACCCTGATATGCTGACTGATACGCCACCGATACGCTGACTCACATGCTAATGAGGATTGGTGTGAAAAGATGGAGCTGAGCTCGAGCTGAGGAGGAAGCTTAACTACAAACCAAATTCAGTTAATCAGTTGATGGGGACATCAGAGCTGATTATGTCCCCACTTAGTCCCCCATTTTATTTTTTTAGCTGATTATGTCCCCGCCTAGTCCACTATTTTATTTTTTGCATATTTGTTTTATTTTATTTCTGGGCTTGTTTGCATTTTAGGGTTTATTTGTATATTTCGGGTTCATTGAAAATTATTTTGTGTAAGGGGGTTTTAATTTAATTGTTTTTATTTGGGCTCTATTTATAGGGGACTTTTATGTTAATTAGGGTTAATGAAGGATTAACAATTTTTCCCCCACGTTTCCCCTGCTCTCTTCCTCCTCTCATCTTCTCCCTCTTCTCTTCCTCTCTGCCTATTTTCCTCTCTCATTCTCCTCCTCTTCTTTCCCTCTTCCTCCGTCTTCCTATTTTACAGCAGCCACAATCATCCCGAGTTGACTCATCACCGCTGCAGCCACCTCTCCTGTGAATAGTGCTGCACCAACATGGTATCAGAGCATTTGGTTTTGCCCCTGTGCCAAAACCGTCTCTTTTCTGGGCTGCTGTAGGTTGGAAAGAGATCCCTTCCCATGCCTCTCGTCTCCAACCTCACCGGAAGGAACACCAAAACAAAAAAAAAACAAAACACAATGAAGAAACCACCGCGGCTGCTCCTTTTCCTTCCACTCGTCACTACGCCCGATGCCACCACCACCCGCAGTACCCTCGCCGTGCTCCATCTCCTCTGTCTCACCGCCGGCGGCCGCTTCTCCTCCCACAGAAGCACCATGCCGGTGTATGGCGGAGCAGCACCGGATCCCAGGATTCCGGTGGGCGCACGAAATATACGCGGTACCCCGACCATGTACGCCGGAGCGTGCTGATGGGCCTCGCGCTACTCCCGTTGTCAGAAAGAAGAGGAGCATCGCCGCCCTTCTTTTGGCTCTGTCACTCGGATCCGCCGTAGCAGTCGCCGGCCACTGCACACAGGAAGAGGCCACCCACTGCCGTGATCGGCCGCCGCCGACCACAGAGCCGTGGCCGCGAACTCCATCGCCGTTCCGTTCGGTCGATCCGCAGCTGCTGCCGAGGAGACCGGATCGTCCTTCCGAATCGGTCGGGAGGTTGAAGACGAAGACGAAGACGAAGATGAGTAACGGGTTAGTTCTAAACCCGTTACCCACAACCCGGTAGCCCGGGTCCCAAAAAAAAAAAAAAAAAAAGAGCGCATGATCTGCACGGGCTAGATCTAACGGGTATCGGAACAGGTTGCAACTGAAACCCGAACCCGTAAGGGTTCAAAAAAAAAAAAAAAAGAGGTAGCACGTGCCTTGCACATGCCAAAAAAAAAAAAAAACCTTACCTCTGTTTATTGTCCCGATCGGCCGCCGCTTCCCATTTTACCGCGCCGCCCACCCTTCGTGAACGCCGTCGCCGCCACCGCCGCCACCGCTTTCACCATCACCGCCTCCGCGCTCGTCCGCCGTCGCCACCCAAGCACCACCGCTCCATGCAGTCCTGCCGCTTCATCGCCTTCGCCGTCGCCGAGCATCTCCTTCCCCGTGGCCGACTACCGCACCACGGCCACCTCCCTTCTTCGCTACCTCTTCATCTTCCCCGAGCCGTTGCCGTCGTTGCCTCCGCCGCCCGAGCGTCTTCTTCTCGCCGCCGAGCCTCCTCCGCCGCCCAGGCGTCTTCTTCTCGCCGCCGAGCCCTCCTCTGAGCGGGTCATCTGCAGCGCCCCTTCGCCGAGCTCCATCCGGCCTTCTCTTCTCACCCGAGACCAGGAGGCCTCCGAGCGGTGCCATCAAGCCACACTCGAGCTCCACGAGCCTGACCCCAGTTCGTGGTCAGCAGGCCACAAGTCCAGTTCCCCCCACCCGGCCCGCGCGCCAACCTTCCTTGAGCGCGGCCCAGGCCCAGGCGGTTTCAGAATGGGCTTGGTCCAAGCCCGTGTGCCGTTTGCTGTAGCGCGGCCCAAGGCCACTCGGCCGCAAGCCCTATTTCAGGCCCGATCCAGCACCTTCTTCAGTCTATTTCAGAAGCCCGGGAGCTCTTGTGCTGCAGATCCAGGCCCACAGCGCTAGCTAGTTCCGCTCGGCCCAACTTCGTGCTCGAGACTCTACAACGGACGCTTCCGGTTGACTACATCCACCACAGGTAACAGGTTCTTCTTTCTTTTGGGCTTTTTTATCTAATTATGTTCTAGTTATCTTGCATGACATTCCTATTTTGCAAAACTTACTTTCTTGTCAAACTGCAAAACCTAAAACATCTACTACCACACCCATCCTACCCACCATTTAAATCTAAATATTAAATTAGCACACCTTAGCGACAGGATAATTCTCAACATCTGTTAATCAAATTACTTTAGGATTAGAATGATTGTAATACGTCCTTTCAACCTAACTTCTTATAGTGACTAATTTCCTACTTTAATTTTGAAATAACCAAAGTATAAATTAGTAATATTTAATTTTAAGTTATTTTTGTGAAAATTTGCTGATTTCTAAATTCATAGTAGGTTGCATTAGTAGGTTGTCCTGCATTACATTTGATAAGTTAGGGTTCATTAGTAGCATTGCATGTCATATCACCAACTAGTGTAGTCCCTGCATGCCAACCTGTAGTGGTAGAGAGTACCTCCTCACTAACTCTCAGACCCCTTTAACCATCATAGACCCCAGAGTTCTGCAAGATCTTGTGGGACAAATCGCTGCATTACGAGCTGATCATGACGAATTCAAACGAGAGATCCATGCTCTAGTGCAACATCCTAGGACTCCTGAACTGTCAACCCCAATCGCAGCTTATCCCGAGCTTGGTTTGGCTACACCACCTGTAGCTCTTCCCCATCCCCCTAGGAACCAACTTCCTCCTGATCACCAGCACGATCTTGACGAGCAACTACTTTGTACCGTAAGAGTAGATGCCCCCACATTTGCTGGTCAACTAGAGCCAAGCGTGTACCTTGATTGGAGAGCAGCCATGGATAATTATTTTGAGTGGTACGAAATGACTGACGATAGAAAAGTACGGTTTGCTAAAATGAAGCTTATTGGGCAAGCACACTGGTACTGGCATAATGTTGAACATATGCGTGAGACCCAACGGCTTCCTCGTATCACCACGTGGGAGGATATGAAAGAAAAGCTGAATGAAAAATATCTGCCATTTTCTTACCGACAACGTCTTATAGATAGGTGGCATAAATTAACTCAAGGGACATCAACCGTTGCCGATTACATTGCACAATTTGAGGAGTTTCATATGAGATGCGGTATAATCGAAGAGGAGACTATTACTCTCTCTAGATTTTAGGCAGAACTCCGCGAGAAGATCCAGAAGAAATTAATTCTACGAGAGATTACCATCCTTGGCCAAGCATATCAATTGGCTCAAGATATGGATAGTTTCTTATGGATTCCTATAGTGAGGCGTACCGACCTTCGATCCACAGTCCCAGGAGCCCGACCTAATCAAAATTATCTCTTGCAATCCAGGCCATTTTCCAACCCTCCCAACCAGCCCGGCTCTAGCCAAGCACCGACCAGGACATCCCTGATGGCTGTTCAAATTCCATCAAATGATAAAGAAAAAGGCATACTAGGTTCCAACCCTCCATCAAGAAGCCAAATCCAATATTTCCGGTGTCAAAAATTTGGCCATATCGCGTCCCAATATAATGCCAAGGCCTATCTAATGACTGAACTTGAAGTTAGGACCCAGGAGACTGAATGTGTTGAAGAAGTCTATAAACCAAAGATCGAAGACTTTGTAGAAAACTTTGGAGACGAACAGACCGGGTTAGAGTTTATCCAGACTGAACCCCAAAATGAGCCCACTGATCGGAATGACCAAAACCCTAGGCTTCATGTAGTTAGGTGTACTCTAGCTCAGACTAAGATCGAGCAAGATAGCTTTTGTTGATGGATCACTTCCCAAACCAGAACCATCCAACCCATTGCTTTCAGTATAGATTAGATGTAATGATATGGTGACTTCTTGGATTCTTAATTCATTGTCCAAAGTGCTAGCTGAGAGTGTTCTTTATATCAACTTAGCTAAAGATGTTTGGAATGATCTACGAGAAAAATTTTCACAAGGTAATGGACCTAGAATATTTCAAATTCAAAAGTCCATTGCTTCTTTGTCACAGAATCAATCCAGTGTTAGTTCCTACTTCACTAAACTCAAGGGTCTATGGGAGGAATTATGGAATTATAGGCCAAATCCTATCTGCTCTTGTGGTGCAATGAAATAACTAATAGAATATCAAAATCAAGAGTGTACCATGCAGTTTTTGATGGGGTTAAGTGACACTTACTCACACATACGAGGTTAGATCCTCTTGATCGATCCTCTTCCCCCAATAAATAAAGTTTTTTCATTAGTATTACAAGAAGAGAAACAAAGGGAGGTCACTTCTGATGCTAATCCGAATGTGAATAATATAGCATTCTTGAGCAGATCTGCTACTAAATTAGGAGTTAGCCATTTTCAAAAATAGGATCGCCCCATGTGCAGTCACTGCGGTATGATGGGGCATACAAAGGACAGATGCTATAAGTTGCATAGATATCCTCAAGGATACAAGCCCAAAACCAGAGGACCTCAAAGTACTAAATCTCAAGTTTCTGTGAATCAAGCAACCTCCTAGAATGAATCAAAATGGACCAAAAATACTCCACAGTTGCCATTTACAGCAGAACAATGTCAACAATTACTTGCATTGATCAATCCCACTGCAAATGGTGATTCTAAAGTCAATTCAGTCACTCAATCCTCTGTCTTCTTGACTCCTGGGACATCCTCTTCAGGTTCTAAAACTGAGAATCCAGCAGTCAACATGGCAGGTATAACCCCTCCATATTTCTTGGCCTCTGTTTTTTCTTCATCCCCAAGACACTGCATACTTGACACGGGTGCAACTGACCATATGGTGCACTCTCTTTCCATGCTGACAACCATTACTTCTGAGATTTTTACATCAGTCAAACTCCCAAATGGAATTTCTGTGCCGGTTACACGTATTGGCACTGTCAAGATTTCAAAACATATCACCCTCACAAATGTTTTGGTGGTCCCTTCATTCTTTTTCAATTTGATTTCTGTTAGCTCTCTATTAAAGCAAATGTCATGCTGTCTAATCCTCTTGTCCAATTGCCTATTCATCCAGGACCTGTGCACTTGGACAACGATTGGTTTGGCTAAAGAACAAGGTGGCTTATACTATATGATCCAAGATTATATTGCTGAGGTTGACAATGTTTGTAAACCATCTGCTAATACTGTCTCTGCAGACTTGTGGCATTTCAAATTAGGTCACCCCTCTTCATCTAGAATCATTCTCTACACAATTGTATTCCTAATATTGTAAACACAAAGCTACAACACTGCACCATTTGTCCTTTAGCAAAACAACACAAACTACCTTTCCCTGTTTCATTGAATAAAACCCAATTCCCTTTTGAGCTTGTTCATTGTGATGTATGGGGACTTTTTAGCGTTCAGGCATATGATGGTTCTCATTTTTTTAAACCATAATTGATGATTACAGCCGTTGCACTTGGGTTTTCTTAATGAACTCAAAGTCATAGACACAGTCCCTCATACAGTCATTTTTTGAGTTGGTGGAGACTCAATTTAGTGCCAAGATCAAATCAGTACGAACTGATAACGGCTCTAAATTCAGTCTTCATGAAGTTTTCAGTTCGAAAGGAGTCATTCATCAACATTCGTGTGTTGAAACTCCTCAACAAAACGGTATCGTAGAGAGGCAACATCAGCATCTTCTAAACGTAGCCAGAGCACTTAGATTCCAATCTAATATTCCTCTCAAATTTTGGAATGACTGCATATTGACAGCGGCCTACCTTATTAATAGAACACCATCCCATTTGCTTGCCAATAGGTCTCCCTATGAAATGTTATTCTCTTCAAAGCCAACTTATGATCATCTTAAAACATTTGGCTCTTTGTGTTATATGTCAACACTCACTCGGAACAGAACCAAATTTGATTCTCGGGCTGAGCCTTCAGTTTTCCTTGGCTATCCATATGGGATAAAAGGCTATAAGGTTTACAATTTACAAACCAAGTCTTTTTCCATCACTCGGAATGTAGTTTTTCATGAATATGTCTTCCCATTTAAGCAATTTCCTTCTTTACTTTCAGAGTATGCTGATCACACTGTATTATACCAAATTCCATACCCGACAACCCTCTATTACATATTCTTCCTTCACTTGTTCATTCTAAGCCTTACTTTCGACATACTTCATTCGAACCTTCCTTGAATCAAACTGAACCAGTGTCACAACCTCAGTCCAACGCTGAACCGAGAGTTCAACCTGTGAGGAGATTTACTAGAAACAGAAGACCACCTTCCTATCTGTAGCAGTATCATTGTCAATTAGCCACTTGTTCTTTTGCTTTTCCATCTAAATCCATGATGGCAGGTTCTACCACTTCATCAGGTAAACAGTATGACATATCCTCCTTCCTTAGCTATAATAAACTCTCTCCCACCTATAAGTCATTTGTTTTTGCCATTAGCAAAGAGATTGAACCCACCTCATACAAGCAAGCTGTTCAATGCTTGAATGGAGGGAAGCCATGGCCAAAGAAATTGATGCTCTGGAACAAAACAATACTTGGACCATCACAGATCTGCCACATGGTAAAGAAGCCATTAACTGCAAATGGTGTTACAAAACAAAGTTCAAATCAGATGGAACTGTGGAGCGCAAAAAGGCTCGATTAGTAGCCAAAGGATTCACTCAACGAGAGGGATTTGATTATTTTGAAACCTTCTCCCCAGTGGCAAAGCCAACTACCATCCGAATTCTTTTAGCTGTTGCAGCTGTGAACAATTGGTATCTTTGTTGGAAATTGTATCCTAAATGTCAATCGTCAGCATGTTGATGATTGAATTTTGTAAATGAATTGATAAATTAATAAAGTGTTATTTGGCATTATTCATCATTTCATTGTATATCTTCAAATGAACTTTTATATGATGCAGTCCTTAGGACTTGTTTTATGATAAAGGAGGATTTATCTTCAAGTCCTTAAAACTGTTCGCGATCAAATGATATGCTGTTACTAGGACGATAGCATTATCGAGATTAGGTCGTTATGTGACATATACATTGGTTGTCCTCTTAACCAAGGAGTGTGGAGATACTGATATGTTACACAGGTGAAGTATAAGAGTACATTTTACTGAACATGACCAATTTCGGAACACTCTACTGTCAAGAGATGTTCCGAGTAGATATGAGTATAAGTTTGGCCCTCTGATCTGAGACCGCAGCCTGTGACTAGCAAGCAACTCACTGTACTTTGGTACCGGACTACCTGAATTTCTAATTCAGTGACCGAAGGTCACTGGGTACAATCAAGTACTTGCGTAGTCAGTTGTGAGTCAAGATGGAATTGACCCCTTTTGGAAATAGGAGATAATGCCTTGTATTCAATTTAGCAAAATCTTGGCCAGGGTAATCCTTGCGAGGAGTCACAGGATTTATAAAGTTGAATCACATCATGGATGCACTTATTATAGAGTTGACAGAACTTTGAAGTCATCCTGGCATTTAGGAGTCATACGGATAAATTATACGGTAACCATAGTCCAAGGATTCTTGAATATTGTTTTGCAATCATTCGGCCTATCCGGATATCGGGTACCATTGCTAGATGGAAATTTTGATTAGTACAAGAAGTTGTTCTTGTGCTACCGGCTTAGATTCGAACCTATGGGGTCACATGCATAGAAATTTCTAGGTTGATCAAATGGTTGATTGATGATTAAGAATCATTTAGGGATAATTTGGTCAATTCGATTGACAAATTATCCTAAGCAAAAGTTGCATTAAAATAATTATTAAATTATTGAAGGGTTTATTAGTAATTGGATTAGTAATAAATTCAATTTGATTGAATTATTGGACTTTAATTAAGCCAAATTGAATTAGATTCAATTTGGGCTAAATTAGGGTTTGACCTAATTCGATCGGGTTCGACCTGAGCCGATTGGGCATAACCTACTTGATCGGACTTGACCCAAATGGATTGGGATTGACTAAAGTCATAATTTGATGAGGATTAAGAGTCCAAATTATCATAATTTATTATGAAGAAGAATTTCTAAAATTTAGGATCCTAGCCTTCTTTCTTGGAGAAGAAAAATAACTCATCCTTATCCCTAAAGCAGTGGTGCCTATCCTCTTTATTTTTGGCCAATTTTTGGCATAAGGAAAGAGGATGCTTGGGGATATTTTTCAGAAAAATATGGCACCTCAAATATTTCTAAAAAGATAGGAATTAAATCTCTAATTTGTAGGGACTGAATGACGTATCAAGCAGGGTGGCATGCAGCTGAAGTTTGGGGCGCAATGACCCCCTAATTTTTAGGAATTCTTGGCACAAGACTAAAAGAAAATTTGTTCATCTCTTAGCTTCCGATTCACCAGAATTTTTTGAGAATTTTATCAGCCAAATTCGTTGGTCAAAAGAGGTGTGAGGCGTGGGGGATCTTTTGGCTATAAAAAGGACCCCCACACTTAGGGTTTGCTGAGATGGTCTTTAGAAAGGGTTTTAAATTCTAAAAAAATTCTGAGAGCCAGCCACCTTCTCTCCTCCTTCTTCTCCTTCATCTCCATCCTTCATCCTCTCGAAGAAGAATCAAAAGTTGAGTGCTTTGAGGGATAAAAGTTCAGCCACTACAGCACCTCTGCACGAGCTAGCACTCCTGCAGTTGTGGATCTTCCTAGAGCTTCGCGTGGACTATCCGTAGAGGCTAGACACGTGTGCGGCTATACAAGGTGATCAAGGCATCATCAAAGTTCTCAAAGCAAAAAGGTATGAGATCTGATCTCATTAAAAATTAAAATTAGAAATCAACTAGGTTTCTAAAATTCTGCAAGACTACATGTTAGACATAAAATCATGTCTACTTGTTTAGGATAAATGTTTAAAGTTCTGAATCTATTTTTGTTGTAGAGATATGATCTCTAGCATGCATAGGAATTAAATAGTATAATTAATGCTTCCGTTGTAAAATTTTTAAAAATATATGCATGCGACCACCAAGGTTTCCAACAGTGGTATCAGAGCCAGGTTCAAAGTAGTTTAAACATTTATGCCTAAAACAAGTTTTCTAATCCTAGTAGTCAAGTAATCTGATTGGAATGATCAGCAGGCCATCCGGTCATAGGAGAAAGAAGGGTTCATAACCCTCTTTTGCCATTCAATGGGATCTCTTATGGCGTGTAGGGGTGCCACTATGATTCAATCCTTGAAGATGAACCATAAAAAGAAGATTAAAAATAGTTTTAATCTTTGTAATTAAATCTAAAATCATGGATATGTTTAGATCATTTTTTAAAAAAGATTTATGATTGATTTAGTTGCTGTTTTTACATGATTAATTAGATCTGAAAAATAGAATGCATGTGATGCATGAGATCTAGGTAAATTCATGTTGATGTATATGTGATATAAAGAACATGAATAAATCTGAAATCATAAAATTATTTAGATTAGATCTAAATAAAATTTATAGTTCATTTATTTTCTGATTTTGTATGACAAATCAAATATGAAAACAAATGCATATGATGTATGTTGTTTAAGTTAATTCATATGAGTTTGTATATATGATATATGGACATAAATCATCTAAGATTTAAACATGAATTAAATCTGAATTTTAACATGATTAATTACAAATCTCATATCTAAAAAATAAGTTTTAAGAACTGAAACTTTGTAGTTAGTATGTAATTAAGAATAATGCAATGATCTGAATTTTCATAAGCTTACACTTAATTAAGAATTAAGTGATGATGAAAACCTAGATCTAGAATTGTGAACTCAATTCAATGACATTGCATAATTCATGTGGCATTTGGGTTAGCTCAAATCAAGTTCTTAAGATTGGGTTAGACCTAGGGTTAGAATCAAACATGGTCCAATTAGAGTCAATTAATCAAATCTAATTAAGTAGTAACTAGATTAGGTCAAGAAAACTCTAGGTCAAATACAATAGTTGTAGATTGATCAATTCCATATCTTTGATCAGACCAAGAAGGAACTTGATTTAGGCTCCGTGGTTGAGCCCGAGTCATTAGGATGGTCAAAATTAAAATTGATTAACCAATCGGTGTCTAAAGTAAGTTTGGCAGACTCGACCGGTGGTTTTTAATTGGGAGCTACTCGCACTGATGCGTCTTTGTCGAGTTAATGGCATATCCCTTCCACCGATCTCACTTACCTGGCCGATTTGGTCAATCATTTTTGATTGGATCATTTAATGATTCGAGTTAATCCATGCCTGTAAAAAAAATCAGTTTGATTGATTTAGGTGCCTTCTTAACCGGTTTGAATCTAATTCTTTATAATCTGACTTGGTGAAGTCAGTAGGAGAATTTAGGTTAATGGGATCTTCTTATCTATCCTAATTTAATCTTCTAAAATTATTAGGTCCTTAAATTGAAATAGTTATGGGGATAACTAGGTCATAGCCTCCCATTAAGTTAGATGATAATGAGTCCAATATTTCGATAATCATTGGAGGCGCCACACGCCTGGTGCTTATCGGGCATTGAAATTGTCATTTGATATATGATGAGTTGAGTGTACCTTCAATAGGTGGCCAGGTGGGCCGAGCCACACTCGGGCTTGGTCATCTATTAGTTGATTACACGGAACCTTATCATTTAATGGTTGGACCTAACCAGAATCTTCGGTGGAGGCGCCACATGCCTGCCAAAGAGACTGGGGCAAAATTATCACTAGAAATTGTTTGGTGAAACAATTGGTTCAGAACCTACCTACCAATAGGTGCATATGGGTTGGCCGAGCCACACTCGGGCCCATATGCGAACAATTGGGTTCTAGTGCTCACTAAAGATTTAAGTGTCATTTTTCGAATTTAAGGTAGAGGCTACAAATTTGTATAAAATAGTAGGAGGATCTTTAGACTAAAGTCCAAGTATTTAGGATATTGTCAATTCATATACTGATAGCCGATTTTTTTTTTATGTAGAAATGGCCACTAGTTTGTCACTTCGTTCATTGTTGGATAATGACAAGTTGATTGGACCCAATTTCAATAACTGGCTTAGAAAACTTAAGATTGTGCTAGAGCATGAACGGATCCTTTATGTGATAATGGATCCAGCACCTGAGCAGCCTGCTGGTAATGCACGGGGTACGATCAGAGAAACTTATCAGAAGTAGCTCAATGACCGTATCACTATCCGATGCATTATGCTTGCTGCAATGAGCGACGAGTTCAGTCGCCGGTTCGAGAATGCCCAACCCGAAGAAATTGTTCAAGTATTGAACGAATCTTTTGGCACTCCCGACGACGTTGAAAGGCACAAGACTAGTTGTGCTATTTTCAGCGCACGGATGAAGGATGAGGCATCGGTGACTGATCATGTATTGTACATGATTGAGTTGATCGAGTGCCTGAGCACTCTCGATTTTTTTCTTCATGATCAATTTGGGAAAGATGCTATACTGAACTCTCTTTCTGGTTCGTACCGTCCATTTCTCACTAACTTTCATATGACGAAATCGGTAGTAAATTATCACCAATTGTTGGGTTTACTACAAACTTTTGAAAAGGATCACCAACTCCTAAAAGGATCGGTGAATTTAGTGGGAGGTTCATCCAAGGGTCGTGGTCCCTTTAAAAAAGGGAAGAAGAAAAACAAAAATCAAAAGAAAAAGGTGCATCGTGCTGAGCAAAGTTAGACTAAGAAGAAGAAGGCTGATCAGAGTAAAGCAGAGTGCTTCTACTGTAAGAAGCAAGGGCATGGAAGAGGAACTGTCATCAGTACATTGTCTCTCTTGACCCGAACAGGCCAAAGAAAAAGATGCAATCAGTTGCAGATCAAGGTACTTATATGATAACACCTTGTAATTTCTCAATATGCGATAATTCGACCTGGTATTGGATACCGGAAGTCCTTTTAATATTTGTAATTCGTTGCAGGGACTACAGGTCAGTGAGAGATTTGAAGAAAGCGAAAGATTCCTAAATGTTGGAGATGGAAGATTAGTTCCAGTTCTAGCTTTAGGAATTCTAAAACTTGTATTCAATTCTCAAATAATAGTCTTAAGTGACTGTCACTTTTGTCCTTTTTTTCTATTGAATATAATTTCTGTAGGCCTTTTGGCCATGAACGGTTATGAGATTTCAAAAAAAAAAATTATTGTGATATCATTATGAATGGTGTTACTGTAATGCATGGACAATTAAGTAATGGGATTTACATATTATCACAGCCTGTTCATGTAATGTACAAGTCCAATAAGCGTCCTAGAATAGATAATGTCACGGATGTCTACCTTTGGCATCATGGGCTAGGTCATATTAACAAGAACAGGATGAACAGGTTAAATAAAGAGAGAATCCTCAATGTTAATGATTGTGAATCATTAATAACCTGTGAATCATACCTTCTTGGTAAGATGTCCAAGTCACCTTTTACTGGAAAAGGTGAACGAGCCAATGATTTATTGACCCTAGTACATTCTGATGTATGTGGGCCAATGAGCACAAATGCTAGAGGCGGATATACATATTTCATTACTTTCACAGACGACCTTTCGAGGTATGGTTATGTCTATTTAATGAGACATAAATCTGAAGCATTTGAAATGTTCAAATTGTATCGTAATGAAGTAGAAAAACAAACTGGAAAGAGTATTAAAACTCTTCGATCAGATCGAGGGGGTGAATACCTTTCCAATGAGTTTTTGACGTATCTGGAAGAGAATGGGATTCTTTCCCAATGGACTCCTCCTGGTACACCGCAGTATAACGACATGTTAGAAAGGAGAAATCGAACTCTATTAGATATGATTCGATCCATGATGGGATTTGCTGATCTGCTCATATCCTTTTGGGGATATGCACTTGAGTCAGCCGGTTATATACTTAATAAGGTTCCAAGTAAATCTGTGAATAAAACATCACATGATATGTGGACGGGATGGAAACCGGTACTCTTTCACCTTAGGGTTTGGGGGTGTCCGGCGTACTTCAAACGTTTGAAGATAGACAAACTTGAACCCAAGTCCGACAAATGTTTCTTTGTCGGTTATCCTAAAGAAACTAAAGGATATTATTTCTACCTTGCTGAAGAACAAAAGTTGTTCGTAAGCAATAGAGCTATTTTCTTAGAGAAAGAATTCCTTAGTGAAGGAACTAATAGATCTAATATTGAACTTAGGAAAGTTCAACATGTAAAAGATCCGACACCATCCACTGAACCAATTGAGTCGGATTTGATTAGATCAGATCTAGAACCCATCTTAGATGTACCATTAAGGCGATCAGGTAGAGTACCACGTCAGCCGGACAGATACTATGATTTCTTGGTCTGGGACGGAGATTCTGTCGAACTTGATGAAAACGATGAGGATCCGATCACCTATATGGATGCAATGCAGAGGTATGACTCTGATGCATGGCTTGGAGCCATGCAATCCGAAATAAAATCCATGAAGGTCAATAATGTATGGACATTAGTTGACCCACCCGAAGGGATTAAACCCATAGGGTGTAAGTGGATTTTCAAAAGAAAACGGGGCGCAGACGGAAAGGTAGAGAACTATAAAGCCCGTCTGGTTGCCAAAGGATATCGTCAGCATTATGGTATTGACTATGACGAGACGTTTTCTCCTGTGGCAATGCTCAAATCCATTCAGATTATGCTTGCGATAGCAACACACTTAGATTATGAAATCTGGCAAATGGATGTAAAGACCGCTTTTCTAAATGGAGATTTAGAAGAGGAGGTGTATATGATGCAACCTGAATGTTTTATATCTACATATGAGTCTAAGGTGTGCAGGCTTCAAAAATCCATTAAAGTAAGCTTCACGGAGTTGGAACATACGATTTGATAAGGTGATCAAATCGTATGGCTTCATTAAGAATGAAGAGAAACTTTACATTTATAAATGGGCAAATGGTTTAGTTATTATATTTTTTTGTTTTGTATGTGGATGACATTCTTCTAATCGGAAATGACATTCCTGCATTATATTGAATAAATATTTGGCTATCATCTCAATTTGCCATGAAAGATTTGGGAGAAGTATCTTACATCCTAGGGATGAAGATTTATAGAGATAGATCTAGAAAATTGCTTGGATTATCCCAATCCACATATATTGATACTATACTGAAGAGGTTCAGTATGATTAATTCTAAGAAAGGCTATCTTCCGATGGGCCATGAAATTAACCTCTCTAAGAGGGATTGTCCGACAACCCCTCAAGAAAGAGAGAGTATGGATAGAATTCCATATGCTTCGGCAGTGGGATCTATAATGTATGCCATAACATGTACTAGACCAGACGTGGCATACTCACTAGGAGTAGTGAGCAGATACCAGTTTGATCCAGGTAGCAACCACTGGAAGGTTGTAAAAACCATCCTTAAGTATTTGAGAAATATTAAAGACCAGTGGCTTGTCTACGTTGATTCTGACTTAAAACTTGAGGGATATACCGATTGAAGTTTTCAGTCAGATTAAGATGATAGTAAGAGCGTGTCGGGATATATCTTTACTCTTAAGGTGGGGCCATCTACTGGAAGAGTTCCAAGTAGCATACAGTGGCAGATTCTACATGTGAAGCAGAATACATCGCAGCATCTGATGCTGCCAAAGAAGCTGTATGGTTGCGGAAGTTCATCACTGAGCTTGGAGTGACACCCTCCATTGATGGTCCAGTGACTGCATTTTGTAACAACACGGGAGCCATATCTCAAGCAAGAGAACCCAAAGCACATCAGCGGACCAAGCATATTCTACGTCGTTACCACCTGGTTCGAGAGATCGTCGAACGAGGTGACATTGATCTTCAGAATATTGATTCAAAAGAAAATATGGCTGACCCATTTACCAAAGTCCTCAGCATAAAGAGATCAACGAACACAAGTCGAAGATGGGTATTAGATACTGTACCGATTGGCTTTAGGCTAAGTGGGAGTTGTTGGAAATTGTATCCTAAATGTCAATCGTCAACATGTTGATGATTGAATTTTGTAAATGAATTGATAAATTAATAAAGTGTTATTTGGCATTATTCATCATTTCATTGTACATCTTCAAATGAACTTTTATATGATGAAGTCCTTAGGACTTGTTTTATGATAAAGGAGGATTTATCTTCAAGTTTTTAAAACTATTCGCGATCAAATAATATGCTGTTACTAGGACGACAGCATTATCGAGATTAGGTCGTTATGTGACATATACGTTGGTTGTCCTCTTAACCAAAGAGTGTGGAGATACTGATATGTCACATAGATGAAGTGTAGGAGTACATTTCACTGAACGTGATCAATTTCGGAACGCTCTACTATCAAGAGATGTTCCGAGTTGATATGGGTATAAGTTTGGCCCTTTGATCTGAGACCGCAACCTGTGACTAGCAAGCAACTCACTGTACTTTGGTATCGGACTACCTGAATTTCTAATTCAGTGATGGAAGGAGTCAAGTACTTGCGTAGTCAGTTGTGAGTCAAGATGGAATTGACCCCTCCTGAAAGTAGGAGATAATGCCTTGTGTTCAATTTAGCAAAAACCTTGGCCACGGTAATCCTTGCAAGGAGTCACAGGATTTCTAAAGTTGAATCACATCATGGATGCATTTATTATAGAGTTGACAGAACTCTGAAGTCATCCTGGCATTTAGGAGTCATAGGAATAAATTATACGGTAACCGTAGTCCAAGGATTCTTGAATGTTGCTTTGCAATCATTCGGCCTATCCGGACGTCGAGTACCATTGCTAGATGGTCATTTCGATTAGTACAAAAAGTTGTTCTTGTGCTACCAGCTTAGGTTTGAACCTATGGGGTCACACGCATATAAGTTTCTAGGTTGATCAAATGGCTGATTGATGATTAAAAATCATTCAGGGGTAATTTGGTCAATTCGATTGACAAATTATCCTATGCAAAAGTTGCATTAAAATAATTATTGAATTATTAGAGGGTTAATTAGTAATTGGATTACTAATAAATTTAATTTGATTGAATTATTGGATTTTAATTAAGCCAAATTAAATTAGATTCAATTTGGGCTAAATTAGGGTTTGACCTAATTCGATTGGATTCGACCCGAGCCGATTGGGCATAACCTAATTGATCGGACTTGACCCAATTGGATTGGAATTGACTCAAGTCAATTAAGAGTCCCTATTTGATGAGGATTAAGAGTCCAAAAAATCAGAATTTATTATGGAGAAGAATTCCTAAAATTTAGGACCCTAGCTTTCTTTCTTGGAGAAGAAAAATACCTCATCCTTATCCCTAAAAGCAGTGGTGCCTATCCTCTTTATTTTTGGTCAATTTTTGGTGCAAGGAAAGAGGAGGCGTGGGGCTATTTTGCAGAAAAATATGGCCCTTCAAATCTTCCTAAAAAGATAGGAATCAAATCCCTAATTTGTAGGGACTGTATGATGCATCAAGCAGGGTGGCGTATAGCTAAAGATTGGGGTGCAATAATCTCCTGATTTTTAGGGATTCTTGGCACAAGATTAAAAGAGAATTTGTTCATCTCTTAGCTTCCGATTCACCAGAATTTTTTGAGAATTTTATCAGCCAAATTCGTTGGCCAAAAGAGGTGTGAGGCATGGGGGGTCTTGTGGCTATAAAAGGACCCCCACACTTAGGATTTACTGAGATGGTCTTTAGAAAGGGTTCTAAATTCTAAAAAAATTCTGAGAGCCAGCCACCTTCTCTCCTCCTTCTTCTCCTTCATCTTCATCCTTCATCCTCTCGAAGAAGAATCAAAAGTTAAGTGCTTTGAGGGAGAAAAGTTCAGCCACTGCAGTATCTCTGCACGAGCTAGCACTCCTGCAGTTGTGGATCTTCCTAGAGCTTTGCGTGGACTATCTGTAGAGTCCGGACACATGTGCGGATATACAAGGTGATCAAGGCATCATCAAATTCTCAAAGCAAAAAGGTATGAGATCTGATCTTATTAAAAATTAAAATTAGAAATCAACTAGGTTGCTGAAATTCTGCATGACTACATGTTAGACATAGAATCATGCCTACTTGTTTAGGATAAATGTTTAAAGTTCTGGATCTATTTTTATTATATAGATAAGATCTCTAGCATGCATAGGAATTAAATAGTTTAATTCATGCTTTTGCTGTAAAATTTTTAAAAATATATGCATGCGACCACCAGGGTTTCCAACAATCTTCACCAGCTTGATGTCAATAACGCTTTCCTACATGGTGATCTGAATGAAGAAATCTATATGAAAATTCCTCCTGGCTTTACTGGAGAGGGGGAAGTATAAAGTTTGCAAATTAAATAAATCCCTTTATGGTTTGAAACAAGCTTCTAGGCAATGATTCTTCAAACTTTCTGAATTTCTCTTAGCTATTGGTTTTAAGCAGTCCAAGGCTGATTACACCTTGTTCACAAAACCGCATAGTTCAACATTCATGGCACTTCTGGTGTATGTCGATGATATCATTTTGGCTAGTATTGATCTTGCTGCCATTACTGATCTTAAGGTTGCAATTGGTCAGAAGTTCAAAATCAAAGATTTGGATGAGCTCAAATATTTTTTGGGACTTGAAGTTGCAAGGTCTACTAATAGAATTTCAGTCTGTCAGTGCAAATTCACCCTTGATCTACTTTCAGACATGGGTTTTCTTGGTGCTAAACCATCTAAAACCCCCATTGAGCAGAATTTAAAGCTGACTAAGGATGAAGGCTTGCCTCTTGCTAATCCTACTGAATATAGGTGCCTCATTGGGAAACTTCTGTATCTCACTATCACTAGACCTGATCTATCCTACTCTTTGCAAGTTCTAAGCCAATTCATGGACAAGCCTCATCAGTCTCATCTCACTGCAGCCCATCGTGTGCTACGATATCCTAAGGCTACTCCTGGACAGGGTCTATTCTTTCCATCTTCCTCTGAATTAAGTATCAAGGCTTACTCTGATTCAGATTGGGTTGTGTTGTGGGATGGGGTTCCGAACTTTAGTCCCACATCGGCTAATCAGCAGAAAGGTCTGTGCCTTATAATGAGGAGGCCTAAAACCTTTCCTCACGAGGGCCCTTTTGTGGGACAAAACCATGAGGGACGCCCAAGCCCCCTGTACGAGCTCCGCGCCTGCAAGTGGGTGCGCACCCTGTGCGAGCTCCGCGCCCGCGGGGCCCAGAGCGGGCAATATCTCGGGAGGGACGCAGCCGCTTTCCCTCTAGGCCAGTGTGCAGACTGTTGCCGGGATGAAATTCTGCAACAGATGGCGCTAGAAGGAGGGCCTCGGCCAGCACAGACCTTTCCGCTGGGGGGGCTGTGTTGTGGGATGGAGTTCCGAACTTTAGTCCCACGTCGGCTAATCAGCGGAAAGGTCTATGCCTTATAATGAGGAGGCCTAAAACCTTTCCTCACGAGGGCCCCTCTACGGAGGGACAAAATCATGCGAGATGGATGGGTGGCTCCCTATAAGGGTTACGATCCTCGATCCCCAAAGCGGACAATACCATATTCGCTCTGAGCTGAGCTATTCTAGCACTCTCTCATCAACGAGGGCCTTTTTGTGGGACAAAACTGTGAGGGACGCCCAAGACCCCTGTACGAGCTCCGCACCTGTAGGTGGGTGCACACCCCGTGCGAGCTCCGCGCCCGCGGGGCCTAGAGTAGACAATACCTCGGGAGGGATGCAGCCGCTTTCCCTGCTCGGCTAGTGTGCGGACTGTTGCCGGGGTGAAAATTCCGCAACAGGTTGGTTGCCCAGAAACACGGAGGTCCCTTACAGGTTACTATGTATTCCTCGGTGACTCCTTGATTTCATGGAAATCAAAAAAACAGTCGACCGTGTCACGATCCTTGGCAGAGGCAGAGTATCGGGCAATGGCTGATACTGCTTGTGAGATAATGTGGATTAAGTACATTCTAACTGATCTTATGGTTCCACACTCCAAGCCTGCTTTACTATTTTGTGACAATAAAGAAGCCTTATCCATAGCCACTAATCCAGTTTATCATGGAAGAACTAAGCATATTGAATTGGATTGTCATTTGATTCGAGAGAAAGTCCAGTTGGGGATCATTCACATATTGCCTGTCCGCTCTCAATATCAATTAGCAGACATTCTCACTAAAGCACTTAACTCTTCTCAGTTTATTTTCTTTTTGTCCAAGATGAGCATTCACAATATTTACTGCTCATCTTGAGGGGGAGTCTTGAAACACAGCTGCTGATACACCTCTGATACGGTTGCTGAACTCAACCTGGGCTGAGATAAAACTCCACCAAAGCTTCACTGATTTCACTGATATGCTGACTGATACGCCACCGATACGTTGACTCACATGCTGATGAGGATTGGTGTGAAGAGATGGAGCTGAGCTGGAGCTGAGGAGGAAGCTTAACTATTAACCAAATTCAGTTAATCAGTTCAATTGATAACTGAATTCAGCTGAATCCAGTTGTACTAGTTAAGTTAGTTTCAGACTTACTTATAAATAGATATACTCATGATGTATTTGGTGAACTTCCGGTAAGAAATAAAGTTAGTCTTCCTCCATCTATTCTTCTCCCCTCTCTGTTCAAAGTTTCAGTCTTTTGTCATAGAACACCAAAACCAATAGAATTATCAGACTAAAACCTTCTAGTCAAATATCAACAAATCGGATCTCCGTAAAATTTGAACGAACAACAAATTATATGTCATTAGTCATATCTCTCCAGAATATCAAACGCAACAGTCAGAAGAAGGATGGCATAATCTAGGAGTTTGGGGTTTTGAGGGGGTTTAGGGTTTACGAGACCAAGGGAATTGAGGGAGATTTGGGGTTTGGATAGGGTACCTGAACCCAATTAGAGGCGGAATTGGAGCCACTGGAGATGGCTTTGGATTGGAGGACCGCAGAGATCGCTATGGATTCGAGAGAGACCGGTGAAACAGTGGAGATGATGAAAATTCTATGTTGACCCCTACGTATTCAGGAACGAACTTCGGTGTCGCTCATTGGAAGGTGGGGACTTTTTCGAGAGCAAAAATCTTACAGGCGGTGGGGCTAAAATGGGATCGGACATCAGATTCTAGCATATTCACATCTATATTTATTTTATTTGATAAATATAAATATTAGTCAGTTATAAAAATTTATATCTATATTTATTTTAAACAGATATAAATACAAATCCGGTACTAAAAATATAGTTATAAATGCGGATATAAATTGAATAATTAAACTTTATGACCACATAATCAAAGATATTACTAAGTATATGATAAATCAAGTTAAGTAGAATGTTTGAGGAGTTCAACCCCTAGTGCTCAAGGATGGCATGAATCTCATGGTAATGGTAACCAAGGATGGAGAGTAGAAGAGAGATATATTATATATGGGTCCCTAAATAGGGAGTTAATTATAAAGAGGACCTTGCGACCCCAATATGAATATATCATAATAGTTACCTATTGACTCTTAATAAGTCACTTAAAACATTTACTAGTTCTTAACTACTAACTTCTTGTAAACTTAGCAAGCTCTGATAACTTTATATATTAAGTTATTGACAAAAAAATTATATACTTATCCGTAACTTGATATCTATTTCATAATTAAATTCTAGACTTCAAGTTTCCAACTTAACCTACACTATTTTAAAAAGAGCATTGCACTACAAGAATATTGGGCATTAGCGAAGCATTTTTTGGCCTTTAGCGACGCTTTTAAGCGTCGCTAAAAACCATTCCGACGCTTTTCTAAGCGTCGATAAAGCGTCGCCTATGCTACAGTGGAGAAAATATTTTCCGACGCTTCCAAAAGCGTCGAAAATTAGCGATGCTTTACCGACGCTTTTTAGCATCGGCAAAACTTGTTCTAACGATACTTTAAAGCGTCGTTATAATTAATTTTTTTAAAAAATAAAAAAAAATTGAATTATTATCTGTGGCATAATAATTCCTCTCCTCCGCCGGCGGCGGCGGAGGCGGCTTCCCTTCCGACTCCCCTGACGCCTCCGTCGCCAGCTCCTTCGAGTTCGAATTCTCCGCCCGATTCTCCTCCGCCGCCGCCTTCGCCACCGGATCCATGACCTCCGCCGACGAGCTCTTCCTTAACGGCCAGATCCGCCCCATGAAGCTCTACTCCCACCTCCAGCGGCCCCAGGTCCTCGCCCCCCTCCTCGATCTCAACGAAGAAGAAGATGACGATGACGAATCCGAGCATCACCCGCCGGAAATAGCCACGAGGGGGCGGGATCTGAAGCTCCGGAGCCGATCGATTCACTGGAGGGCCAGATCTCATTCCCCGCTTCGGAACGCGCCACTCCATTGGCAAATGGAGGTCGAAGAACGAGAGGATAGAGCGAAAGATGTAGAGCCGGTTCCAGATCCGAAGTAGATCGAGGCGGAGGCGGCCACTCTATCCGTCTTGGCTTCGTCCTGCCGGTCCTTCTCCACGTCCTCCTCCTCCTCCTCCTCTGGAAGAACCTCCAAGAAGAGGATCTTCCTCAAAGATCTCCTCTATAGAAGCAAGAGCGAGGGAAGAGAGAGAGGAAACACCAAAGAGAAGTTTTGGCACTCGATCTCTTTCTCCCAATCCAAATCCAAGTCCAAACCTCCGCCGCCGATTCCTCCTCCCTCCGCCTCGGCCGCCGCTGCTGCCGACTCCTCTTCTTCTGCCAATCCTCCGCCTGCCGCCACGATCTCGGGGGCGGAGAAGGCGAAATCGAAGGATCCATCGCCACCGGTCGGCTGGTCTTCAAAGAGAATGGCGGCGAAGCCGGTGAACTGGGTGGGGCGGCGGAGGGCGCCAGCACTGTCTCCGCACGAGCGGCACTACACGGCGAACCGGGCGCAGGCGGAGGAGATGCAGCGGAAGACGTTCTTGCCTTACCGCCAGGGCCTGCTCGGCTGCCTGGGCTTCACTTCCTGCAGCTATGGCGCCATTAACGGCATCGCCCGTACCCTTCACCCCGTCTCTTCCAAGTAAGCCACAGATTCATGCCGCAGATTTTTACAACGAAGCTTTGTAAAGCATCGTGGGAAAAAAAAATTAGGTGACTGGGTTGTAAGGCTTCCGACGACGCTTTTGAGCGTCGTAGCATTCTGACGACGCTCAAAAGCGTCGTCTAATCTAATTTTTTCCACCCCTACTATAACGCGTCGGCAACCTTGCACGGGGTGCCCAATTTTCCGACGCTTTTTTCTTGCGTCGGTGGGTAAGAGTCGGCAAAACCCCTTTTTGTTGTAGTGTTGGGACTCTATGAATCGGTCAAAACTATCCTGAAATGGAATATATTAATCAGTTCAAAGAAAACTTTATTATCCAATCACTATACACATGGATGTTTTCAAAACTCAAATTACATATAGGGACCCTTTCCCAAGTTTCGTAATACCAATTTTCGTACCCATACAACACCATGGTGGTACAAAATTGGCATGGGTTGGTATCATCGAGTCGATATATGCACCACCCCCAAGCCCCACATTTTAGCAAAATGTATTGTACATTCTTCCAATTAACATGAGGACCAATCAACCAATACGACGACTGCCCTCTCCCCACATAGAAATGAAAAGAGGATCTTCCATTTTGTCTGCATGAGAATACCTTTTAAATATAAAAAAATAATCGACTATCTCATGAGGGAGGTGTAAAACTGAGAAAGCAGAATTTCAAGAAATGTATCCTACAATATTATTGCACGGATAGGATATGAAATATCTAGAGTATTGGAGACAAGAAGAGATGATGAAATTAATTGATAGAAGTGGAATTCATTACCTCCATCCATTATCTAGAATAGTTGGCGAATGTAGTACTGGTTAGTAGCAAAAATGGAGGGAATAGGGTATGCATGGATTTCGAAGATTCAAACAAATTGATTGGGACTTTAGTGCTATACAAGATATCTTTTCCATTATAAGCCTTAGTGGAAGTAAAGGTGGAGGAAGTTCATTTTGGATTGAGAAATTAACGTTTTGGTGTTTAACCTATAATCTTGATTGAAACTTCATTCATGATTAGGACTAGGGGTGCAAATTTGCTGAGCAGCTCGCGAGCCTCTCGAGCTTGACTCGACTATTACCAAGCTCGAGTCGACTTCAAGTAGCTCAAATAGTTTTTCGAATCGAGCTGTAGTTGCAAAATACTTGGCTTAAATGCTCAGAGCCTAGTTGAGTATATATATTTTTAATAATATTATATTTTATTTATAATATATATTATTAATTTATATTTAAATCTTATATTCTATCTTAACCATATTTTTTAAATCATGACCAAGGCTTGAATTCGAGCTCAAGTATGGATCGGTTGATATTTGAGTAGAGTTGAGTCAAGTTTGAGTATCATTTTGTTTGATCCAGTTGAGTTCAAATTTAGATATTAAGGCTTGATCAATTTCAAATTGAGTTTCAAGCTCGAGTAGTTAGAATTGAGTCGAGCTAGAGCCTCTGGCTATTTGATTTAGCTCGATTGCACCCCTAATTATCACCTAGCACCAATATCCAATGATGGGGCCTGATAACAATACCACTATAGTGATTAAAAATAGTGTTATGACTAACAAAAATAGTAGAGCATGAGTAGCATAAGTATACCTAGCGCAATAACCTACCAACACTCAGCATAGTGAACCTTACTCTCTCCTTTTTAGTCCCATTCATAAAACTAAATCTTACATAATCTCTTTCTCCCCTTTTGTTCTATTCATATCTCCACAGACTAATCTCACGTCCTCTCTTTCATATACATAATCTCATGCCTAGCTCTTTCATGCATAGATCTCAGCGTATGCCAAGCCAAGCTAGGTCCGAGACAATTGGCTGATATCCATAGAATTTTGTCACACTTTAGCCCATCCAAGCCCAGCTTCAAACCTGAAATTCAAAGCTCGATAATGATTTTGGTTCGATAGAGACTCCTAAGAAAAACTGAGATTTGAATGGGAGAAGATACTTAAGTGATTTTGGAGGCCCTTCTCCAACCATGGCCTCTCTTTCTCTCTCTCTAAAAGTGAAGATCTTTCTCAACCTTTTTATAAATTTAGTCCTATTCATTATATTTTTGTAAAATATAATCTTTTATTTATGTGAAACCAATGCCTTTTTTTCAAATTAAAAAAGTCATTTTTATTTCTTTGAAATAACAAATCCTTTAGTTTTTAAATTTTAGTAGAAAATGCTTTTCAATTATCTTCAATTTTATTTAATATATTTCAATTTATATTAAAAGTTTATAATTTGTTTTCCTTTTATAATTTTTACTTCAAATATCCTCATTTTATTTAATTAATTGTTTCTTCCTATTTATATTGTAATTTGATATTTTCATTGAACTGTTCTAATTCTCATACTCTTAAGTTTTTTTGTATTATGGATGACCTTGGAAATTCTGTTTTTAGAATTAGTTTAACCTAAAATAAGGTAATATCTGATCCGATCGGAGAGAAGAAGGATTTTCATCAACCTGCTTAACTCGAATCTCTCAACAATAAAAAACGAGAAGAAGATGGAGGAATCTCAACAGTAGGGCTTTAATTCGCATTTTCTTTCATTGATCCCTTTATCTCTTAAACTGAGGTACGTAGCCCCCATTTATAATACTAGTGAGGGTTCTCCTTTCACAATTTGGGTTAGATTTTTCTTCTAATTCGAATAAGACTAGATATCTTAAAATAAATATGATTATAAAAATATTTTAAAAAAATAAAATTTTTTGAAGAGGTAGATTTCTTGTTTTATATTAACTCTGCTTTCTATCGCTTTGCCTGATTCTTCTTGGATAGAGAGCTACGCCTATCAAAGTCTTACCCAAAAAGAATACTTTTAGTTTGATCAGTCTGTTTCAGGGTCTAAACGATGGAATTTTAACTCGATTCAATCTTCTAAGGGGTTGGCCCAAAGTTGTAGAACTTTAAAAGATACCCAATTTTTTAAAAGAGATCATCTTAATTGGGCATCATATGACCAAGTTATGACCTCTACAAGTTTGCATAGAACTCCGCTTCCGATGTGGCAGATTTTGCTTCTGAATCCTGTCCAGCCCTGCTCGTAGTGGCCAAAGACATCGAGTCTAACGATCCTTCTGAATATCTGTACGTAGTGGTCAAAGTATTCCACATTGAGTTTGGTGATTTTCTTGGATACTCATAGTGGCCAAAGCGATCCCCATCAAATTTGTTGATTCTCTTAAATACTCGAGCATTAGTCAAAATAGTTCAAATCGAGTCTTGATGATTTTTCTAGATCAATATTGTCAGTCTTATCTCATGTGACTACTAGCCTGCAACATTTTTCCCTTGCTTTTACTAAACAAAACCCCCTTTTTCGTAAAAATTTTGAACAAGACTTTATTAACAATATTTGCATCAAAACGGTACCTTGAATTAACTAAGTGTTTAGTGGATCTTTAAGGAGGTACAGAAGGACGTGTTTAAGTGGAGCTTTATACAGCGGGAGGGGTGGGGGTAGGGATGGGACCCCGAGAGAGCGAGCGAGCGAGCGAGAGAGAGAGATCTCACGAGGTATCAATTCACGAACTCATATTATGTACACTGCCTGGCTATTATTCAAGAAGAAGAAGAGAGAATATTTATCTTACACGGCCTGCTGACTATTTATTTGCAGTACAGTTCGACGTAGTAGATACAAGCATCAAACTTCTGTTGCCATACTTTTCTAGACCTAGAACCGTCAAGCACCCATGCACGCAATAAGAACCTATGCATGATAACAAAGCCCTTCATCTCTAGTTGTTGGAACCATGTGTACTCTCTTTCTTACCACCATCCGCACCACCCCATGGCATGTTGCCAGGGCTGCTGATCACATAATTGTTATCCTTATCTCTTGGAATTTCATGGTGGTTGCTAACAGTGGTCCCAGGGTAAACTGTCTCAGCTTGGCCTCCTGCATCGGTTTCTTCCATCAACAATTTCCGAGGCATCACCATGCATGAGCTCAACGTAACCATTCCAAGAAGAATAATGAAGACCAACTTCATCCTTTCAATCTGATTACTGCTGCAAGAACATGAAAAAGTAATCTCAATATTCTATAATCACAGGTGTTTAAAGGGATATATAACATAGGATTCAAAATCAAAACATACTACAAATAATAACTTAATACCCAAACTTAAAAGAGAATACGAAGACTTCTGTCGGGAGTTGTTGGGTTAGCAAGTGCAGTTATGCTATTTATAGATCTTAGAGTGGTAGAGCTGAGGCACTGGCAGTTGAAATTGGTTTAAAGCATCTGATTATGGATTCTCCACCAATATGAGACAACACCCAGTGGGGGGCATATATATCCTCATCAAATGATGCGTTAATGGAAAATTTTCATCCAGATTAGGAGCCTATGTGGAGGGTTGGTTGTGGCTATAGTAGGCATTGTAAACTAGCATTATCACCGAAATTCAACCTTCTATAGTTTGCAACTAATCTTTTATTACGAGTATGTCTTAAATTTTAAGTACCTATTTCTTGAATTTTTAGTAATGTTATACCATGATTTCAGAAATAAAACTGAACATACTAGGTAAACTAAGTTGAAGTCCTTTAATGTGATGAGAGAACAAATATGCTATGGGAATTGTATCACAACCCAAGACCTTACCTAAAAATGTTACTTCAAGTATTTGGTTCCTTAGCCTTATATAACTATTTAAGATTTATCTAGTGCATAATCAATGTAAGACTAAATGCACGCTCGCACATATCCTCACAAATTGATATAGAGCATTTTTACTTCAGGAGCCAGTTGCTTCCAAGGCTAATGAAATAAGTGACAATACTGTTCATGTTTGGTCTAGGGTATCCTTCACACGTTTTGAAGCACTAGCATATAACTTTTTTTGATGCAAATTAATATGAAGGATTTCCCATGTGAGTAAAAGGTAACTTTTCAAAAGAATGATGAAGCTTCCATTGTAGATGTATATCTTGAAGCACATATTCTAGCCAAGTCTTGCAAATACTAATTACAGTGGCATCGTGACTTATGAATTTCATCTTATCAGTTTTAGTTTTTGGAATTCATTAATAACACATGGAAAGACCACCACCCATTATCATGCTTGGGCTCACTCAGAACATTTGATGGAGAACACTAAATAAATGAATGGGATATCATATCAACAGATCTACTTTGTTCAGCAAGGGCATGCACAATGTCGAATTGATTATCCCCGAAATCACTTCTTGTGCATGACAAAATAAAAATCAAGCAAATGATTCAAAAAAATATTCAAATTCTAGACCTACTTGACTAGTTATTAGAAGATCTATACAGAGGAATCGTGCATTTTTCACCCAGTTGAACAAGTTTTTGTTTTCATTAAACATGGAGTCAGATATGTTTATTTAACAACTTCAGCAAGACATTGGGAGCAGATTAGTGATGTCTTCGCATCAATGCCGCTAGTCTATTCAACATAAATAATGTCTATCATATTTTAATACCCATAGAAATTAACTAATAGAATCTTATATATAGGAGTTGAAGAAACCAAAAGGACTCCTCAGAATTTAACTTGGTCTTTACATTTTTCCTACATGGCACATCTAGCTACTGGCTGCCTTTCTCCTTGTATCCCAGATTCCATTTTCTTTTTTTTTTTAGCAATACAATAGAATTCTTTTCTGGTTTATATGCACTGCAGCTACTTGAATATATAGCAAGTGAATTACCACCCCCCTGTGCTGTGGAACTATGTTACAACTGAACACATACAAATCATAGTATCCATGAATCTAGTTTATGTGTTAGTGCACAACAATATTCCTAGTCCCATTTATTTTTCTCAAGAAGTATTCAAGCATTCAACCATAAGAAATCTGGACTTCTGTTTACTCCGGCAGGTTCAAGCAGCCAATAACATAAGTCATAAAAAATGCACAACAAATGCCTGTTTAATTTCTTTATTATCAAGATGTAATATCACTTATCGAAGGAACTATAGACTTAATGTTTATCATGCTCCATATTTAACCTAATGTGGTTATTGCACCACTATAACAAAAGCCACTATTTAAATGTTACTATTGTATGAAACAATAGGCTATTGCATTACCAAAAAAAACTTTAACATATCTTTTCTGACTAAATTGCCTCTTTTCTCCATTTTTAATGCTATAGTAAACATTCTTAGTGGTAGAGCTTATTATTCTTTCATTCATCATGTCATGTTATCTAGTGTTAACCTAGTAATAGCATAGCTAATGTAAGCCTCATGTCAATAAGCATAATCTTGAATTAAGAAATTATTGTTATGCGAGAAGCACAATCTCTTATGCTCTTGGTAAAGAGTAAAATATATCTTAATATGATAATAAAATTTAGAACACAAAAATTACCTTAAAAATAGAAAAAAATAGATATCCAACATAGTGAACACTTGGAATGGAGATAATTTCTTCCATAATCCTTGAATTCTTCTTAAACAGAAATGAAATTTTAAATTTGAAAAAAATCATGTGAGACATTAAATTTTAATCATATTTAAACTAACATGGTTATTGTACCACTATATCAAAAGCCACTATAAAAAAGTTACTATTGTATGAAACAACAGGCTATTACATTATCAAAAAAACTTTAAAATTTCTTTTTTGACTAAATTGTCTCTTTTCTCCATTTTTAATGCCATAGTACACATTCTTAGTGGCATAGCTTATTATTCTTTTATTCATCATGTCATGTTAGCTAGTGTTAACCTACTAATAGCATAGCTAATGTAAGCCTCATGTCAATAAGCATAATCTTGAATTGAGAAATTACTGTTATACGAGAAGCACAATCTCTTATGCTCTTGGTAAAGAGTAAAATATATCTTAACATGATAATAAAATATAGAACACAAAAATTACATTAAGAATAGAAAAAAAACTAGACATCCTATATAGTGAACACTTGGAATGGAGATAATTTCTTCCATAATCCTTGGATTCTACTTAAACAGAAATAAAATCTGAAGTTAGAAAAGAATCATGTGAGACATTAAATTTTAATATACCAATTAAAAAAATTATCCTAGATATAATTTAATTAAATGATGCATTAAATTATGATTAGTTATCTTTTGTAATTATGTGTTTCCGAATTAAATATTTTAAAATAGAAAAGTTTAAAGAAATCATTTATGGAGGCTTTATTAATATGATATGTATAAATTTTATCAATTGCATGATTAATTGGTTAACTATAAAGTTATCTAGACTTTTTATTGGTCTCCAACATACTCAATTGTTGCCATAATGATCACCCACTTAGACCACCATAGTACCCATGACGAAAAAGTATATAGAGTACTAGTATAGAAAAATTTGTCTATAAATCAGTCTTTCTAAACGTAAAATCTGTACATCAAACTCTCCTCCAAAATCATTGAGTATTTTCTCAAACTCCTTCACCAACCTATATTGATTCAATATATTTTAGATCTCTTGTTGTTACCAATTTTTTTTTGATGAAATTGCAGGTAAACCATGAAGATCTTACTCTTACTTTACATGAGTTTTATTATGAGTATGGTTGTTTTGGAAATATATGCAAGGGATGCAAATTATAGGAGCTCAAAGCGTGCTCCATATGAAAGAATGGAAGAGAAGGTGCATCAACTTCCAAGAGATTCAAATCTTGATTTGCAGATAAGTGGAAGAATTGGTTACAAAAACAAGTTTTACATCAAAAGGCTCGTCAAGGAAATAGTCGGCGCCAAATTGCCTAATGATCAACATATACTGGAAGATGGAAGCAAGATGAACTACAAGATGAATGATGCAATCATCAACATAGACAGGAAAGATAACCATGGTCCTCTTTTGAACTCCTTAAAAACTACCTCTAGCCATTCTCGCAGTCCTAAATGTGAAATGAATCCTTGTCCAAAAAAGGCTTCTTGCTGTCCTCTCCATCTAGTTGATCAAAATATCCCATAGTCTGCATTTACAACTAAAAAATAATATCAAACCTAGAGTCCCTACTTATGAAGTGGAAACAATATTCCAACTAGATATGTAGAAATTAGCATCCACTTTTCGTATCTAATATGCTATGTCATGGTATAGACTTTGTATAATGTATCAGGAGATATGATGAAATAAATTTCATAGCTTACTATGTTTGTATGTTCTATAATAAAATTACTTATTGTGTTCAATACTTTGTTTTATATATCAGGAGATATGATGAAATAAATTTCATAGCTTACTATGTTTGTGTATGTTCTATAATAAAATTACTTATTATGCACAATTTATATTATCATTTAATTTATTATACTTATAAGATTGAAGAAATTTCACAATTGTACGGAAAACAAATCCATGAGAATATGATTATATGCATATTTTGGTTGATCTATAACTAATACTTTAATTTATTTTTTTGCCTCGATTTTTGCTCAATGATTTTATTTTATGACCATATAATAAAAATGAGTTTTTCCTTCCTTAAAATAGCTCTCTCTCTAATAAAATATCTCTTCTATATCGTATTTCCCATGAGAAAATCTTTTATAACGTTTCAAAAACAAAATGATACATGTTTTAAGAATATATATTGTCATATGATAAATTATAGTAAGAAGACAATTCATATTTATCTAAGTGATGAGAAAACTAATTTAATGAAAACAAGTTTTTAAAAAATATTTTTTTGTTTAAAATCATTATTGTTCATAAAATAACCTAGTGCATGGGGATGCTATAATGATATTTAACACATATAGGATATAGAATGAGAATATGAAATCATTATTTATATTTTTTACAACTGCTGAAAACAAATGAGTAAAAATTATCATTACATTCAAATATCTATTTTTTTTTTTTGCTTATCAAACATACGCATTAATTTCTTAGGAGCAATTTTTTTGTGTCTAGTAGTTTATTCAAAATACTGAAAATTTTATAATTAATCTTAAAAGTAGTGAAGCACTTGTGTCATTAATGTTATTTAGCAATGTGCATGGGAATATCATTACACGATAAGTTGATATAATCAATAAAAGTGGATTCTTATAATGATATGCTGAATTCATTCTTATATGATATATAAAAGTGGATTCTTTTATCTTTCTCTTCTCGTTTACTTTCTATTCTATACATCTTTTTTGATATATACTTCCCTTTCATCCATTTTTATGTTCTTAAAGAAGCAAATTAGACTTTGCTAAATGTTTTCCAAAAAGAACAAAAATTTTATTCTTACTCACAATAGTACAAACTTGGGATATGCTTTGGTGTCCTTTTTTTATTTTTAGCTATTACTTTTCAATAAATTTAATTTCCTCCATTCAACTAAGGTAGGGTAATGAAGGATATTTAGATAGTAACCTAGTTTAGCAGATTATCAATTTTCAAATTTTTTTATTCCCATAGAAGCAAAGCTGCAAAAGTCTTTCATCCTCACTTTTAAATTTTCATCTTAGATCTGTACTAGAGATTGTAAAATCAAAAAATTTAAGGATGATATCTAAAATTTATAATGACGAAGAAAAAAAACAAAACAAGATATGATGGGATCATGAGGGTTGCAACATAAATGAGATGGCCATAGGGCTGGATTTAAAATACAAACTCAAGCATATTCTAAAGAGATAATATCAAGGTCCTCATCCATTTCTTTTGTTGTCAAAAAAGTAAGAATGATATGTAGCTTACATGCTAATCACTCAACCATGTTTTCATTATTTCTCTATCATGAAAATGAAAAAAAAATAAAAATGTGATCACATGCATTGAAATAAAAAATAGGCCCCACGACCATATAGATCTAGTAGATAGATAGGGAATATGGATGAGTGTATGGGCCTTTGGATAGGTATCACACGAAAACAACAATATTAGGATCTTTTCCAAATTTATCTTGATTATTTTAATGAATTTTCATGTAAATAGTGACCAAATGATTACAATATTGTTGTCTAATGTGATGGGTATTTGATTCCTACTTAATTACAATGGATATTATTTTTAATTGATATCTCTGGGGAGATAAGGGACTACTGAACTACTATTTTTAATCAAAGAATGACTGTAAAAAAGCGAAGCAAAGCCCAACAAACTGACACTCCTAACCATGGAGATCAAAGTCAAAGTTTAACATATAATATTTTCATATGTAGTAAGATGTTTGGAGATAGAGAAATTGTGAACAAGATGAGAGAAGAGAGAGAAGCGAGATAGAATTATTTAAATAATTAAAAATGAGAAAGATACAAATCTCTGAGAAGATACCAATGAATTGAGTGGTCTACAAATGCATGGTACCAATTGAGTGTATTTATAATTTGTTTATATAAATACAATCATTCTTTTCAATTCAAAAACATCTATCAACCAAAATTTAGCTAGTATAGATAATTCTAAAAGATAAGTCATAAAAAAATATTTTTTTATCTTCCAAAAATCCAAACTCAAGACCTTTTTTACATATATGAGGTGAATGACTGATGTGGTAAATTGCCAAGTGCACTCATTATATCATTTATCTTATTTTTAGGAGGTATTTACTTTAACACTATTTTATGTTTTACCTAAGAGAAAAAAAAAAACTTGATGCACAGCTATGAAACCATATAAGTAAATAAAATATTATGAAAAGAAAAAAAAATAAATGTCGATGCCAATTAATTTATAAATACTAACTAATTTACAAGCTAATTATCTTTTGTCCATATTTGTTCTTTTTGTTAGACCAAGCCACTAATTATTTGGCATAAATATTTTTTTAGAATAGATGGTCTCCCATCATGTAATCTTTAGAATGAAATACAAGAAAACTGTTTCTAGGAATAGAAAGACTTCTTTGAAGAAAATTAAGACAAAGATTAGAGGGGATGGGAGAAGGTGGGAGAGGATAAAGGTTGATTCTAATAAATTACGTAGTTTCATCTTGAAGATGCTTGTGGTCCTCTGTTACCCACCATGAACAATCATCCACCAATGCCTAAAGTTTTTGCATCAAAATTCCAATTTATGATGCATCAACTAGGAAGACACTTGCTTCTGCTTACAATAAATAATCTAGAACAACGTATCAATAGCAAAGTTCTAAGCTGTCCTTTTCACTTGGCAGATGTTTTTCTCTCCTTGCGATTGAAGTATTATGGGTTCTAGGGATTCTACTTCTGATATTAAAAAAAAATCAAAAAGATTCTCCTTCAAGAGACTAGAGAAGCTATGTTTAAACAATAGATAATCGACTGAGTTGTATTTTAGTGCTTAATCAAATAGTAAGCCTAAGTCAAGAACTATCCAAATTTATTAGTAAATGAAAGATTAGTTGCTAGTCCAAACCTTTAGAATTTCTTTGGATTCTTAGAAGTGAATGAGTAAAGACTTTTTCTTATAACATTAGCAATAGAAAAGTCTTCCTTTTCCCTCTAATCTGTAATATATACTTAGAGAGACAGGTAAAGGGACCCATTTATAGGTTTTCATTCTAAAAGTATGATTGTATATCTAAATTAAGAATCAACACAGTAAATCATACTCGACAATAAATAAAATGATCAAAAATCAACGCTTTCTTACATATGCACTATGTAGTCAAAAGTTCACTCTTTTTTTCCAAGTTCAAGATGTATTCCATTTAATTCATGTTTTGAAGTGATATAGTTTATTTTCTCATTTTGTATATCTCTAAATAGATGAATTATAATATACAATTTGTGCATAGAACTTATATCTCAATGTATAGACAATGACTATTTACACCACTTAATATATTATCTGAAAGCATCTGATTTTCTTACTGTATATATTTTATAGATTTTAGATTTATCAAACATAATTACTAGTAAATTGGTATATGCAGTGCATACTAAAGAAAAACTAGTATTAAAAAATTAAATAAAAATATAAACATAAGAAAATCAAATAATGTTGTTTGCAGCTAACTTGTTCTGTGTTGGATTTTGTCATCCTTAATTAATTGTCCACTTTCTAATAGTGTCTCTAATAATAGGAGGATAGGTTACATGCAATCAAGTAGATTAATAAGTAGAAAGGTATTTTAGTGAACAAAGCTGACACATCAAATTCCATAGGCAATATTATAAAATAATAGAATATAGTATAGGTAAAATTAAATTCTCAATTTAGATCATCCAACATGTTGTACCATCTATAATTTGTCCAATTAATCTTATAGTAAGAAATACTTATAATATTTTAAATAATGTAAATTTTAATTAGTTATATGAATTCTCCAAAATGATTTTTTAGAAATAAAAATATGTTTTGTACACTTAAGTAGGCATAACAAAATTAACTTACAAATGAAAAGAAGTTTATACAGTAATTACAAGCTTAGCCATAGAGTCGTCCCTCTAGTAGGAGACACTATAGTAACTTGGCTTTGGGTGGTTTCTTTGTAGACAATGTCACCTTAAATCATTTTTTTAATCTCCATCATTTACTCCCCCTTATTTTAGCATGCGCTAGTCTTTTTCATTTGGCCGCATTGCATCAATATGGATCAAATAATCTGGGTGTACATTTGGAGATGCATAAAATTGCATCATACCCATATTTTTATGTAAAAAAACTTCTATTAAGTCTTTGAATAGAAGGCCAACCTTTTAGTTTTGTTGAGTTGTAATTGATTACCATGTCAGTAAAACTTTGAAGCAAGCCTTCTCAATTTGGGTCTAAGTATGCTCATTACCTCTCTATTTAGGTATCTGTGGTTGCATGTTCGCCTTCTTGTGCATTGCATACAAAAATTATGATGCTTCTTTAAATGCATAATAGCAAGCATGAAATATAGATTAAATAGCTGTGAGGACCACCTCGACATTTTGTATTGATGTAATTTTGTGATCATGAAAAAAAATAAATCTTCTAATAAGTATAGTTAGCAGTCCACCTATATATTCAAAAACTTAATTTTAAATTGCAAAACCACTATTAGGTTATAGATAGAATATTGATTATATAATTATAGGTAGATATTCCAAATTTTGCATTCTTATTTTAAAAAAATTCTATTAGATTATTTTCCATTATAAATAATATATATATATATATACTTTTATTTGATTATATAATTTAGATTAGCATACGCCATTAGTTTCCTTCTAATTAAAGAAGACAAGATTATTATCCTCTATTATGTAGCTGATGTCCATGACATAATTAGTAATAATTATGTTATGCACACTATGTTTCTTATCAATGCAGTTATAACCAAGTTGAATGATATATAAGACTATGAATGTTTATCATGTCATTTACATTAAATCAATTAACCTTGAAATTTCTTCTATATATATGTTGTCCTCATATTCCACATCTTATATGTTTTCAAAGAAATTGTTTTTTTGAGATAAATTTGCAACTCTTTTGAGTTTAGCTTACGGCTTTCCATAAACCTTCATTATCTTGGATACTTGGCTTCTTTTAGGCGTATATTCTTATGATAATCCATTAATCTATTGCAACTATTGATATATTTTTTTTGTTAACTTGAATGCAGTGTATCCATCAAGATCTCGCTCGCATTTCTTATTACATGTGGTTTGCCCGTGATCCTCTCCAAAACACGTGTCAAAAATGGAGGGCATGAGGAGGATGCCTTGGTATTTACACCACAAGGAGTCAAGGAAAAGGAATATATGCTTCCCCATAATAATCTGAAGCTTGGAACAAATGTTAATGAAAGGAGCAATGAAGAAAACAAGATGAGCATCAATAGCCTTACAGTGAAAGTGGGTGAGGGTGTTGCATTGATAGAATTTGAGAAGAAAGAATAGAAACAGAAACTGTATTCTGTTCTCAGGATATGTTGAAATAGAGTTGTATGTAACAACGTTTCATTGAAAACGTTTTACAAATAAGATCTAGGATGAAGCTACAGTAACAGAGAAAACAGAAAGAATGGAGTGAATACACTATAGTTCAAAATTACATTCATTTATATAGTAATGGCATGTATTCTGGATTGTTCTATGATCCGGTTGATCCAGCTGGAGTTGATGTAGTATGTCCAGCTGGGAATGAAGCTGAATCAGTTGATCCTCTAACTGATTCAGTTGAGTCAGTTTGCTTGAAGGTTCTAGAACTCAATACCCCCCTGCAAGCTGATGGGTGTGGAAATACCCGAAGCTTGGATCTGATAAGATGATGATGAGTAGTAGGTAGCGACTTTGTAAATATATCTGCTGGTTGATCAGTAGTGGAGATATGCCTTAGGCAAACTTCATGAGATTGAACTTTTTCCCGCACAAAATGGTAATCTACCTTAATATGTTTTGTTCTGGCATGAAAAATAGGATTAGTGGCAAGAGCTAATGTAGATACATTATCACAGTAAAGTAGTGTAGGTGATGTCATAGCAATAGAAAAATCATTAAGTAATCTGCGAAGCCATATTATTTCTGAGGTAGTGATAGCTAGAGCCCGATATTCTGCTTCAGTGGATGACTTTGCCACAGTAGGCTGGTTCTTTGCATGCCAGGATTGAACCCAAGATAGATGCAATACCCCGTGGTAGAACGTCTGTTATCTGTATCACCAGCCCAATCTGAGTCGCAGTAAGCTGATAGAGCAAAGGAGCCTGAGGTGAAGAATAGACCATGATCAAGAGAGCCTTGAACATACTGAAGTATCCGTTTTAACATGATAAAATGATGTTGCAGCGGTTGATGCATATATTGACAGATGTAATTTACTGCAAAGGTGATATCCGGTCTAGTAATTGTAAGATACTGTAAAGATCTTGCCAGGCTGCGGTAGAATTGTGGATTGGGATATGGATCTGTCATATTGCTAGGAGCTTTTGATTTGAATGATAATGGGGAGGAAAGAGGACGACAGTGCTCCATACCTGCTTTTTGTAGCAAAGAGATGGCATATTTTTTCTGACTAAGATGTAAGCCGGTTGCCGGAGAAGATACTTGAATTCCCAAAAAATAGGATAAAGATCCCAAGTCCTTCATTTTGAATCTTCCTTGAAGAGTGGAGATAAGGTTTGTGACAGATTGCAAGTTATTTCCGGTAATTAAAATGTCATCCACATACACTAGAAGATACGTCGATGTGTAATCCTGATTATGAATCAGTAGAGAGGAATCAGCACTGCTCGTGTGGAACCCCAATTTGAGAAGAAAATTTGTGAATGTCACAAAGCACTGTCTTGGAGCCTGTTTAAGCCCATAAATGACTTTCTTCAATAAACACACATGGTCAGGCTTGGATGTGTCAATGAAGCCTTTTGGCTGCTGCATGTAAACCTGTTCATCAAGGGTGCCATGTAAAAAAGCATTACATACATCCAGTTGACGTATAGGCCAATGACAAGATATAGCAAGACTTAGAAGAATCCTTATTGTAGGAAATTTTGCCACTGGACTGAACGTTTCTAGGTAGCCAAGACCATATTCTTGCTTATAACCCTGTGCAACTAGTCTTGCTTTGTAATGGGCTATAGATCCATCGGCATTTCTTTTTATTTTGTAGGTCCATTTGCAGCCCAGGATATTTTGATTAGAGGACCAAGGTACTAGTATCCAGGTCTGTTGATCCAGCAGTGCATTGTACTCAGCTGACATGGATGCTCTCCATCTCGAATCAGCAAATGCTTGAATAAATGTAGAGGGTTCAGTTGTAGCAATGATCGTATGATGTTGTAACAACTCAGGATCTCACCCAAACTAGCTAGTCGAAAGTTATTATTTGGGTTCCTTAATCCTGTATAAGTACCCAAGATCTACCCAGTGAATAACCGATGTGGGACTAAACACACACCCGCACGGGTCCTCTCATACTCCCCCCGTTCAAGCCCTGACATACTCGTCAGGCTAAGGGTTCAAATTCATTCAAATCTAATCACAAATACCACGATCGGTCCGTGGTCAACCCCAATGGATCCGTGCTGCAGTGTCTCCTAGTCCACATAAGTTATAGGCTGGGTCCGCTCTGATACTATTTATAACAACTCAGGATCTCATCCAAACTGGCTAGTCGGAAGTTATTGTTTGGATTCCTTGATCCTGTATAAGTACCCAAGATCTACCCAGCGAATAACCGATGTGGGACTAAACACACGCCCGCACGGATCCTCACATACTCCCCCCGTTCAAGCTCTGACGTCCTCGTCAGGCTAAGGGTTTAAATCCATTCAAATCTAATCACAAATATCAAGATCGGTCCGTGATCAACCCCAATGGATCTGTGCTGCAGTGTCATACCAGCACTAATGCACCGGATCCCATCAGAACTCCGCAGTTAAGCGTGCTTGGGCGAGAGTAGTTTTGGGATGGGTGACCCCCTGGGAAGTCCTCGTGTTGCCCCCCTTATTTTGGTGTGAGGCCCAATAGTCCCATATCGGAAAGACTCGTTCTAGAGCCTGGGCATATGAGGCGGGTGTCTCCTAATCCTACAGATGCGTTTTGGATGGAAAACAAAATCGGAGAGGGGTGAAGGACGCTTGCGTGAAGCTCCGGAATCGGACAATATCTGGTAGGGGAGCCTCGCGGTCCCTCCTAATGTGGCCCCCATGTGGGCACTGGGTGCCTCACGTGCCCCGAGGAGGCGGGGGCGTGACAAATGGTGTTCGTCCGATTCCTGTTTACCTAAAAATATGCTAAACAGATCGTTGTTAGAACCGACAAACAAAGTTTAATTTAATTTTACTCTTACCTTTCTTACTTGAAAAATAGTGGTTGTAAGAGGTCGATCCACAGGAAGGCGGTTGGAGTTGCATAAAAATTAGAACATTCAGTCGAATTTAAAATCGATTTTTGAATGATAGAAGAAAAATATTATGTCGGGGATGATGATAGATTTTCTAGTCTACCGGAGAATTATTTTTAATTGAAATTAACTAGAAGACATATACTTAGATTTGAAAAGCATTTATATATTTATTGGAAAAGAAAAGCTTTGGCATAAATTAAAATGGATGAAAATAAGAAGATTGAAGCGAACACAAATTGCATAAAGGAAGATTTAATGTATTGCATATAAAAATTAAAGAAATTAACAGATTGCATAAAAAGCAGAAATCAACTTGAATCTAGAACAAGGATTGCATAAAAAAAATTTATTGATTGCATAAAAAAAAAGGACAATTACAAAAGAAATAAAATGAAGTTTGGAAGCCTAGTGCCTCCTCCTTCTACAAAATAAAACATAAAAAACAAAGGAAGGAATAAAAGAAATTAGAAAACTCCTCTTTCTTCCCTCCTCTATTTTTTATCCTTTCTTTCAACCTGAAACAGAGCTTTCTTTCTTTCTATCTTCTCTCCCCAAAACAAAACTCCCCTGTTTCTTTCCTGGACCCGCCGGCCACCACCCCCCACCGAGCTCACTCCTTCAGCCGATGGCCTCTCCCCCTCTTATAGATCCCCACCAAAGATTGGATCATGATGACTGGGGCATGAATGATGGTAGACGCAAGGAAGGGGAGGGCGGACGGGCGCGGATTCGGGAAGGGAGGACGCGTGATCGCTTGCAGACGCGGAGGCTTGAAGTGTGGGATGCTGGGACGAGCAATCTTGGGATGCATCACCGGCTTCAAAGGAGGCGGACTTGGAACGGATGCGGCTCCGTGGGAAGGCTGAGACGCTGGATCTTGATCATGGGATGGAGAAGCTGATCCGGAAATGAGGATGCCGTGGGATCACTAGAGCTGGTGGCGGAATGTCCGGAATGGCTCGCGTTGTGAATGCATACGAAGCAGGGGGCGCTCTATGAGGCGGGATCACGGGAAGGAGGAGCTGTAGATCCGGAAGGGGGAAGAAGATGATGGCTGGCTTCACGGGCTCCTTGATGGCTGAAGAGGAATGGGGCGCACGCACGAGGTTTTCGTGGATGGACGGGATACGGGGCGCTGAAGAGAAAGGATGTGAGCTTCCTTCTTTGGGCCAAGAGGGTGATGCGATGCAGGGGCCTCCCGTGATCGCACAGAATGGGGCGCGCGTGAAGAATGCGGACTGCTGGGAGGAGCGGACGTGGGAGATGCTTTGATTGCGTTGATGGCGTGGAGGATTTGGAAGGGATGCCACGGCTGCAGGTTCGGACGGTTGATGGTCTAGTGATGCTTTATTGGATGCATGTTCGGATGAGACGTGGACAGTCGGGATTTCATGCATGCATGGCAATTGGGGAATTTGTTAAGCTCGGGCTGTCGAGCATTGGGCTCAAACCCAATGTTATTGGATCTCTTGGATTCCTTGCACTCAAACACAAATACAACGTTAATTAATTAATTTTTATCATTAAAGATTAACTATAATACTAATTAAGATGGTACGATGATTGCACTTTTGTGCTCTCATCACACCCCCCAACTAGCTTATTGCTAGTCTCTAGCAATTTAGTGCGAAAATGATAAAATAAGAGTGCAAAAGTGTTATTTATTATAAAAATATACTAAGATAAATACTCACTTTCGTAGAGCATTACGATTGCACTTAGCACGTGCAACAAGCCGTTAAACCCTTAGGTTATCCTAGTGGACAAGTGTTGTTTTGTGAGAGTTTGCAGAGAAGTTATCCACAAACTTCATCAGTCAGGGATTTCTAATGTTTAACTCAAAATTTGAACAAGTATTATTGTATGAACTTAGAATTGCAAAGACAATAAAGACTTGTTGCTATCATATTTAAGCAGACTCTAACTCAAGTTTCATTACACCCAATCTATCTGCTTGATCGGTTATTTCAATTTCAAAAATAAACCACGCAATAGCACGTATCCTGTAGGATAGTGATTACGGGTGTCGGTCCACAGGGATTGAAGAATAAGTTATTTTTCTTTTAAAAATAAATCAAGAAGAAGGATTTGCTAACTTGATTTAACTAAATTAATCTATGAGTACGAATTGAAATTTATCAAAGTAGATAGATCTAGGGTTTGGAATCCACCGCGTAGCATTGCATTAGGGACTGTGTTCTTAATTTTTATCTTTTGGAGAGGCATGCAAATTGGCTACAAGCCTTTTAAAATAAAAGCATAAAGAGTGTTAGGAAGATCCATCTTCGGTGTAGCATGAAGTGTCTACCTAAGTATGCTAATCTAGGATGCAGCACACTTCATCTTCCTAGGCATGAATCATCTTAGACTACTTTAGCAAATATGATTAGTAACTAGCATGCTCAAAGTTTAAATATCATCAAGGAATATTTCATTGAAAATAAGAATTTAAACAAGCTCCAAAATAATAATAAAAATAAGAACTACAATGCCCTGATACATTGCTAGGGCTTCATCCAGCCCTAGACTAGACGTTTAGCCGCGCATGGCTTCCGGATGACCTCCCATCTTCAAATGAAAGCCTTCACCTCCCATTATTCCCAATATATCACAAACTATTCTCTTCCCCCCCTCCTTTCTCTCTTTTTTTATTTCTTTCTCTTCCGAACAGAGGCTCCTCCTCTGTTCTTCAAACCGTGGCCTCCCCTTGCCACCGAACTCCCCCCTGCTTTTATAGTCATCTAGTGTGCTCATTCGGGAAGGGAGAAGAGATCACGGGCGGCTGATTCCGGGGCGTGATGCTGGAGGGCAGCTCGCGGACGAAAATGGCGAATGGCTGGATCTCGGGAGGAAAGCATGATCCGTGGAGCGCCGGGTTGAATGTAGATGGCCGGATCAATGGAGCGGCCGCTGGATCGATGGGAGGTTGACGTGCAGACGAGATAAGGTGAGATGGCCGCGGGATCGACAGAAGGAGCTGGACGAGCCGATCACGGACGGCTGGGCAGACGATGATCACGGAGAAGGCTGAATCACAGAGATTTGATGGCGGAGGAGCTGGGAAGAGAGGCTGCACCGGCTGATGGCGGAGAAACAGGATGCTGGCGGGGGAGCGGAAGAAGAAAGTGATCGGATCCATGGCGTGATACGCTGGGATGCGATGCTGTCTCGGATGCTCGGAATGGCAGCCGTGCGGAGGCGCTAGTCACGGCGTGGAGATGGAAATTCGGAAGAGGAGATGGCATGAATGCGGTGGGCACGACGCGGGATCGACGGGAGGAAGGTGGACGGCCCTGATGCAAGGAGGGAGGAAGAAGATAAACAGTGGCTTATATATTATATATTTTTTTTTGTAACACTGTTCATATGAACAGTGTTTTTCACGGAACACTGTTCATATGAGCAGTGTTACCTCGGAATACTGTTCACCTGAACAGTGATTCCAGTAATTTTTGGGAAAAATTATTTTTCTTGCTTTATTTTGACGTGAAAATGGGCATATATGAATTTAAAACAAGGATCTCCTCTATTTTGCTTAGTTTGGAAACGTGATGCGGAGACGGGAGTTTCTGAACCGTTGGATTGCTTGGATAGTGGTCGCGGGAAAGGAATTGGATTGATTTGGGAATTAGCTTTGGATTTGAGGTAGGTTATGATCTTTAATTTGCTTGAACTTGGTCTCGAGCCCAATGTTATTTAAATTCAATTCTTGCTAAACTGCTTCAGACCGGACTCGACAAAACTAAAAATAGGACCGTGACTTAATAAAATTAATCAAACATTTTTCTCATACAAAAATAATTAATTATAGCTTTCAATCTAATTAGGACCAAAACCCATTTAATTATAACCTTAACTTGATTACAACTCTATCAGTTTACCAAATCGGGTTAACACAATCTCTTCCTTATATGTTTTCCTGTAATTTTCATGAAAGATTGCAAACAAGAGAGAGACAAGTTCAGAGTCTGATTCAAGAAAAGAATTATTTACTTTTTACCATATTTTAAATTTATTTCAATGATCATTCAATTTCATGGTAAAATACGTATTTATTAGTTTAAGAACATTAATAAGTGCTATGGGAAGATAGCTAAATTATGAATTATTAAGCACTTATCACACCCCCAAACCTATGTTTTGCTAGTCCTCGAGCAAAATAAAAAAAAGAAAGAAAAGCTCTAACTCACTTTTGCAGGCATCGCGATTGCATTTACCATATGCAACAAGGCTTTAAACCTCTAGGTTACCCTAGTGGACGAGTTATAGTCTCGTGAGGGTTTCCAGTGAAGATACCCACAAACTTCAATATTAAAATAAATCATTATTGTTATGAAATTTTTTTTTCTTTTTTTTTAAATCTAATTTAAGATACATAAATGATAAGAATTTCAAAGCACACACGGTTTTATTTACTAAGTCAGCCCAAATCCTAGGTCAAGATGCAATTCAAGTTGAAGTCATCAAGTTTTCGTTAGGGAAGTTGTAAGACTCATTTATACTGGAGTGCTCGGTGAAATCTGGACCGTTCACAAGCTAAGGGTTTGGATCTCAAAAATGTTGCTAATACCAGTAGTTTCCAAGGATTGGTCGAAAGAACCTGCTCACTGATTCAAAATCATCTTATCTGCAGGATTTCGAGAGTTGTGGATGTTTACTTTAGTACCTCACGGGCTTTATCTGTAATATTCCTGTTTACTCGAATTTTTACAACAACGGCTTTCACACTATTATCTTTTTCAAGATCAATACAGAGTTTTTTTTATTTTTTTTTAATTTTTATAAAGGCATATAAATTGTGCACTTTTACTCTTGTGGTGATTTCTCCGTGTAACGAGCAATCAGTCGACAACTCTCACACCAGTTGGCACAAGGTGTCAGGCATCAAGACTCCCCTACGGACTTATGCTCGGAGTTCTCATCACAAGCCCACTTGACCTTTGACAATAGGTAGCCCTTTTCGATGTTCCTGACTAAATTCTTTTTATCGTTTTTTTTTTGAATTAGATAAGTATGATTCATCAGGGTCCAAGGTTGCTACTATACTATCAACATATTGTCGAGCCTAGACCTTAGAAGGGTCGGCCAGTGTGTAGTGAAATTCCAAAGTATTAATTAGCTTACAACTCCCTAAGAGAGACTTAATAAAAAGAAATTAAATTTATATTACTTCCGACTAGTCATTGGGCTTTTTAGATTTTATATACCTTGTGTATTTATCATTCTCGCATTCATGTATAGAAATTAGGTAATATATATATATATATAATTTTTTTTTTAAATTGTAAAAATGAACACAATTTTTTTAAAAAAGATATTTTTATATTTTTATATTTTTATTTCTTTTGATAAACCTGACATTATGAAGTGAAAACGAATGCAAGAGATGCAAACAAAACAAAAAATGAAAAAAATACTTAAAAATACCCCCAAACCTAAACCTAACATTGTCCTCAATGTTAAAAAAGAAATCTAAGAGAATTGGGTTGCCTCCCAACAAGCGCTAAGTTTATTGTCTTCAGCCAGATACAGTGCATCCTTAATTATTTTGATAAACAGGGTTCGTCAAATTAAGAGATTCAATCAATTGCCCATCGGTAACACAGTCCACATAAGGTTTTAACCTTTGGCCATTGACTTTTAAAACATGTTCACCATTGAGGTGTTGGATCTCTACTGCACCATAAGGAAAGACCTTTTTTACTATGAATGGTCCATCCCACCTAGAGCGAAGTTTACCCAGGAAGAGTCGCAACTTTGAATTGAATAGCCAAACCTTTTGACCAGGTTCGAAGGACTTACGGTTAATATTTTTATCATGAAAAGCCTTAGTCCTTGCTTTATAAATTTTAGCATTTTCATAAGCCTCATTGCGCAATTCTTCAAGTTCACTTAGTTGGAGTTTTCGGTGAGGACCAGCTACTGCCATGTCTAAGTTAAACTTTTTGATAGCCCAGAAAGCTCTATGTTCAAGTTCTAGCGGTAAGTGACAAGCTTTTCCAAAAACTAATCGGTAGGGAGACATGCCAATAGGAGTTTTGTAGGCAGTACGATAAGCCCAGAGTGCATCATTTATCCTTTGAGACCAATCTTTCCTATCGGGACGTACCGTTTTTTCTAAGATGTGTTTTAACTCCCTATTGGATACCTCGACTTGTCCACTCATTTGGGGATGGTATGGGGTAGCAACTTTGTGGGTGATGTTATATTTGCGAGCCAAAGCCTCGAAAGACCGGTTGCAAAAATGAGATCCCCCATCACTGATGATGGCTCGGGGTGTGCCAAAACGACAAAAGATGTTTTCATGTAAAAATTTAATCACAACCCTGTGGTCATTAGTTTTAGTGGCGACAGCTTCTACCTATTTTGAAACATAATCAACCCCTACAAGAATATATTCGAAACCAAAGGATGGTGGGAAAGGGCCCATAAAGTCAATACCCCATACATCAAAGATTTCTACAATTAAAATAGGATTGAGAGGCATCATATCTCTACGGGAGATGGTACCCATCCGTTGGCACCGTTCACAAGTTTGGCAAAAGTTATGGGCATCTTTGAAAAGAGTGGGCCAATAAATCCACTCTGTAAAACTTTTGCTGCAGTTTTTCTACCCCCAAAATGTCCCCCACAAGCTTGTGAATGGCAGAATGAAAGAATACTTTGAAATTCGCATTCGGGGACACATCGACGGATTACTTGATCGGGACAATACTTGAATAGATCGGGATCATCCCAATAATAGAACTTTACTTGTGAAAAGAATCAGTTCTTGTCTTGAGTTGACCAATCATCAGGAATTCGTCCTATGGCAAGGTAATTTACTATGTTTGCAAACCATGGCGTTTTCATTCCTTGTACCCCAAATAATTGTTCATCTGGGAAAGCATCATGTAAGGGTGAGGTATTCTTAGAGGGCTCAAGAAGAATCCTAGATAAGTGGTCTGCTACGACATTTGCAGTTCCTTTCTTGTCACGAATTTCTAGGTCAAATTCTTGTAGTAAATCCATCGAATCAGACGGGGTTTGGTGTCCTTCTTTGCAAGAAGGTGTCGAAGGGCAGCATGATCAGCGAATACGGTAACCTTGGATCCTAAAAGGTAAGATCGAAACTTGTCTAGCGCAAATACTATAGCTAGTAACTCTTTTTCAGTGGTGGTGTAGTTCAATTGTGCATCTGAGAGTGCTTTACTAGCGTAGTAGATGACATGTGGTACTTTATCTAGCCGTTGCCCTAAAACTGCCCCAATTGCATAGTCGGATGTGTCACACATTAATTCAAATGGAAGGGTCCAATTAGAGGGCTGTATGATAGGTGCAGTGGTCAATTTTGAGCGAAGATTTTCAAATGCCTCCTCGCATGCTTTATCAAAGACAAAGAGAGTGTCCTTGGCCAGAAGATTGCACAAGGGTTTGGAAATCTTACTGAAGTCCTGAATGAAGCGACGGTAGAAACCAGCATGGCCAAGGAATGATCGGATTTGTTTCACAGTTTTGGGTGGAGGGAGATTGGAAATAAGATCGACTTTGGCTTTATCTACTTCAATGCCCCTCTTGGACACGACGTGTCCTAAAACTATGCCTTCTTGAACCATGAAATGGCTCTTTTCCCAACTTAATACTAGGTTGGTCTCCTTACATCTTTTCAAAACTAAGGTCAAATTGTCCAGACAATCGTCAAAGGATAGGCCAAAAACTGAGAAATCATCAATGAACACTTCTAGAAAGTTTTCCACCATATCTGAAAAAATGGCCATCATGCATCGTTGAAAAGTTGCGGGTGCATTGCATAATCCAAAAGGCATCCTCCTATATGCAAATGTCCCAAATGGGCAAGTAAAAATGGTTTTCTCTTGATCGTCCGGATAAACAGGTACTTGATTATATCCAGAATAACCATCTAAGAAGCAGTAGAAACCTTGACCAGCCAACCGTTCCAAAATTTGATCTATGAAAGGTAGAGGGAAATGGTCTTTCCTAGTCATCGAATTAAGTTTTCTGTAGTCAATACACACGCGCCAACCCGTGGTTGTGCGTGTTTGTATCAATTCTCCTTTCGTATTTTCAACCACAGTGATGCCTGATTTCTTGGGTACCACTTGTGTCGGACTCACCCACTTACTATCAGAAATTGGATAAATGATTCCGGCATCTAATAACTTCACCACTTCTTTCTTGACTACCTCCTTCATGTTAGGATTGAGTCTTCTTTGCATTTCTCGGATGGGCTTTGCATCATCTTCGAGATGAATTCGATGCATACAAACAGAGGGGTCAACCCCTTTCAAATCGGCTACAGACCATCCTATGGCATGTTTATTCTCTTCTAGCACCCTTAAAAGTTTACCCTCCTGTTCAGTAGATAAGTTGGCCGCGATGATTACAGGGAGGGTATCTTCTGGTCCTAGAAAGGCATACTTAAGAGTTGTCGGAAGTGGCTTTAACTCAAGTTTAGGTGGAGAATCAATGGAAGGACAAAGTGGTGTGCTAGCAATAGGGGGAAGGGGTTCAGGTCGGATCTTCCAAGGAAGGGAACTCATAGGAGATTGATTGTCGAGTAAGATGTTAACTTCTTCTACGGCCTTGTCTGTATCAAAGTTGTCAATGTCAAAATGGGCCAAACATGCCTCTAAGGGGTCATTTGCTAAGATATAGGGAAGGGCGTTCTCTACAAGATCATCCATTTCATCAATTAGGCAACACTCGTCTTCCCTCACATGTTGGTCAGCAGCATAAAACACATTCAACTTAATTTTCATGTTTCCAAATGATATATCCATTGCCCCAGTTCTACAGTTGATACATGCATTGGCTGTAGCTAAAAAGGGACGACCAAGAATCATAGGAATTTGTTTTTTAAGGTTGGGCACATGTTCCATGTCAAGGACGATAAAATCTACTGAAAAATAGAATTTGTCTACCTTGACAAGTACATCTTCAATCATCCCCCTTGGCATCTTCACCAATCGATCAGCCAATTGTAAAGATACCGAGGTAGGTTTCAATTCACCCAACCCAAATTTTTCATAGATTGAATAGGGTAGAAGATTCACACTTGCTCCTAGATCTAAGAGTGCTCGGTCGATGGAGTTATTTCCTATGACACAGGAAATAGTGGGAGCACCAGGATCTTTGAACTTTGGAGGGGTGTTGTGTTGGAGAATGGAACTTACCTGCTCAGTTAGGAGGACCTTTTTAGGCACATGTATTCTAGATTTCCGCTTTTGGGTGCAAAGGTCTTTGAGAAATTTGGCATAGGAGGAAACTTGTTTAATGGCATCAAGGAGTGGGAGGTTGATTTTAACTTGTTTGAAGACCTCCATCATCTCTTCTAATGAAGTTCCCTTCTTGCCAAAGGGAGAGGCTGCATTAAGTGCTTCAGGGAATGGAGCCTTTGGAATGTGGGTTGTGGCAGATGGTGGACTAGCTGAAGAAGGTTTTGGATTTTCATGTGATACATTCCTCTCCTCTTCTTCACCTTCCTTATTGTTACCCTCCCCAACCTTGTTATCTATTATACGTCCACTCCTTAGGGTAGTCAAAGCATTAGCTTGCTCATGATTTAGTCGAGTTTCTTGAGCCACGTATTGTCCCCTAGGATTACTCATTGGTTGACTTGGAAGCTTACATTCCTCTCGCTTGTTTAATGCATTGGCTAGTTGACCCATTTGGGATTCTAGCTTAGCAATTGATTGCGTGTGAGAGTGCAATAGTTGTGTGTTTGCCTCCAAACCTTGAAGGGCAGTCAACACCTTCTCCTCAAAGGCTGTATTTCTTTGAGTTGGAGGAGGAGGGTGTTGAAATTGATTTGAGGGACGGTAGAGATGAAAATTCTGAGGGTTTTGAAAATTTTGGGAGTAGGGTTGGGTAGTATTCGAAGCTTGCTGCCTCCAAGAAAAATTTGGATGATTCCGCCATTCCGAATTATATGTATTGGAAAATGGATCATTACCTGGTCTGGGTTGTGTTTGAGCAGCATTGATGTGTTCTTGCACGAGTTCGGGGAATTGGGGTGCTGAGGGGCACTCATGAATAGGATGCGATGGGCTAGAACATATAGCACATACTTGTGCTTGGGAAGAGCTAACGACATGTCCTCCTATCATCAGTTGGTCAATCTTATGGGACAATGCATCTACCTTGCTAGATAGGTCCATAGAACGACTTATTTCACAAATGGCCCCTTTTCTTTGAAAATTTGGGGGTGCTTGACGAGAACATGAAGCATGGTGGAGGGAGTTTTCATTAAGATTTTCAAATAGTTGCCATGCTTCATGCTCATTTCGAAGCATGAAAGTCCCCCCGCATGCGGCATCGATCATCTGACGGTTTCGTTCAGTCAAACCGTCATAAAAACATTGCACTAGCTGCCACTTAGGTATTTGATGATGAGGGCATTTACGGATTAGGTCCCAAAATCTCTCCCAAGTTTCATGAAATTCTTCTCTCTCGGTTTGGGAGAAGCTTGTAATGGCACGTCTAAACTGGTTTGTTCTTCCTATGGGAAAGTATTTTTTAAGAAAATCTTGTTGCATTTGATCCCAAGAACGAATCGAGTTGGCTTCTAAAGAATTCAGCTATTGTTTGGCTCTATCTTTAAGGGAGAAGGGGAATAATCTAAGTTTTAGAGCATCATCAGTAAAGTTCTGAATCTTGACAGTGGTGCAAATCTCAAGGAATTCATCTAGGTGTTTATATGGGTCTTCATTGGTGAGCCCATAAAAAGATGGGAGCATTTGGATCCACTAGATTTTATTTCATATTGTACAGCTGCTACTTCAGGTAATCGAATGCAAGATGGGAAAGTGTAAATGGTGGGAGTAAAGTACTCCCTCAGGAGTTTGGGCTGTTCTTCAGCCATCTCAGGAGGTGGGAATGATTCTATTGTTCTGATCTTAGCTCGAATATTTCTAAGGGTCCGTTCTATTTCAGGGTTAAAAGGTAATAGGTCACGTACTCTAGAACGACTCCCTTGCATACACTAGTACTCGATCAGTCAAGCATGCAATAAAAGAGAAAAGCATATCAATCCTAGTCTTTGTCCTAAAACCACTAGACAACTCCTAACTGGTTTGAAGAGGGTACCTAAGCCTCCAATCCGGTCTAATGAACCGAGTTGACTAGGTAAGCTCCCAGGTAAGTGGAGGGGTCACGATGCGTTCGCAAAGGTCCCACTTAAAACCCACTTGCCTCGAACAGATGAACTGTCTTCCTTATAGGGACAAAGCTTGCCTAGACATCAACTAAGCCACAGAGCGAAATTGGTGCAACTTTCGGTGATCTTCATCCTATTGAGCTCGAATGTCCCTAGGAGCCAACGTCTAATTGATTTTAATTAAAGTGACACTATTTGAGATTGAGTTCACCTAAGTTGGGCAAGAGTCCGGTGATGAAATCCGGCTCTTATCTTGTTGGGGTGATTGCCCTTACTATGTGCGGATTAATTTGTGTATGTGTATCAAGCATGCATTCACAGTTTTGCTGAAATTAAAATCAAACAATCACCACAAAATTCCAAGCTAATAATTAATTTAAATAAGAAAGGTTTAGAGGTTACCAAAGAAAATTTCTCCAGCAATTTAAATTTTTTTTAAGCAAACCTCTAAAGCATTCCTTTTTGATAGCCCAGATCTCCTCTTCGATTTCTGATCAAATAAGACCAAAAGAAAAATAATAATAAAAAAAATTAGTAGAAGAGAAAAAGGAGATTAAAAAAATTTACAATAATAGAACATATTTTTTTTATTTTATTTTAGATATATATATATATTTTTTGAAAGTTTGTTTTTAATTAATTAATTTTTTTTTAATGATAGAAAAAATAACTATGCTAGCAATCTCCGGCAACGGCGCCAAAAATTGATCGGTTATTTCAATTTCAAAAATAAACCACGCAATAGCACGTATCCTATAGGATAGTGATTACGGGTGTCGGTCCACAGGGATTGAAGAATAAGTTATTTTTCTTTTAAAAATAAATCAAGAAGAAGGATTTGCTAACTTGATTTAACTAAATTAATCTATGAGTATGAATTGAAATTTATCAAAGTAGATAGATCTAGGGTTTGGAATCCACCGCGTAGCATTGCATTAGGGACTGTGTTCTTAATTTTTATCTTTTGGAGAGGCATGCAAATTGGCTACAAGCCTTTTAAAATAAAAGCATAAAGAGTGTTAGGAAGATCCATCTTCGGTGTAGCATGAAGTGTCTACCTAAGTATGCTAATCTAGGATGCAGCACACTTCATCTTCCTAGGCATGAATCATCTTAGACTACTTTAGCAAACATGATTAGTAACTAGCATGCTCAAAGTTTAAATATCATAAAGAAATATTTCATTGAAAATAAGAATTTAAACAAGCTCCAAAATAATAATAAAAATAAGAACTACAATGCCCTGATACATTGCTAGGGCTTCATCCAGCCTTAGACTAGACGTTTAGCCGCGCATGGCTTCCGGATGACCTCCCATCTTCAAATGAAAGCCTTCACCTCCCATTATTCCCAATATATCACAAACTATTCTCTTCCCCCCCTCCTTTCTCTCTTTTTTTATTTCTTTCTCTTCCGAACAGAGGCTCCTCCTCTGTTCTTCAAACCGTGGCCTCCCCTTGCCACCGAACTCCCCCCTGCTTTTATAGTCATCCAGTGTGCTCATTCGGGAAGGGAGAAGAGATCATGGGCGGCTGCTTCCGGGGCGTGATGCTGGAGGGCAGCTCGCGGGCGAAAATGGCGAATGGCTGGATCTCGAGAGGAAAGCATGATCCGTGGAGCGCCGGGTTGAATGCAGATGGCCGGATCAATGGAGCTGGCCGCTGGATCGATGGGAGGTTGACGTGCAGACGAGATAAGGTGAGATGGCCGCCGGGATCGACGGAAGGAGCTGGACGAGCCGATCACGGACGGCTGGGCAGACGATGATCACGGAGAAGGCTGAATCACAGAGATTTGATGGCGGAGGAGCTGGGAAGAGAGGCTGCACCGGCTGATGGCGGAGAAACAGGATGCTGGCGGGGGAGCGGAAGAAGAAAGTGATCGGATCCATGGCGTGATACGCTGGGATGCGATGCTGTCTCGGATGCTCGGAACGGCAGCCGTGCGGAGGCGCTGGTCACGGCGTGGAGATGGAAATCCGGAAGAGGAGATGGCATGAACGCGGTGGGCACGACGCGGGATCGACGAGAGGAAGGTGGACGGCCCTGATGCAAGGAGGGAGGAAGAAGATAAACAGTGGCTTATATATTATATATATATATTTTGTAACACTGTTCATATGAACAGTGTTTTTCACGGAACACTGTTCATATGAGCAGTGTTACCTCGGAATACTGTTCACCTGAATAGTGATTCCAGTAATTTTTGGAAAAAATTATTTTTCTTGCTTTATTTTGACGTGAAAATGGGCATATATGAATTTAAAACAAGGATCTCCTCTATTTTGCTTAGTTTGGAAACGTGATGCGGAGACGGGAGTTTCTGAACCGTTGGATTGCTTGGATAGTGGTCGCGGGAAAGTAATAGGATTGGTTTGGGAATTGGCTTTGGATTTGAGGTAGGTTATGATCTTTAATTTGCTTGAACTTGGTCTCGAGCCCAATGTTATTTAAATTCAATTCTTGCTAAACTGCTTCAGACCGGACTCGACAAAACTAAAAACAGGACCGTGACTTAATAAAATTAATCAAACATTTTCCTCATACAAAAATAATTAATTATAGCTTTCAATCTAATTAATTAAGACCAAAACCCATTTAATTATAACCTTAGCTTGATTACAACTCTATCAGTTTACCAAACCGGGTTAACACAATCTCTTCCTTATATGTTTTCCTGTAATTTTCGTGAAAGATTGCAAACAAGAGAGAGACAAGTTCAGAGTCTGATTCAAGAAAAGAATTATTTACTTTTTACCATATTTTAAATTTATTTCAATGATCATTCAATTTCATGGTAAAATACATATTTATTAGTTTAAGAATATTGATAAGTGCTATGGAAAGATAGCTAAATTATGAATTATTAAGCACTTATCACTGCTAACAAGTCAAGAATTTAGTGAGGTGCAAGATAGTATCATATAAATGAGTGGCTTTCACTTACTTCCAACATGATCACTCCAATTTTCAAGACTTTCTAGAGTTAAATGGTAATGAACACCCCAGATTCTTATATATATATATTTTAGACTGAATGCTAAGAAGAATGACTTGTGCAATATCTAGCCTTATTAAGCTTTCTAGCTAACCCATGTAACGAGTGTTAGGCCAATGACTTCCGATCCAGATGGCTCAGGGCACTAGGTGTAGAGACACCCTAACAAGCTTAATAACTCAAGTTAACTAGGCTTCAAGGCCAAATTAGTCACTCAGAGTTTAATCTCAATCATCCTCACCTTTTTACGCGAACACTCGCTGCTGGCCAGGCAAGAGGCCCGGTTACTCAGTGAGAAGACTTGAAATAAACTCATTATTTTATTTCATTTTATCTTTTTTTTTGATTAGGGTGTTTATCACACATATAACTTTAAATTATTCCGAAGATTGAAAGTATCATATTAGTTGCAAGTATACATACCCCACTATTCATGTGCTTACGTGTAGGTGCTAAATCATCTTTTATCATGTTAGCAGACGATAGGTGGGACGAAAACTCAAGCTAGAACTGCTATCATATTCCTTACTCAAAGCTATTGTCAAAGCAATTTCTAGTTTGTACAGCCAAAAAGATTAGAGTTTGAGTTAAAAATTTGAAATTCCTTTTTTTTATTTTTTTTATTATTTTTATTTATTATTATTATTATTTTTAAATTGCAATCAAAAATATTCTCACCCCCATACCTAAATCTAACATTATCCTTAATGTTAAAGAAAATTTAAAGCAGTAATAGGACAGAGGAGAAGTTACCTGATATGGATGGGTAAAGTGACAATTGGGGCCAAAAATCTCCAAACCTGTATGTTAGTAATTTATTGAAAATTATTATTATATATATATTTTATTTAATTATTTTATTTAATAATTTAATTATTTTTTTAATAATATTTACATGTTGGGTTGCCTCCCAAGAGCGCTAAGTTTTATGTCTTCAGCCAGACAAAATGTAGATTCATTTTTTTTCAACCATTATCTAAGAATGGTTTTGGAAGAGTCCGAGGAAGAACAGTCGGCTGATGACGATCTATGCTCATAAGGAGAACAGAATTAGGGGACACATGCTCGACCCCTTCCTCAAAATAGGCAAGGTAAGCCTCTAAAGGGTCCTTATTATAAGTTTGTAAGAAAGTCTCGTGAACCAGACTTTCAATCATGTCAACTTCATTGATTTCTTTGTCGTCTGGTGGTTGTTTACTTATGTTGAAGACATTAAGCTCGACTTTCATGTTGCCAAAAGATAACTTCAGCATCCCATTTTAACAATTGATCACCGCATTTGCTGTGGCTAAGAAGGGTCTATCTAAAATTATAGGTGTGTGATTGTCTGGATGTATTACAGGTTCGGTCTCAAGGATAATGAAGTCCACAGGATAGTAAAACTCGTTTACCTTTACTATTACATCCTTTACAATCCCCTTGGGATACTTCACCGTCCTATCTACTAAGAAAAGGGTAATATTTGTGGGCTTTAATTCTCCCAAACCTAACTTTTGGTACACATTGTAGGGAAGTAGGTTCACACTGGCTCCTAAATCTAATAGGGCTCTCTGGATGATCGTCTCTCCTATTTTTATTTCAATTGTGGGGCAACCAGGATCTTTGTATTTAAGGGCAATCTATTGTTGAATGAGAGATGAGGCTTGTGCAGCCATAACAGCTTGCCTAGGAATGCTGGTTTTTCTTTTGACTGTGGTGAGGTCTTTCAAGAATTTTGTATAGGAGAGAATTTGTCTTATGGCATCGAGAAAAGGTATATTTATTCGAACAGTTTTAAAGACTTCCATGATTTCATCAAAGTTGGATTGTTTCTTGGAGTCCTGAAGTCTACTGGGAAAGGAACCTTAGGTTTGTATGTTTCTATGGGTTCTTTCTTTTTGTCTGATTTATCCTGTTCTTGACCTCTCTTCTGAATAGGGTTCTTATCATATTCATTTTTATTTTCTTTTTCATGTTCAGGAAGTTGGACTTTATTGTCCACTTGCTTGCCAGACCTTAAAGTGGTAATTGTCTGGACTTCATAGGTCAGATTTCTATTAGAATTGATTTGATACTGACCTACCTGACCTTGATTTTGTTGTCTACTAGGGTTAGACACTGGTTGACTAGGTAGTTCACCTTTCTTCCTATCCCCTAGAGAGTTAGCTATTTGGCTCAGACTAACTTCAAGTTTTGCAATTGCTTGCGCATGGAATTGGTTAGTCTAGGCTTGGGCTGTATTGGTATGTTGTTGTTGCTTGATAAAATCTTGTTGTTATTTCATCATATTGGCCATCATGGTTTCTAATGGTGAAGGTTGCTGTGGGATAGGGGCATTATAAGGAGGTACAGATGGAACCAAAGGTTGGTTCATTTGTGATGGACCTATCCTGGGGTAGTTGTTCTAAAAACCTGGTGGACCACCTTGATACTGAATAGGTTCGTTCTGCTTGTATGAAAAATTTGGGTGGAACCTATTATCAGGATGGTAAACTGGGCTGAACGAGTCGGGAATGGGCTTCTTAAAGGCACTATATGAATTTAGAGCATTTGCTTGCTCGGCCTTTATGGTGGGCAGATTAGGGCAGCACTCCACTAGATGCTCCGGACTATTACACAAGACACACAAACTATATGACTCGTGATCCACTTTCATGACGGAATTTAACTCTTTATATGACCCTGAACTAATGGACACAGTGAAAGCATCAAACTTTTTGCCTAAATTGTTTACTCTAGTCACCAGATTGGATATAACATTTTTGAGATCTGGATCTGCTTTTATTTCATAATTACCTAATTTTCTAGATCCGAACTCATCTCTATTTACTTCCTCACCATAGCTACTCCAATTTTGGGCGTTCTCGGCTAAGTCAACAAGAAATTCATAGGCTTGATTTGGGGTTGGTTCATGAACCTACCCTTGTGCATGGACTCAATCATGTTTCTATGTGCCGGAGTTAGTTCTTTATAAAAGAAGTGGACCAGATCAGCCTTATCAAGCCCATGGTGCGGGCACTTGACCAAAAGATCATAGAATCTTTTCCGAACTTGGAAAAATTCCTCCTCAGATTTTTCTCTAAAAGTTCTGATGGCATCCTTAATTTTTTCAATCTTTACCATGGGATAGAACTTAGCCATGAACTTCCTAGATAGTTGTTCAGATGATGTGATGGAATTTGAAGCAAGAGAATACAGCCATGCAGCAGCACGATCCTCTAAAGTCATGGGAAACAACCTTAATTTAATACCCTCTTCATCTAAGTTTTGATTTCTAAATGTTTGACAGATTGTCAAAAATTAGTTTAGATGAATGTAGGATTGTTCCCTCTCGAACCCATGAAACTTGGGTAACATGTTTATTGTTGCAGCCCAAATCTCGAATTGGGCTGCATTATTAATTGGTAATACTATGCAAGTAGGGGGACTAGCGGATGCGGGTGGAAACAACTCATTCAAAGTTCTAATATGTTCACCCATTGTAGAGATTGACGGTTGGTTTACAGTTCGCAAGTTGTAATGAAAAGTTCTGTCAATCTCAGGATCAAATGGGATTAACTTATCCCTTAATGACCTTCTACCATGCATACATTATCAACAATTCATTAGATTTGACTCCTAAAATGAACGAAATCCTAAGAGAAGAGAAGGGCTAGACACAGATGATCGCAAGCAACACCACACAACAATTTGACCCTATTAGTCTTAGAATTAAGTGAGATTTAGTAGCTTCTTAAATCTAGTTGCATAGAGATTTATCAGGTTAAAAAGTTTCTGAAATTCTCTCTAGATTAGACAGCTCCTAATCTTTCTTTCAGATTAAGCTTGAGCTTACCAGTTAAGCGATCCAGTAACCAGTGACCTAAAAAGTTTCGGGGTGTGTGGTGGTGCCAGAAGGGATACACCAATACCACAATACTGTAACAATTTTCACTGTTGTAAAACTTTCTTAGACATCACAAATTACTAAATTCTCACTGGAGTGGCTTTCAGCCACTTCTTTCCAAGAGCCTAATTGAGCTCGAAAATCCTAAGACCAACGTCTAATTGATTTTAATTTAATTTGGCTTAGGATATGTATGCAAGGTGGTGATTTTTGGGCTAAGAACAGGTAATGACTTTCTGACCTTATCTTTTTAATGAATTTTGCCCTTAAATTATTTTATGCAAATGCTTAATACTAAATGCAGCAAATAATCAATGATTTTCTTAAAGTTTACGCAATGTCATTAGGTTGTACTGATTAACTGAGCAAGCAATTTTTTTACTATTTTTTTAATTTAATTAATTAATTTTTTTAACCTTTTTTTTAAATTTAAATTTCAAATTTTGAATCTCAGAATTCAACTTTTGAATTTAAATTTTTGAATTTTTGAATTTTCGAAATTTTTTCATTTTTTTTAAATTTTAATTTTTTTACCTTTTTTTAAAAAAACTTTAAATTCGAATTTCAAATTTTAGAATTTAATAACTACGAAATTATTAACTAAAAATAATCAAAATAAGGAAAAATAAAAACTTACTACCGGAGTGCGTTCACTCTGGGCATCCAAAATCCGATTTGATCTTCGTGATCGTTCTTGCTTCTCGATTTGCCTCCCCGAAAACGGCGCCAAAATTCTGTTCGTGCGATTTCTGTTTACCTAAAAATATGCTAAACAGATCGTTGTTAGAACAGACAAACAAAGTTTAATTTAATTTTACTCTTACCTTTCCTACTTGAAGAATAGTTGGTCGATCTACAGGGAGGCGGTTGGAGTTGCATAAAAATTAGAACATTCAGTCGGATTCAAAATCGATTTTTGAATGATAGAAGAAAAATATTATGCCGGGGATGATGATAGATTTTCTAGTCTACCGGAGAATTATTTTAATTAAAATTAACTAGAAGACATATACTTAGATTTGAAAAGTATTTATATATTTATTGGAAAAGAAAAGCTTTGGCATAAATTAAAATGGATGAAAACAAGAAGATTGAAGCGAACACAAATTGCATAAAGAAAGATTTAATATATTGCATATAAAAATTAAAGAAATTAAAAGATTGCATAAAAAGCAGAAATTAACTTGAATCTAGAACAAGGATTGCATAAAAGAAAATTTATTGATTGCATAAAAAAAAGGACAATTACAAAAGAAATAAAATGAAGTTTGGAATCCTACTGCCTCCTCCTTCTGCAAAATAAAACATAAAAAACAAAGGAAGGAATAAAAGAAATTAGAAAACTCCTCTTTCTTCCCTCCTCTATTTTTTATTCTTTCTTTCAACCTGAAACAGGGCTTTCTTTCTTTCTATCTTCTCTCCCCAAAACAGAACTCCCCTATTTCTTTCTTGGACCCGCCGGCCACCACCCCCCACTGAGCTCACTCCTTCAGCCGATGGCCTCTCGCCCTCTTATAGATCCCCACCAAAGATTGGATCATGATGACTGGGGCGTGAATGATGGCAGACGCGAGGAAGGAGAGGGCAGACGGGCGAGGATTCGGGAAGGGAGGATGCGTGATCGCTTGCAGATGCGGAGACTTGAAGCGTGGGATGCTGGGACGAGCAATCTTGGGATGCATCACCAGCTTCAAAGGAGGCAGACTTGGAATGGACGCGGCTCCGTGGGAAGGCTGAGACACTGGATCTTGATCATGGGATGGAGAAGCTGATCCGAAAACGAGGATGCCGTGGGATCACTAGAGCTGGTCGCGGAATGTCCGGAATGGCTCGCATTGTGAATGCATACGAAGCAGGGGGGCGCTCTATGAGGCGGGATCACGGGAAGGAGGAGTTGTAGATCCCGAAGTGGGAAGAAGATGATGGCTGGCTTCACGGGCTCCTTGATGGCTGAAGAGGAATGGGGCGCACGCACGAGGTTTTCGTGGATGGATGGGATACGGGGCGCTGAAGAGGTGATAAGTGCTAAATAATGCATAAATTAATATCTTATTCATAGCACTTATCATTATTTTAATTCAAATATTTTGTAAATTCAATTAAAAAGTTGTGTTACCTTCATCATTGCATTTTAAAGGTAATTCGAGTTTTACTTATTTACTGATTGAGCTTAATGTATGCAGGTCAAGTCATGCTTAATTAGGTAAAACCTAAACTACACTGCATCATTTCACAATTGTACATCCTCCAGAGTCGACTCCAAGAACTCTTCTCCAAAATTCAGTGCTTCCCATTAATTCCTGACTCTTCCCACCTTCACCTAAATTTCTTCCCACTCGTTCCAACTCTTTTTTCATATGATCCAATTCTCCTATTTTAATCTCAAAAATAATAAAATCCCTTCAATTATTTGTCTCTCAGATCTCGAAGCATACCATCATATTTGCACGAATCCCAAAGCTCCATCCACTCCTCATATCTTGTTCAACTAAAATTCCACACTCCAACCATGTTCCCAGCCAAACCACATTAAAATCTTCGGAACAACATCTTCCCAGCTCCCCTGCATTCACGGCATCCAAGTTTCATCCGATCCCTCTCCACAGCAGTTTCTCTTCCCTACCACAACTGCAACCGCAAGCTAACTCAGCCATTCATCTCACAACCACGTCATCCTTCCCAGCAAAACAACATCATCTCCAGCGTCCACATCGTCTGCAGTCCAAGGATTTCCTCCCAACCGGATGAGCACCCAAGCTTATTCCCCATTCCGTGGATTGCGTTCCCAAGCCTCCTGGATTGACCCCACCGTTCACAGTTCCAAATCCGGCATCTCCTCTCAGCCGAGAACACTATCCCACGTCATCCATATCATCCCAGATTTTATCCAAACTCTCTCCCAGCCGAATCAAGCTATCCATCATCCACGGATTCTCTCGTCTTCATCCCATCATCCGCATCACCCTCATTTGCTTCCTCATCTTTGAATTAACTCCCCTGTTTCACGCATCCAGCTTCTCCTCCACGTTCCGGATTAGATCACATCTCCCAGCTTGCGATCATCCTTATCCCAGCAGCTTCTTCTCTCCCACTGCATCCACGTCACCAGGTATCCGTTCCTTGTTATCAGCCGAGATCCCAACATCCTAGCTTGCATTCTTATCCTGTTTGTAATTAATCATCCTTATCCCAGCAAATCCAAACATCCCTGCTTCAAGATCAGTTCGAATCCCATCTTCTCCGAATCCCCTACCTCCTCATCCCAACTCTATCCTCTCGGAACAAATCTCATCCCATTCGCAACCAGCCAAATCCCAGCAAACCTCAGGATCTCATCCAATTCCTCCCAACGGCTTTATTCTCATGCGATTCATCATCCCCTGTTCACAGCCGGATGAACATCCGCAACAATCTCATGCCCATCTCCCAGATCTCCAGCCAACGGCAGCACAACCAAACTACCAGCATCCGGATCAGAGCCAACAACGAATTCATCGCATCCAAGGATCAAGGAACAGAGCCGGGATCTTCTCAACGTCCGCATCATCCCCTGCATCCAAAGCCAAAGCCAGCCTTGTCAACGCGATCGTCTCCCAGTCCACATCCTTCCCAACGTCCGAATCGGCTCAAATCTTCCGCACCGCGTCCCAGCCGCGTCCAAGAATCCTTCCACGTGTTGAAGAAGCCTGGCTCCTTCGTTTCATTCCCTGGATTCGCATCAACAGCTCACCTTCTTTCCAACTCCCGGATCAGCTCTATCTTCATCGCACGTCCGCCGCTTCTCCGTCGTTATCTTCCCACTAGGAAGATCTTATCCATGTGAGGGAAGTAGGGCGCTGGGGAAGCTATAAAAGGAGGAAAGTTCTCTTCACGGCATCATCTCTTCGCTGGAGAAGCTTGGGTTCCCAGACCAAGTTTCCACAAAAATAAGTGGGAGAGATAGTAGTTTGGGTATTTTGGGAATGATTTTCCAAAGAAAAAAATAATGAAGTTCAAGAGGGAGAGGAAGCCGACGGGAGAAAAAAAGGAGAACCCAGTCATGATGAAGGCCTTCTACATCGCTGTTGCTGTCGCCCACGACTCCATGGAAGGCTGATCTCCTCACTAGGGCTGGATGCAGCCCTAACAAAGGGCTAAGGGTTTTATATTTTAATTTTCTATTCCTGGAGTTGTATAAACTTTATTTTGCTCCCAATGAATATTTTATTTCATCTCATATTTAATTTCTATGATTTTAAGTATGATGCTTATGCAAGTATTCTTCATTATCACAAAGTAAATATAAGATAATCCATGCATAAGGAAGATGTGGTGTGCTACCACCTTAGATTAGGATAGATATTTCATACCAACTGAAAATGGATTATTCCCAAATTGCTTTTGTGAATTTCTATTTAAATGCTTATTAGGCTTGTAGCCAATTTGCATGTTAATCCAAAAATAAATTAAAATACAATTAATCCTTGTTCCGATGTTAGTGGTGTATTCCTTGCCCTAGGTCCCCTCACACTGATATCACTTCAATTGCATTTTCATTAAATTTCTTAGTTTAATTTTCTTTATAAATTTTCCTTTTTAAATATTTTTTTTAGAAAACAACTATATCCCAATCTCTGTGAATCGATACCCGTAATCACTATTCTACTAGATACGTGCTATTGCGTGGTCTTTAAAATTGACTATCAAGAGGAAGGATGTGAACTTCCTTCTTTGGGCCAAGAGGGGGATGCGATGCAGGGGCCTCCCGTGATCGCATAGAATGGGGGGCGCGTGAAGAATGCGGACTGCTGGGAGGAGCGGACGTGGGAGATGCTTTGATTGCATTGATGGCGTGGAGGATTTGGAAGGGATGCCACGGCTGCAGGTTTGGACGGTTGATGGTCTAGTGATGTTTTATTGGATGCATGTTCGGATGAGACGTGGACAGTTGGGATTTCATGCATGCATGGCAATTGGAGAATTTGTTGAGCTCGGGCTGTCGGGCATTGGGCTCAAACCCAATATTATTGGGTCTCTTGGATTCCTTGCACTCAAACACAAATACAACGTTAATTAATTAATTTTATTATTAAAGATTAACTATAATACTAATTAAGATGGTACGACGATTGCACTTTTGTGCTCTTATCAAATAGTATCAGACCGGACCTGGTCCATAACTTATGTGGACTAGGGGACACTGCAGCACGGATCCATTGGGGTTGACCACGGACCGATCGTGGTGTTTGTGATTAGATTTGAATGGATTTGAACCCTTAGCCTGACGAGGACGTCAGGACTTGAACGGAGGGAGTATGTGAGGATCTGTGCGGGCGTGTGTTTAGTCCCACATCGGTTATTCGCTGGGTAGATCTTGGGTACTTATACAGGATCAAGGAACCTAAATAATACCTTCCGGCTAGCCATTTTAGGTGAGGTACTGAGTTGTTACATTTTCAATTGCTTTTGTCTCAACTAAAATAACAAGATAATGGCCCATGTAATGAAGAGGCTCTCTTTGTATATTTCATTGTGCCAAAGTTTTTATTATTTGATCTTGTTTGATAGCTTTCATGAAAATTATGAAGGATTGAATATCAACTACTGGAATTCTAATTTTCTACTAGCAATGGTCTAGGCAATTAATGTTTCAAGTATATGTAGCAGACTAGTAGTTGCCCATTTATGGTAGACAATAATCAATTTTAATCTGATCATGTTAAGAGGACAGGTGAAGAACAAAAGTCCTACAACATGTGAATGGAAAAATTTAGAGCACAACTGATATCTCTTTTGGTTCTTTCCAAAAGGTTCTTCAGGTGGCAATATGGATTGCAATATTTAGTTCTTAATATTTGACCAAATCAATTAAGGCTCTTTGACTTGGTAGAGGCTTTTAGCTTCACTTGAATCAGTCCATGTGAACAGGGACGGATATCTCATGTCGACTCAAGATGTTGATGAGTTGCGACCATAGAATATTTTTTAGATGGCAAGGGAGGCAGAGATACAGAATTTACAGAGATGGAGGAAACCTTGACACAAAAATTGTAACCAAAAAAAAAAAAAAACTTCACAGAACAAGTAAAAGCCTTTAACGGGGGCATTTTGAAAGAGCAAGTTTTGGAGAGATCTTTTCCTCGCCTTTCCTGCAGGTTCTTTTAAATGTCCTCAAGGTCAATAAGTAAATATAGCATAATCCCCTGTTGGCAAGAAAAGATGCAGCATACCCTCTTTATCTTGGATATCGTGCTGTGCTTTTCTTTAATAGTAGTCGACTTGACTCTTTATGTTGCCCATGATACCGAATCCTATCTCTAGAATAACATTGTTCGCTTCTACAGAAAGGAAAAATATATTGTTAGACAAGAAAAATGCCTTCTCTAACAAACCTCTACTAACAGTGGCCAAGTGAGAACGCACTTCTTGTCCTAGCCCCATCTGGACAAATGCTAGTTGAAACACCAGTTACACCAGGTATTACCAATTCCATTCACAAAAATATAAAGGTCGCAAACTTATCTGTTTCAGATAGATTGCTTTGCAAGCAATAGTTTTTTAGTAATGATCAGAGTAAGCAATGTGTCACTTCCCATTGCAACACATCTTGATGATGGAAAGAAAAATCATGGGGCTATTGATTTGAACATTTTCTTTAACATACAGCAAATGCAATAATTAATTCTAAATTAAAGGTCAAAGGTCTAGTGGGCACTTGAAGGATTGCTATGATGTCCTTCTAGATTATCAAATTTTCATAAAAAATGTATGCATCTTGATGATCAAAGATTCCTCATTCATCTATATTGATCAAAGATCTAGAGGCACAACAATATGAAGTTTGGGTCCCATAATATAGTCTAAAATAACCTCTCTCTTTTTTTTCCTCAATGGTTGAGTCTTTTCTTTTGCAAAAGATGCTGTCATTGATATCAGCATTAGTAGCTCTTTTTGTAAGAAGGGAAAAAGGAAATTAAGGAATTTTTATTACCTTCATCACTACTAGTCTTGCTACGAGTATAACATTCCCTCTTTTAGATTTGTACTGCATTACACCATCCCAACTTCTGAAACCCTTTTCCTCTTCGTTTGATGGGAAAAGAAGACAACTTTCTTATTGAAGGACTACTAAGTACCATGCATCATGTTGTTATTTACTATAACTTGCTCTTTCTATTCTTTATCTTCAATAAATTATAATTTTCAAGAAGGCAACTTTCTAATTGAAGGACTACTAAGACGAAAGCTTGAGTGGCCACTAAACAAGTTAATTGACCACCACCAGTAGAAAATTATTGCAAAGCTCGGATATGTCGATCAATGTGTCTCATCCTACAGCCAAGTACTAGGTGCACAAAAAGCCTACGTAGCATCAAAATTAGACGACAAAGCCCACTAACCATTCCATTCCTGGCCGTCAATCGTGCTTAAAAACTATGTATATTCCACTGACCCCATGTTCTCCCACGCCTCCAAAATTTGCCTCTCTTGGATCGATCCATTGCAAGCATTGTAAAGTTGAATAAAAGTGCACCATGTTTTGGCAGCGAAAGCTAACACTAATTACATCTTCACACAGTTGACTTATTACATCTCAATCTCGATTATGGAGGCACTGAAATATTAACTTATATCCTATACGAAACTACGTTGTCATCAATCCAGTGATCTGCAGACTTGTCAAGCGGCACGCCAATCTTTATTACTTCCATAATTATTTTGCACTTCCTAGAAGGTTGATTGTAAATAATATATTGTTTATGCACTACAGGTTTGAGAGTTTGTGTTACTCTTTAATTAAATACTATGAAATATGATTGGACTTGGATTTAAAAAGCATATAAATATCCCTGCCGTGTATATTTATTTTCTCCACTGTTTGGAAGAGAGAGAAAGAGAGAGTCGACTTCTTCATGATTAATGATTAAAGTTTTTTTCCTGATACATATTAATGATTATAATTTGGATAACACAGTTAATTACAAGCATGAGGTGAGTCAAGCTCAGGCCTATTAACCGTCAGGCCAGGCTTGTCCCGAAAATAAATTGAGGGCTTGGCCCATTATAACAGCGTAAGCTCAGGTCTAAAAACCTCTTTTGAACCATTATCCCTTGCAGCCATTAGCTATTACTTGCCTGAACCTTGAGTTTGAATAACAGCATTGTAACCATTAAAAGAGCTGGTACAGCGATTTGAGCCACTTGCCATTAGATTATAGACATAAATAATATGAAAAAAATATAATTGCTACTATGTTTCGTTATTTCTGATTATTTTCCGGTATAATAAATCGTCACCTTGATTTTGGTCCGCTATATCAACCAGCAGTCCATTACCCGTCCTCCAGTGCAGCTCAAGTCAAAATCATTTACATTCCCCAGATTGCAAGCAGAGAAATGTACGTCCATCATTAACATATCATATAAATGAGCTCACGTTCATATTGGACTTTTGGTCTTCCTTTTTAATGAGCATTCTCCATTGCTATTGAATACAGAAGATTTGGCTTGGGACATACTTCCATTATTAATCTAAATGACAGAAGGGAGAAAGAGGAAGGCCAGATAAAACACAACCCTATAACATTTTCTCTTGAATAACAAAACAGATAATTTAGTGTCCACAACGTAGGCACTAACTCTAACTGTCGTAACTATTCGATTAAAAGTGGAAGGGCATGGATTAAGAGATTGGTTAAGCATGAGAGAGAGGGATAAAAATATTTAGAAAATATAAAATTAACATAATTAGGAGAATACATGTAGAATATTCTATTATCACTTAATTAATTAAACTTGGTGGTAATATAACATTTAATAAATTAGATTTCAAGAATTAAAATACAAATAAAAAAATAAGGGAATGATATATGGATATAGAAGATTTCGAGGATTATTCTACAAGAAACCTGAAAAAATAAGGGCATATATCTATTTGTCTTCTCTATCTGAGAGGATAGAGGAGGCAACACAAAGCTGCGAGGCTTTACTTTTTTTTATTTTTCCTCTTGTAGTCTAGTCATATTGAGACTCTAATATTCTCTCGCAATAAAAGAAAACAAGTCCAAGCACTAATGGAGAGTCCAATTCCAAATTCTTCTCCCCCTAAATATACCACTGTCCCACAATAATTGCTTGACTCATTTGATGAAGTAATAGGAAAGGAGAAGCAAAGAACTTAATTACTATATTGGCTTTGAAAAAATAATGATAAAAACGTTTTGAAGTTAAACTCCAAAAAGAGAACTTGACCTTGAATATTTAAGAGTGGTTTGGAGTTAACATATAATATTGTGAATTAAGTGGAATTTTTGAGGTGGAGTTCAACCCCTAGTGTTCAAGGGCGGCAGGCATCCCATGGTGGTGGTAACTAAGGGTGGAAGTAGAAGAGAGAAATATTATATATGTATCCCTAAATAGAGAGTTAATTATAAAGAGGACCTTGCAACCCAATATGAATATATCAAATAGCTATCTATTGATTCTTGATAGGGTGCTTAAAACGTTTACCAATTCCTAAGTTCTAACTTCTTGTAAACTTAGCAAGCTTTGACGAGTTTATATACGAAGTTATTAACAAAAAAAAAAAATCCCTAACTTGATGTCAATTTTGTAATTGCATTCTAGACTTCAAGTTTCCAGCTTTACCCACACTATATTAAAAAGAGTGTTGGGGCCCTATGAATCTGTCAAAAGTGTTTTGAAGTGGAATATAGTAATCAATTCAAACAAAACTTTATTATCCAATCAGTTCAAAAACATTGATGTTTTGAAAAATTGAATTACGTATAGGGACTCTTTCCCAAGATTCATAATACTAGTTTTGGTACGTGTACAAGAAGTATTACTAATTTTTCCCATCGATGACCGATACTAAATTCGTAATACTAGTTTTGGTACAAAATTAGTATAGGTCGGTATAGTCGAGTCAGTGTATGCGTCCTATGCCCCCAACCCCCAAAGCCCTGCATTTTATTAGACTGTCATGCAAATTCTTCCAATCAACATGAGGACAAGCAAACATTACAGCTGCTTCTTTCCCACATGGAAATGAAAGGAAGATGTTCCATTTTGTCGAGATGGGGGAACTTTTTGAAGATTAAAAAAATGACGAGCAAGGGAGCAGCAAAATCGGTAAAGTAGGAATTTTAAGAAATGTATCGTGCAATATTACTGTTGGGGCAGGATATGAAATATGTAGAGCGTTAGAGATAGGAAGAGATGAAGAAACTAATAGAAATGGAATTCGTTACCCCCATCCATTTTCAAGAATACTTGGTGAATGTACTACTAGATACCAGCTAAAATGGAGGGTATAGGGTTTGCATAGTTTCGAGGATTCAAACAAATTGATTGGGACTTTAGTGTTAAACAAAATAACTTTTCTATTATAAGCCTTAATAAAAAAAAGATAGGTGTTGCCCAGAAGACAACCCAAGAGGAGGGGGTTTTTTCCTCTAGATATGCTCGAAAAAGGACTAGATTCTGCAATCATGAGAATGAACAAGAATGCTTGACCAAAACATATGATCCTTTATTGAGCGAAACATGCCGTGGAGCAATAAAAAAAATTGATTTACGTACAATTATGAATGATTTAATCCCTTATATGGAAGATTCCATATTTGGGTCTTTTAAAAAATTAAGCTACTTAAACTTTGCTGATGAAGGCTAACTTAATTTTAAGCTGAAGCAATTAAAACAATTACAGTAAACCTGTAAAGAAAGCAGTAAGCTACAATACAAACACACAAGTTTTATAATGGTTCGAAGCTAACCCTTGCTCCTACGTCTACTCCCAAAACTCACTTGGAAATTCACTATAATCCTCAAATTACAGCCTGGTTGTTTCATGAGATCACAACCTAACTCATTATTTTATCCGGGATCACAACGAACCCAGTTGGTTTTTTTGGGATCACCAATCAGAACCAAATCCCAATCAAACTTGGTTGTACACAATCCAATTCTCAAGCTAGGACAATGCCTCAACCCATTGATTCAATCCCCTGATTGAATCAAGTTACAAGATATGAAAGCAATGTTTTAACAATGCACAAGCTTCTTAAATGTAAGCAGATGTAGCAAATATAAACTATGAAAAGAGAGAAAAAGCCTAGAATGAAGGCAGCTGAAGAGCTTAGCTTCTTTCTCTCTTGATCCTCCCCAAATGGCTCGAATTTTTTGAGGATCACGCGGTTTCAAAAATGAGAAGGACAAAAAGATCACTCTTAGAAGTTCTTCTTCTCTTTTTGACTTGAAATCCCACACTAAAGCTCAAAGATTATTCTTCTCTTTTAATGCGCTTTAATGCTTATTCACTTTCTACTAAAGAATAGTTAAGAATACCTTTTTATAGTCCGTTTTTCATAAAACTAGCTGTTAGAAGAGGAAAAGAGTTGTTCTGCCATTCTGAAGGTTCTGACAAACTAGCAGTTGGAGTCCTAGCAGATTTGGAGTCAACTTGGGCATTCTAGAAGATGGCTCGTCTGAGGTAGGAGATGTCTCGAGCCTGTTGGGAGTCGGCTCACGATTGGGTTCTTCAAAAATTGCCTTCTGTCATTTTTGCGGGAGATGGCTCGTGACACTTTGGAGTCGAGTCGCTTTCTGCCTCATTGAAAATGGCCTACTGTATTTCCTAAGAGAGAAGACTCGTGCACAGTAGGAGACGTCTCGCATTCTGCTTCATTGAAAACGATCTTGTGTCTTTACTGAAAGAGACGGCTCGCGCATCATCGAAGACATCTTGCGTTCTGCTTCATTGAAAATGATCTTCTATCTTTACTGAGAGAGACGGCTCGCACATCATCGGAGACGTCTCACATTCTGCTTCATTGAAAACGATCTTCTATTTTTATTGAGAGAGATAGCTTGCGCATCATCGAAGACGTCTCGTGTTCTACTCGGAGAAAACTGCTTTCTGCCTTTCTTCTGTAGGAGATGGCTCGCGCTTCGGGGAGTCGACTCGCACACTGGCACTTTCAACCTTATTTCAGTCTTTCTGGCTGGAGATGTCTCGTCTCAGCAAGGAGTCGACTCAGGAGCATGCCAATTGAACCTCGTAGTACCAGAGACATCTCGTGACTTGTGAGAGACGTCTCGTGGACTATCCATTTGTAAAATATAGTTCAACACTTCTCCCAACCCATCTCAAAACCTCTGAAATCTTTCCTAATGAATTTATCATAATATTTTGTTTATTTTCTTCTGAAACACTAACTTAAATTCATTAGTATAATAAGAAATATATTCAAGTATTTTGGGCTCATCAAAATCAAATAATGGATCAATAATAGGGGAAATCCATTTTGGATTGAGAAACTGATGATTTGATGCTTAGCCAATAATCTAAAATATTTGGATTGAGAATTTAGTGACGCATGTTTTTGTAACCAATTCAGTGACGGAAGCTCCGATCATAAATTCCGTATTAGTAACCGGAAACACGGTATAGTTACAGAAATCTCCGTCACTATACGCATGTTTTCTAGTAGTGTTGGTATCAAACTTACCAAGGTTGTCTTTGCCATTATTATGAATGAAACATCTACACCCAAAAACATGAAAATAACTTAAATTTGGTTTTCTATCCTTTTAGAGTTTATAAGGTGTTTTCTTAAATATTGGTCCATCAAAGCCCTATTTAATATGTGACATGTTGTGTTAACAGCTTCAATTCTATTTTCATTACAAAAACTTTCAAAGTATTAATTTTCAAATTTAGTACTAAGGTCACTTCTAATTGAAATAACAGTAGTATTTTTCTCATTTAAAACCTTTCTATAGAATTTCTTAAATAGGAAGAAAGTTTCATCTTTATGAGCTAAAAATAATACCCATATAAACCAAGAGAAATCATCTACAATCACAAGGCCATATTTCTTACCTCCTAAACTTGTGGTTCTAGTAGATCCGAAGAGATCTATATGAAGTAGTTCTAGTAGCCTAGTAGTTGAAACCATATTTTTAGATTTGAAGAAATTTCTTGTTTGTTTTTTTAGTTGACATGCTCACAAATTTTATCTTTTTCAAAATTCAATTTAGGCAATCCTTTTACTAAATTTCTTTTGATTAATTTAGATAAAAGATTCATGCTAGCATGACCTAATCTACGGTGCCATAGCCAACTAGTCTCATTAACTTTAGCATCAGTGACTACTAATTAAGCAGTGGCTACTTTTAGAAAGTTCATCTAAATCTATCATATAAACATTGCCACGTCTTAGTCCATTAAATATAATGCTATTGTCAATAGGGTTAGTTACCATGCAAAGTGATGATTTAAAAGATACATTGTAACCCTTATCACATAATTGACTAATGTTAATTAGATTATGCTTTAAACCACTAACATATAATACATTATCTATAAAGGTAGAAGGAGTAATTTAAATTTTATCAATGCCTATTAATTATATGACCTTGGCCATTATTACCAAAGGTCACTACTCCTTCTTCCTTTGCTTCAAGGATGAAGAATTGATTTTTGTCACCCGTCATGTGCCTTAAGCAGCCACTATCAAGATACCAACTCCGTTTAGTTCCTGGGCCACAAGACACACCTATAAACACAAATCAAGTGGGTTTAGGTACCCAAGTCTTATTGGGTCCTTTTAAGTTAGTTGAGATAGTTCCTTTTGGCATCCAAACCCTTTTTACCTTCTTATTTTAAGGGTTTTTCTGAAGTTACAAGCGTATGATTTGTGTCTGATTTTCCATAGCAAAAACATGTTACTTTCTCAGTTTTAGTTCAGTTGCTTTAATAAAGAAATTCTTAAGAACTTTTTGTTTATCGTTTGGCCTATATCCTAATCCAGCTTTATTGAAAGCAGCACTTTGATTATTAAGTATCATTTGTAATATTTTAGAGCTATAAGTGAACATTTCTACTATAGGTTTATATTTTTCTACTTCTTTGCTTAGCTTCTGATTTTCATTAATCAGTGAATCCTCGTCTTTAATCAATTTTTCTTTTAATGTTTGATTAGAAGTTTTCAGTTTAGAAATTTTTTTGGTTAAACTCTCCTTTTCTTTGGTTAATTTTTCTATTTGATGCATAAGTATTTGATTAGTTGATATAAGTTCTTTGTTTTTCAGTCCAAGTTTTCTACACTCATCCATCAATTCACTAAAAGCATCACATAATTCATCAAAGGTAAAATTTAAAGGAGTTTGAGAAGATACCTGTGGAGTGATTGATTAAAACCCTATTTGATTTTGATGAGCTCAAAGCATTTGAGTATATCTTTTGTTTACTAATGAATTCAATTGAGTGTTTCAGTGAAAATCTTGTCTAAGTGTTTCTAGACTTGGTTCAAGATATTTTGGATAAGTTAAGAAGTCAGTTTGAACCAAAGTCTGAGACTCGAGTCGACTCCGGGATATTACGAGTCGACTCCAAGCGTATCAGAATCACTGGCACGGGCTCGAGTCGACTCCGGATCATTACGAGTCGACTCCAACTGAGAACTGACAGACGAACAGAAAGACTCAACTCAAAACCTGTCAGCGAGTCGACTCCTGAAGTGCGCGAGTCGACTCCGATGATTACCAAGTCGACTCCGATGATTATCGAGTCGACTCCGGAGTAGTATGAGTCGACTCCAAGGAGTTACAGACAGAAAAGTCAGAGAGCGATTTTCGAACCTGAGATTCGAGTCGACTCCTGTGGAACGCGAGTCGACTCCGATGGTTGGCAGGTCGACTCTCAGTGGTACACAAGGCAAAAGTCAGAGAGCAGTTTTCGGACTCTGAGATCCGAGTCGACTCCCGCAATGCGCGAGTCGACTCCGAGACAGCGCGACCCCAAAAAGACAGAAGACCGAATTATTGTCTCTAGGAGCCGAGTCGACTCCAAGGCATCGCTACATCAAAAAGGCAGAAGGCTGTGTTTCAGAAACTGAGAGCCGAGTCGACTCCGGAACAGTTCGAGTCGACTCCAAGACTGGACGAGCCAAAAGACAGAAGATCGGGAGTTCGGGCTCTGAGCGCCGAGTCGACTCCCAGGATTGTCGAGTCGACTCGAGTGGGCCAAGTTGAAAAATTAGCTCCATGGACTTCATGGGATGAGCCGACTCCGAAAATGGCAAGTCAGCTCCAGAAGTTGGCGAGTCAACTCTGGGTTAAGTCGAGTCGACTCCCAGTCGCGGAGGTCACTTTAATTCAAATCCGGAACAGTTGCCGAGCCGACTCCAGAAAAGCATGAGTCGACTCCCGCTACAGCCGAGTCGACTCCAGATCGCGCGAGTCGACTCCGACCCCAACGGACATATTGTCAGGATGTGCAGAGTGTGCAGAACGGGCAGAAAAAGGTGTCTAACGGCTAGTTTCCGTGGGGGATGGTTTAAATAGCCACAGAGGACTGTAGCAAGGCAGAGAAGCACCATTCCACTCAAAGAAATCAAGCATCCTATCTCTGCCAACTGGTTTTCAACAGAAAAGAAGGAAGAGCGCCATTAACTCCATCTAGCTACCTCTTCCCAGCATTTAAAGAAGTCTCCTCCTGCCTTCAAGTCGACCAGACATTCAAGAGGAGACTCACAGTTCAAGAAGCCCTTCTCTACTCCAACTCAAAAGTGTTTGAGGGCTCTTAACTTCTCTCTAGTTTATATTGCTGTATATCTGCTTTTTAGAAGCTCTGTTTTTCTGTTTGTCCTTGTTCTTTCCATCTTGTCTTTGCTTGATTCAATCAGGGGATTGAATCAAGAGTGTAGAGGTTGGTTGGTGAGCCGAGGGTAAAACCAACGTGTAAGGGTTCGATTGTAATCCCGGGAAAACAATCGGGGTGGTTCTAGTCGGTGAGCCTGAGAAAACCGACCGAGTTCGTTGTGAGCTCGTAAAACAACAAGTTGGGTTGTGAGCTTGTAAAACAACCGGCTGTAATCCAAGGGGTTATAGTGAATTCCCAAGTGAGACTTGGGGAGTGGACGTAGGATCAAGGGTTAGCTCCGAACCACTATAAACATTGTGTTTGTGATTGCTTGTGTCTCTCTCTCTCACTCTCATTTCACTCACAGCATATAGCAACTAATTAATCATCTTGCAAAAGTATTAATTAGTCATCCTCAAACGTTTTAATTGCAAAATTATTTTAAAACCCAATTCACCCCCCCTCTTGGGTTGTCTATCTGGGCAACAAGTGGTATCAGAGCCTAAACTCTTCTACCCTAAGAGTAAAAGATCAAAATGACAACCCCATTTGGATCTTCCCACATTGAGGGTCAGTCCACCCAAAGACCCCCATTCTTTAATGAATCCGACTACTCATATTGGAAGGCTAGGATGAGAATATTTATCCAAGCCTAAGACTATGAGATGTGGACCATTGTAGTAAATGGACCATACATCCCATCCATCTATGTAGAGGGTGTCACTGTACCCAAACTCGAAAAGAATTGGGATGACCATGACATGAGAAAGGCACAACTCAATTCCAAAGCAATGAATGTGCTTTACTGTGCATTAGATAGGAATGAATTCAATAGAGTCTCTACTTGCAATTCTGCAAAAGAGATTTGGGATAGACTTGAAGTGACCCATGAGGGCACGAATCAAGTCAAAGAATCCGAAATAAACATATTGGTTCATAAGTATGAACTATTTAAGATGGATTCTAATGAAACAATCACTTGCATGTTCACTAGATTTACTGACATTGTCAATGGCCGAAAAAGCCTTGGCAAAAACTATACTAACAGTGATCTTGTCAGAAAGATTCTTCGCTGTCTACCAAGGTCATGGAAAGCCAAGGTGACGGCAATCCAAGAAGCCAAGGACTTGAACAAGCTACCACTTGAGGAGCTTCTTGGATCCCTAATGACGCACGAGCTAACAATGAAGCAACACAGCGAAGAAGAGTCCTCCCATAAGAAAAAGGTAATAGCTCTCAAATCTACATCATCTAACAAAGACTTGTCTTGCAGTAGCAGCAGTGAAGAAGAAGATCACGAGGGAGAGGATGATGAGGCTCTTCTCGTACGTAAGTTCAGAAGATTCATCAACCAAAAGAAGTCCTTTCATCAAAGGAGAGGCCCCTCAAATTTCTATCGAAAGGATAAAGATAAGGAAAGGGAAAATGAGGGGATTGGATGTTATGAGTGCAAGAAGCCGGGACACATCAGAGCTGAGTGTCCTTTACTGAAGAAGGGGAGCAAGTACAAGAAGAAGAAAGCCCTTGTCACTACCCTATCGGACTCCGACACATCATCATCATCATCGGATGAGGAATAAGGAGAAAAGGCCAATTTCTGCTTCATGGCCAATGAAAATGAGGTAACGTCCGCATCACATTTAGATTTTACTTTTGATGAATTATATGATGCTTTCAATGAATTAATGGATGAATACAAAACAATAAACGTTAAAAACAAAGAACTAAAAGTAACTAACCAAACTCATCTCCGTAAGTATGATTCATTAGTTAAGGATAAAGATGTTTTTATCAAAGAAAATGTAGAACTTAAAACAAGTAACCAAATCTTGATACAAAAGAATAATACCTTAACTAAAAAAAATGAAAGGCTGAACAAAGAAACATTAGAACCCAAAAACAATAAATATATAAATGAGAGTCTCACAAAAGAACTAAATGATCTAAAAGCAGAAAAACAAACACTAACTAAAGAACTTGAAAAATACAAACCCTTGGTTGAAAAATTTACATATAGTTCTGAAAAATTGAATATGATACTTAATAGTCAACGAGCGGTATTCAATAAAGCGGGTTTAGGATATAAACCTAAACATAAGCAAAAACTCTTAGTAACTTCTTTGTAAAAGCAGGGAAAAGTAAAACTAAGAAAATAACCTGCTTTTGTTGTGGAACTTTAGGACATAAAGCAAATGTGTGTAATTATAGGAAAGGGAAAACTAAAAGAAAAATTAAGAGGGTTTGGGTTCCAAAAGGAACCAACATTACTAACCATGAAGGACCCAAGAAAACTTGGGTACCTAAGATTATATGATTTGCTTGTGTAGGAGTGTCTTGCAGCCAAGGTCGACAAAAATTGTTGGTACTTGGATAGTGGCTGCTCAAGACACATGACGGGTGACAAGGATCAATTCTTCACCCTTGAAGCTAAGAAGGGAGGTGTTGTGACTTTTGGAGACAATAACCAAGGTCACATCATTGGTATAGGTAAAGTACAAATTACTCCTTCAACTTTTATTGATAATGTTCGATATGTTGATGGTCTTAAGCATAATTTATTAAGCATTAGTCAATTATGTGATAGAGGTTATAATGTTATGTTTAAACCATCACTATGCATCATAACAAACCCAAATGACAATAGTTTAGTTTTTAAAGGAATAAGACGTGGAAATGTGTATGTTGTAGACCTTAAGGATCTTGCCAAACACAACCCATGTTTAGTTGTTAATGAAACTAAGGATAATGATGCTAGTTGGTTATGGCACCGTAAGTTAGGTCATGCAAGCATGGACACCATATCTAAACTAGTTAAAAGAGATTCTGTGATAGGTTTGCCAAAATTAAAGTTTGAAAAGAATAAAATATGTGAAGCATGTCAATTTGGCAAACAATCAAGAAACTCCTTTAAATCTATAAATTGTGTCTCTACCTCTAGACCTCTAGAACTACTACACATGGACCTATTCGGACCAACTAGAACCACAAGTCTAGGTGGAAATAAATATGGTCTAGTTATCGTAGATGATTATTCTAGATATACTTGGGTCATATTCTTAGGCCATAAGGATCAAGCATTTTCAATTTTCAAGAAATTTCATAAAGAAGTAACAAATGCTAGAGACACTTCAGTAATAGCTATTAGAAGTGACCATGGTACCGAATTTGAAAATCATTTATTTGATGAGTGTTGCCCAGAAGATACAACCCAAGAGGGGGGGTGAATTGGGTCTTTTAAAACTTTTAACCTACTTCTGAAAGTTTTTGATTAATTATGCTAAGTTGTATGGATGCACAGTGAAAGTCAAACTTAGCAACAGTTTGATGTATAGAATGTGACTTGATTGAATATGCTTGCAACTAAAGGATGCGCGGATAACAGTAAAGCAAGCAATTTATCTAAGTAAGTAAGTGTGTTAGTTAGACAATGACAAGAGGCATTACAAACACAACAAACATATAGTGGTTCGGTGCACCCCAGCACCTACATCCACTCCCCAAGACCTCTTAGGAATTTCACTATAATCCTACAGATTACAGCCGGTTGTTTTACAAGCTCACAACCCAACTTGTTGTTTTACGAGCGCACAACGAACTCGGTCGGTTTTCCCAGGCTCACCGACTAGAACCACCCCGATTGTTTTTCCGGGATCACAATCAAACCCTTACACCGTTGGTTTCGACCTAGGCTCACCAACAAACCTCTCACCGTTGGTTTTCCCTTTGGCTCACCAACAAACCTTAACCCCTTGATTCAATCCCTTGATTGAATCAAGTTACAAGATATTAAAAACAAAGTTTAAAACAAATCAAAGCTTCTTAAACAAGCAAATATAACAATATAAACAAATAGAGTAAAGAGAAGCCCTCAAACGAGTTTTGAAGATGAAGGAGCTCGGCTTCTTCTTTACTTGACCCTCTTCTGATTTGGCACGAAGTAGAGGATTACCGAGGCGACACACGGATGGAGAGGAAGCTTTGGGATTCACTTGGATGCTCTTCTTCTCTCTATTTCACTTTGAATGGCCCTTTTGTGCTTATGGGAGATTTCCCTTGTAATCACTTTGAAATCTCTTTCCTAAATGTTCTCTCCCACTTCCATAAGTTCTCCCCTAGCTCTCTTCTTGTTTTTATAGCTTTAGATGGCGTGGAAACAAGAATATAGCCGTTAGAGACAAAAATAGAGCCGTTGGACATAGTCTGCACTTCCTGACAATATTACCGTTGGGATCGGAGTCGACTCGCGCGATCAGGAGTCGACTCGTCTGTTGCAGGAGTCGACTCGTGCTTTACTGGAGACGACTCGGCCACTGTTCCAAATTTGAATTATTGTGCATCCTCGACTGGGAGTCGACTCGTCTTAACCCGGAGTCGACTCGCCAACATCTGGAGCTGACTCGGCATCTTCGGAGTCGGCTCATCCCATGAATTCAGAGGACATACTTTCTGATTTTCTTCCTAGAGTCGACTCGGATTCTCTTGGAGTCGACTCGGCTCTCAGAGCTCGAAAACTGATCCTCTGTATTTTGGGGTCGCGCTGCCTTGGAGTCGACTCGAACTGTCTTGGAGTCGACTCGCCTCTCAGAGACGAAAATACCGTCTTCTGTCTTTGGGGTTGCGCTGCCTCGGAGTCGACTCGGATTTTGCGGGAGTCGACTCGGCTCTCAGATTTCGAAACATAGCCTTCTGCCATCTTGGTGTAGCGCTGCCTTGGAGTCGACTCGAGCTGTCTGGGAGTCGACTCGAATCTCAGAGTCCGAAAACTGCCCTCTGACTTTTTTTGCCTGTTTCACCCTGGAGTCGACTCGTTCTACTCTGGAGTTGACTCGACAAGCATCGGAGTCGACTCGAATTCCTCAGGAGTCGACTCGAAGACTATTCTTTTGAATTTTCCTTTGAATTTGCTCCTCCAAATTGAATCCTTTGAACTTGAAACTTGGGCCAATAATTTGTAACTTTCTTCCAACTTTTCTTGAGAGCTTTGGAGGCCTTCTTGTGTTCTTCCAACTTGCTATGTTCCTTGCAAAATAAATATCTTTCTCCTTGCAACACAAACATTAGTATTTATACTTCAAAATTTTGTGATCATCAAAATCAATCTTTAAATCAATCTTTGGGTCATTAGTCTCCCCCTTTTTGATGATGACAAAACTTGGAGTATATGCAATATAAAATATATTGTGTTCTAGAAGTAATACATAGCTAAGTTGCATGAAGTAGAAAAGATATATATTTAAAACATACTTCATGATAATGCTTTAGATTTAATCAGCTTAGCGCAATCAACATATTTTAATTTAAGCTGAGTTGGTGTTCAATGCAAAACACCTGAGTTGGTGTTCAATGCAAAACACAAAGCATTATGAGCATATACTTAGATATTTCTCCCCCTTTTTGACAACATCAAAAAGATAGTGAAACATGAAGCACAAAGATAAGAATACTCAAATATTTCTTTTCCTTATTGTACTCTGATTTGCATGTCAAATTATTGCAAGGATATGAATCATAAAACTCAAGGCAATAATATTAGAATTAGATTAATGAGCATAGATCAGAGCCAATTAAGATAATTTCAGAGCAGAACACATCGAATGTGATTTCAAGAAGTTTTCTAATTTGATACCACAGATAGTTTTCTAATCAAGTATAGGTGGAATCTTCCTTAGGTTAATACAAGAAGTACCACAAATGATATTCAAGAAAACACATGAGTGGAAATCTAACCTCTCTTTAATAAGTATGAAAGCTTGTTCATTTAAGACCTTTTGCCCAATCTATTAAGTATTTTATCAACATGAGATCAATTTAATTGATTTTCAGAGTAAAAGATCAAAACTTATATATTTGAAAGACATATCATCATGTTGGATCATTAATTCTTAATGACTTCAAGGTTCTTTTATGATAATAAGAGCATTGGGGCACAAATACCAAAATATGAATTCATGCAATTTATGATTCATCTCAGAGCTCTTTTAAAGACTTTCTTTTGTTCTTTTAGAAAATAAGCACAATTTGATACATAAAAAAAAATATGAATTGGCACACAATTTAAGTTCTAAAGAGCAAGACAATTAGGACTCATTAGTGAATTTCAAAATAGATTTTCTAAAAGATACTCAAGCAAATTCAACACGTTATTCTCCCCCTTTTTCATTAAATTAGAGGCTCTTAAGATCAACTATTTGAATTGCAATTTGGTTCATGATTGATGCATAAGACATACTAACCAAGTAACATGCCTCAAGGTGTATCATAAAGATTTTCAGATTTAAATTTCAGATGATAAATATTGGAGAGTATTAGAATCACTTTTCATTTAGTATTCTGTCTCTCTCCTTTAGTTATAGATTTATGCGATTAAGTTCCATAATACCTCTCCTTCTGAAATTTTCTTTCTCCCCCTCAATTGATTATTCCATTTAACAGTTTAGAGTTTGAAGATAATGTTCAATAAAATTGTCAATCTCAAAAATATATTTTCTATAAGTTTCAGCTTATTTTCATAAGACTCAAGGTTTGAGATAAGACAACCTTTATAGAACTCATCTCAAGGTAATTAAAGCATGTCTTGCAATATAAGGAGGTTCATCAAAATCAATCCATAAAATTCAAGGTATGCATCAAATTAAAGTATCTTTAGAATATCTAAAGCTCCCCCTCAAAAGATGCATTCCTCTTTAATCATTCTTTTCTTTTGATATCGAGAGTGTAGAGTGATCTAGAATTATTCAAAATTTATAGTAGTCACTCTTTCTAATCCCTTAAGAATAAGTTATGCTTTCTCCTAATCTTAGAGAAAAATGTATAGAAATATTAATCAGAAAATGATTCATTTGAAGCTCAGTTTCTTTCAAAGGCATTTACATTTTCTTTTTCTTTTAAGAATCATTTGGGTGAGCTGAAATATTTCTAGCTTTAAGATCATTCATTCTATATATATATTCTGATGAGAGTCTGTAGGAGAGAAAAATATATAGATGATCATTGAAATATATATATTTATAGAACTCAATTTCTTAATCATAGTTTTTCAGCAATGTATACATGAAGCACAATAAATATTTTTAATATCAAAATAAAATCGTATATTTAAAAATATTTGCTTGCAATCAAGATCATTGATCATTTAGACCAATATTAGTAGATTTTAAGGATAAGAAAAGATATGTTTCAGATGTGTATCGAGACAATCAACCAAGGCGTCAAAATTAATTCTATTTTTCTTATATTAAAATTTTCATTTAGAAATTATATTCAGTTATTCTCCTGAATGACGTGATCATTGAAGCATATAACTAAGGTTACAAAGATGTAATGATATAAGCATTTTTAAGTTAAGTTTAAGCTTTTATACAAAATTAGATTCTGAATTTTCATAAGAATTTCCAAGAAGGCTTTCACAATTATAATTTTAGATATGTATCTTCTACATTGTAGCTCATCTTAAATCACTAAGATTGAAAACACATATTTCAATAACATTCGAGCACTTTCAGAATCTTTGTATTTAATATTGAGTTTCGATACTGTTACGGGGGAAATAAGCCGCCATGCCCCACGTGACCGGCACGCGCGCCCAGGAAGACTACGGCTGCCCTTTGATCCAGCAATCCGACCCCGAGTCGGACATCCTCGGCTCCGCAGCCCGACCCCGAGTCGGCTGCCCTTTGATCCAGCGCTCCGACCCCGAGTCGGACGTCCTCGGCTCCGCAGCCCGACCCCGAGTCGGCTGCCCTTTGATCCAGCAATCCGACCCCGAGTCGGACATCCTCGGCTCCGCAGCCCGACCCCGAGTCGGCTGCCCTTTGATCCAGCGCTCCGACCCCGAGTCGGACGTCCTCGGCTCCGCAGCCCGACCCCGAGTCGGCTGCCCTTTGATCCAGCAATCCGACCCCGAGTCGGATATCCTCGGCTCCGCAGCCCGACCCCGAGTCGGCTGCCCCTTGATCCAGCGCTCCGACCCCGAGTCGGAGATCTCTTGATAACGACAGGCTATTCCCCAGAGGCACGCCGCGGCCTCCTGCTCCACTACTCCCTGCAACGGCTGTATCCGATGCTGCTCCACGATCTCCTGCATCAGCCGTACAAAGCGGAGCCCCACTATGCCCTGACGTGGCCGTACCCGGTGCTGCTCCACGACGTCCTGTAACGGCCATGTCAGGGGCCACACCATCGTGCCCCACGATAACGAACCCCCCTGAGAGACCCCCCAGCCAGGTATATATGCGGCTGGGGGGAGAAAGGGGGGGGGTGAGCAATATCTCCCAGAGCACTCTCTTACTTGCGATTATCACCTCTCCTCCTCCTCCAATCTCCTCTGACTTGACCGTCGGAGGGCCATCACCACCCTGGTGGTGGTGCAAGGCTTGTTTGCAGGTTTCTTGGCGGAAGGTGGAGCGCAACCAACACCAACCAAGACAACTCAGACGGAACCCCGTTCACACCGCAGTGCCAATCGTTCTCGGTTTGGACCACCAGCAACAGTTGGCGCTAGAGGAAGGGCCGAATCTTAGAACGATCGTAATGGCACGGCGAGGTGGTCGTGGAGCTTCCAATGCTTCCGGTCGCGGAGCCTCTCGCGCCTCCGGCCGAGAGGCTGCTGCGTCCCCAACGCACTCTCAGCAGCACTCCACCGCCCCTTCTCCCATTCAGACGGTCGAAGCTGCTCAGTTCGACCAGCTAGCCCAGCAGGTTCGCACCCTCGCGGAGGCAGTGCAGAATCTGCAGGGTGTGATCTCTCGGGTGCCGCAACGGGCTCAGGAGCCGCTGCCCCCCGAGCACTCGCCTCTTCCTCACAACCCGCGCTCCTTCCTCTCCCATGGAGAGGAGCGCCGGCGCGAGGAGGATTCTCGAGTGCGGTCCATTCTGCCAGGACCTTCTCATCGGAGCTGTGCGGGGTACGAGAGGCGGACCCGGGCGCGTTCTCAGACACCCCAGTCCTCGAGGGGCCCGCACTCCAGTCGGTCCCCCTCGCGCCGCTCCTTGTCCCCCACCCACCGGTCGCGCTCCCTGGACCGGCGGGTGGACGATCTCCACAGACAACTCCAGGTCCTGAAGGGCCACTCCAAAGATCCCTTCGCTGACTTGGAGATCTCCTCCCAGCCGGCGCTTGCCTCGAGGATCCTGCGGACCCCGAACCCGCCGGGGTTCAAAATGCCGGCGATCGAACCCTACGACGGGGCGGCGGACCCGCGGGACCACGTGGAGAGTTTCAGGACTCTTATGCTCCTCCATGGAGCATCGGATCCGCTCCTCTGCAAGGCCTTCCCGGCGACCCTCCGTGGCCCGGCAAGGGCATGGTTCGCCGGCCTGGAGGCTAACTCCATCCAGTCCTTCGACCAGTTCACCCGCTTCTTCATCAGCCATTTCGCCGTCAGTAGCAGGCGGCGACTGGTCTCCGACTCCCTCTTTGATGTCCGGCAAAACGAGGGAGAAAGCCTGCGGGATTATCTCACCCGCTTCAACAAGGCTACACTGGAGGTCCGGAACCTGAGCCAGGAAGTGGCTCTCTCAGCCCTGAAGCGTGGCTTCCGGAAGGGCAGACTCACCTTCTCCCTGGACAAACGCCTGCCGCGGAGCTTCCCGGAGCTGTTATCTCGGGCAAACCAGTATGCAGACGCCGAGGAGGCAGCCTCCCACCGGAACAAGGAGGCCGCCGAGGCCCCTCTAAAGCCCGGAAAGAAAAGGCGAAAAGAGGCACCCCAGAGGAGGAGCCCGACGCCTCAATGCCGGCGCAGAAGCCCGTCACCAGCAAGGAACCACGGCGCCACACGCCCTCGTTCTCCGCACCGACGCTTCAACCGGTACACCCCACTCCTGGCCCCCCGGGCCCAGATCCTCATGGAGGTCAAGGGGCGGGAGGACCTCCCGGACCCGAGGCAGATGAAGAAGATCCCTGGGAGGAGGCCTTCTCGGGCGTACTGTGAGTACCACCGAGACCACGGCCACGATACCGAAGACTGCTTCCAGCTTCGGGACGAGATCGAGGCTCTCATTCGCCGAGGGCGTCTCGGTCGATATGTAAACGACCGACGTCCCCCGGCAGACCCGCGTCCGGCCGACCCGGCCCCTCAGGAGCCTCGGGAGCAGAATCGACCCGTTGCGGGAGTGATCCACACCATCACTGGGGGCTGCTCTCGGCCCGTGAGGAACGCAGGGGGCTCGGCGGAAGCATCAGGAGTGGCCGTCGCGAAGAGGCAGCGGGTCGGAAATGTAATCGCTTTTTGTGATGAAGATGTAAAGGGGGTTCAGACTCCCCACGATGACGCCATGGTGATCTCTCTCACTATGGCGAACTATGATGTAAGGCGTGTTCTTGTGGATAGTGGAAGCTCAGCTGATATTTTGTATTACGAGGCCTTCCAAAAGATGAGCTTGTCCCGACAATTGTTGCACAAAACATCCACCCCCCTCATAGGATTCACTGGAGACGCTATCTCGGCCGAAGGTGTCATTGAGCTGCCTGTGACTGCGGGCGTTGCACCCGCAGAAGCCACGGTGCGACTCGGGTTCTTGGTCGTCCGTGTCCCCTCGGCCTACAACGCTATCCTCGGACGACCCGGACTGAACGCCCTTCGCGCGGTGGTTTCTACCTACCATTTGCTCATGCGGTTCCCCACGGCGGCCGGGATTGGAGAGGTCCGAGGTGACCAACCAACCGCACGGCAGTGTTTCCTAGCAACTCTCAAAGGGAAGAAGCCCATGGAGGCCCTAAGCGTCGAGTCCCTTGACGCCAGAGACGAAGTGGCCTTGCGGCACGGGGAGCCGGCCGAGGGCGTAATCGAAGTTCCCCTCGAAGAAGGCTGCCCGGACCGCACGGTCCGGGTCGGTGCCAACCTCGACTTGGAAGCTCGGCTCCGGTTAGTGGAATTCCTCCGAGCCAATGCTGATGTGTTTGCCTGGTCGGCGGCCGATGTACCTGGGATCGACCCGGAGGTCATTTCTCACGCCCTCAACGTCGACCCGACCCACCGACCAGTAAAGCAAAAGAAGAGACACTGTGCCCCGGATCGGATCCGGGTGGTCGACCAGGAGGTAGACAAACTCTTGGAGGCAGGTTTCATAAGGGAAGTGAGCTACCCCGAGTGGCTGGCAAACGTCGTACTTGTCCGGAAGGCGAGCGGGAAGTGGAGGATGTGCGTCGACTACACCGACCTGAACAAGGCGTGCCCCAAGGATAGCTTTCCGCTTCCGCGAATAGACCAACTGGTCGACGCGACTTCCGGATATCAGCTGCTGTCTTTCATGGACGCCTTCTCCGGCTACAACCAAATAATGATGGCTCCACAGGACGAGGAGAAAACGGCCTTCATAACAGACAGGGGGTTGTACTGTTACAAGGTAATGCCCTTCGGTCTGAAGAACGCTGGCGCTACTTACCAGCGCCTCGTCAATAAAATCTTCAAGGAGCAGATCGGCCGGAACATGGAGGTGTACGTGGACGATATGCTGGTAAAGAGCCGCCATGCGGATCAGCACATTGCGGATCTGGAGGAGACCTTCGCCACCTTGCGGAAGTTTCGTATGAAGCTAAACCCAGCGAAGTGCGCCTTTGGTGCTTCGGCCGGGAGGTTCCTCGGCTTCATTGTCAACCAGCGGGGGATCGAGGCCAACCCGGACAAAATCAAGGCCATCCAAGATATGTCCCCTCCGACCAAAGTGAAGGAGGTTCAGGAGCTCGCTGGGAGGGTCGCCGCGCTCGGACGATTTGTGGCAAAATCGGCCGAACGCTGCCAACCGTTCTTCAAGGTGTTGAAGCGCCCGAAAGACTTCCTCTGGACGGCTGAATGTCAAGTGGCGTTCGACCAGCTCAAGGAGTACATGGCGTCTCCTCCCCAGCTGTCCAAGCCGCAAGAGGGGGAGATGCTCTACCTTTACCTGGCGGTCTCCCCAACCGCAGTCAGCGCAGTACTGGTTCGGGAAGAGGCAAAACTTCAGAAGCCCGTGTACTACACCAGCCGAGTCCTCCGGGATGCCGAGATGCGGTACACGAAGGCTGAAAAGATCGCCTTCGCGCTGCTGACTGCGATCAGGAGGCTTCGCCCCTATTTCCAGGCTCATTCTGTCACCCTTTTGACCGATCAACCACTGCGGCAGATCCTCAGCAATCCTGAGAATGCGGGACGGCTGGTGAAGTGGGCAGTAGAACTTGGTGAGTTCGACATCCGCTACCAGCCCCGGCCCGCCATCAAGGCCCAGGTGCTCGCGGACTTTCTCGCTGAGTGCACTGTGCAGGAGGCGGAACCTAGGCCGCCGGAAACACCCAGCCTCGATCTCCCGATCTGGACGCTCCACATTGACGGGTCGTCGAACCCTGAAGGTGGAGGGGCTGGGCTGGTCCTTACCAATCCTGATGGAGTGATAGCCGAGTATGCCTTGAGGTTCGGATTTCCAGTGACCAACAATGAGGCGGAGTACGAGGCCCTAGTCACGGGACTCAAGCTCGCCAAGGAGCTCGGCATCCGGCGTCTGAAGGTCTTCACCGACTCCCAGCTGGTGGTCGGGCAGGTTCGAGGGGAGTTCGAGGCACGGAGCCCGACCATGCAGAGCTACGTCCGGAAGGTGCAAGCACTCATTCCCGACCTCGGCAGTATTGACATTCAGCAGGTCCCAAGGAGCGAAAATGCTAGGGCCGACAGGTTGTCCCGCTTGGTGGGCGCTGAGGCACACAACTTGTCAAGGGCGATATACCTGGAGACCCTAGATGCCCCGAGCATCGGCGAGGCTGAAGCGGTAATGGCAATTGATCCGGAACCATCTTGGATGGACCCGCTGGTAGCTTACCTCGCCGAAGGGATCCTCCCCGAAGATGAAGATCAAGCTCGGCGACTTGTTATGAAGTCCGCCCACTACGTACTCTACGAAGGGAGGCTGTATCGGACCTCGTTCACCGCCCCCCTCTTAAGGTGCCTCCGCCCTTCGGAAGCGGCTTACGCCCTCAGCGAAGTCCACGAAGGCATCTGCGGATCGCACCTGGGGGCTAGGTCCCTGGCACATAAGATCATGAGGCAAGGCTACTATTGGCCGACCTTATTGGAAGACTCAAAGGATCACGTACGGAAATGCGACGCCTGCCAGCGCCACGCCAACATCCAGAGAGTCCCCTCTGTTCCCTTGGCGCCAATCACCGCCCCCTGGCCCTTTGCACAGTGGGGAATGGATATCCTCGGACCATTCCCCATCGCTTCGGCCCAGCGGAAATTTTTGATTGTCGCCATCGACTACTTCACCAAGTGGGTGGAGGCAGAGCCACTGGCCACCATCACGGAGGCGCAAGTCCGGAAGTTCGTAAAGAAGAACATCATTGTCCGATTTGGGGTACCTCGGGTCCTCATCTCGGATAACGGTCGACAGTTTGATAACAAGCATTTCCGAGATTTCTGCGAGGAGTTCGGGATCGAACATCGGTTCACGTCCGTGTCGCATCCCCAAACCAACGGCGAGGCCGAGGTCACAAATCGGACAATCCTCCAAGGTATCAAAGCGCGGATCGGACGGACGGGGCAAGCTTGGGTCGAGGAACTCGAGAATGTCCTTTGGGCGTATCGGACCACGCATCGGACTCCTACCGGGGAGACGCCTTTCAGCCTAACCTATGGCACGGAAGCCGTTGTCCCCGTAGAGCTCGGACTTCCCTCACCTCGGGTAGCCGCACACCGACCCGAGGCCAACTCGGAGCAACTCCGAGGGAACCTGGATCTCTTGGAAGAAGCAAGGGAAATGGCGCAGGTTCGGATGGCAATGTATCAGCGGAGGGTGGCCCGATATTACAACTCCAAAGTCCGACCGAAGCTTTTCAGAATTGGAGATCTGGTGCTGAGGCGAGCTAAGGCATCTCAACCTACGGAAGGTGGGAAGCTAGCGCCGAATTGGGAAGGCCCGTATAAAGTTCGTTGGGTAAACCGACCTGGCTCCTACCAGTTGGAAGCCCTAGATGGCCGAGAAATTCCAAGGGGCTGGAATTCCGCTAACCTGCGGATGTATTACCAGTAGAACAACAAGGCCAGAAAGACAATTTGAAAAGGTGCAACACTTTTCATTTCAATAATTTCTGGTTACAATGGCGTGCTCGTGTGATTACAAGGAATTCCCAGAGGGGAATTAGGGAGTAAAGAAAGCAAAGAAGAGGTGGAGAATCCGTGGAGCTGAGGACCGAGGATCCCAAACCCTCAACCCAAAGCAGCTGCAATCCCACCGGAAGTGGGTGCTTCTAACCGGAGGCGCCATCCAGCACCTCACCAAAAAGACGAGGAGCCGCCGCAGAAGAAGCTCCCGCTGCCCCCAGAGGAACGCCGCCTCCAAAGGATATTCCCATCCTCCCCAGTGGTAGGAAAGAGAAGGAATTCGAGGGGGAAGAACATATGAAGGCGCGGTCCCGGACTGAGCGTCTGGTGCAGAGCTCAATCGGGAGGCTGAACTTCAAGAAGGGGAGATTTGATCCCGGATGAAACGCCTAGAGCGGAGTTCCGCCGGGAAGACCCTCCTTGTTGATCCCAGATGAAACGGCTAGTTGGCTGAAGTCGCAAGGGGAGCGCCTCCCCTTTCCTTCAACAGGAGTCTCTCAGTCATATGCCAAGGAGGAGGTCCGCGATCCATGGCAACCTGAACAGCTCCGGCTTGGCAAACTCCATCGTACCTGCACCTGTATTTATAGCCAAACTGCGGCCCCCTGGTCGTTCCGATGCGGGTGGCTCCAATAAATGCAGGCGCATTGAAACCGGAGCCGTTCCGGCTCCCGAGGCGTATCTCCCCGCGATTTCCTAAGCGTCATTCTCCTTAAACCGCATTCTTTGTGCAGGACAATCCGGGTGTCATGTACCCCTAGGTCCACATATCTCCGCTCGCGCCCAGGCCGTATCCTCCTCGAAGAACCCGCGTATCGCGGCCGCTCAACTAACACTCCTCGCAAGCAGCAGCTGGCAATCCGATTTCCCAGGTAACGCATTAATTAGCGTTTAATGCCCTTCTCGTGTTCCCCCAGGCAACGCTTAGAGAAAAGGAGAAACATGATCGCGGCTGGCCACGGAGAAACCCCGTCGGGCAGCGAGCGACAAGCGCACGACCAGCGAGCGGAATTTCCCGAGGCTCGGCCCTCGGATGCCTGGCTAGCCCGATGATCATCCCGGGAGCAGACTAGCCGGAAGCCCCGACCGGTCGCCTCGGCTTGCGCCAGCCTTGGCCGACCAACGAGTGGAATGTCTCGAGGCTCGGCCCTCGGATGCCTGGCTAGCCCGATGATCATCCCGGGAGCAGACTAGCCGGAAGCCCCGACCGGTCGCCTCGGCTTGCGCCAGCCTTGGCCGACCAACGAGTGGAATGTCCCGAGGCTCGGCCCTCGGATGCCAGGCTAACCCGATGATCATCCCGGGAGCAGACTAGCCTGAAGCCCCGACCGGTCGCCTCGGCTCGCGCCAGCCTTGGCCGACCAACGAGTGGAATTTCCTGAGGCTTGACAACCCTCGGATGCCAGGCTAACCCGACGATCATCCCGGGAGCAGACTAGCCTGAAGCCCCGACCGGTCGCCTCGGCTTGCGCCAGCCTTGGCCGACCAACGAGCGGAATTTCCTGAGGCTTGACGGCCCTCGGATGCCTGGCTAGCCCGATGATCATCCCGGGAGCAGACTAGCCGGAAGCCCCGACCGGTCGCCTCGGCTTGCGCCAGCCTTGGCCGACCAACGAGTGGAATGTCCCGAGGCTCGGCCCTCGGATGCCAGGCTAACCCGATGATCATCCCGGGAGCAGACTAGCCTGAAGCCCCGACCGGTCGCCTCGGCATGCGCCAGCCTTGGTCGACCAACGAGCGGAATGTCCCGAGGCCTAACCCTCGGATGCCAGGCTAACCCGACGATCATCCCGGGAGCAGACTAGCCTGAAGCCCCGACCGGTCGCCTCGGCTCGCGCCAGCCTTGGCCGACCAACGAGTGGAATTTCCTGAGGCTTGACAACCCTCGGATGCCAGGCTAACCCGACGATCATCCCGGGAGCAGACTAGCCTGAAGCCCCGACCGGTCGCCTCGGCTTGCGCCAGCCTTGGCCGACCAACGAGCGGAATTTCCTGAGGCTTGACGGCCCTCGGATGCCTGGCTAGCCCGATGATCATCCCGGGAGCAGACTAGCCGGAAGCCCCGACCGGTCGCCTCGGCTTGCGCCAGCCTTGGCCGACCAACGAGTGGAAGGTCCCGAGGCTCGGCCCTCGGATGCCAGGCTAACCCGATGACCATCCCGGGAGCAGACTAGCCGGAAGCCCCGACCGGTCGCCTCGGCTTGCGCCAGCCTTGGCCGACCAACGAGTGGAAGGTCCTGAGGCTCGGCCCTCGGATGCCAGGCTAACCCGATGACCATCCCGGGAGCAGACTAGCCTGAAGCCCCGACCAGTTGCCTCGGCATGCGCCAGCCTTGGTCGACCAACGAGTGGAATTTCCTGAGGCCTAACCCTCGGATGCCTGGCTTAGCGCCGGAAGAGTTTCCTGAGGCCTAACCCTCGGATGCCTGGCTTAGCGCCGGAAGAATTTCCTGAGGCCTAACCCTCGGATGCCTGGCTTAGCGCCGGAAGAATTTCCTGAGGCCAAACCCTCGGATGCCTGGCTTAGCGCCGGAAGAATTTCCTGAGGCCTAACCCTCGGATGCCTGGCTTAGCGCCGGAAGAGTTTCCTGAGGCCTAACCCTCGGATGCCTGGCTTAGCGCCGGAAGAATTTCCTGAGGCCTAACCCTCGGATGCCTGGCTTAGCGCCGGAAGAGTTTCCTGAGGCCTAACCCTCGGATGCCTGGCTTAGCGCCGGAAGAACTCATCCAAGTTAAGACCTATTTCAATCAACTTATCCAAGCATGGGGCATTACAAAATATTGAGAACTCATAATTCAAAACATCATGCCACATGCAAAATATATTATGTGTTAAGTCATGCATAAAAATACTAAGAACAAGCATGTTAAGGATCAAAATCAATTTTTTTTAAATAAACTCCCCCTATTTAAATATAATCTTGCATTGATTTCATCCTTAAAGTGTGTTTTCAAGTGATAAAAAAAATGACTTGATTCTTCTTATATACTTTCATTTATTTGGTCTTTCATTTTTTTTTACTTTCTTATGCTCTATACTCTATTTGCTCCCTATCCGGTGGAGTTGGAAGGGGCACGAGGTACTACCACTAGCCTCCCTCTTGTGCCGTCCCTAATATACCCTACACCGAATAGTTGGGTCAAATAGTGCCGGGTACTACCACTAGCCTCTCCATTGGCACCATCCCTATGATGAGCAATATAGAAAGGTTAAAATGTTTACTTCAAACTCTTCCTGTTTAAGTGTAATTAATTATGGATTTTATCCCTTCCAAAAGAATGCTCACACAAGTCTCACAAATGTGCCGAATATATTATGCTTGTTTTGCTTTTCCTTAAGATTGAAGTATTTGCCTTTACTTAGATTTTACTTCTCTTGAATAATATCCATTTTCTTTTCTTTATCTCTCTCTCTTTTTGTTATTCTCAAGTAATTTACATGAAAGAGCAGAATAAAAAAATAATCTTATGTATCATATAGATGTATATCATGCAAACAACATTTTCATTATGCTCAAGGATTCATAACTTCTCACAATTTATTTTACATCAAAATTTTAAGCATATACTTGTGTATTTCATGGTTATGATATAGGCAAAGAAATAATTTAGTTTGGGCAAACCATGAAACAGTTTCTAAAAGTATAAGTCAGTCAATACACATATAGACATGATATCAAAAATTAATAATTAAAGAATTTAATCATGCCATCATAAGATTTAAGTTATTGACTTTGCTCAATTAATTTGTGAGAAAGGTATCTAAAATTACCTATTCATTATATATATTCTTCAAGCCAAACTAGATTTCTTATGTGTGAACTTTTGGCTGAAGAAGATCCTCTCTCTTGTTTGCATGTGAATGTTTATTGTATCTTATGTGGAGGTGTCCTTCAAGTTGAAATCACTCATTTTCTTGCTCAAGGATTCTGCATTATTAACAAACTCCTTTTCTTTCTTGAAAGAAAGTCTTTAGTTTCTTTAAGATACAAACCATTCATCCAACATATTTCTAACTAGATGACTCAATATAAGATAAGACAATAGTTGATTATTGAGTCACTATACTCAAGAGATTGCCTAAATATAAGTAAGTACATATCACTTGAACTAAAGAGATAGTTTCATTAACCAAGATAGTTCAAGGATAAGCATGTGAGTCAATAGAAAGATTTATCAAGGTCAAATTAATTTCTTATTTCCAAAATCAATTTAGTTTAGATTCTATTTGCTTAAGATAATTATTAATAAGACATGTTAGCTAAGTTTTAATCAACTTTATCTTAAACAGTTGTTTCTATCAAAATTCTGATTATGATTTATTTGTTATCAATAAAATATGATTCATTAAAGTTAGATTGAAGTCTTGCATAAGGTCACATAATAAGCATACATTCAGGTCTACTAGCTGTATGATAAAATAATTATTCTATCATGCTTCAATACAGCTTTAAACAATAGATCTACTTTGCTCATCCTTTTCAAATTCTACAAGATGGGGTCATAGATATACCTTCTTCATGCCAATCTTCTATAAGGATTTTCTTGTGGACTAACTTTGGTCAATGAAGATCCCCCTTTCTTGTTTGTCTTAATTTGGAGTTTGAGAGAAGATGTTAATTCATTCATCATATATATTTCAAACTCACCTTACATGAGCTAAGTAAAATCTTCATATAACTCTTCATTAGTAGAACCAAAAATGATGTCATCAATGCATACTTTGAGCAAATAAGATATCACAAATTCTTCTTTTTGATGCATAGATTTATCACTATTACTTTCTATCAAAAAAGGTTACTTAAGCTTTTATATATCATGCTTTTGATGCTTGTTCCAAATCATATATTGCTTTATCATATTTGTAATGAGTGTTTTCAAATATGGTGGTTATTTAACATATATCTTCTTTAATAAAATAAGCACATAGGAGTCCATTCTATACATTCATTTGATAGAATATAAAGCTCATAAAGCAAGCAAATGATAATGGTGATCTTTACTTCTAATCATGCAAGAATTTTGTCAAGATCTATTTCATCTTTTCTTGATTTAGTCTTTTAGTAGTCATCAATTTTTCTTCATTAAGTGCATTTCTGAAAAACTCAATTTGGTTCTAATTATTAACATGTTTTCAGATTGTTATATGTAAAAGATTAACCATATACATATATAATTTGATCTTAGTATCTTGATAATAAATCATTAGTCTCATAAAGAATAAAATGACTTGATATTTCTGCAACTAAAATCTTTTCATTGAATATTCTATATGCATTGCTTGATGAATGATATCCAAGGATAGACATATCTCTATCAGATTTGGCATTATTTTCATAAGAACATATCAAGCATAACATGTACGACTGAAAAATATGAAAGATATGCAATAGTTTATTTTCTATTTTTCAGAAGATCAAAAGGAGTTTTCATCAAAAATAGGTATAATAGAAATCATATTATGACAAGCAGTGATGATAGCTTTTAACAAAAATCATTTAAGTAGACTATCATACACCATTGTCTTTTTCATTTCTTCAAGAGTTCCATTAACACTATTTTACTTATGGTGTCCTTGGTGCTGAAATCATTGGATTTAATATTATTTTCTGTATAAACTTTATCAGGATTTTGGTTTTCAACACTGTGCCTTGAATTCTTTATCTTCACAGTTTGGAAACCTTTTTCATTTGAAACACTTTTACAAGATTTAGCAAATACAAAAGATACTTCAATTTTATTTGCCAAGAACAAATCCAATGTAAGCTTTTGAAAACTTAGTGATGGAAATAACATCTTTAGATTTAGAAATTGATTCTTGTTTGTTTCCTTAGTTAGCATGCATAGCAAATTTTGACCTTTCAGAAGATAATCTAAGTAAGCCAATGACAAGGTCTTTTGAGATTAAGTACATACTAGCATGAGTTGATTTTATATGCCAAAGATGGTTTCTTTAATCTTGGTATTCATAGTGCATATATTCAAAAGCACACCAAGTACACATTATCATATTTATGATCAATAAACAATAATGCCATGGATAAAAACTCTCAATCAAGCATATAGAGAATTCATAGAGTTATTCTTAATAAATTGATTAATCATTTAGCAACTTATCCAATAGTGAGTAAAGTATACTATAAAATGAAATGATTTGATTATATTTCCAAAAGTATTTTCTATATCACAAAATTGATTAATACTTGCAATTCATATCAAATACTAAAGCAAAAATAATGATGAGATGCAAGGATTACTGATTTCATTATTATTATTTTTGTTAATTACTTTTCATAAGTATATTTTAAGTTTCTTTTGTTCCAAGGGTATCTTGGCACACTTATGTCTACATCCTCATATTTTCATTTTGGGTACCCAAGCTTGCTTGGGTCCTTGAGAGTTAGGACATATGGTTCCTTTTGGAACCCAAATCTGTTTAATAGTAATAACTTTACCATTTGATTTAATTGTGTTAGAACGATGGGAAAAGTTGTTATGCCCATTCTTTTCATGTTTGAAATAAGTTATCTTATTTAATGGTTTGCTTGGTGAATTGATAACCTTTTTCTCTAGAGATTTATTGTTAAGTAAAGGAGTCAATCCAAGTTTTGATTTATCATAAGCAACATATTGGCTTTCAAACATCATTTTTAGTCGTTCTGAACTTACGGTGAATTTGTTAATAAAAGATTTTAATTGATTAATTTCTTTACTTAAGTTTTGATTTTCTTTAATTAAACTATGATTTTTCTGAATCAATTCTTCTGAAAATGACCTTAAGCTTTTATTTTCAGAATTTAGTTTGTCTTGTATTTCAGCAATAGAATTTCTTTCTTTTGAAATTTGCAAATTTAGCTTTTTAAGATTTTTATTTTTCATAGCTAATTTTCTACATTCACCATACAAATCATGAAAAGCATTTAAAAGTTCATCATAAGAATATTCTTCATGAAAGTCATTTGGTGTAAGATTAGATTCAGATTCTACTTTATCTTCTTGTACCATAAGACATAAATTAGTTACCTCTTGTAGTTCATTGTTGCTCCTAACTTTCAATTCCTTGTCTGACTTTCTCTTGGTCAAGGCTTTCTTACGTTTTACCTCTTTCTTCCTTTCTTCTTGCTTCCTCTTCTTCTTTGTCTTTAGGAAGCTGATTTGCCTCGGAGTCGACTCGGACCTTATTGGAGTCGACTCGGTTAACTTGAGGGTCGACTCTGGAATACTTGGAGTCGACTCGACTAAGGTGGGAGATTCAACACCTTTTTCTGCAGTCTCATTGTTAGTAGGTAATTGAAGCACATATGAGCTAATCTGAGATTTATCATAAATATTTTCTAAAGTATCCCAGATCTCCTTAGCAGATAAGCATGCAGAAATTTCATTAAACTTTGTTTCTTGAATAGCACAATATAATATGTTCATAGCATTAGCATTCAATTGTGCTAAGTCCTTTTCATTAATAGTTTGAGAGAGTGTGTGAAGGTCATTTATTATGATTTTCCATAAATAATAGTTTTGTGATTGAATAAAAATGCGCATGCGTATTTTCCAATGTGTATAGTTTATGCCATTAAATAGTGGAGGTGTATCAATTGATTGTCCTTCTTCTAGAAAACTATCTATTTGAGTTGTCATGATCTTTGACTCTTGATCGTGAAATCAATGATTAAACTTAGAGTACCTGCTCTGATACCACTTGTTGCCCAGAAGATACAACCCAAGAGGGGGGGTGAATTGGGTCTTTTAAAACTTTTAACCTACTTCTGAAAGTTTTTGATTAATTATGCTAAGTTGTATGGATGCACAGTGAAAGTCAAACTTAGCAACAGTTTGATGTATAGAATGTGACTTGATTGAATATGCTTGCAACTAAAGGATGCGCGGATAACAGTAAAGCAAGCAATTTATCTAAGTAAGTAAGTGTGTTAGTTAGACAATGACAAGAGGCATTACAAACACAACAAACATATAGTGGTTCGGTGCACCCCAGCACCTACATCCATTCCCCAAGACCTCTTAAAAATTTCACTATAATCCTACAGATTACAGCCGGTTGTTTTACAAGCTCACAACCCAACTTGTTGTTTTACGAGCGCACAACGAACTCGGTCGATTTTCCCAGGCTCACCGACTAGAACCACCCCGATTGTTTTTTCGAGATCACAATCAAACCCTTACACCATTGGTTTCGACCTAGGCTCACCAACAAACCTCTCACCGTTGGTTTTCCCTTTGGCTCACCAACAAACCTTAACCCCTTGATTCAATCCCTTGATTGAATCAAGTTACAAGATATTAAAAACAAAGTTTAAAACAAATCAAAGCTTCTTAAACAAGCAAATATAACAATATAAACAAATAGAGTAAAGAGAAGCCCTCAAACGAGTTTTGAAGATGAAGGAGCTCGGCTTCTTCTTTACTTGACCCTCTTCTGATTTGGCACGAAGTAGAGGATCACCGAGGCGACACACGGATGGAGAGGAAGATTTGGGATTCACTTGGATGCTCTTCTTCTCTCTATTTCACTTTGAATGGCCCTTTTGTGCTTATGCGAGATTTCCCTTGTAATCACTTTGAAATCTCTTTCCTAAATGTTCTCTCCCACTTCCATAAGTTCTCCCCTAGCTCTCTTCTTGTTTTTATAGCTTTAGATAGCGTGGAAACAAGAATATAGCCGTTAGAGACAAAAATAGAGCCGTTGGACATAGTCTGCACTTCCTGACAATATTACCGTTGGGATCGGAGTCGACTCGCGCGATCAGGAGTCGACTCGTCTGTTGCAGGAGTCGACTCGTGCTTTACTGGAGACGACTCGGCCACTGTTCCAAATTTGAATTATTGTGCATCCTCGACTGGGAGTCGACTCGTCTTAACCCGGAGTCGACTCGCCAACATCTGGAGCTGACTTGGCATCTTCGGAGTTGGCTCATCCCATGAATTCAGAGGACATACTTTCTGATTTTCTTCCTCGAGTCGACTCGGATTCTCTTGGAGTCGACTCGGCTCTCAGAGCCCGAAAACTGATCCTCTGTATTTTGGGGTCGCGCTGCCTTGGAGTCGACTTGAACTGTCTTGGAGTCGACTCGCCTCTCAGAGACGAAAATACCGTCTTCTGTCTTTGGGGTTGCGCTGCCTCGGAGTCGACTCGGATTTTGCGGGAGTCGACTCGGCTCTCAGATTTCGAAACACAGCCTTCTGCCATCTTGGTGTAGCGCTGCCTTGGAGTCGACTCGAGCTGTCTGGGAGTCAACTCGAATCTCAGAGTCCGAAAACTGCCCTCTGACTTTTTTTGCCTGTTTCACCCTGGAGTCGACTCGTTCTACTCTGGAGTTGACTCGACAAGCATCGGAGTCGACTCGAATTCCTCAGGAGTCGACTCGAAGACTATTCTTTTGAATTTTTCTTTGAATTTGCTCCTCCAAATTGAATCCTTTGAACTTGAAACTTGGGCCAATAATTTGTAACTTTCTTCCAACTTTTCTTGAGAGCTTTGGAGGCCTTCTTGTGTTCTTCCAACTTGCTATGTTCCTTGCAAAATAAATATCTTTCTCCTTGCAACACAAACATTAGTATTTATACTTCAAGATTTTGTGATCATCAAAATCAATCTTTAAATCAATCTTTGGGTCATCAATGAGTTTTATAGTAAAAAGGGAATAACACACAATTTTTCTGCACCTAGGACACCACAACAAAATGGAGTTGTGGAGAGGAAAAATAGAACTCTAGAGGAAATGGCTAGAACTATGTTGTGTGAAAGTAACCTCCCTAAGTACTTTTGGGGAGAAGCCGTCAATACTTCTTGTCATATATTAAATAGAGTTTTATTAAGACCCATCATAAAGAAAACACCTTATGAACTTTGGAAAAACAGAAAACCAAAAGTAAACTATTTTCATATTTTTGGATGTAGGTGTTTTGTTCATAATAATGGGAAAGATAATCTAGGAAAATTTGACTCTAAATCTGATGAGGATATATTCTTGGGGTACTCCACAACTAGTAAAGCCTATAGAATCTTTAATAAAAGAACCCTAGTTATAGAAGAATCCATACATGTTGTTTTTGATGATTTTAGTGATATCTCTTCTAGCAAGAGAGTTAATTTTGATGATGATGGTGAAATTCTTGAAGAGAAGATAGATGAGATGACATTACAAGATGATAATCAAAAATTAATTGGAAATGCATCATCAAGCCAAGAGGCTATTATGGATCATGGGCTGACTAAGGCTTGGAGGTTTGCTCACGGGCATCCTAAGGAATTAATTCTAGATGATCCATCTCAACCTGTTAGGACTAGAGCATCTCTTAGGAACTTAAACAATCATCTAGCTTTCGTTTCACATTTTGAGCCCAAACACATAGAAGAAGCTGAAAAAGATGTAAATTGGATAAATGCAATGCAAGAAGAATTAAACCAATTTACTAGAAACAAAGTATGGAATCTAGTTGAAAGACCTACTGAATATTCAATTATAGGTACCAAATGGATTTATAAAAATAAACTTGATGAAAATGGAATTGTAATAAGGAATAAGGCTAGACTAGTAGCAAAGGGTTATAATCAAGAAGAAGGTATAGATTTTGATGAAACCTTTGCTCCTGTAGCTAGACTTGAGGCAATTAGACTTTTACTAGCATTTGTATGCTCTAAGGACTTCAAATTATTTCAAATGGATGTAAAAAGTGCATTCTTAAATGGGTATATTAATGAGGAGGTATATGTAGAACAACCTCCTGGTTTTGAAAATCATCAATACCCTAATCATGTATATAAATTGAACAAGGCACTTTATGGTTTGAAACAAGCACCTAGAGCATGGTATGAGAGGCTTAGCAAATTCCTATTAGAACATGAGTTTTCTAGGGGTAATGTAGATACAACATTGTTTCTAAAGAAGAAAAACAAAGATATGTTGTTAGTGCAGATTTATGTTGATGATATTATTTTCGGTGCTACTAACAATCGCCTCTGCGAAGAATTTGCTGACTTGATGCAGAGTGAATTTGAAATGAGCATGATGGGAGAGCTGAATTATTTCCTCGGGCTTCAAATCAAACAATCTGAAGAAGGCATCTTCATCAATCAAGCTAAATACATCAAGGAGATGCTTAAGAAGTTTGATATGGAGGGGAACAAGTCAATCAGCACCCCCATGAGCTCATCATGCAAATTAGACCAAGATGAATCAGGTAAATCTGTAGATCAGAAACTATATAGAGGTATGATAGGATCTTTATTGTATCTTACTGCAAGTAGACCTGATATCATGTTTAGTGTTTGCATGTGTGCTAGATATCAGTCTAATCCTAAGGAATCTCATCTAATTGCAGTCAAGAGAATCTTTAAATACCTAATAGGAACAAAGAATATAGGGTTATGGTATTCTAAAGAATCTAGCCTAAACTTAATAGGATACACAGATTCAGACTTTGCTGGATGTAAACTTGATAGAAAAAGCACCAGCGGGTCATGTCAATTTTTAGGAGAAAACTTAATCTCATGGTTTAGCAAGAAACAAAACTCGGTTGCATTATCTACTGCTGAAGCTGAATATGTTGCAGCCGGGAGTTGTTGTGCTCAAATCTTGTGGATCAAACAACAATTGGAAGATTATGGCATTAAACAAGATAAAATTCCCATTAATTGTGATAATACAAGTGCCATTAATCTAACTAAAAATCCAATTCAGCATTCAAGAACTAAACATATTGAGATAAGACATCACTTCATAAGAGATCATGTACTGAATGGTGATGTGACACTTCAATTTGTTTGCACTGATGATCAATTAGCTGACATTTTTACAAAACCCTTAAGTGAAGAGAGATTTAATGTGCTTAGGAGGGGATTGGGAGTGATTGATCCATCCTAGTGGTATTTTCCACTAGTTCATTGATTTTGATGATTAGATTGTGGCTAATTTAGAGTTTCTTTACAATGATCATCAAATCAGATCATAACTTAGTGATTTTCCCTCATTCGGCACGAACATAGCATGATTTTTAGGTGCGTGCCAGAGTTCGAGACGACTCGAGCAAGTTTCAGAGTCGGCTCGTAACGGGGAGTCGACTCGCACATTTACGAGAGTCGACTCGAGATCGATGGCAGCAGAGGGGGAGTCGACTCGCATTCAGTCGGGAGTCGACTCGAGGTCAATAGGCGCATAAGGAGAGTCGACTCGCGCATACTTTGGAGTCGACTCGACGTCGAGTCGACTCGCGACTCAGAGGAGTCGACTCGCAGTCGGGATCCGATTTTTTAACCCTAACTTCATCGTTTACTCAACACTTCTATTCACCGCCGCCACTGTTCACAAGCCCTAGAGCCGACTCCTAGAGCGTCTCCGGCCGACCTTAAGGTTTTTCCCGTCCATCTTCCTCGCATCTTTAGGTTCCTTCCTCTTCCCTAGGTCAAAATGCCTCGTAAAGCCGTTGTCCGGAAGAGACCCCAACCCGCAACCGGTGCCGAGCGGCGTTCCAAGGCTCGGAACGATCCCGCGAGGCCACAACCTCCGGCTCGTTCCCCGCCGAGGGAGGTTCCCTCGAGGCCGTGCGCCGGGAAGGCGATCTCCACCGGGTGATACGTCGATTTCGACTATCTCTCCCGGGAGGGCTTTACTATAGGAGAGAGACTGCGGGCCCAGGGCTTAGAGTATTTTTGTTCCCTAGATCTCCCCACATACCCTGGCCTAGTTAGGAAGTTCTACGGTACTGTACATAGGGGCGATGGGGGTATCGAGGGCACGGTAGCCGGTGTCCCATTGTTCATTTCGGAGGATATCATTGCTCAGGTCCTCCATCTTTCACAAGTAGGGGTGGCTCCCACACACCCCGAGGATAAGACTGAGGCCCTTACGGCCATTCTAGGTCATCCACCTCAGTCCCCCTTAGATGAGGTGTCCGCTAGCTCACTTTCAGTTGAGATGCGGCTCCTCTTGAGTATCATCTCTAGGTCCCTCTTTCCGAAGACTGGCCGCTTCGATTTTGTATCTGAGAGAGACCTAGCTCTTATGTTCTACATCCTCCAGGACACCCCAATCAACTTTCCCAAGATGATGTATAGATACCTATGTGAGCCACTAGATAGACCTAGGCTCACCCTCCCCTATGGCATGATGTTCACTCTTCTATTTAGGGAGGCCGAGATTCCCATTCCTGAGGGGGAGCCCTCTCGCGCATTGCATGGACAGATCGCATGCGTCCGGAAACCCTACACAGGATGGGGTTTTGGAAGGTCGAGGGAACCTGGGTTAGGAAATCATCCACCTCCACACATACCACCAGACCTTCTCCCAGTCCTGACCCAGACTCGGACTATCCTACCTTTCCCTCCACTTCTGCTCCCACCACCTCAGCCGGACCCTCCTCCTCAGCTCCACCTACTTAGCCCATGGAGGTCCGGATCGCTCCTGAGCAGCTCCGGGAGTTGCGGCAGGAGATAGTTAGAGATCTCTGGGACGACCTACTTAGGGAGCTCCGGGGTTCAGTGCCTGCTCCTTCTCCTGCACCTTCTTCAGCGTTGGTCCCTTCCCTGTCAGCCGTGGCTGAGATGACGGCCCATGTGCGGGAAGAGATCTACAATGTAAGGTTCCTGATCCAAGCCCAGTTCCACAGCATGAGCGAAGTCACGAGCACCACTCGGAAGATGCGCGATGACATGCGACACGACATGGGCACCACTACCCAGGGGGCCGAGCGCTTGGCGAATGTGCTCATCGCCAAGCTTGACACACTTCAGCAGTCGGTGACCGAGCTCGATACGACACATAGCAGGGCCACCTCGGCCATTATCCGACAGCTCGAGCACGTCACCAATGCAGTCACACTACTTGCAGAGCGCATGCCCCGGGGAGCCGCATCCTCCTCGAGGAAGCCTTAGATATCTTTTTGTATTTTGACATGTATTCTTTTTGCTTTACTTATTGTATTCACAAATGTATTTACATACACATCAATACAATGAGTAGACATATTCTCTTCAATTTTGTGCAATTTGCTCTCTAAATGATTGCGTGTTATACTCACTTCCTTTTTGATACGATGACAAAAAGGAGGAGAAATATTTAATAGATATGTAAATGGAATCAACATAAAAGAAATCAAAAATTAAAACATAATTTGTTCTTAGTGGATTTGGTACCTCGAGGCTCATTATCTCTCTGTTGGGGCTCCTAATGAAGTAATCTCCAGAATCTATTCAAGGGATATTCGGAGATTAGTTGAATCCTACTCAAGAATAAATTGACAGATTTTTCCTCTAAAAATCAAAAATTTCAGTTCAAAAACTTCAATGCATTAAAAGGAAATTCAGAGAATCAAAACAAAGTAGAATGCATATGTTGAGGGGGAGAATCTGAATTTTTAAGAAAGTCAAATCATTAAATATATATAAGCCAAACAATTGAGTGCATGACATGAAGGCTTATATAATTCCAAATGAAAGGGGGAGCTTTAACTCCAAAATTTATTGTTTCACACCTTTCAAGTTTGGATAAATTAAAAAACCAGACACTTGAATTCATTTATAGATTTCATTTCCTTGTTTATTGAGCAATTCACTTTACATATACTCAATGTTTTGTCATCATCAAAAAGGGAGAGATTGTGGAGTGATTGATTAAAACCCTATTTGATTTTGATGAGCTCAAAGCATTTGAGTATATCTTTTGTTTACTAATGAATTCAATTGAGTGTTTCAGTGAAAATCTTGTCTAAGTGTTTCTAGACTTGGTTCAAGATATTTTGGATAAGTTAAGAAGTCAGTTTGAACCAAAGTCTGAGACTCGAGTCGACTCCGGGATATTACGAGTCGACTCCAAGCGTATCAGAATCATTGGCACGGGCTCGAGTCGACTCCGGATCATTACGAGTCGACTCCGACTGAGAACTGACAGACGAACAGAAAGACTCAACTCAAAACCTGTCAGCGAGTCGACTCCTGAAGTGCGCGAGTCGACTCCGATGATTACCGAGTCGACTCCGATGATTACCGAGTCGACTCCGGAGTAGTATGAGTCGACTCCAAGGAGTTACAGACAGAAAAGTCAGAGAGCGATTTTCGACCCTGAGATTCGAGTCGACTCCTGTGGAACGCGAGTCGACTCCGATGGTTGGCAGGTCGACTCTCAGTGGTACACAAGGCAAAAGTCAGAGAGCAGTTTTCGGACTCTGAGATCCGAGTCGACTCCCGCAATGCGCGAGTTGACTCCGAGACAGCGCGACCCCAAAAAGACAGAAGACCGAATTATTGTCTGGGAGCCGAGTCGACTCCCAGACAGCTCGAGTCGACTCCAAGGCAGCACTACATCAAAAAGGCAGAAGGCTGTGTTTCGGAAACTGAGAGCCGAGTCGACTCCGGAACAGTTCGAGTCGACTCCAAGACTGGACGAGCCAAAAGACAGAAGATCGGGAGTTCGGACTCTGAGCGCCGAGTTGACTCCCAGGATTGTCGAGTCGACTCGAGTGGGCCAAGTTGAAAAATTAGCTCCATGGACTTCATGGGATGAGCCGACTCCGAAAATGGCAAGTCAGCTCCAGAAGTTGGCGAGTCGACTCCGGGTTAAGTCGAGTCGACTCCCAGTCGCGGAGGTCACTTTAATTCAAATCCGGAACAGTTGCCGAGCCGACTCCAGAAAAGCATGAGTCGACTCCCGCTACAGCCGAGTCGACTCCAGATCGCGCGAGTCGACTCCGACCCCAACGAACATATTGTCAGGATGTGCAGAGTGTGCAGAACGGGCAGAAAAAGGTGTCTAACGGCTAGTTTCCGTGGGGGATGGCTTAAATAGCCACAGAGGACTGTAGCAAGACAGAGAAGCACCATTCCACTCAAAGAAATCAAGCATCCTATCTCTGCCAACTGGTTTTCAACAGAAAAGAAGGAAGAGCGCCATTAACTCCATCCAGCTACCTCTTCCCAGCATTTAAAGAAGTCTCCTCCTGCCTTCAAGTCGACCAGACATTCAAGAGGAGACTCACAGTTCAAGAAGCCCTTCTCTACTCCAACTCAAAAGTGTTTGAGGGCTCTTAACTTCTCTCTAGTTTATATTGCTGTATATCTGCTTTTTAGAAGCTCTGTTTTTCTGTTTGTCCTTGTTCTTTCCATCTTGTCTTTGCTTGATTCAATCAGGGGATTGAATCAAGAGTGTAGAGGTTGGTTGGTGAGCCGAGGGTAAAACCAACGTGTAAGGGTTCGATTGTGATCCCGGAAAAACAATCGGGGTGGTTCTAGTCGGTGAGCCTGGGAAAACCGACCGAGTTCGTTGTGAGCTCGTAAAACAACAAGTTGGGTTGTGAGCTTGTAAAACAACCGGCTGTAATCCAAGGGGTTATAGTGAATTCCCAAGTGAGACTTGGAGAGTGGACGTAGGAGCAAGGGTTAGCTCCGAACCACTATAAACATTGTGTTTGTGATTGCTTGTGTCTCTCTCTCTCTCACTCTCATTTCACTCACAGCACATAGCAACTAATTAATCATCTTGCAAAAGTATTAATTAGTCATCCTCAAACGTTTTAATTGCAAAATTATTTTAAAACCCAACTCACCCCCCCTCTTGGGTTGTCTATCTAGGCAACAATATCTCAATATCATCTACCATTAAGTAGATATTTGCCTTTTTCTTGTGGTTCATCCTCTGGTGAAGACTCCTCACTGTCGCTCCAAGTTGCGACAAAGGCCTTCTTCTTCTTCCTTAACATTTTCTTGAATTGGTGACAATCTGATCTAAAGTGTCCGAGTTTTCCGCACTCATAGCAGATTACCGGTTCCTTTTCCTTCTCTCTATCTCTTTCTGATTCTTTGACGACAGATCTCTTGTTGAAGAATGACTTCTTCTTCCTCAAGAACTTCTTGAATTTTCTTGCAAGAAAAGCCAGATCTTCATCTTCTTCATCTTCTTCTTCGCTATTATCTTCACAGTCCTCGTGTGCAGCGGCTTTTAATGCTATCACTTTCTTTCTTGATGCTTCTTCCCCGTTGTGTTGCTTCATGGTCAGCTCGTGCGTCATTAGGGATCCAAAAAGTTCTTCAAGTGGAAGCGTGCTGAGATCTTTAGCTTCTTAAATCACAGTCACTCTGGCTTCCCATGACCGAGGTAGAGACCGAAGAATCTTTCTGACAAGTTCACTGTTAGTATAAGATTTTTTCAAACTTTTTAAACCATTGATTATGTCAGTGAATCTTGTAAACATGGTAGTAATAGATTCAGTTGGTTCCATCTTAAATAATTCATATTTATGTACCAGCATGTTTATTTTAGATTCTTTTACTTGGTTGGTACCCTTATGGGTAACCTCAAGTCTATCCCATATTTCTTTGGTAGAAATACAACTAGAGATCCTAATAAATTTATTTGCATCTAAGGCACAATATAATATATTCATAGCTTTAGCATTAAGTTGGGCCAATTTTCTATCATTGTCATCCCAATCTCATTCTAATTTGGGGACAACAATATTATCTATTACATGTGTGGGGATGTATGGTCCATTAATTATAATGCTCCAAATGTCATAATCAAGAGCTTGAATGAAAATTCTCATTCTACCCTTCCAGTAGGTGTAATTTGTTCCATTGAACAATAGAGGCCTATTGGTGGATTGGCCTTTGATTAGAGAAGATCCAAAAGGGGTTGCCATCTAATCTTTGGTTCTTAATGTTTAGGTCAACAAATAAAACTAGAGCACTTGGTTCTAATACCACTTGTTGCCCAGAAGACAACCCAAGAAGGGGGGGGGGGGGGGGCGTGAATTGGGTCCTTTAAAAAATTAAGCTACTTACACTTTGCTGATGAAGGCTAACTTAATTTTAAGCTGAAGTAATTAAGGCAATTACAGTAAAGCTGTTAAGTAAGCAATAAGCCACAATGCAAATACACAAGTTTTATAGTAATTCGGAGCTAACCCTTGCTCTTACATCCACTCCCCAAACTCACTTGAGAATTCACTATAATTCTCATATTACAGCCTGGTTGTTTTACGAGATCACAACCCAACTCATTATTTTATCCGAGATCACAAGGAACCTAGTTGGTTTTCCCTGAATCACCAACCAGAACCAAATCCCAACCAAACTTGCTTATACACAATCCAATTCTCAGGCTTGGATAATGCCTTAACTCCTTGATTCAATCCCCTGATTGAATCAAGTTACAAAATATGAAAGCAATGTTTTAACAAAGCACAAGCTTCTTAAATGTAAGCAGATATAGCAAATAAAAATTATGAAAAGAGAGAAAAAGCCTGGAATGAAGGCAGCTAAAGAGCTTGGCTTCTTTCTCTCTTGATCCTCCTCAGATAGCTCGAATTGCTTAAGGATCATGCGGCTTGAAAATTGAGAAAAACAAAAAGATCACTCTTAGAAGCTCTTCTTCTATTTTGACTTGAAATCCCACACTAAAACTCAAAGATTATTCCTCTTTTTTTAAGCGCTTTAATGCTCATTCACTTCCAACTAAAGAACAGTTAAGAATACCTTCTTATAATCCGTTTTTCATAAAACTAGCCGTTAGAAGAAGAAAAGAGCCGTTCTGCCATCTCTGAATGTTCTAACAAACTAGCCGTTGGAGTTCCAACAGATTTGGAGTCGACTAGGGCATTCTAGGAGACGGCTCGCTTGAGATAGGAGACGGCTCGAGCCTGTTGGGAGTCGGCTCGTAATCGGGCTCTTCAAATATCGCCTTCTGCTATTTTTGCGGGAGACGACTCGTGACACTTTGGAGTCGGCTCGTATTCTGCCTCATTGATAATGGCCTACTATCTTTCCTGAGAGAGATGGTTCATGCACAGTAGGAGACATCTCGCATTCTGCTTCATTGAAAATGATCTTCTATCTTTATTGAGAGAGACGGCTTTCTGAAAATGATCTTCTATCATCGGAGGCTTCTCGCATTTTGCTCGGAGAAAACAGCTTTCTGCCTTTCTTCTATAGGAGACGACTCGCGCTTCAGGGAGTCGACTTGCACACAGACACTTTCAACCTTATTTTAGTCTTTTTGGTTGGAGACGTCTCGTCTCAGCAAGAAGTCGACCCGGAAGCGTGCAAATTGAACCTCTTAGTACCAGAGACATTTCGTGACTTGTGAGAGACGTCTCGTGGACTATCCATTTGTAAAATATAGTTCAACACTTTTCCCAACCCATCTCAAAACCTCTAAAATCTTTCCTAATGAATTTATCATAATATTTTGTTTATTTTCTCCTGAATCACTAACTTAAATTCATTAGTATAATAAGAAATATACTCAAGTGTTTTGGGCTCATCAAAATTAAATAATGGATCCATAATAGGGGAAATCCATTTTGGATTGAGAAACTGATGATTTGATGCTTAGCCTATAATCTAAAATGTTCATGTTCATAATTAGGACTAGGGTGAAAATAAGCCGATCAGCATGCAAGCTGTTCGAGCTCAAGCTCGACTCGACTCAACAATTACTGAGCTCAAGTAGCTTGAACCATTTTTTGAGTCAAGACCGAGTTGCAAAATATTCGGCTCGAAGACTCGCAAGCATAGTTTAGTATCTATATTTTTAATAATATAATATTCTATTTATAATATATATATTAATAATTTAATATTTTAAAATACAAAATATGTTTTTAAATCATATTTTTTTTAATTATGAACAAGGCTCGAATTTGAGCTTGAAATCAAACCATGGCCCTTCTCTCTCTCTCTCTCTCTAACTTTGTTTAAGTGGTTTTGGAGGCCCTTCTCCAACCATGGCCACTCTCTCTCTAAGTGAAGATCTTTGGCAAATTTTGTATAAATATATTCCTATTCATAATATTTTTGTAAATGATAATCTTTTATTTATGTGAAACCAATACTTTTATTCAAATTAATAAAGACATCTTTATTTCTTAAAAATAACAAATCCTTTAGTTTTTAAATTTTAGTAGAAAATGTTTGTCAACTATCTTCAATTTTATTTAATATATTCCAATTTATATTAAAAGTTTATAATTTGTTTTCCTTCTACAATTTTTAACTTCAAATATCTACATGTTATTTAATTAATTGTTTCTCCCTATTTACATTTCCATTGATCTTTTCTAATTCTCATACTCTAAACTTTTATGTATTATGAATGACCTTGGAAATTCAATTTTTTAAATTAGTTTGACTTAAAATAAGGCAATATCTGATCCGATCGTAGAGAAGATAGATTTTCTTCAATCTGCTCAACTCGAATCTCTAAAAAAAAATAAAAAGAAGATTGAGGAATCTCGAAAGTAGGGCTTTAAGTCTCATTTTCTTTTATTGATACCTTCACCTCTTAAATTGAGGTACATAGCCCCTATTTATAATACTAGTGAGATCTCCTCTTTCATAATTTGAATTGGATTCTCCACCTAGTTCGAATAGGACTAAATATTCTAAAATAAATTTGATTAATAAAAATATTCTAAAAAAACTAAAAAAAATTTAGAAGATAGATCTCTACTTCTATATCAACTCTATCTTCTATCTCTTTGCCTGATTTTTCTCGGATAGAGAGCTACACTCGGTCAAAATCTTACTCAAAAAGAAAACTTTTGGTTTAACCAGTCTGTTCTGAGGCATAAACGATACAATTTCGGCCTAATTCAATATCCTAAGAGGTTGGTTCAAAGTTGTAGATCTCAAAAAAATACTTATTTAAAAAAAAACATCTTAATAGGGCATCGTATGACCAATTTATGGCCTTCGAAAGTTAGGCATGTGACTCGGCTTTCCGATGTAGCGGATCTCGCTTCTGAACCCAATCCAGCCCTTCTCGTAATGGTCAAAGTGTTTATATTAAGTCTAGTAATCCTTCTAAATATCTGTAGTGGTCAAAGTGTTTCACATCGAGTTTGGTGATCTTTTTGAATACTTGTAGTGGCCAATGTGATCCACATCAAATTTGGTAATCATTCTGAATACTCGTAATAGTCAAAGTAGTCCACATTGAATCAGGTAATCCTCTTAGATCAATATATATACACGTCTTACTACATTGTCTGAGACACACTCTCAGTCTTATCTAGTGTGACTACTTGCTTGCTAATTTTTTTCCTTGCTTTTATGAAATAAAACCCGCTTTTTTTGAGAGAATTGTGAACAAGATTTTATTAAGAATATTTGCATCACTACAGGACCATGAATTAACTAAGTGTTTAAGTGGATCTTTAAGAAGGTACACAGGGACGTATTTAAGTGGATCTTTAAGGAGATATGGGTGGAGGGTGGGGGGAGGGATGGGAACCCTAGAGAGCGAGCGAGAGAGAGCGAGAGATCTCACGAGGTATCAATTCATGAACTCATATTACGTACAATGCGTGGCTATTATTCAAGAAGAAGAGGAGAGAATATTTATCTTACACAGCCTGCTGGATATTTATTTGCAGTACAGTTCGATGAAGTAGGTACAAGTCCATCAAACTTGGGTTGACATACTTTTCTAGACCTAGAACCGACAAGCACCCATGCACATAATAAGAAGCTATGCATGATAACAAAGCCCTTCATCTCTAGTTGTTGGAACCATGTGTCCTCTCTTTCTTACCACCATCCCCTCCACCCCCCCGGCATGTTGCCAGGGCTGCTCACATAAGTGTTATACTGATCTCTTGGAATTTGATGGTGGTTGCTAACAGTGGTCCCTGGGTAAACTGTCTCAGCTTGGCCTCCTGCATCGGTTTCTTCAATCAACATTTTCCCAGACATCACCATGCATGAGCTCAACGTAACCAATCCAAGAAGAATCATGAAGACCAACTTCATCCTTTCAATCTAATTACTGCTGCAAGAACATGAAAAAGTAATCTCAATATTCTATAATCACAGGTGATTAAAGGGATATATAACATAGCATCAAAATCAAAACATACTACAAATAATAACTTAATACCCAAACTTAAAAGGGAATACGAAGACTTCTGTTAGTGTGAGGACCCGTGCGGGCGTGTGTTTAGTCCCACATCGGTTATTCACTGGGTAGATCTTGGGTATTTATACAGGATCAAGGAACCCAAATAGTAACTTCCGGCTAGCCATTTTGGGTGAGGTTCTGGATTGTTACAAATGGTCTCAGAGCGGACCTGGCCCATAACCTATGTGGACTAGGAGACACTGCAGGACGGATTTATTAGGCTAACCATGAGCCGATCGTGGTGTTTGTGATTAGATTTGAATGGATTTGAACCCTTAGCCTGATGAGGACGTCAGGGCTTGAACGGGAGGAGTATGTGAGGACCCATGCGGGCATGTGTTTAGTCCCACATCGGTTATTCGCTGGGTAGATCTTGGGTATTTATACAGGATCAAGAAATCCAAATAGTAACTTCCGGCTAGCCATTTTGGGTGAGGTTCTGGATTGTTACAAATGGTATCAGAGCTTAAGGTTCAGGAATCCTAGGGTTTAGGCTCGAGTAAGCCTGAGTGGGGAAAATCACTAAACACGTAAGATATTAAAATGGTGTGATTAGCATATGAAGGATGCAAAGCATCTGATTATGGATTCTCCACCAATACGAGACAACACGCAGTGGGGGGCATATATATCCTCATTAAATGATGGGTTAATGGAAAATTGTCATCCAGATTAGGAGCCTATGTGGAGGGTTGGTTGTGGCTATACTAGGCGATGTAAACGAGCATTATCGCCGAAATCCAACCTTCCCTGGTTCACAACTACTCTTTTATTACGAATATGTCTTAAATTTTAAGTGCATATATCTTGAATTTTTAGTAATGTTATACCATGATTTCAGAAATAAAACTAAACATACTAAGTAAACTAACTTGAAGGCTTTTGATTTTATGGAGAGAACAAATATGCTATGGGAATTATATCACGACAAGGCGTTATCTAAAATGGTTAGCCAAAAGGTATTATTCGGTTTCCTCGAACCTATATAAGTATTTAAGATCTATCCAGTACATAATCAATATAGAACTAAATATATGCTCGCATAGATCCTCACAAATTGATACAAAGCATTTTACTTCAACGGCCAGTTGCGTACAATTAAGGCTAATGAAATAAGTGACAATACTCCTCATGTTTGGTCTAAGATATCCTTCACACGTTTTGATGCACTAGCATATTACTTTTTGTTGCCCAGATAGACAACCCAAGAGGGGGGGTGAATTGGGTTTTAAAATAATCTTACAATTTAAAACGATGTGGATGACTAATTAAAGCTATTGCAAGTTGTTCGATTAATTGCTATGTGCTGTGAGTGATATGAGAGTAAGAGAAAGAGAGACAATCAATCACAAACACCAAGTTTTATAGTGGTTCGGAGCTAACCCTTGCTCCTACGTCCACTCCCCAAGTCTCACTTGGGAATTCACTATAACCCCTTGGATTACAGCCGGTTGTTTTCCAAGCTCACAACCAAACTTGTTGTTTTACGAGCTCACAACGAACTCGGTTGGTTTTCCCAGGCTCACCGACTAGAACCAATCCCGATTGTTTTCCCGGGATCACAATCGAACCCTTACACGTTGGTTTTACACTCGGCTCACCAACCAACCTCTATACCCTTGATTCAATCCCCCGATTGAACCAAGCAAAGACAATGTGTTGATGAAAAGAACAAACAGAAAAATACAGCTTCTCAAAAGCAGATAAATGGCAATATGAACAATAACGAAGTTAAGAGCCCTCAAACGCTTTTAAGTTGGAGAAGAGGAAGGGCTTCTTGAACTTCGGGTCTCCTCTTGAATGTGTAGTCGACTTGAATGCAGGAGGAGGCTCTTTCAATGTTGGGAAGAAGTAGGTGGATGCAGTTAATGCTGCTCTTCCCTCTTTTTCGTTGAAGAACAAGTTGCAGAGATTGAAAGCTTGATTACTTGGAGTGGAATGGTTGTTCTCTTCTTTGCTACAGTCCTCTGTGGCTATTTAAACCAACCCCCACGGAAACTAGCCGTTAGAGAGCTTTTTCTGCCCGTTCTGCACACTCTGTACACCCTGACAATGTGTCCGTTGGTGGGTTGGAGTCGACTCGCGCGATCAGGAATCGACTCGGCTGTAGCGGGAGTCGACTCATGCTTTTCTGGAGTCGACTCGGCAACTATTTTGGATTTGAATTAAAGTAGCCTCTTAGACTGGGAGTCGACTCGTCTTGACCTGGAGTCGACTCGCCAACTTCTGGAGCTGACTTGGCTTTCTCGGAGTCGGCTCATCCCATTGAGTCCGTGGATCTATTTTTGAATTTGGTCCACTCGAGTCGACTCGACAATCCTGGGAGTCGACTCGGCGCTCAGAGCCCGAACTCCCTATCTTCTGTCTTTTGCCTCGTCCAGTCTTGGAGTCGACTCGAACTTCCCCGGAGTCGACTCGGCTCTCAGTTTCCGAAACACTGTCTTCTGTCTTTTTGATGTAGAGCTGCCTTGGAGTCGACTCTAGCTGTCTGGGAGTCGACTCGAATCTCAGAGACAGTAAATTGGTCTTCTGTCTTCTTTGAAGTCGACTTGCCAACCATCGGAGTCGACTCGCGTTCCACTGGAGTCGACTCGAATCTCAGACCCGAAAACTGCTCTCTGACTTTTCTGCCTGTGGCTCCTTGAAGTCGACTCTTGCTACCCTGGAGTTGACTCGGTGAACATCGGAGTCGACTCGCGCACTTCAGGAGTCGACTCGCTGACAGGTTTTGAGTTGATGCTTCCTGTTCGTCTGTCTGTTCTAAGTCGGAGTCGACTCGTACTTATCCGGAGTCGACTCGAGCCCGTGCCAGTGAACTTGATACGCTTGGAGTCGACTCGTGATACTCTGGAGTCGACTCGAGTCTCAGACTTTGGTTCAGGCTGACTTCTTAACTTATCCAAAATATTATGAACTAAGTCTAGAGACACTTAGACAAGATTTTCACTGAAACACATAATTGAATTCATTAGTAAACAAGAGATATACTCAAATGCTTTGAGCTCATCAAAATCAAATAGGGTTTTAATCAATCACTCCACACTTTTTTTGATGCAAATTAATATGAGGGATTTCCCATGTGAGTCAAAGGTAAGTTTTCAAAAGAATGATGAAGCTTCCATTTTAGATGTATATCTTGAGGCACATATTCTAGCCAAGTCTTGCAAATACTAATTACAGTGGCATCGTGCCTTATGAATTTCATCTCATCAGTTTTACTGATTTGGAATTCATTAATACCACATGGAAAGACCACTAGCCAATATCATGCTTGGGCTCACTTAGAACATTTGACAAAGAACACTAAATAAGTGGATGGAATATCAAATCAATAGATTTACTTTGTGCAGCAAGGGTATGCACAATATTGAATTGATTATCCCCGAAATCACTTTTCTTGTGCATGACAAAATAGAAATTAAGCAAATGACTCAAAAAATAGTTCAAATTCTAGATTCTACTAAATTGCATTATCAAAAAAATTTTAAAATATCTTTTCTGACTAAATTGCCTCTTTTCTCCATTTTGAATGCTATAGTACACATTTTTAGTGGTAGAGCTTATTATTCTTTCATTCATCATGTCATGTTAGATAGTGTTAACCTGGTAAGAGCATAGCTAATATAGGCGTCATGTCAATAAGCATAATTTTGAATTGAGAAATAACTGATATGCGAGAAGCACAATCTTTTATGCTCTTGGTAAAGAGTAAAATATATCTTGACATTATAATAAAATTTAGAACACAAAAATTCCCTTAAGAATGGAAAAAACTAGACATCCCACATAGTGAACACTTGGAATGGAGATAATTTCTTCCGTAATTCTTAGATTCTACTTAAACAGAAATGAAATTTTAATTTTGAAAAGAATCATGTGAGAAATTAAATTTTAATCATATTTAACCTAACATGGTTATTGTACCACTGTATCAAAAGCCATTATTAAAATATTACTATTATATGAAACAACAGGCTATTGCATCATCAAAAAAACTTTAAAATATCTTTTTTGACTAAATTGTCCCTTTTCTCCATTTTTAATGCTATAGTACACATTCTTAGTGGTAGAGCTTATTATTCTTTCATTCGTCATGTCATGTTAGCTAGTGCTAACCTAGTAATAGCATAGCTAATGTAAGCAACATGTAAATAAGCATAATCTAGAATAGAGAAATTACTGTTATGCAAGAAGCACAATCTCTCATTCTTTTGGTAAGGAGTAAAATATTTCTTAACATGATAATAAAATGTAGAACACGAAAATTACCTTAAGAATAAAAAAATAAACTAGACATCCCACATAGTGGACACTCGGAATGGAAATAATTTCTTCCATAACCCTTGGATTCTACTTAAATAGAAACGAAATTTTAAATTTAAAAAGAATCATGTGAGACATTAAGTTTTAATCATATTTAACCTAACGTGGTTATTGTACCACTATATCAAAAGCAACTATTATATGTTACTATTGTATGAAACAACAGGCTATTGCATTATCAAACAAACTTTAAAATATCTTTTCTGACTAAATTGCCTCTTCTCTCCATTTTTAATGCTATAGTACACATTCTTAGTGGTAGAGCTTATTATTCTTCTATTCATCATGTCATGATAGCGAGTGTTAACCTAGTAATAGCATAGCTAATGTAGGCCTCATGTCAATAAGCATAATCTTGAATTGAGAAATTACTGTTATGCGAGAAGCACAATCTCTTATGCTCTTGGTAAAGAGTAAAATATATCCTAACATGATAATAAAATGTAGAACATGAAAATTACCTTATGAATAGAAAAAAAACTAGACATCCCACATAGTGAACACTTTGAATGGAGATAATTTCTTCCATAATCCTTGGATTCTACTTAAATAGAAATAAAATTTTAAATTTGAAAATAATCATTTGAGACATTAAATTTTAATATACCAAGTAAAAAAATTATCCTAGATATATTTAATAAAATGATGCATTAAATTATAATTAGTTGTCTTTTATAATTATTAATATGATACATATAAATTTTAGCAATTGCATGATTAATTGGTTAACTATAAAGTTATCTAGATTTTTTTATTGGTCTCCAGCATACTCAATTGTTGCCATAATGATCATCCACTTAGACCACCATAGACACATGATGAAAAAGTATATAGAGACTAGTGTACAAAAATTTATCTATAAATCAGTCTTTCTAAACGTCAAATCTGTACATCCAACTCTTCCTCCAAAATCATTGAGTATTTTCTCAAACTCCTCCGCCAACCTATATTTATTAAATATATTATAGATCTCTTGTTGTTACTAATATTTTTTGATGAAATTGCAGGTAAACCTTGAAGATCTTACTCTTACTTTATGTGAGTTTTATTATGAGTATGGTTGTTTTGGAAATATATGCAAGGGATGCAAATTATAAGGAAAATAGCTCAAAGTACGCTCCATATGAAAGAATGGAAGAAAAGGTGCATCAACTTCCAAGAGATTCAAATCTTAATTTGTAGATACGTAGAAGAATTGGTTACAAAAATAAGGTTTACATCAAAGGGCTCGTCAAGGAAATAGGTGGCACCAAATTGCCTAATGATCAACATATACTGGAAGATGGAAGCAAGACGAACTACAAGATGAATGATGCGATCATCAACATAGATGGGAAAGATAACCATGGTCCTCATTCAAACTCCTTAAAAACTACCTCAAATGGTTCTCGCGGTCCTCAATGTGGTGAAATGGATTATTGTCCAAAAAGGCGTTCTTGTTGTCATCTTCATCGAGTTGATCAAAATATTCCATAGTCTGATTTTACAACTATAAAATAATATCAAACCTAAAGTCCCTAATTGTTAAGTGGAAATAATATTCCAACTAGACATGTAGAAATCAGTTTCCACTTATCGTATCTACTATGCTACGTCATGGTATGGACTTTGTATTATGTATTAGGAGATATGATGAAATAAATTTCACATCTTACTATGTTTGTGTATGTTGTATAATAAAATTACTTATTGTGTTCAATTTATATTACTATTTAATTATTATATTTATAAGATTGAAGAAATTTCACAGTTGTGTGGAAAACAAATCCAAAAGAATATGATCATATGCATATTTTGGTTGATCTATAACCAATACTTTAATTTATCATTTTGCCTCCATTTTTGCTCAATGATATTATTTTATGACCACATAATAAAAATGAGTTTAGCCTTCCTTAAAATAGCTATCTCTCTAATAAAATATCTCTTCTATATCTTTTTTTCTCTTTAGAATATCTTTTATAAAGGTTCAAAAACTAAATGATACATGTTTTAAGAATATATATTGTCATATGATAGATTATAGTCAAAAGACAATTGATATTTATCTACATTTAGAGAAAACTAATTTTAATGAAAACCAGTTTTTAAAAAATTATTTGTTTGTTTAAAATCATTATTGTTCAAAAAATAACCTAGTATATAGGGATTCTATAATCACATTTATATTTTATTATATTTTAATGATCTAGAATATTTTTAAATATTTTAACACATATAGGATATAAATTGAGAATATAAATTACTATTTATATTTTTTACAACTGCTAAAAATAAGTAAAAATTATCATTAAATTCAAATATCTATTTTTTGCTTATAAAGCATATGCATTAATTTCTTAGGAGTTATTTTCTGCATCTAATAGTTTATTCAAAATACTGAGAATTTTATAATTGATCTTTAAAGTACTGAAGCACTTGTGTCATCAATGTTATTTAGCATTGTGCATGGGCATATCATTTCACGATAAGTCGATATTATCAATAAAAGTGGATTCTTATAATGATATACTGGATTCATTCTTATATGACATATAATGAAATAATTAAGGGTAAATTATTTTATTGTACTTTTGTACTAGTAGAAAAGTTAAACTTTTCATTTTATCTTTCTCTTCTCTTTTACTTTCTATTCTATACATCTTTTTTGATATATTCTTCTTTTGCATCCATTTTTATGTTTTTAAAGATGTAAATTAGACTTTGCTAGATGTTTTCTAAAAAGAATGCAAATTTTATTCTTAGGTTTTCTAAAAGAATGCAAATTTTATTCGTACGCCCAATATTAGAAACTTGGGATATGCTTTGGTTCCTTTCTTTATTTCTAGCTACTACTTTTCAATAAATTAAATTTCCACCATTCAACTAAGGTAGGGTAATGAAGGATATTTAGATAGTAACCTAGTTTAGTAGGTTATCAATTTTCAGATTTCTTTATTCCCATAGAGGCAAAGCTGCAAAAGTCTTTCATCCTCACTTTTAAGTTCTCACCTTAGATTTGTATTAAAGATTGTAAAATCAAAAAATTTAATTAAGGATGATATCTAAAATTTATAGTGGCTAAGAAAAAAATAAAGCAAGATATGATGGGATCATGAGGGTTGCTGTATAAATGAGATGGCCATAGAGATGGATTTAAAATACAAACTCGAGTCTGTTCTAAAGAAATGATATCAAGGTCCTCATCAATTTCTTTTGTTGTCAAACAAGTAAGAATGATATGTAGCATATATGCTAATCACTCGACCATCTTTTCATTGTTTCTCTATCATGAAAATGAAAAAAAATAAAAATGTAAGCACATGCATTGAAATAAAAAATAGTCCCCATAGGCATATGGGATCTAGTAGATAGATTGGGTATAGGGATGAGTGCATGGGCCTTGTGATAGGCATCAAATGAAAACAACAATATTAGGCTCTTTTCCAAATTTATCTTAATTATTTTAATGAATTTTCATTTAAATAGCGACTAAATGATTCTTTTAATGGCTATCCCATTGCTTAGTTGTCTAATGTGATGGGTATTTGATTCCCACTTAATTACAATGGAGCTTGTTTTTAATAGATGCCTCTGGGGAGATGAGGTACTACCCAAGTAATTTTTTTAGTCAAAGAATGGCTATAAAAAAGCAAAGCAAAGCCAACAAACTAATACTCATAACCATGGAGATCAAAGTCAAAGTTTAACATATAATATTTCCACATGTAGTTAGAAATTGGAGATGGACAAATTGTGAACAAGATGAGAGAATAGAGGGGAGAGAGATAGAAATATTTAAATTATTAAAAATGAGAAAGATACCAATATCTTAGATGATACCAATGAATTGAGTGGTCTACAAATGCATGGCACCAATTGAGTGTATTTATAATTTGTTTATATAAATACAATCATTCTTTACAATTCAAAAACATCTATCAACCAAAATTTAGCAAGTGTAGATAATTCTATCACACAAGTCATAAAATTTTTTTTTATCTTCCAAAAATCCCAACTCAAGACCTTTTTTACGTATAAGAGGTGAATGACTAATGTGGTAAATTGCTAAGTGCACTCATTAAATCATTTATATTATTTTTAAGAGGTCTTTACTTTAACACTATTTTATATTTTACCTAATAGAAAAAAACTTGATGCATAGGGGCTATAATAATAGGAGGATAGGTTACATGGAATCAAGTAGATTAATCAGTAGAAAGGTATTTCATTGAACAAAGCTAACAGATCAAATTCCATAGGCAATATTATAAAATAATAGAATATAGTATAGGCAAAATTAAATTCTCAATTTAGATCATCCAACATGCTGTACCATCTATGTTTTGTCCAATTAATCTTATAGTAAGAAATACTTATAATATTTTAAATATTGTAAATTTTAATTAGTTATATGAATTCTCTAAAATGATTTTGTACAAATACAAATATATTTTGTATACTTAAATAGGCATAACAAAATTAACATATAAATGAAAAGAAGTTTTTACAGTAATTACAAGCTTAGCTATAGAACCATCCCTCTAGTGGGAGAGATACCATAGTGACTTGGCTTTGGGGTGGTTTCTCCATGGACAATGCAACCTTAAATCATTTTTTTAGTCTCCATCATTTACTCCCCCTTACTTTAGCAAGCGCTAGTATTTTCATCTAACCGTATTGCATCAATATGGATCAAATAATCTGGGTGTACATTCGGAGATGGATAAAATTGCTTCTTACCCTTATTTTTATGTAAATATTTTTCCATTAAGTCTTTGAATAGAAAGCCAACCTTCTAATTTTGTTTAGTTGTAATTGATTACCATGTTAATAAAACTTTGAAGCAAGCCTTCTCAATTTGGGTCATAAGTATGCTCACTATCTTTCTATTTAGGTATCCGTGGTTGCATGTTTTCCTACTTGTGCATTGCCTACAAAAATTATGATGCTTCTTTAAATGCATAATAGCAAGCATGCAATATAGATTAAATAGATATGAAGACTACCTTGACATTTCATATTGATGTAATTTTGTGATCATGGAAAAAAAATCTTCTAATAGGTGTAATTAGCAATACATGTATATATTTTAATATTTAATTTTAAATTGCAAAATCACTATTCGGTTATAGATAGAATATTTGTCACGCCCCAAATCCGAAGCGCATTCCAAACCTAGAGCATGACATATGCCACATACCTATATGGCAGACCGTACAAGCATGCAAGGCTGCAAATCGTATCAGAGTAATAATAATTTTTAAAAATTTATTTAATCAAGAACTTATCCAAATGGTTCTTATAATAGTTCCAAAGTGACACAAGTAAATATTTACTAACTATTAATATAAATCAAATAATATGTTCTAACTAGACTGACTAAAACTTCAATGATTGAGAGTATCTTTAAGAGAACTAGCACACTCCTCAAGTCCCGAGCAACTATGCAACTGGATCTAAAAAATAGAAAAAATATAATAAAGCACTACACTAGCCTAGTAAGCAACATAGTATCACAAACTGGGGTCAAAGTATGCCAAATAATTTAGTTGAAAGCACAAAATATTGACTGACAAATAAATTATTTTTCAAATAATGCATATTTTTTTTGAAATATACTATAGTTTTCACAAAAAAATACTAAAAATAAAAATCAGAAATTAGAAATCAGGCTATAGCCATGTAACCTAATGAAATAAGTTAGAATGCACAAAGAGCCAAAAATTACTATTTTTAATCACCGATGGCATAGTGTCCCAAAAATTACTATTCTAATCACCGGTGGTGCGGTGTTGAAACTAGTTTCTCACAGATTACAAGTCGACAGAGCCAATAAATAATCTCCATTAGCAAGGCTAAAACAGTTCATAGCGATACTGAGAATGCATATTTATAAATTAGACTTTTATGATTTGCCCAGTCATAATTTTTCAGATTTCATAACATGGCACATAGCATATTTTAAAATAATCATAATATTAACATGCCTGGCCCATTTAACTAAGCATAAAATAGATATCATAATTAAATTTAATCAACTAATTATTATTTTATCAAAAATTTAGAAAATACCCATTGATGCATTAGGTTACTTACCTCTTATCACTTCAAAATCATACTTCAGTTTGACGGATAGGTGCACCTATTATAATATATTAAAATATCATAAATTTCATCATCATTTCAGAAGTCAAACAAAGTCAAAATTAAATACTACTGGACAACGGCCTCATGCCTCCAAATTTGGTCGATCAAGTGTCAGTGCCCGATTGTCCAGATCGGTCCAAGCAAAAAAAATTTAACTGGTTAGGTGAAGATCAGAAGTGGCCAAATTTCAAAAGATCTAGCTAGGGCTAAAGTAATGGACTGGTCTACTGCCTGGATATCGAGGCAGTTCAGGATCTCCAAATTGGGTCAACTTGGATCCGAGCAACAAATAAGGTAGGGCTTAAACTAGGATCCTCGAGCTTGTCTAGAGAGAAAGAGTTAGAGGAGAGAGAATCACAGTTTGAGTTCAGCCAAAGGTCTACGTTTGGTCTTTCATAATGGCATGACCATCCTGGATCATCACTATATTCAGTCCATGAGTCAAGTAGAGAGAGAAATTTCCATAGAGAGAGTCTCGTAGAGAGTAAAAATTCTACAGAGAGAGAACGTCATGTAGAGAGAGAAAATCCCATAGAAAGAGAAATAAGAGAGAGAAATATTAAAAAGAGAGAGAGGAAAGATGTGAAGGAGAGAGAAAGAAGAGAGAGGGCTCATTTCTTCTTCTTCAAAATAACGGAGAGCTATTCTCTCCCTTCCTTCAAGATCAAACCGAAGGGTGGCTATGGTGGCCAGCCTGAACGGCGGCAAGAGGTGGTGAGGCAAGCTTGGCCAACCTCGACGTTCGATGGTGGCGAACATGGGCCGACGGCGAGAGAACACAGGCCGAAACAGAGATGATTTTGTTTCTAGGTGCACTCGGATCCTAGCCCGCTTGCCGGCGGCTAGGGGTTAGGCTCCTACCATGGACCAATATGGGGAAGCGACCGATGGCTTCAGCGATGAACGCCGCCGACGAGCATTGCCGAAAAAAGAGGAAAGGAGGCAAAACATGGGATCTTTATCTGGTTGACTTTTGGCCGATTTTGCGGCCGGCGGCCATTACGCTGGGTCATGGGAAGAAGAAATTGGTGACGCATAAGAAGAAGAAAGAGGGGAAAAGAGGTGACGGTGGTCGGCGATCATCGGTGGTGCTTGAAGAGGAGTTGAGGGAACCTTAAATAGCAAGGAGGCTAGGCTTATCCTAGCGTCCGACGGAGTTCGTGGTGGAGGACTCTTCCTCCCCCTTTGCCATGATTACCAGGGCACTACCCTATTTGAAACTAAATAGGCCTTTGGGCATTGTTTTGGCACTAGGTCGGGCCAATAGAATAGCCTAGTAAACTTGGAACTCATAATATTGATTATATAATTAAAGGTAGATATTCCAAATTTTGCATTCTTATTTTAAAAAACTTCTATTAGATTATTTTGCATTATAAATCATAAATATTTATACTTTTATTTGATTATATAATTTTGATTAGCATACACCATCAGTTTGCTTCTAAAGGTGACAAGATTATTATCCACTATTAAGTAGCTAGTGTGCATGACATAATTAGCAATAATTATGTTATGCACACTATGTTTCTTATCAATGCAGACATAACCAAGTTCCATGATATATAAGACTATGAATGTTTATCGTGTCATTTACATTAAATCGATTAAGCTTGGAATTTCTTCTTTATATATGTTGTTCTCATATTCCGCATCTTATATGTTTTCCAATAAAGTTTTCTTTCAAGGTAAATTTATAACTCTTTTGAGTTTAGCTTACAGCTTTATGTAAACCTTCATTTGCCTGGATACTTGGCTTTTTTTTAGGCTTATATTCTTATGATAATCCATTAATCTATTGCGTATTGTTATATTTTCATTTGTAAACTTGAATGCAGTGTATCCATCAAGATCTCGCTCGCATTTCTTATTACATGTGGTTTGCTCGTGACCCTCTCCAAAACCCATGTGTCGAAAATGGAGCGCATGAGGAGGATGCCTTGGTATTTACACCACAAGGAGTCAAGGAAAAGGAATATATGCTTCCCCATAATAATCTGAAGCTTGGAACGAATGTTAATGAAAGGAGCAATGAAGAAAACAAGATGAGCATCAATAACCTTATAGAGAAAGTGGCTAAGGGTGTTGCATATTGTAAGATAAACACATTAACATAAATAAGGATTTCGGATCACTTACAGATTTTTCTCTTTGATTTGATTCACTGATCAAGGAGTGGATTTTACCAATGAAAATCTACTATTTTCCACAACCTAGATGCCCAAGTCACTTACAGAGAATCTCATAACCACCCCCTTTTTAAGTGAAGCCTTATGCATAACTGTCAATAGACAGTTTCAGGGTTGGAGGGATGTCTTTGGAAAGACATCTCTTTTGGACATGAGATCATGTCTTTTGGTTACCGGTTTGGTTGAACTATCATGGGTGGACCAAACCCGTTTTTCCAACATCTCCCACTCACACATGATGGGTTCAACAGTGTGAGTTTTAACCATTACGAACAAGTCTTTTCTCTGCGATTTTCATACAGGCAAATAGATCGTGCGACCAGCATACCAATATAAGAAAATGATAACGAGCTCACACTACCATACATCTGTTAGGAATATATAGTAGTTCAGTAGAGTAAGTATGCAGTACCCCAGAACATTTAAGTCATATTTCAAGTACCTCATGATCTCACTTTAACTTGTCACATTATTTGTTTTCTGTTTTGTATTCACAATCATGCTTTAACACGTAGTCAAGATGATTGGTCGACCAGTGAATACAACAAAGAAATGAGACACAAAATGATCTTCCTTTCTATCTCGAATCTCTTAATTGTAGTTTAGTTGCTTTTCCAGATATGCCCCAATAAATCGAATCAAGCATGATTGCAGGTAACATTCCAAGATAGCATACACTGAACTAAATCTCAAGAAACAGTAAAAGTAATAAGGGTACTAACAGAGGTAATTATAGCCTCAGGGCTCACACAACGAGAGAGAAGAGATCAATTCTCTCGTTACCCTTATTGGTCGAATTATGCACATGTGGTATGAAGCGCATGTTATGGTATTTTTCTCCTTTTCCATGGAGCGTATGTTGATTCTCATTATATGAAATACCATACAAATGATAGTTCAGACACACTTAGTGTCCAACTTGAGTTCACCACTCTACTTTCTTTCTCATCATTACTACAGAACTCACATTTGGCATTTAAAACAGACAAGGTGATTTGTGGGTTTACTCACCTTCGATCACAAAATATTACATAGTGACCTCATCTTGATTTACTATCAAGGCGACATTAATTTTAAGCTTGAGCTCATAAATACGTTATGCTTAAAATTGTCTCATCTCTATCAACCACAAGTTATAGAGGCGATTGCCCGTGTGAGAAGGCCAATCTAATTTCTGTCCAACATACATTTCTTTAAATGAACTAATCATATGCACTAAGCATTAACGCATATATATATGCATATGTGTGTGCTTAAAAAAAATAAGAACTTAGCATTAATATAAATACATACATGTGAATCCCAAATAAGAAATTAAAATATCTCATTATTCAAACCATTATGTACATCAAAGTCTACGAAGACCTAAAGATTTCACATGTCTCATAAATACATCTCTAGGAATAGATTTAGTAAACGGATCTGCGATCATTTGATTCGTAGATATGTATTGTATGTTCACTTTCTTTTGTGCAACCATGTCTCTCACAAAGTTATACTTTGTATCAATATGCTTAGTCTTTGAGTGATATTTGGGATCTTTTGTATAAGCTATCGATGCTTGGCTATCACAATGTACTAGTACTGGATATGAAGCATTTTTCATAACCCCCAAATGATTAAGAAATCTCTTTAACCAAACTGCTTCTTGTACTGCCGCTGAAGAAACTACAAATTCAGCTTCCATCGTGGACAAAACTATACAAGTTTGTTTCTTACTACTCCATGAAATTGTCCCATTACTTAGTAAGAAAACATAACCAGAGGTTGATTTTCTTTCATCCAAATCACCTCCCCAATCAGCATCTGTATAGCCTTCAAGACGCAAATCATTTCCTTGATAACATAATGAATAATCCGCAGTACCTTTTAGATATCTCAATATCCTTTTGACCGCTTTCCAATGGTCATGGCCAGGGTGTGATTGATATCTACTTACTATACCAACTGCAAAGCAGATATCTGGCCTTGTACACATCATTGCATACATAAGACTTCCAACTGCACTGGAATAAGGAACTCTTTTCATTTGCTCTTCTTCTTGTGGAGTCTTCGGGCACATTCTTTGGCTTAACGCTTCAGCTTTTGCAATGGGAGTATCAATGGGTTTACAATCTTGCATATGAAACTGTTCAAGAATTTTCTTTATATAATGCTCCTGTGAAAGAGATAATAACCTTTTTGAACGATCTCTTTCAATTTTAACCCCAAGAATATAGTTAGCTTCTCCCATGTCCTTTATTTCAAAATTCGTGAACAACCAATTCTTAACTGATGCTAAGAATTCTTTATCATTAGCAGCCATTAGTATATCATCCACATAAAGTGATAAAATCACAAATTTGTCTTTGGATCTTTTAATATAGACACAGTGGTCTTCATCAATCATGACAAAATCATATGATATGACAGCCTGATGAAATTTTATATTCCACTGTCTAGAAGATTGTTTAAGGCCATAAATCGACTTCAAAAGTCTACACACTTTGTGCTCTTGGCCTTCTTTAATAAAACCGATAGGTTGTTCCATATAAATTTCTTCTTCCAATTCTCCATTGAGAAAAGCTATTTTTACATCCATTTGATGTAATTCAAGATCCAAACTAGCTACTATGGCTAAAATTATGCGAATTGAGGTGAATCTCACAACAGGAGAAAATGTCTCTTCATAGTCAATCCTCTCTTGTTGTGTATAGCCTTTTGCTACAAGGCGTGCCTTATATCATTCTATTGTGCCATCTGCCTTGCGCTTTATTTTGAGAACCCATTTGTTCCCAATTGCTTTCCGACCTTTCGGAAGATCAACCAATTTTCAAACTTGGTTTGATCTCATTGACTCCATTTCTTCTTCCATTGCTTTCATCCATTGCTCTTTTGCAGGACATTTAAGAGCTTCATCAATATTTCTCGGTTCACCTTCCTCTTGAGGTGTAACAAGAAATGCTTCTCCTTCAATCTCAAATCGTCGACGGAGAACTAATCCACGGTTACTTTTTCGTAATTGAGATTGTTGTGAAATAAATTCATCATTTCTTGAATTTCTCCCACTTGAACCAGATGTTGTTGATGGATTTTCAAGATTTTTTACCAATTGAGTTTGATTAAACAAATTATCATGGTCCTCTATCTCAAATAAAGATAAACCTTTATTTATTTCACCCTGATTTGGAAAATCATTTTCCAAAAATGTGGCATTATGAGATTCAAACTCAGTAATACTTCCATTGTCAGTGTTACCAACGAACACATATCCTTTGGAGGTTTCAGAATATCGAATAAAAATACTCTTTTTGCCCCTTGGACCCAATTTTCCATATTTATGAGAAGAATCATGAATATATGCAGCACATCCCCAAGGTCTTAAATTACTTAGGTCAGGTTTGCGACCGGTCCATAATTCATAAGGGGTGGAAGTTACTGATTTTGAGGGTACTAGATTAAGTACATATGCAGCTGTTAATAATGCATCACCCCAATAGGTGATCGGCAAATTAGCTTGTGCCATCATAGACCTAACCATTTCCAATAACTTTCCGCAACACCATTTTGTTGTGGAGTACTAGGAATAGTTAACTGTCTACCTATTCTCTTTTCATCACAAATTTGTTTGAACTGATCAGACAAATACTCACGTCCACGGTCAGTTCTTAATACTTTGATTTTCCGGTCTAATTGATTTTCAACAAAGTTTAAATATCTTATAGAGCAATCTAATGCATCAGATTTGTGAGATATCAAATAGACATAACTGAAACGTGTATAATCGTCAATAAATGTGATGAAATAAGAAGCCCCATGTCTTGCCCTTACATTCATCGGCCCACAAATGTCAGAATGAATTAATTGCAATGGAAAATCGGCTCTAGTTCCTTTACCAAATGGTTTTCTTGCTGTTTTTCCTGCTAAGCAATATTCACATATAGCTAGATTAACCTTTTCAACAGGGCCTAATAATCCCTCTTTGGCTAATCTATTCATTCGTTGTTGCCCAATGTGACCTAACCTAGCATGCCAAATATTTTCATCCATGTTTGGATTACTAGTAGATGTAATAAAGGAAAAAACAGTACTTATTACATTACACATACTATAATCAGTATCAAGTACAATAAAACCATTTAGTACATAACCAGATCCATAATAAGTTGTCCCTAGCAATATGTCTATACCATTACCATGAAAATTTAAGATATAGCCAAACTTAAGTAACATAACAACAGAAATTAAGTTTCGCCGAATATCTGGAGCATATAATACATCATGTAGAATTAAGGGTTGACCACCTCGCATATTCAATTTGCAGGTGCCAATCCCCTTTACTGCAACTCTTGAATTATTTCCCACGTATATCCATCTTGCTCCTTGTGGAATTCGACGATATTCCACGAAAGCGTCTCGATCTCTTGCTACATGGTCTGTGGTCCCTGAGTCTACAGTCCACAAAAGATGAGATTCAGCTAAGAACACAGAACTTGAAACATAAGACATACCTATATTTGTGCTAAGGGTTTTTACCTTCTTTGCCTCGGAGCATTCACGAGCAAAGTGACCCTTCTTGCCACAGTTGTAGCATCTCAATTTTGCTTTGTTCCTCTTAAAAGGACGCTTTCTTTTACCCGGCTGGCTATGCTTGAGCTTCTTAGAGGTCTTGCCATTACCATTGCCTTTCTTAAAATGACCACTAAAATGCTTTCGCTTGAAGCCCGAAGCTCCTTGCGAATTAGTGTTAGCCATATACACTTCATTAGTGGTTTTATTTGCCTCAAGACGGTCTTCCTCCAATTCCAGATGACGACCAGCATCAGTGAAAGTTCTAATGCTTTCATTATGGGTTAAGTGAACTTTCATGTGCTCCCAACTGTGAGGCAAAGATCGAATTATAGCTTGAACTTGTTGTTCATCAGTTAGCACATGTCCAGCATCTCGCAGTTCACTTATCATGTTCGACATTTCCCTTAAATGCTGCTTCATATTATTATTAGTGCGTTTCTTATATGTGTCGAACTTGATGGTCAGCTGCCTAAGTTTAGTGACAGAAGTTCCACCAAACTTTTCTTTTAATGCTTCCCATATTTCCTTTGCCATCTCAAAAGGCCTGAACTCTCGCATGATATCATTTTCCATGCTACTCAGCAATGTAATCCGAGCAATTGAGTTCTTCTTTTTCCAGGCAATATAAGCCTCCTTATCCTTTATGTGTTGAACCGTTATTCCATCCTCAGGCTCATTCATGGTATGGTTTAAGGCTTCCAGCGCCTCTTGTTCCTCCAATACATATTGGATTTTCATTTGTCATATTTCATAATTTTCACCATTCAATTTCTCACCCTTATTAAGTTCAGCTACTATATTCTTAGATGCTGAAGCCATTGCAGAAAACTAAATTTCTACATAAAGACAAACATGCACACAATTAATGCCAAGCACAACACATATTTTTCTTTGCCACTAAACACAAATAAAATTAATGCTAATTCACATAATGACATGGAATTGAAAGTTCACTATAAACATTAATTTTGATTCTTAGCAGACAAAGTTCTAGTTCTTAAGACAACTTATATAGTAAGTCTTAGAACTCCCACTTAAAACATGTATACTAAAACATTAAAAATTATATAAACATGGAGACATTTATTATCATAAAAAAATTTAAATAATTAATACACTAGTAAAGAATATAAGTCATTCTAGCTTCGACTAGTTTTCAACTAGTGATTTTGCCATCTAAGAACCCGAACCCTCCTTGGAATAGTATCCTCAATTTCTTTTTGAATCATAGTTGATACTATTTGTTCGATCCAAGGAACCATTATTCTACTAATGGTATGACCTCTTGCTACTGTTAAAATTCCACTAATCTCATGCATTAAGTACTCTTTTATAAATGCTCTCACCAATTGAGCATAATCTCTCACTGCTAAGGAATTCTAAATATCTCTTAGAACTTGTTGCCATGATCCGAATAGAGAATCATACAGCACTTGGTACCGTTGATGTTGACATAATGCATGTCCTAGATGAATGATTTCTTCCATCATATAATGAATAGTTTGTACATGTAAAATCATGTCATCATTAGGATCCATCCTTATAACTCGTAATGTGTGCAACAAATCTCTAAGCCTCGCCCTTTGTTCCGGGGTCCTTGCTGCCCTCGGAACCCTCACTAAGAGTGGTACTCGTGGCATTATTTCCTACAACAAATGTGAAAAAAATGCTTAGGCATAACACTGAAATATAATAACACACAATTAAAGGATGCGGGAACATTCAATTTCAAAATTTCCAAATGTCACACATACAATCACGGTATGATTGGAAAAATTTCAGGAAAGAAAAAAAAATATATATATATATTTTCCTGTAATTTTAACTCATTTTTGAATATAAATAATAATAAAAATTATTTTATATTCGAAAAAATATTTAAAAAAAATACAGAAAATTAGAAAATTAATTATTATTATTTTGAATCCAATGGTACAAACTACTTCTCAATATATTTCTCCAAACCATGTTTGGAAATTTTCTCTCCAAAAAATTGGTGGCCCGCCCGTTAAACTTCCACCGTTGAGAGCGGGAAGTGTACGTTGCTCTGTTAAACCAGCCTCACGCGGTCCCCTCCACTTCAGGGGAAGCACGACCCAAGCTTTCGCTTAGGCCATGCATCCCACTACCCAACTTGGACTGGGCGAACCAGCCCTTTGCACCAATTGCACCCAGGCTCGAGGACGAAACCCAACGTCCAAACCACCAAATGCCCCCGTTTGGGTTATAAGCTCCCACTGCCTTCTTTGTTTAAATATTATATTCTTCCCAACGTAACCCATCTCTCCTCCTTTCTCTTCTTCAGGATGTTTGGATGAAGAAAAAAAAACAGTAAGAAGAAGATGAGGAGGGGAGAAAAAAAAATGGTTTGGGGCAGTTGGGCTTCCTTTTTTTCATGAGGTGGCCGCGTGGGAGACGCCATCCGCGAGCCGTTTAGAGGCCGCGCCACTGTGCAAAGGGGAGGTCTTCTTCACATGAAAAAAAAAATTTCAGAAACAAGCCTGAAATTTTCGGGCCTTGTTTCTCCCTCCATAGTGAACGAAATTGAGTGTATTATATATGGATAGAAAGCTTGTTTCAAGGGCTTTCCATTGATATAAATTTTGTTTCCCAAAACAAACTGTGGAGAAAGTTATCAAGGTTCAAAGTTCCAGGTTTTTGATCTTTATGAATTTATATCTCTCAAACCAGTGCACCAATCATCACCAAACTTTCCAGATATCATCTACATATCATATAGTATCTTCATGCAAAAAATCACGGCCTAACTCTATGTGTAAACAAAACCGCCATTAATGGCCATTCAAGGTAGTGAGTGCAAGAGCAATGGATTTAAGATATTAAAATATGTAATATCCACTCCAAAACATTTCAGAAACGAACAAACATGCTCTGATACCAATGTAAGATAAACACATTAACATAAATAAGGATTTCGGATCACTTACAGATTTTTCTCTTTGATTCGATTCACTAATCAAGGAGTGGATTTTACCAATGAAAATCTACTGTTTTCCACAACCTAGATGCCCAAGTCACTTACAGAGAATCTCATAACCACCCCCTTTTTAACTGAAGCCTTATGCATAACTGTCAATAGACAGTTTCAGGGTTGGAGAGATGTCTTTGGAAAGACATCTCTTTTGGACATGAGATCATGTCTTTTGGTTACCGGTTTGGTTGAACTATCATGGGTGGACCAAACCCGTTTTTCCAACACATATATATCCAGCATTCGGCTACGCCTTGGGAGCTGCAAACACTGGGATTGATAGTATCAACAACGATGTTGAAAATGAGGTTAATAACAATAATAATGAGATGGTTTTGCTCATGGTCAAGGCTCATTTGTTGATACACCACCAAATATCATTTTGTGAGTACAGGAGGATGTTCCATGACCTTCCTAACCATCCTTAGAACCATATTTGTGATAATATCTCCTCATTAAGTGGGTATAGCATATTTGTTCAATATATAGAGCATATGCTTCTACCTAATTGTGTTATCATGTCCATGAAGTATCATGAATGATTATGTCTTTTCGTCAGGTGCTAAGCTACTAGACTGTGTTATTATGTCTATGTTGTGCCATGGATGACAAGGTCTCTTCATCATGCTCTAAGCTACTAGAGTAAAGCAAATATCCATGACTAGCTTGGCTTGTGTATATTCAATATATCCTCTCTAAATCAGACTAAGCTTCATATATGACTGTCATTTAATTGTTTTTTGATCTTCATAGCAGCCAACTACTCCTTTTATATTTTCAATTGCTTTTGTCTCAACTAAAATTACAGGATAATGACCCATGTAATGAAGAGGCTCTCTTTGTATATTTCATTGTGCCAAAGTTTTTATTATTTGATCTTGTTTGATATCTCCTGTCGACTGGTAGAGGCTTTCAGCTTCACTTGAATCAGTCCGTATGAACAGGGACGGATATCTCATGTCGACTGCAGATGTTGATTCGTTGCGACCATAGAATGTTTTTCTAGAGGGCGAGCGAGACAGAGGTACAGAATTTACAGAGATAGAGGAAAGCTTGATGCAAAAATTGTAACCAAAAAACAAGAAACTTCACAGAACAAGTAAAAGCCTTGAACAAGGGCATTTTGAAAGAGCAAGTTTGGAGAGATCTCACTGAATTGCGGGGGCATTTTGAAAGATTCACCGACAGGTTCTTCTAAATGTCCTTAAGGTCAATAAATGTAGCATAATCCCCTGTTGGCAAAAAAGATGCAGCATACCCTCTTTGTCTTGGATATCCTGCTGTGCTTTTCTTTAATAATAGTCGACTTGACTCTTTATGTTGCCCATGATACCGAATCCTGTCTCTAGTATAACATCGTTCGCTTCTACAGAAGGGAAAAAAATATTGTTAGACAAGGAAAATGCCTTCTCTAACAAACCTCTACTAACAGTGGCCAAGTGCGAACGACACTTCTTGTCCTAGCCCCATCTGGGAAAATGCTAGTTGAAACACCAGGTATTACCAATTCCATTCGCAAAAATATAAACGTTGCAAACTTATCTGTTTCAGATAGATTTGTCACGCCCCGAGCCCGAGGCGCGGCAGACGCCGCATGCCCGCATGGCGGGCCGCACGGGCGCGCAAGGCAGCAGATCATATCAAAGCAGATACAGCTATTCAAAGATAACATAATTATTTAAATTGTTCAAAAGCGGTCTTACAAAATTTCAAATAGCATATGCTAACGTAAGTCAAATACTCTAATCAATCTAACAAAAGGATCAATAACTGAAGAAATCGTCGGAAAATCTAACGCACTCCCCAATCCCGTGAGATCAAGCCTCTGGATCTGAAAAATGGAGAAAATAGAATAATGAGCTACACTAGCCCAGTAAGCAACAAAATACCCCAAAGTGGGGTCAGAGCATATCAGATCAAAATACAAGATAATGTCTGGAATAAATCATAAATAACATCGTTTTGTTGTTTTCAAAACTTATTATCATTTTTCCAAAAATATGATATCAGAATCTCAACATGATACGCTACGGCCACGTAACCCAGTGGCATGGGTTGCACAAAGTGCCAAATCCACTATTTTTATCCATCGATGACAGCCGGTGTTGCACAAAAGTGCCAAATCCACTATATTTACCCACCGATGGCAGCCGGTGTCCAGAAACCACTATTCTAATCACCGGTGGCGCGGTGTCGAAACCGGTTTCTCACAGATTACAAGTCGACAGGTCCAACGTATAATCCCCATTGGCAGGGCCAGAACAGAACAGAACAGATCATAGCCATGCTGAGAATACATATATATAAAAACAGATTTCATAAATTTTCCAGTCATAGTTTACGGATTTCAAAGCATAATTTTTAAATAAAATTTAACATGCCAGACCCATTTTATAGAATACAAAATATTTATCAGAATTTAATCTATTTATCAAATAATTTGGAAATCACACTCGAAGTATTAAGTTACTTACCTCTCCTCGCTTAATTCCTACTTCAGGTAGGCGGATCAGGTTCACCTGTTAACATTTAATTAATTTCTTTATAAATTTTAGAGCTAAACAAAACCAAAAGTAATGCTATTGGACATGGCCCAACAGGGCTCAGAGTTGGCCCATAATGGGCATGGCCCGATAGGGCCCATATCGGACACGGCCCAATTGGCTCGCATAGATCCAGCCCAATAGGGCCCCCAAAGTTGGTCTCTAATAGATTATTTATTCATTGCAGGAGCTAATACTTAATTACATGGTACTGTTCCGTAATAAAACTTGGATAAAAGGACCATAGAATTATATTTGAGGACCTTTATATAATAAATCTTTCTTTTAGGGATCGAACATAAATTACAGAAGACCCTTTTGTGAAATAACATACTGTCAAGGGCTTAACTGCAAAATTCTATTTATTGGCCAAATGGGTTCGGGTTTTGGGTCTGAATTGGATTTTGGGTTTCGGGTCTGAACTGGGTTTCGGGTTTCGGATTTCGGATTTAGATTTCGGGTTTCAAATTTTCGGGTTTCGGATTTCGGATTTAGATTTCGGGTTTCGGATTTTCGGGTTTCGGATTTCGGACTGGGCCCAAGTTGGGCCCACAAGGGTACGGCCCAAATAGGGCCCAACTAAGCTGAACCGGGCCCAAGTGGGGCCCACGGTGAGCAGGGCCCATCGTACCGCTCACGGCCCACACTGGGCCTTCTTCCTCACCGTGCTCCCCATGGGCAAGGGAGGTGGGAACCAGAAGAAGGGAGAGGGCCGGCTGGGTGGCCGGAGGCCATCCCTCGGTCGACGGTCAGCCGGCCGGCGGTTGCGGCGGTGACTAACGGGGAGGAAGAGACCGAGAGTGGTCTCGGTTTGGGGCCAAAACAAAGGGAGAACACAAGGATGTTTAGCAACGGAATAAAGAGAAAAAGAAGGGGCTTACCGGCGGTCGACGGAGGCGGCAGATCCCGGCCGCAGGTGGCTCGATCCGGCGGTTAGCAGCGGCGACTGCAGTGGGGTTTCCAACGGCCAAACTAGATCGAAAAACAGGGGAATAAGAAAATCAAAGGAGCTTGGCTCCCGGGGTGGCTGAACTCGATTGAAGTGGCGCACACGGTCACTGGAGAAGAAGGAGAAGCAGGGAAGAGGGGGGGAGGAGAGAAAGTGCTCGGTGGAGGATCCAAGGGAGGAGGAAAGGGGGGTTTTATAACCCCATTTCAACAGCTCTCCGCCACGAAAATCGCGGCGGTGGGGCGAAATCAACGGCCGGTCGTGCGGCCGTGGGGTGGCCGCGGAATGACCGCGGGGCTGCCGTGCCCCGCCCTCGCTGCGCCCGAAGAAGCCGGAGGGGATCGCGTCTGCGATCCCCTGCTCTGGCCCCTTCCAAAAAAAAAGGAAAACGGGGCTGAAGTCGGCTTGGGCTGCCGACTTCAGCCCGTATCTCACAAGATTGCTTTGCAAGCAATAGTTTTTTAGTCATGATCAGAGTAAGCAATGTGTCACTTCCCATTGCAACACATCTTGCTGATGGAAATAAAAATCATGTAGCTATTGATTTGAACATTTTTTTTAACATACAGCAAATGCAATAATTAATTCTAAATTAAAGGTCAAAGGTCTAGTGGGCACTTGAAGGATTGCTATGATGTCCTTCTAGATTATCAAATTTTCATAAAAAATGTATGCATCTTGATCAAAGATTCCTCATTCATCTATATTGATCAAAGATCTAGAGGCACAACAATATGAAGTTTGGGTCTCATAATATATCTAAAATAATTAACCTCTCTCTTTTTTTCCCTCAATAGTTGGGAGTCTTTTCTTTTGCAAACGATGCTGTCGTTGATATCAGCATTACTGGTTCTTTTTGTCAGAAGAGAAAAGGAAATTATGGAATTTTAGTACCTTGATCACTACTAGTCTTGCTACGAGTATAACACTCCCTCTTTTAGATTTGTACTGCATTACACGATCCCAACTTCTGAACCCTTTTCCTCTTCGTCTGAAGGGAAAAGAAGACAACTTTCTGATTGAAGGACTATTAAGCATCATGCATCATGTTGTTATTTACAATTACTTGCTCTTTCTCTTCTTTATCTTCTAGAAATTAAAATTTTCAAGAAGGCAACTTTCTAATTGGAGTAGTAAAACGAAAGCTTGAGTGGCCACTAAACAAGTTGGCCACCATCGGTAGAAAATTATTGCAAAGCTCGGATAATGTCGATCATTGTGTCTCATCGTATAACCTAATACTTACTAGGTGCACAAAAAGCCTACGTAGCATCAAAATTAGACGACAAAGCCCACTAACCATTCCATTCCTGGCCGTCAATCGTGCTTTAAAACTATATTCCACAGACCCCATGTTCCCTCACGCCTCCAAAATTTGCCTCTCTTGGGTCGATCCATTGCAAGCCTTGTAAAGTTGCATAAAAGTGCACCATGTTGTGGCAGCGAAAGCTAACACTAATTACATCTACACACAGTTGACTTATTACATCACAATCTCGATCTCTATGGAGGCACTGAAATATTAACTTATATCCTCTACAAAACTACGTTGTCATCAATCCAGTGATCTGCAGACTTGCCAAGCGGCACGCCAATCTTGATTACTTCCATAATTATTTTGCGCTTCCTAGAAGGTTGATTGTGAAAAATATCTTGTTTATGCACTACAGGCTTGAGAGTTTGTGTTACTCTTTAATTAAATACTATGAAATATGATTGGACTTGGATTTAAAAAGCATATAAATATCCCTGCCGTGTATATTTATTTTCTTTACTGTTTGGAAGAGAGAGAAAGAGAGAGACGTCGACTTCTTCATGATTAATGATTATAGTTATTTTCTTGATACATATTAATGATTATAGTTTGGATAACAAAGTTACAAGCATGAGGTGAGTCAAGCTCAGGTCTATTAGCCATCAGGTCAGGCTTGTCCCGAGAATGAATTGAATGCTTGGCCCATTATGACAGCGTAAGCCCAGGTCTAATAACCTCTTTTGAACCATTATCCATTACATCCATTAGCTATTACTTGCATGAACTTTGAGTTTGAATAACAGCATTGTAACCATTAAAAGAGCTAGTACTGCGATTTGAGCCACTGGCCATTAGATTATAGAGATAAATAATAAGAAAAAAATATAATGGCTACTATTTTTTGATACTTCTGATTATTTTCCGGTATAATAAATCGTAACCTTGATTTTGGTCCGCTATATCAACCAGCAGCCTATCATAGCCCGTCCTCCAGTGCAGCTCATGTCAAAATCATTTACATTCCCCAGATTGCAAGCAGAGAAATGTACGTAGATCCATCAGCAAATCATATAAATGAGCTCACGTTTATTTTGGACTTTTGGTCTTCCATTTTAATGAGCATTCTCCATTGCTCTTGAATACAGAGAAGATTTGGCTTGGGACATACTTCCATCATTAATCTGCATGCTAGAAGGGAGAAAGGGGAAGGCGAGATAAAAACACAACTGTATAACATTTTCTCTTGAATAACAAAACAGAGAATTAGTGTCCACAACGTAGGCACTAACTCTAACTGTCGTAACTTTTCCATTAAATATCACCATTGTATTTGTTATCGGTAATGCAATGGTAGGTATTTTTTAATGGTTGGCGTTGGACATACGATTCTTAATCCATAGAATCATATGGCTACAACACCTTTTCATCAGATGTGAGGAGGTTGACTGTCAATTAATAGTGGCAGTCTTAACATGGCACAGAAAAATTTCAATATCCAAGCAGTGGGATGCGGTGAACCACCGAACTTATTCAAACCATTGAAACTCCACATGTTTTAAGGCACTAAGCAGTATCCTTTCTATAAATCGAAGCCCATACTTCCAGTTAAGATCCTAAAGCTACAGTACACATTCTTAGTGGTAGAGCATATTATTCTTTCATTCATCATGTCATGTTAGCTAGTGTTAACCTAGTAATAGCATAGCTAATGTAAACCTCATGTCAAGAAGCACAATCTTGAATTGAGAAATTACTGTTATGCGAGAAGCACAATCTCTTATGCTCTTGGTAAAGAGTAAAATATATCTTAACATGATAATAAAATGTAGAACATGAAAATTACCTTAAGAATAAAAAAAAAATACTAGACATCCCAAATAGTGAACACATGAAATGGAAATAATTTGTCCCATAATCCTTGGATTCTACTTAAACAGAAATGAAATTTTAAATTTGAAAAGAATCATATGAGACATTAAATTTTAATCATATTTAACCTAACATGGTTATTGTACCAGTATATCAAAAGCCACTATTCAAATGTTACTATTGTATGAAACAACATGCTATTGCATTATCCAAAAAACTTTAAAATATCCTTTTTGACTAAATTGCTTCTTTTCTCCATTTTTAATGCCATAGTACACATTCTTAGTGGTAGAGCTTATTACTCTTCCATTCATCATGTCATGTTAGCAACTATTAACCTAGTAATAGCATAGCCAATTTAAGCGTCATGTCAATAAGCATAATCTTGAATTGAGATATTACAGTTATGCGAAAAGCACTATCACTTTTCTTTTGGTAAAGAGTAAAACATATCTTAACATGATAATAAAATGTAGAACATGAAAATTACCTTAAGAATAGAAAAAAATACCAGACATCCCACATAGTGAACACTTGCAATGGAGATAATTTCTTCCATAATCCTTAGATTCCACTTAAATAGAAATAAAATTTTAAATTTGAAAAGAATCATTTGAGACATTAAATTTTAATACACCAAGTAAAAAAATTAACTTAGATATAATTTAATAAAATAATGCATTAAATTATGATTAGTTATCTTTTGTAATTATTAATATGATATGTATAGATTTTATCAATTGCATGAATAATTGGTTAACTATAAAGTTATCTAGACGTTTTTATTGGTCTCCAACATACTCAATTGTTGCCATAATGATCATCAACTTAGACCACCATAGTATACATGACAAAAAAGTATACAGAGAACTAGTGTAGAAAAAATTGTCTATAAATCAGTCGTTCTAAAAGTAAAATCAGTACATCAATCTCTTCGTCCAAAATCATTGAGTATTTTCTCATAGTCCTTCACCAACCTTTATCTATTAAATATATTTTAGATCTTTTGTTGTTACTAATTTTTTTTGATGAAATTGCAGGTAAACCATGAAGATCTTACTCTTACTTTACCTGAGTTTTATTATGAGTATGGTTGTTTTGGAAATATATGCAAGGGATGCAAATTATGGGGAAAATAGCTCAAAGTGTGCTCCATATGAAAGAATGGAAGAAAAGGTGCAACAACTTTCAAGAGATTCAAATCTTGATTTGCAGACAAGTGGAAGAATTGGTTACAAAAATAAGGTTTACATCAAAAGGCTCGTCAAGAAAATAACTGGTGCCAAATTGCCTAATGACCAACATATACTAGAAGATGGAAGCAAGACGAACTACAAGATGAATGATGCGAACATCAACATAGATAGGAAAGAGAACCATGGCCCTCTTTCAAACTCCTTAGAAAATACCTCTAGCCAGTCTCGCAGTCCTATATGTGAAATGTATCCTTGTCCAAAAAAGCGTTCTTGTTGTCCTCCTCATCTAGTTAATGAAAATATCCCATAGTCTACTTTTACAACTGCAAAATAATATCAAACCTAAAGTCCCTACTTGTTAAGTGGAAATAATATTCCAACTAGACATGTAGAAATCAATTTCCACTTATCATATCTACTATACTATGTCATGGTATGGACTATGTATTATGTATCAAGAGATATGATGAAATAAATTTCATAGCTTACTATGTTTGTATATATTCTATAATAAAATTTCTTATTGTGTTCAATTTATATTACTATTTAATTTATTATACTTATAAGATTGAAGAAATTTTATAGTCGTGTAGAAAACAAATCCATGAGAATACGACCATATGAATATTTTGGTTGATCTATAACCAATACTTTAATTTATTGCTTTGCCTCCATTTTTGCTCAATGATATTATTTTATGACCATATAATAAAAATGAGTTTTGCCTTCCTTAAAATAGCTATCTCTCTAATAACATATCCGTTCTATATCTTTTTTTCCCTTGACAATATCTTTAATAAAGGTTCAAAAACTAAATGATACATGTTTTAAGAATATATATAGTCATATGATAGATTATAGTCAAAATACAATTGATATTTACCTAAGTTTAGAAAAATCAAATTTTATTGAAAACAAGTTTTTTTTTTTAAAAAAAAAATTGGTTTAAAATCATTATTGTTCAAAACATAACCAAGTATATGAGGATGCTATAATCACATTTATATTTTATTATATTTTAATGATTTAGAATATTCTTAAATATTTCAACACATATACGATATAAAATGAGAATATGAAATTATTATTTATATTTTTACAACTGCAAAAAATAAATTAGTAAAAAACATCATTAAATTCAAATATCTATTTTTTTTGGCTTATCAAACATATGCATTAATTTCTTAGGAGCTATTTTTTGCGTCTATTAGTTTATTCAAAATACTGAGAATTTTATAATTGATCTTAAAAGTGCAGAAGCACTTGTGTCATCAATGTTATTTAGCAATGTGCATGGGCATATCGTTACACGATAAGTCGATATTCTCAACAAAAGTGGATTCTCATAATGATATACTGAATTCATTCTTATATGATATATAATGAAATAATTAAGAGTGAATTATTTTAATGTACTTTTGTATTGGTGGAAAAGTTATACCTTTCATTTTATCTTTCTCTTCTCTTTTACTTTCTATTCTATACATCTCTTTTTGATATATACTTCTCTTTCATCCATTTTTATGTTTTTAAAGAAGCAAATTAGTTCCCCTCTCTTTCCTTTTTTTTAGCAAAAAAAATAAAAAGCAAATTAGACTTTGCTAGATGTTTTCTAAAAAGAATGCAAATTTTAATCTAACTCCCAATTTTAGAAACTTGGGATATGCTTTGGTGTCCTTTTTTATTTTTAGCTACTACTTTTCAATAAATTCAATTTCGAACATTCAACTAAGGTAGGGTAATGAACGATATTTAGATAGTAACCTAGTTTAGCAGGTTATCAATTTTCAGTTTTCTTTATTCCCATAGAGGCAAAGCTGCAAAGGTCTTTCATCCTCACTTTTAAGTTCTCATCTTAGATCTATGCTAGAGATTGTAAAATCAAAAATTTTATTAAGGATGATATCTAAAATTTATATTGACTAAGAAAAAAAATAAAACAAGATATGATGGGATCATGAGGGTTGCAGTATAAATGAGATGGCCATAGGGATGGATTTAAAATACAAACTCAAGTCTGTTCTAAAGAAATGATATCAAGGTCCTCATCTATTTCTTTTGTTGTCAAAAAAGTAAGAATGATATGTAGCTTACATACTAATCACTCGACCATCTTTTCATTGTTTCTCTATCATGAAAATGAAAAAAATATAAAATTGTGATCGCATACATTGAAATAAAAAATAGGCCCCGTAGGCATATGGGATCTAGTAGGTAGATGGGGAGTAGGGGTAAGTGCATGGGCCTTGGTATAGGCATCACAAGAAAACAACAATATTAGTCTCTTTTCCAAATTTATTTTAATTATTTTAATGAATTTTCTTGTAAATAGTGACAAAATGATTCTTTCAATGTCTATCTCATTGCTTAGTTGTCTAATGTGATGGGTATTTGATTCCCACTTAATTACAATGGAGCTTGTTTTTAATTGATACCTCTAGGGAGATGAACTACTACCCAACTACTATTTTTAGTCAAAGAACGGTTATAAAAAAATGAAGCAATGCCCAACAATTTGATACTCATAACCATGGAGATCAAAGCCAAAGATTAACATATAATATTTCCATATGTAGTAAGAAATGGGAGATGGAGAAATTATGAACAAGATGAGAGAATAGAGGGGAGAGAGACAGAATTATTTAAATTATTAAAAATGAGAAAGATACAAATATCTTAGAAGATACCAATGCATTGAGTGGTCTACAAATGCATGGTACCAATTAAGTGTATTTATAATTTGTTTATATTAATACAATCATTCTTTACAATTCAGAAACATTTTTCAACCAAAATTTAGCTAGTATAGATAATTCTAAACGATAAGTCATAAAAAATCAGTTTTTTTATCTTCCAAAAATCCCAACTCAAGACCTTTTTTGCATGTAAGAGGTGTTTTGACTAATGTGGTAAATTGCTAAGTGCACTCATTAAATCATTTATCTTATTTTTAAGAGGTATTTACTTTAACACTATTTTATGTTTTACCTAAGAGAAAAAAACTTGATGCATAGGCATGAAACCATATAAGTAAATAAAATATTATGAAAAAAAAAATAAATGCCATTGCCAGTTAATTTATAAATAGTTACCAGTTTACATGCTAATTAGCTTTTGTCCATAGTTGTTCTTTTGGTTAGACCTGGCCACTAATTATTTGGCATAAATATTTAAGAAACAGATGATCTCCTATCATGCATTCTTTAGAATGAAGTACAAGAAAACTATTTCTAGAAATAGAAAGACTTCTTTGAAGAAAATATAGACAAAGATTAGAGGGGATTGGAGAAGGTGGGAGGGGGTAAAGGTTGATGCTAATAAATTACATAGTTTCATCTTGAAAATGCTTGTAGTGCTCTGTTACCTACCATGAACCAATCATCCACCAATGCCTATAGTTTTTACTTCAAAATTCAAATTTATGACGCATCAGCTAGGAAGACACTTGCTTCTGCTTACAATAAATAATCTAGCACAATATATCGATAGCAAAGTCCTAAGCCACCCTTTTCAGTTGGCAGATGTTTTTCTCTCCTTCCAATCCAAGTATTATGGGTTCTAGAGATCCTACTTCTAATATTAAAACAATCAAAAAGATCCTCCTTCAAGAGACTAGAGAAGCTATGTTTAAACAATAGATAATCGACTAAGTTGCATTTTAGTGCTCAATAAAATAGTAAGCCTAAGTCAAAAACTATCCAAATTTATTAGTAAATGGAAGATTAGTTGCTAGTTCAAACCTTAAAGAATTTCTTTTGATTCTTAGAAGTGAATGAGTCTTTACTTTTTCTTACAACAGCAGCTACAGAAAAGTCTCCCTTTTCTCTTTAATATGCAATATATACTTAGAGAGACATGTAAAGGGACCCATTTATAGGTTTTAATTCTAAAAGTATGATTGAATATCTAATTGAGAATCAACACAGTAAATCATACTCCACAATAAATAAAATGTTAAAAAACCAATGCTTTCTTACATATGCACTAAGTAGTCAAAAGTTGACTTTTTTTTCTCCAAGATCAATATTTATTCTAATTAATTCATGTTTTGAAATGATATAGTTTATTTTCTCATTTTGTATACCTCTAAATAGATGAATTATAATATACAATTTATGCATAGAACTTATATCTCAATGTATAAACAATGACTATTTACACCACTTAATATATTATCTAAAAGCATCTTATTTTCTTACTATAGATATTTTATAGATTTAGATTTATCAAACATAATTACCAGAAAATTGGCATATGCAGTGCATACTAAAGAAAAACTAGTATTAAAAAATTAAATAAGAATATAAGCATAACAAAATCAAATAATGTTGTTTGCAGCTAACTTGTTTTATGTTGGATTTCGTCATCCTTAATTAATTATCCACTTTCTAATAAAGGCTCTAATAATAAGAGGATAGGTTACATGGAATCAAGTAGATTAATAAGTAGAAAGGTATTTTAGTAAACAAAGCTGATCGATCAAATTCCAAAGGCAATATTATAAATTAATAGAATATAGTATAGGCAAAATTAAATTCTCATTTTAGATCATCCAACATGTTGTACCATCTATATTTTGTCCAATTAATATTATAGTAAGAAATACTTATAATATTAATAATATTACAAATTATAATTAGTTATATGAATTCTCCAAAATGATTTTGTAGAAATACAAATATGTTTTCTACACTTAACAGGCATAACAAAACAAACCTACAAATGAAATGAAGTTTATATAGTAATTATAAGCTTAGCTATAGAGCCATCCCTCTTGTAGGAGATACCATAGTGACTTGGCTTTGGGGTGGTTTCTCCATAGACAATGCCACCTTAAATCATTTTTTTAGTCTCCATCATTTACTCTCCCTTATTTTAGCAAGCGCCAGTCTTTTTCATCTGGCTGCATTGCATCGATATAGATCAAATAATCTGGGTAGACATTCGGAGATGGATAAAATTGCTTCTCACCTTTATTTTTATGTAAATATTCTTCAATTAAGTCTTTGAATAGAAAGCCAACCTTTTAATTTTGTTGAGTTGTAATTGATTACCATGTCAACAAAACTTTGAAGCAAGCCTTCTCAATTTGGGTTGTAAGTATGCTCATTATCTTTTTGTTTAGGTATCTATGGTTGCATGTTTGCCTACTTCTGCATTGCATACAAAAATTATGATGCTTCTTTAAATGCATAATAGCAAGCATGAAATATAGATTAAATAGCTATGAAGACTACCTTGACATTTCATATTGATGTAATTTTGTGATCATGAAAAGAAAAAAAAAATCTTCTAATAGATATAGTTAGCAATACATCTATATATTTTAGTACTTAATTTTAAATTACAAAACCACTATTCGGTTATAGATAGAATATTTGTCATGCCCCAAACCCGAAGCGCATCCCAAACCTAGATTGTGACAGACGCCGCATATTTGTATGGTAGACCATACAAGCATGCAAGGCTACAGATCGTTTTAGGGTAATAATAATTTCTAAAAATTTATTTAATCAAGAACTTACCCAAATGGTTCTTATAATAGTTCCAAAATGATATAAGTCAATATTTGCTAACTATTAATATAAATCAAATAAGATGTTCTAACTAGACTGACTAAAACTCCAATGATTGAGAGTATCTTCAAAAGAACTAGTGCACTCCCCAAGTCCCGAGCAACTATGCATCCGGATCTAAAAAATAGAGAAAACATAATAATGGGCTACACTAGCCCAGTGAGCAACATAATATCCCAAAGTAGAGTTAAAGCATGCAAATAATTTAGTTAAGAGCACAAAATATTGACTAAAAAGAAATTATTTCTCGAAGAATGCATATTTCTTTTGAAATGTATTATAGTTTTCACAAAAAAATGCCAGAAATAGAAATCAAAAATAAAAAATAAGGCTACGGCCATGTAACTTAGTAGCATGGGTTAAAATGCACAAAGGGCCAAAACCCACTATTCTTAATCATCGATAGTATAGTGTCCCAAAAATCACTATTCTAATTACTGGTGATGCATTGTCAAAACTAATTTCTCATAGATTACAAGTCGACAGAGCCAAAGAATAATCCTCATTGGTGGGGCTAGAGCAAATCATTGCCATACTGAGAATGTATATTTATAAAATAGACTTTTCATGATTTGCTCAGTCATAATTTTTTAGATTTCATAACATAGCACATAGTATATTTTAAAATAATCATAACATTAACATGCCTGAATCGTTTAACTAAGTATAAAATAGATATCATAATTAAATTTAATCAACTAATTATTATTTTACTAAAAATTTAAAAAATACTTTGAAGCATTAGATTACTTATCTCTTATCACTTCAAAATCATACTTCAGTTTGACGGATCATGTGCACCTATTTTAATATAATTAAAACATCATAAATTTCATCATTATTTCAGAAGTCAAACGAAGTCAACATTAAATACTACTGGACAACGGCCTCATGTCCCTAAATCTGGTCGATCAGGTGTCAGTGCCCGACTGCCCAGGTCGGTCCGAGCAAGAAGAATTTAATTGGTCAGGTGGAGATCAGAAGTGGCCAAATTTTAAAAGATCTAGCTAAAATTGAAGTAATGGACCGATCTACTGCCCAAGTATCGGGGCGGTTCAGGGTCTCCAAACTGGGTCAATTTGGATCCGAGCAACAAGTGAAGCAGTTCCTAAGCTCTAACTTCTTGTAAACTTAGCAAGCTTTGACAACTTTATATATGAAGTTATTGACAAAAAGATTATCTACTTATCCCTAACTTGATGTCTATTTTGTAATTGCATTCTAGACTTCAAGTTTCTAGCTTTACCTACATTATATTAAAAAGAGTGTTGGGGCCGTATGAATTGGTCAAAAGTGTCTTGAAATGGAATATATTAATCAGTTCAAACAAAACTTTATTATCCAATCACTATGCATATGGATGTTTTTGAAAATTGAATTATGTATAGGGACTCTTTTCCAAGTTTCGTAATACTAGTTTCGGTACCTGTACCAGCACCATGGTGGTACAAAATTAGTATGGGTCAGCATCATTGAGTCAGTATATGCGCCCCCATGCCCCCCAACCCCCAAGCCCTACATTTTAGCAAACTGTCCTGCACATTCTTCCAATCAACATGAGGACCAAGCAAATAGTACATCTGCCTCTTTCCCACATGGAAATGAAAGGAGGATGTTCCATTTTGTTGGGATGGGAGAACTTTTTGAGGATAAAAAAAATGCTTAGCTATCTCATGAGGGAGGGGTAAAATTGATAAAGCAAGAATTTTAAGAAATGCATCGTGCAATATTACCATACAAGCAGGATATGAAATATCTAGAGCATTAGAGATAGGAAGAGATGAAGAAACTAATAGAAGTGGAATTCGTTACCCCCATCCATTATCTAGAATAGTTGGCGAATGTAATACTTGTTAGCAGCAAAAATGGAGGGTATAGGGTATGCATATTTTCGAAGGTTCAAACAAATTGATTGGGACTTTAATGTTATCCAAAATATCTTTTCCATTATAAGCCTTAATGAAAAGAAAGATAAGGGAAATCCATTTTGGATTGAGCAACCGGTAAGTTGGTGCTTAGCCTATAATCTAAAATGCTCATGTTCATGATTAGGACTGGGGTGCAAATGAGCCGAGCAGCATGCAAGCTGCTCGAGCTCAACTTGCCAATTATCGAGCTCGAGTAGCTCAAACCATTTTTCGAGTCAAGCCTGAGTTGCAAAATATTCGGCTCGAAGGCTCGCAAGCCTACTTATGTATCTATATTTTTAATAATATAATATTTTATTTATAATATATATTAATAATTTAATATTTTAAAATATAAAATATGTTATATTTTGTATAAATCATATTTTTTTTAATTACAACCAAGGCTCGAATTTGAGCTTGAAATCAAACCATGGCCCTTCTCTCTCTCTCTCTCTAACTTTGTTTAAGTGGTTTTGGAGGCCCTTCTCTAACCATGGCCTCTCTCTCTCTCTCTCTAACTTTGTTTATTAGTTAATTAAGTGAAGTTCTTTGGCAACTTATAAATTCATTTCTATTCATAATATTTTTGTAAAAGATAATATGTTATTTATGTGAGACCAATACTTTTTTTCAAATTAAAAATGATATCTTTCTTTTTTAAAAATAACAAATCCTTTAGTTTTTAACTTTTAGTAGAAAATGTTTTTCAATTATCTTCAATTTTATTTAATATATTCTAGTTTATATTAAAGTTTATACTTTGATTTCCTTTTACAATTTTTAACTTCAAATATCTACATTTTATTTAATTAAATGTGTTTTTCCTGTTTTTTTTGTTTTTGTTGATCTTTTCTAAGTCTCATACTCTAAGCTTTTCTGTATTATGGATGACCGTTGAAGTTCTTTTTTTAAAATCAGTTTGACCTACAATAAGTTAATTTCTACACATCTTATCTGGGACAAATATATACTCTTAGTCTTATCTCATGCGACTACTTGCTTGCGACATTTTCCCTTTGCTTTTATGAAACAAAACCCATTTTTTGAGAAAATTGTGAACAAGACGTTATTAACTGTATTTGCGTCACTACAATACCCTGAATTGGTTAAGTGTTTAAGTGGATCTTTAAGGAGGTACGAGGGGAGAGGAGGGGGGGAGGCATGGGACCCCGCGCGCGCGCACGAGAGAGAGAGAGATCACGAGGTATCAATTCATGAACTCATATTACGTGCACCGCCTGGCTATTATTCCAGAAGAAGAAGAGAGAATGACAGTCCGTACTGATCACCACATAGAAAATATCTATCTTACACAGCCTGCTGATTATTTATTTGCAGTAGAGTTCGACGAAGTAGATACAAGTCCATGAAACTTCGGTTTCCATACTTTTCTAGACTTAAAACCGTCAAGCACCCTTGCACGTAATAAGAAGCTATGCATGAAAAGAAAGCCCTTCGTCTCTAGTTGTTGGAACCATGTGTATACCCTTTCTTACCACCATCCCCTCCACCCGCCTGCATGTTGCCGGGGCTGCTCACATATTTGTTATACTGATCTCTCGGAATTTCATGGTGGTTGCTAACAGTGGTCCCAGGGTAAACTGTCTCAGCTTGGCCTCCTGCATCGGTTTCTTCCATCAACATTTTCCGATGTATCACCATGCATGAGCTCAACGTAACCACTCCAAGAAGAATAATAATGAAGACCAACTTCATCCCTTCAATCTGGCTACTGCTGCAGGAACATGAAAAAATAATCTCAATATTCTATAATCACAAAGTGTTTAAAGGGATATATAACACAGGATTCAAAATCAAAACATTCTACAAATAATAACTTACTACTGAAACTTAAAATGGAATTTGAAGACTTCTGTTGGGTGTCATTGGATTAGCAAGTGGAGTTATGCTATATATAGATAGTGAGGGTAGATCTGAGGCACTGGCATCTGAAATTGGTGCAAAGCATCTGATTATGGATTCTCCTCCAATATGAGACAACACTAAGTGGGGTTCATATATATCCTCATTAAATGATGGGTTAATGGAAAACTTTCATCCAGATTAGGAGCCTATGTGGAGGGTTTGTTGAGACTTTACCAGCTGATGTGATGAGCATTATCACCGAAATTCAACCTTCTATAGTATGCAACTATTCTTTTATTACCAGTATGTCTTAAATTTTAAGTACATATCTCTTGAATTTTCAGTAATATTATACCATGATTTCAGAAATAAAAATGAACACACTAAGTAAACTAACTTGAAGTCTTTTGATGTGATGAGAGAGAACATATATGCCATGGGAATCGTATCACGACCCACGGCCTCGCTCATAGATGGGTAGTCGGAATATATTATTTGAATTCTCTAGCCCTATATGAATATCAAAATCTACTCAGTGCATAGCCAATATGGAACTAAGCAAACACTTGCACGGATCCTCACATACTTTCCTCGTTTAAGCTCTGGTGTCCTCACCAAGCTAAGGGTTTAAATCCATTCAAATCCAATCACAAATACCATAAATCGAAGCACAAACACAACAATTAGCTTGTAGTCAACCTGATTGGGCCAATGCTGCAATGTCCATTAATCCATATGAGCCGCAGACCAGGTCTGCTCTGATATTATTTATCACGACCCAATGTTTCATCCAAAAAGGCTAGCTGGAAAGTATTATATGGATTTCTAGCCCTGTATAAGTACCCAAGATCTACCCAATGCATAACTAATGTAGGACTAAACATACGCTCGCACGGGTCCTCACAAATTGATATAAGGGATTTCACTTGAAGAATCAGTTGCTTACAAGGCTAATGAAATAAATCACAATACTGCTCATGTTTGGTCTAGGATATCCTTCACATGTTTTGACGCGCCAGCGTATAACTTTTTCTGATGCAAATTGATACAGGGGATTTCCCAGCAAGTAAACAGTAAGTTTTCAAAAGAATGATGAAGGTTCCATTCTATATGTATATCTTGAGGCACATATTCTACCCAAGACTTGCAGATACTAATTGCAGCGGCATCGTGCCCTTAGAATTTCATCTTATCAGTTTTAGTGATTTGGATTCCGTTAATAGCACTTGGAAAAAACCAGCCAATATCATGCTTGGGCTCATTTAGAACATTGGACAAAGATCACTAAATAAATGGATGGGAGGATATCAAATTAACAGATCTACTTTGTGCAGCAAGGACATGCAAAATATCGAATTGATTATCCCCGACACTACAAGAAAATACATATTCAGCGACTAAGATTCTATTTGCCGAATAACCATATTTGGTCGCCGAAACCTTTTCGCGACTAGCATACCCTTCGTCGCCGAACCCTAGTCACTGAAAGGTTTTGGCGACCAATATTGTGTGGTCACCTAAGGTACACCAACAACGACCAACGTTTGGTTGCCGAAGAAAATTTTCAGCGACCAAGTCTGTTGTCGCTAATTTCAACGCCGACCAAATAGTTGGTCATGGAATGTTTGTCTTCCGCTACCAAAAAAATGATCACTGAATGTCTATCTTCCCCCACCAATAGTTTGGTCGCAGAATGTATTGGAATGCATTGGCAACAAACATTTTTTGGTGGCAGAAAGTATTAACCTGTATTTAATTAACAATTTAAATTATAAGCTTAATATTTATTTTTGGGCTCGTTCCAAATCTTGTACAACCAACACAGCCTATCCAATATCCATATTGCACAATACATTTGCTCATCCAAATAGAAGTATACACAATGTTGGAGAATCCATAATCATTCATTATAAATATCATCATCTATAAGTCTAAAGTCAAACATACATATTAACCATACATCACAATGTTTCATCCATACCATATGTTAAGGTGATAATCATCACCAAACACATCAAAATGTAAATTAAAAATTCCAAAATATCTGATCTTGCTATTCATCCAAACAACCATCATGTAGACAAAAATATTCTTATACCAAAAACTGGATTCTGCTTGTAGACAACTCCACCATGATCATCTGAACAAAAGCTATCCATGTACCAAAAACTAGATTTCACATGCTCATAACTCCACCATGTATCTAAGAAAGCAAAAAAGAATAGACAATCAATAACCACATGTGAAAAATAATAAACTAAAATTCAAGTATAAGTTCACAATGATATTTTGCCTAATTTGGTCAAAATCTCTAAATAACCTACATAATATAAATGAGAATACATACCAATGAGTATTTGTACCACCAGTTGAATACATGGCCCCATCATGATGGATAGATGACTTGTGCGTTTGAGTTTTTTCCTTTAAGAACTCTGTCACCAAACTTGTAAGATGTGCAATTTGCTTCTGTTCTTCCTCTCGCTCTTTCCTTTCCTCCTCACGCTCTCTCCTCTCCGGCTCCAATTGCCTCCGCAGCTCCTCACGCTCCATCTTCATTTAAATTTTAAGGCTTCTCTTTATCATGATTATTCCCATAAACAATCTTACCGAAATATCATAAAAACTCATATAACATAATTTTCAAAATAAATGAAACCTAGATAGGGGACATGGTGTGCGAAGTGTTCCAAAAATTCACTACAATGACAACCTTTAGAAACTCCAACCAGTAACCGAACCACAAAAATAGAAAAGTTGATATATGTTGGGTCTTTATAAATTTAATGATGAGCCAATTAGATGTGAAAGATGGGTGGCAGAAACAGATTATTGTATTTTTAGCTCCAAGTTTCAGGAATTAAACTAGTTCAAATATGATATTCAAATACCACCTAAGATATGATAGTTGTAAGTACAAGATGAACCAGTCACACTATGAACCTCCACTTGAGAGCATAATAACCAACAAAGACTTCAGTGTGCGAGAATGACCTCTAAAGACTGACCATTAGCAGAGAACGTTAGGCTTGTTTCCAAATTACAGCACCTCTGTATTTAATGGATCTGGAATTGCAGATCCTAAAGATGAACTGCTGTACACCTAAACAATTCTCAAAATAGAGTCCCCACCGACTGTTATACAAGCTATTGCACAACATGGACAGCATTCAGTTAAAAGGATAATCTAATGTTATACTGCATGGAGTACAAAAGTAAACAGTAAACTCAATTAAGAAATAATATTGCCATATGAAAACAAGTTATCTTCTAGCTATATCTGATTAAGACTATCTATCCTATTCAAAAACAGAACCTGTGGAAAAGATTCTTTCATCCAATATCACTAGAAGGTGCTTCTAAATGCGGATGTAGCTCAATGTTTTCCTCCGCCAACGAAGGAAGAAGGAAAAAAAAAACACTGTAAAAGGCTAAAGCTTCCAAATTTCTCTTTGCCTATTTCAGATTTCTCCTCATATAAGCCCATAGAAAAGAGTAACTTGGACAAATCATTGGCAACCAAAATTTTTAAAGAAGGGGTATACAAGAAAGTGATCTCAACATAGAGTCCGTCGATAAAAAATAATCCATAGAACAAAGCAAGGCAATTCAACAACCAGTTGATAGGCAACAAAAAACGATTAATGCACAAGAGAGACAGGCAGAGATGGAGAGGAAGGTAAGCTGTTGGTTTCTTACTTGGAAGAAGAATGGAGTGAGAGCTCTGCTGGGTCCTCCAGCCTTGTCGGTGCAAACCCGGGGTCTGCCACCATCTCCTCCCACAACGCTTCTTTCCCCTTCATGGCGTCCACTAGCTTAAATCGAGCCTCCTACCCCGGGTATCCGACCCACTCCACTCCAAACGCGGAAGCGGGAATCCGTATTTGAGGAGACTCGAAGGAGATCAGGTAGCTCTCGTCGGCGTAGGGAGGAGGAGAAGGGTTAGGGAATCCGGACGGTCATCCCTGCCGTGGACGGCCCTCCGGTTAGGATTTGTTGGATTTGGGTTGGGGGGGAGGAGGAGGGGTTAGGGATCGCCCCGGGGGGGGGGGGTGGGTGGGTGTGTGGGGGGGTTGAGGGGCGGCTGCAGGGCTAGGGTTTAGGGGGATTAGAATTTTGGTGTTGGTGTCGGGCGGGGGGGCGGGGGGAGGTGCGGCACACTTAGTTCATTTTGGATTTCTTTATCTTTTTTTTAATTATTTATAATTACTCAAAAATATTATTTTTAATATTTTTGGAATTAGAAATTAAATTTGGTGACAAAAATTTCTGTCAATATTCTGTCACTGTCAAAAATAAATCTTTTAAAAATTTATAAACATTTGGGTTACGATTTTTGTGATGGGTGAATTTGTCACTGTCTGGTTGCAATTTTGGTTACCAGTTTTGTGACAGATATTCCGTCACTACGGTGGTCACTAAGTTTTGGTGCCCATCCTACCCGCGTATTTTGTGACCGGTCTGTCACTAATCTATCACTAAGTTCACGCCACGGTAACCAAATTTCTGTCTGTCACTAATCCGTCACAAATAGTGACTGATAATGGGCCGTCACTAGTTTTCCGTCACTATACGCGTGTTTTCTAGTAGTGTTTATTTGACAAGGAGTCAAGCACCGAGCTCGAGCTTTTAAAATTATATTATAATAATAAAAATAAAAAAGAATTTAAATATGAAGAAAAGTTGTGGGATTGAGATTCAGCCGAAGAGACGAGGATATGCCTAAGTGAATTAAGGTGTTAAACGGCACTGTTTGAAAATAAGCAGCTTTTTTTTTAACTTAAAAATTAACATCTTACAGAGGCTAGTACAACATCGTTCGGTTTTACGGGAACCTTCTACTACCAAAAGTTTGGTCACTAAAAAACTCAAACTTTCTGCCCAACTTTTTCATCGGAAAAAGGCGCCATTCATAAAAGTTGTCCCGGACTAAATTTTTTTTAGTCACTGGAGGTGAACCTTTAAGGACCAAAATTTAGTCGCCAAAAGTTTTACCTCCAGCCCGCGCGAAATATTGGACTCGTGCCAACTTAGTATTGCTTTTCTGTGACCAAATATGCATTTAGTCGGTGTAGGATAATTATTCAGCAACTAACAAGAATGTTGGTCACAGATAGCCTTATTTTCAACGACCAAACTTTAATCGCCAAACATTTTACCTCCACCCCGCCAACTTGGTTTTAATTTTCCGCGACCAAATATGCATTTAGTCGGTGTAGGACAATCATTCAGTAACTAACAAGAATGTTGGTCGCAAATAGCCTTATTTGCAGCGACCACTATTCATTTAGTCGCCGAAAGTGGTCGCTAAAAGTGTATTTTCTTGTAGTGCGAAATCACTTTTCTTGTGCATGACAAAACAAAGATTGAGCAAACGATTCAAAGAAATGTTCATTTTTAGACCTACTTGACTACTTATTAGATCTATAAGGAGGAATCGTGCATATTTCACCCATTTGAACAAGTTTTTGTTTTCATTAAACGTGGGGTCAGATGTTTTTTGTTGACATCTTTAGCAAGGCATTGTGAGCAGATTAGTGATGTCTTCGTCTCAATGTAGCTGCTTTCTTCAACATAAATAATGTATTTTAATACCCATCAAAATTAACTAATGCTATATATATAGGAGTTGAAGAAACCGAAAGGTCTCCTCAGAATTTAACTTGGTCTCTACATTCTTCCTACAAGCACGTGATAGTTACAGGCTGCTTTTCTCCTTGTATCCAATATTCCTTTTTTGTTTTTGTTTCTTTTTATATATATATATATTTGCCCTTTTCTGGTTTATATGCACAGCTACCACTTGAATATATAACTAGTGAATTACCCCTCTGTGCTGCGGAACTATGTTACAACTAAACACATACAAATCATAGTATCCATGAATCTGCACTACAAGAAAAAGAAGCTTTGGCGATGCTTTTTATGGTCTTTACCGACGCTTATAAGTGTCGGTAATTTTATTTCCAACGTTTTTAAAAATATCACCAAAGCGTTGTCTATGTTTGAGTGGAGAACTCAATTGCCGATGCTCTAAATTGCCAACGCTTTTCAAAAGCATCGGCAAAAATGGAGGCTTTGCCGACGTTTTAAAGCATCGGCAATACTTATTTTAACGACACTTTAAATTATCGTTATAATTATTTTTAAAAAATAAAAAAAATTTAATTATTTTTTTTTTGTAAGAAAAAAAGTGTAGAGAGAGATTAACAAGAATCCGTTCTGCTTTTGATTATGCTTTACTGATTCTTTTTTATTCTGATTCTTGTAATAGCAAAAGATAGATAAAAATAAAAATAAAAATAGAAAAGAAATAATACAGGAACAACAACAAATACTCAATTTATTGATTTTCTTTAACAAATTACAATAGGAATAATATAGGAAGCATAATTACAAGTTACAAATTAAAAATTACAGTAAAAATAGAAGCATCCCTTAGCCTTCATCTTCATCTTCATCATTATTTTGGTCTTCATCTTCTTCCTTTTCGAATCCATCAAACGCTAGCTCCTTGAAAACCCAGCTGCCAACGAGATCAAAAATAAATTAAAACCCAAAAAGGCAAGAAGAAAAGCTCAGCTCATTTCCAAAAGCTAAGAGCGAAGAATATAAATACTATATATTATTAATTTGATATTTTAAAATATAATATTATTTTATATTTTTATTTTAATTATGTTTTTTAATTAGGATCTAGGTTTGAATTTGAATTTAAACTTGAACTCGAGTATGGCTCGGTTGATTTTCAAAATCGAATAAAGTCAATCTCGAGTATTGTTTTTTTTTTTTAATTGAGCCGAGTTGGGACTTGGACATTAAAATTTGATCGATTTTGAATCAAATTTTGAGTTTAAATATTTTAAATTAAGTTGAACTCGAGTTTTTAGCTATACAGCTTGTTGCACCTCCGAATCAGACTTTTAACCGAGAATGTGATTCATTACTTGTCAAGCACACTGATACTTTTTTTCAAAATGTTGATCGAAAGATTTTTTAAATTCAGATGGGAAACTGCATACGGACACCTACCCTGTGGTCCCTTACATCAGCCTCTGCCTGTTAGAGATAATACTGAATCTCTGCCACAATCATCTCTGAAAGATAACAGGCGGTACAAAAACATACCAGGCCTTCAATGTATTGCATTAATATAGATGTGTTGTACATGGTTTATGTATAGAAAACAAGCTTTACAAGGAAAAATAATAAGGGTGCTAGGCTGTACAAAACTGTCATATGTAATCGTGTGAGATCAGCTATAATTTGGAAAGTATTGGCTGAATTAGCTGGAGGATCCGGAGAATCATCTGGAGATGATTGTGGCAGAGATTCAGCTTAAATTAGGGAAGTATTGACTGCAGAATTAGCTAGAGGATCCGGAGAATCATCCGGAGATGATTGTGGCAGAGATTCAGTATTATCTCTAACACCCTCCCGCAAACTGAGGGGCGGAGAGACACACAGTTTGGACTGAAGATGGAGAAAACGAGCAGCTGTGTGACCCTTAGTGAAGATATCTGCTAGTTGTTCAGTGATGTTGATATAGCGAAAAACAACATCACCAATAGTCACCTTCTCTCGAACATAATGATAATCTGTCTCAATATGTTTTGTTCGAGCAGGGAACACAGGGTTGGAAGCTAGAGCAAGAGCACTCGAATTATCACCCCACAAAACTGGAGGAGAGGAAAGAGTAACATTAAGGTCACGAAGCACCATGCGTAGCCAGTATAATTCAGAAGTAGTAATGGCCATAGATCGATATTCAGCCTCAGTGCTGGATTTAGATACAACTGGTTGCTTTTTCGAGGACCAGGAAACAAGATTGTCATCCAAAAAGATGCCATAGCCACTAGTTGATCTGCGATCATCAGGATCCCCAGCCCAGTCCGAGTCACATAACGCTTGAAGATGAAAAGAACTGGGCTTGTAGTGAAGGCCATGATGTGAAGTATGTTTGAGATAGCGAAGAACTCGCTTTGCTGCAATCCAATGAGCTGTCGTTGGTGCATGCATATGCTGGCAGAGTTGATTCACAGAATAGGCTATCTCTGGATGTGTGAAAGTAACATACTGAAGAGCTCCCACTGCATGTCTGTATTCATAAGGATCATCAAGAACATTACCATCAAACTTTGACAATTTAGAGCCAGAGACACAAGGAGCATTGTAAGGTTTTACTTCACCAAGATTAAGTCTGTCAAGTAAATCATGTATATATTTGGCCTGTGACAACTGAAGACCAGTAGCATCCCAAGTTGCTTCGACACCCAAAAAATATGATAACAGACCAAGATCCTTCATTGCAAACTCTAGCTTAAGCTTATCAATAAAGAAATGAATGGCTGCCTCAACATTACCAGTAATTATTATGTCATCAACGTAAACCAGGATGAAAACAGTTGTATCACCAGACTTGTAAGTAAAGAGGGATTGATCTGCTTGTGAACAAACAAACCCAAGATCAATAAGTGCTGAGCAAAGGCGTTGAAACCAAGCCTGTGGGGCTTGTTTCAAACCATAAATTGATCGATGAAGTCTGCACACCCAATTTGGATGAGTGGAGTCAATAAAACCCTTTGGTTGTTCCATATATACTTCTTCACTTAGAAAACCATGTAGAAAAGCATTAGAAACATCCAATTGTCGTACATGCCAGTGTTGAGAAACAGCAAGAGCTAGAACAATACGAATTGTAGCAGGCTTGACCACGGGACTAAAGGTCTCATGATAATCTATGCCATCTTGTTGATCAAAGCCTTTTGCAACTAATCTGGCCTTAAATCTTTCTATGCTTCCATTAGGCTTCTGTTTGATCTTGAAAATCCATTTATTTCGAACAACATTGTGACTAGTGGGACGAGGACACAGGGACCATGTACCATTTTCAACCAAAGCACTATATTCAGACTCCATAGCTCGACACCAATCAGGGTTGGTAGTAGCTTGGTTATAGGTTTGAGGTTCAAGTGGAAGTTGGACAGTGAGTAGGGCTCTTAGAGGGTATCGTGTGGAGTAGTAGGTATGGTAATTAGTGAAGGATTTTGGTTTGAGATTGCCAGTTCGAGATCGAGTGACGATTTGATGTTGGGGAGGATGTTGTGGTTCTGTGAGTGTAATAGGCCTAGGTAAATCAATAATGGGTGAGGTTGGTGTATTTAGTGAATGTGATGGAGAATTAGTATTATCAGGTTCAACTATAGGCTTAGTTTGTGAGGAAGTTGGTGAGTTGGGTTGATTGGTACAAGTCGTAGGCTCAGTTGGTGGATTGGTGTTGGCGGGTAGAGGTGGTATGATATCTGGTAGAAGAGGTATAGGAAATGTACCTGAAACAATATAGGTAAGTTTTAAATATAGGTATAGGTAAGTTGTATATACTCTGCTGTTGATTATGGTTTAATTGCATTTCTCCAATTTTGTGCCATTGAGGGAAGTTAATACCGAAACAATACAAAAGCAAGAAACAGGAAATGATGGTTGGAAAAGGATCATAATGCCAGGAAAAGGAAACGTAATTACAAATAACTAAAATATATTTCGAAAAATACGTAGAAAAATGCATGAAAACCAAAAAGAGAACACCCAGGAATTTGTTTTAAGTGGATTAATGATGATTTTTCAAGTTGGCATCAATTAGGTGATATACCTATATTTAAAATTTTTCTCATCCCTTTTCTCCCTTGTTTCAAACATAGTGTTTAAAGCTTTAAGTAGGGGGGGTTGGAGTAAATGATGTGGGACTGCATATGCATTCCATTTACATGGAAAGTATGCTGGAATCTCCAAGATTTAAATAGCAACAAGAGGTAACGACAATTTTTTGCAACTTTTTTCAATGACCATACGTTAGGAATCTAATTTTTTTAAAAGTTTTGTACGTTCAGTCCTTGTTTTTTTTTTTTTCTACAAGGTTCCCGAAAGAATCCCTGGAAACTTATATTTGAGTGGAAGTGGTTTTCTCGGTAGTTATGTATGAATTTGTTCTGCTAGGTCAAAGTCAGAATTGTCTAAAAGATACTAATTGCAGTGGCATCGTGCCCTTAGAATTTCATCTTATCAGTTTTAGTGATTTGGAATCCGTTAATAACACTTGGAAAAAACCAGCCAATATCATGCATGGGCTCATTTAGAACATTGGACAAAGATCACTAAATAAATGGATGGGAGGATATCAAATTAACAGATCTACTTTGTGCAGCAAGGACATGCAAAATATCGAATTGATTATCCCCGAAATCACTTTTCTTGTGCATGACAAAACAAAGATTGAGCAAATGATTCAAAGAATGTTCATTTTTAGACCTACTTGACTACTTATTAGATCTATAAGGAGGAATCGTGCATATTTCACCCATTTGAACAAGTTTTTGTTTTCATTAAACGTGGGGTCAGATGTTTTTTGTTGACATCTTCAGCAAGGCATTGTGAGCAGATTAGTGATGTCTTCGTCTCAATGTCGCTGCTTTCTTCAACATAAATAATGTATTTTAATACCCATCAAAATTAACTAATGCTATATATATAGGAGCTGAAGAAACCGAAAGGTCTCCTCAGAATTTAACTTGGTCTCTACATTCTTCCTACAATCACGTGATAGTTACAGGCTGCTTTTCTCCTTGTATCCCATATTCCTTTTTTGTTTTTGTTTCTTTATATATATATATATTTGCCCTTTTCTGGTTTATATGCACAGCTACCACTTGAATATATAACTAGTGAATTACCCCTCTGTGCTGCGGAACTACGTTACAACTGAACACATGCAAATCATAGTATCCATGAATCTGCACTACAAGAAAAAGAAGCTTTGGCAACGCTTTTTATGGTCTTTACCGACACTTATAAGTGTCAATAATTTTCTTTCCGACACTTTTAAAAACGTCGTCAAAGCGTTGTCTATGTTTGAGCGGAGAACTAAATTGCCGACGCTCTAAATTGCCAACGCTTTTCAAAAGCATCGGCAAAAACGGAGGTTTTGCTGACGCTTTAAAGCATCGGCAATACTTATTCTAACGACGCTTTAAAGCATCGTTATAATTATTTTTAAAAAATAAAAAATCTAATTAATTTTTTTGTAAAAAAAAATCTGTAGAGAGAGATTAACAAGAAATCCGTTTTGCTTTTGATTCTACTTTACTAGTTCTTTTTTATTCTGATTCTTGTAATAGCAAAAGATAGATAAAAAAAGAATAAAATTACAAAAGAAATAATATAGGAACAACAACAAACGCTCAATTTTTTGATTTTTTTAAACAAATTACAATAGGAATAATACAAGAAGCATAATTACAAATTATAAATTAAAAATTATAGTAGAAATGAAAGCATCCCTCAGCCTTCATCTTCATCTCCATCATTATCTTGATCTTCATCTTCTTCCTTTTCGAATCCATCAAATGCTAGCTCCTTGAAAACCCAGTTGCGAGTGAGATCAAAAATGAATTAAAACCCAAAAAGGTGAGAAGAAAAACTCAGCTCATTTCCAAAAGCTAAGAACAAAGAATGATTTAAGAATTTGGTTGCATACCTTTTCAGTAGCTCAGATCTCAACCTTGAGCTTCACAGCATTGAAGAGCCGGCAAAGATCCAACTCATCTGTACCAAAAAAAAAATGATCCAACTCGTTGCCCTCGAACACGACGAGTTTAATCTCCACAATATCCCCTGTCCTAATATCTGGCACTGGCCTTTCCTTCTCAGTACATCCACTATGTTATCAACTTTAGAAATCCTGTAACTCCTCACAAGGATTACCCTGGCCAAGATTTTGCTAAATTGAACACCAAGCATTATCTCCTGTTTCCAGGAGGGGTCAATTCCATCTTGACTCACGCACCAATTTCGCAAGTACTTGACTGCACCCAGTAACCTTCCATCCCAAAATTAGAAATTCTGCTAGTCCGATACCAAAGTACAGTAAGTTGCTTGCTAATCACTGTGGTGATCTCAGGTCTGAAGGATACTTATACCCATATCCACTTGGAACATCTCTCGACAGTAGAGCATTTCGAAATTGGTCACGTTCAATGAAATGTACTTCTACACTTCACCTGTGTGACATATTAGTGTCTCCACACTTCTTGGTTAAGAGGACAACCAACGTATATGTCATACAATGACCTAATCCCGATAATGCTGTCTTCCTAGTAACAGCATATCATTTAGTTGCGAACAAGTTTAAGGACTCGAAGATAAATCCTCCTTTAACATAAAATAAGTCCTAAGGACTTCATCATATAAGAGTTCATTTGAATATGTTCTATAAAATGATGAATAATGCCAAATAACACTTTATTAATTTGTCAATTCATTTACAAAATTCAATCATCAACATGCTGACGATTGACACTTAGGAGGATTATGGCCGCAAACTGAAGGGTACAGGCTGTAATCGGCAGCAATCTGAAACTCCCACACTGGTCGGTGTAACTGCTGAGTTGCTTTATCTTGAAGCAAGGGTCGGAGTTACATTATGTATGGGTGTGGGTCCTTATGTAAATTCCTCTTAGTTTTAATTTTATTTCCGGGTGGTTATACCTCCCATTTCAAACAAAAAAAATGATATTCGGCCATAACGTATCCTATAAGTGTTTTATTGCCGACCATTTATCATGAGAAAAGAAAACCCTTCAACTTGAATACAAGGTTAGAATTCTGCTGTTTTTTAATTGATTCTGTTCAAAGTAAAATTCTATTTCTATTGAGAAAAGGCTCTAGCTAGTGTATTAGCATTTGCTAGCAAAATCTATAACTGGAGAATGATTATAAAGGGGTATTAACTTCAGAGAAATTTCAACGTATTAGCAAAGAGGTTGTTAGGGCTTCTGAAACTTGAAAAAAATTCTTTGGATATGGAAATTCTGGAATGCGTTTTCATTGGAAACTTCCTGGTCACCATAATTGCTGCGTTGACATTTGTGTTATGAAGATCAAATTCTTTGGAGTACAAAGAATTTGTTAGTGTTTTATTGGCTCATAGGTTTGAACTAGAATTTGTTACAGTGGCTAGTAACAAGTTTGATAAGACTCCATTGCTTGGGACGTTGGTGTTATTAAAACACTAAAATGTCCCCAAATTGAGGAATTCAGATAACAAAATTTACAACAAGTACAGTGAAATGTCAAACTATTATTGAAGGATTTCTATGGCACATGGAATCATCCCTTCTTTATGATAAAGTTATTTAGATATGTACTTTGCATTAGTAACCTATTCTGATATATCAAATGCATGTTTAACTTCTTTATCAAGATGTAATATCACTTGTCGAAGGAACTGTAGACTTATTGTTTATCATGCTACATATTTAACCTAACGTGGCTATTGTACCACTATATCAAAAGCCACACTATTTAAATGATACTATTGCATGAAACAATAGGCTATTGCATTATCAAAAAAGCTTTAAAATATCCTTTTGGCTAAATTGCCTCTTTTCTCCATTTTCAATGCTATAGTAGACATTCTTAGTGATAGAGCTTATTATTCTTTCATTCATCATGTCATGTTTGCTAGTGTTAACCTAGTAATAGCATAGCTAATGTAGGCCTCACGTTAATAAGCATAACCTTGAATAGCTAATATAGGCCTCACGTCAATAAGCATAACCTTGAATTGAGAAATTACTATTATGCAAGAAACACTTGGAATAGTAAAAACTAGACATCATACATAGTGAACACTTGGCATGGAGATAATTTCTTCCATAATCCTTGGATTCTACTTAAACAGAAATGAAATTTTAAATTTGAAAAGAATCATGTGAGACATTAAATTTTAATCATTTTTAACCTAACGTGGTTATTGTACCACTATATCAAAAGCAACTATTTAAATGTAACTATTGTATGAAACAACAGGCTATTGCATTATCAAAAAAACTTTAAAATATCTTTTTTGACTAAATTGCCTATTTTCTTTATTTTTAATACTATAGTACACATTCTTAGTGGTAGAGCTTATTATTCTTCCATTCATCATGTCATGTTAGCTAGTGTTAACCTAGTAATAGCATACCTACTGTAAGCCTCATGTCAATAAGCATAATCTTGAATTGAGAAATTACTGTTATGCGAGAAGCACAATCTCTTATGCTCTTGGTAAGGAGTAAAATATATCTTAACATGATAATAAAATGTAGAACACGAAAATTACCTTAAGAATAGAATGAAAACTAGACATCCCACATAGTGAACAATTGGAATGGAGATAATTTCTTCCATAATTCTTAGAATCTACTTAAATAGAAATAAATTTTTAAATTTGAAAAGAATCATGTGCGACATCAAATTTTAGTCATATTTAACCTAACGTGGTTATAATACCACTATATTAAAAGCAACTATTATATGTTACTATTGTATGAAACAATAGGCTATTGCATTATCAAAAAAACTTTAAAATATCTTTTCTAACTAAATTGCCTCTTTTCTCCATTTTCAATGCTATAGTACACATTCTTAGTGGCAGAGCTTATTATTCTTACATTCATCATATCATGTTAGCTAGTGTTAACCTAGTAATAGCATAGCTAATGTAGGCCTCATGTCAATAAGCATAATCTTGAATTGAGAAATTATATTTGTTATGCGAGAAACACAATCTCTTATGCTCTTGCTAAAGAGTAAAATATATCTTAACATGATAATAAAATGTAGAACACGAAAATTACCATATGAATAGAAAAAAAACTAGACATCCCACATAGTGAACACTTTGAATGGAGATAATTTCTTCCATAATCCTTGGATTCCACCTAAATAGAAATAAAATTTTAAGTTTGAAAAGAATCATGTGAGACATTAAATTTTAATATACCAAGTAAAAAAATTATTCTAGATATAATTTAATAAAATGATGCATTAAATTATGATTAGTTATCATTTGTAATTATTAATGTGATACATATAAATTTTATCAATTCAATGATTAATTGGTTAACTATAAAGTTATCTAGACTTTTTTATTGGTCTCCAACATACTCAATTGTTGCCATAATGATCATCCACTTAGACCACCATAGTACACATAATAAAAAGGTATACAGAGAACTAGCATAGAAAAATTTGTCTATAAATCAGTCTTTCATGACGTAAAATCTGTACATCCAACTCTTCTTCCAGAATCATTGAGTATTTTCTCAAACTCCTTCACCAACCTATATTTATTAAATATGTTTTAGATCTCTTGTTGTTACTAATTTTTTTTGATGAAATTGCAGGTAAACCATGAAGATCTTACTCTTACTTTATGTAAGTTTTATTATGAGTATGGTTGTTTCGGAAATATATGCACGGGATGCAAATTATAAGAAAAATAGCTCAAAGCATTCTCCATATGAAAGAATGGAAGAAAAGGTGCATCAACTTCCAAGAGATTTATATCTTGATTTGCAGACAAGTAGAAGAATTGGTTACAAAAATAAGGTTTACATCAAAGGGCTCGTCAAGAAAATAGGTGGTGCCAAATTGCCTAATGATCAGCATATATTGGAAGATGGAAGCAAGATGAACTACAAGATGAATGATGCGATCATCAACATAGACAGAAAAGATAACCATGGTCCTCATTCAAACTCCTTAAAAAATACCTCTAACGGTTCTCACGATCCTCGATGTGATATGGATCCTTGTCCAAGAAAGCTTGCTTGTTGTCCTCGTCATCTAGTTGATCAACATATCCCATAGTCTGCTTTTACAACTACGAATTAATATCAAACCTAAAGTCCCTACTTGTTAAGTGGAAATAATATTCCAACTAGACATGTAGAAATCAGTTTTTACTTATCGTATCTACTATGCTATGTCATGGTATGGACTTTGTATTATGTATCAGAAGATATGATGAAAGAAATTTCATAGCTTACCATGTTTGTGTATGTTCTATAATAAAATTACTTATTGTGTTCAATTTATATTACTATTTAATTTATTATACTTATAACATTGAAGAAATTTCACAGTCGTGCGGAAAACAAATCCATGAGAATACGATCATATGCATATTTTGGTTGATCTATAACCAATACTGTAATTTATCTTTTTGCCTCCATTTTTGCTCAATGATATTATTTTATGACCATATAATAAAAAATGAGTTTTTCCTTTCTTAAAATAGCTATCTCTCTAATAAAAAATCTCTTCTATATCTTTTTTTCCCTTGGGAATATCTTTTATAAAGGTTCAAAAACTAAATGATACATGTTTTAAGAATATATATTGTCATATGATAGATTATAGTCAAAAGACAATTGATATTTATCTAAGTTTAGAAAAAACTAATTTTAATGAGAACAAGTTTTTAAAAAATAATTTTTTTGTTTAAAATCATTATTGTTCATAAAATAACCTAGTATATGGAGATGCTACAATCACATTTATATTTTATTATATTTAATGATCTAGAATGTTTTTATATATTTTAACACATATAGGATATAAAATGAGAATATGAAATTATTATTTATATTTTTTACAACTGCTAAAAATAAATTAGTAAAAATTATCATTAAATTCAAATATCTATTTCTTTGCTCATCAAACATATGCATTAATTTCTTGGGATCTATATTTTGCATCTAGTAGTTTATTCAAAATACTGAGAATTTTATAATTGATCTTAAAAGTAGTGAAGCACTTGTGTCATCAATGTTATTTAGCAATGTGCATGGGCATATCGTTACGCGATAAGTCAATATTATCAATAAAAGTGGATTCTTATAATGATATACTGAATTCATTCATTATATGATATATAATGAAATAATTAAGAGTGAATTATTTTATTGTACTTTTGTACCGGTGGAAAAGTTAAACTTTTTATTTTATCTTTCTCTTCTCTTTTACTTTCTATTCTATACGTCTTTTTTGATATATACTTCTCTTTCATCCATTTTTATGTTTTTAAAGAAGCAAATTAGACTTTGCTAGATGTTTTCTAAAAGGAATGCAAATTTTATTCTTACTCCCAATGTTAGAAACATGGAATATGCTTTGTTGTCCTTTGTTTATTTTTAGCTACTACTTTTCAATAAATTCAATTTCCACCATTCAACTAAGATAGGGTAATGAACGATATTTAGATAGTAGCCTAGTTTAGCAGGTTATCAATTTTCAGTTTTCTTTATTCCCATAGAGGTAAAGCCACAAAAGTCGTTCATCCTCACTTTTAAGTTCTCATCTTAAATCTGTACTAGAGATTGTAAGATCAAAAAATTTAATTAAGGATAATATCTAATATTTATAATGACTAAGAAAAAAATAAAACAAAATATGATGGGATCATGAGGGTTGCAGTATAAATGAGATGGCCATAGGGATGGATTTAAAATAGAAACTCAAGTCTGTTCTAAAGAAATGATATCAAGATTCTCATCCATTTCTTTTGTTGTCAAAAAAGTAAGAATGATATGTAGCTTACATGCTAATCACTCGACCATCTTTTTAGTGTTTCTCTATCTTGAAAATAAAAAAAATAAAAATGTGATCATATGCATTGAAATAAAAATAGGCCCCATAGGCATATGGGATCTAGTAGATAGATGGGGAATAGGGATGTGTGCATGGGCCTTGGGATAGGCATCATACGAAAACAACAATATTAGGCTCTTTTCCAAATTTATCTTAATTATTTTAATGAATTTTCATGTAAATAGTGACTAAATGATTTTTTCAATATCTATCCCATTGCTTAGTTGTCAAATGTGATAGGTATTTGATTCCTACTTAATTACAATGGAGCTTGTTTTTAATTGATACCTCTGGGGAGATGAGGTACTACCCAACTACTATTTTTAGTCAAAGAATGGCTATAAAAAAGCAAAGCAAGGCCCAACAAACTAATACTCATAAGCATGGAGATCAAAGTCAAAGTTTAACATATAATATTTCCATATGTACTAAGAAATTTGAGATGGAGAAATTGTGAACAAGATGAGAGAATAAAGGGGAGAGAGATAGAATTATTTAAATTATTAAAAATGAGAAAGATACAAATATCTTAAAAGATACCAATGAATTGAGTCGTCTACAAACGTATGGTACCAATTGAGTGTATTTATAATTTGTTTATATAAATACAATCATTCTTTACAATTCAAAAACATCTATCAACCAAAATTTAGCTAGTATAGATAATTCTAAAAGATAAGTCATAAAAAAACACTTTTTTATCTTCCAAAAATCCCAACTTAAGACCTTTGTTTACATATAAGAGGTGAATGACTAATGTGATAAATTGCTAAGGAAATCGGGAATCTTTTCATACTGGGGCCAGATAGCCATATCTGGAAGGTAAAACCCTGACTGTGGGAAGGGATGAATGAAAGACTTCGGAGCTCAGTCACAGGACAGGTTTTTTCCCTTCTGTTAAAAGACTTTTCTATTTGCTTTTTCGCTTCCATAATGGGACCCTACTCTTTCTTTTAGGCTCAATAGCATAGTCTTCTGAGGGAGCATGCCTTATCTCTCTTTAACTACAGGAAGCTCGGTCCATAGGATAGCGGTGAGGCCCCTCACTCATTAAACCATTTATCTGATTTTTAAGAGGCATTTACTTTAACACTATTTTATGTTTTACCTAGGAGAAAAAAACTTGATGCATAGGCATGAAACCATATAAGTAAATAAAATATTATGAAAAAAAAAACAAATGCCACTGTCAATTAATTTGTTAATAGTTATCAGTTTACAAGCTAATTAGCTTTTGTCTATATTTATTCTTTTTGTTAGACCTGGACACTAATTATTTGGCAGAAATATTCAGTTTAGAAATTGATGGTCTCCCATCATGCATTCTTTAGAACGAAATACAAGAAAACTATTTCAAGGAATAGAAAGACTTCTTTGAAGAAAATATAGACAAAGATTAGTGGGGATAGGAGAAGGTGGGAGGGGGTAAAGGTTGATGCTAATAAATTACGTAGTTTTATTTTGAAGATACTTGTAGTGCTTTGTCATCCATCATAAACCAATCATCCACCAATGCCTAAAGTTTTTGCCTCAAAATTTCAATTTATGATGCATCTGCTAGAAAGACACTTGCTTCTGCTTACAATAAATAATCTAGCACAATATATCGATAGCAAAGTCCTAAGCCACCCTTTTCACTTGGCAAATGTTTTTCTCTCCTTCCAATCCAAGTATTATTGGTTCTAGAGATTCTACTTCTGATATTAAAACAATCAAAAAGATCCTCCTTCAAGAGACTAGAGAAGTTATGTTTAAAAAATAGATAATCGACTGAGTTGTATTTTAGTGCTCAATCAAATAGTAAGCCTAAGTCATGAACTATCCAAATTTATTAGTAAATAGAATATTAGTTGCTAGTTCAAACCTTTAAGAATTTCTTTTGATTCTTAAAAGTGAACGAGTCTTTACTTTTCCTTACAACAGCAGCTACAGAAAAGTCTCCCTTTTCTCTCTAATATGTAATATATACTTGGAGAAACATGTAAAGGGACCCATTTATAGGTTTTAGTTCTAAAAGTATGATTGAATATCTAAATTAAAAATCAACACAGTAAATCATACTCCACAATAAATAAAATGATCAAAAACCAATGCTTCTTACTTATGCACTAAGTAGTCAAAAGTTGACTTTTTTTTTCCAAGTTCAAGATGTATTCTAATTAATTCATGTATTGAAATGATATAGTTTATTTTCATTTTGTATATCTCTAAATAGATGAATTATGATATACAATTTATGCATAGAACTTATGTCTCAATGTATAGACAATTACTATTTACACCACATACTATATTACTGAAAGCATCTAATTTTCTTACTGTAGATATTTTATAGATTTAGATTTATCAAACATAATTACCAGTAAATTGGCATATGCAGTGCATACTAAAGAAAAACTAATATTAAAAAATTAAATAAGAATATAAACATAACAAAATCAAATAATGTTGTTTGCATTTAACTTGTTCTATGTTGGATTTCGTCATCCTCAATTAAGTGTCCACTTTCTAATAAAGGCTCTAATAATAGGAGAATAGGTTACATGGAATCAAGTAGATTAATAAGTAGAAAGGTATTTTAGTGAACAAAGCTGACATATCAAATTCCATAGGCAATATTATAAAATAATAAAATATAGTATAGGCAAAATTAAATTCTCAGTTTAGATCATCCAACATATTGTACCATTTATATTTTGTCCAATTAATCTTATAGTAAGAAATACTTATAATATTTTAAATATTGTAAATTTTAATCGTAAAGAAATCGAACTCTGCCCCATTCCATTCATGCTGGACGGTCATCCCATAGTGTAAATATGTAGCAAGTTATATTAGCAAAAAAGTAGCTTCCAGGAAATTAAACTAAATATGTTAATGAAAAGATATCAACAAGAGCTGCTGCTTAAAGCTGAGTATCGCTGGAGGCAGCATGCGACATGTTGATCAGTGGCTACCAGGCTACAAATTGAAACCATCAACATGAAGGAGAGTAATTTCCACGGTGCAACCCAAGTTTGCAGACTAAGCAAGCACTCCGGACGGTTTACAACATTGGATATTTGATGCAGGACCGAGACGGGAGAAGAGCTGACGTACGCAGTGAACGGCCACGCGGAATGACTGCTGCTGCTGCTAAATACGAAGACAGAGGAAGAGGGAGGGAGAAGAGGAGGAGAATAAGAGAGGAAGAGAGGCAGAAAGGAAGTGAAGAGGGAGAAGAGGAGAGGAGGAAGAGCGAGAAGGAGGAAGAGAGAAGAGGGAGACGTGGGGGAAAAGTTCTTAATTTTTCATTAATCCTAATCATCATAAAAGTCCCCTCTAAATAGCTCAAATAAGAACAATTAAAATAAAACCCCCTTATACAAAATAATTTCCAATAAGCCCAAAATACACAAATAAAGTCCTACAATAATAAAACTGCAAACAAACCCAGAAATAAAAGAAAATAAAGTGCAAATAAAATAGAGGACTAAACGAAAGAATGATCAGCTCTGATATCCCCATCAATATTCCATCAGAACCATCCTGGGAGTGTTACTCGTCTTCAAGGAAACTCCTTGGGACAATGGACTTCGTAGAGTCATGCAGGAAAACATCATTAGGAGAGAACTCGATCGGCTATTCCAGATACTGGAAGACGGGATAGAACATGTCCAAACTTAGTGCACTTGAGTAAGTCATGCCTCTTCGTGATTAATGTTAACAGTCATGCATCAAAACCGCGAATATACATCGGTTGAGGGAATCACACAGCCTGCCACCAGCCCAGAAAATAATTATAACATATAGATGCAACTTCCTGAACACTTTTCATGCAGATAATCTACTACAAGACTACCGGACCCTATGAGTAGTCTGTGATGAAGCACAGTTGTTTATTAATTTCAAAATAAAATTCAGATTCTCAGAGGCGTAAGAACATATGAAGCTACCAATACTTAACCAAATTAGCCCCAGTTTGAAATAGTTCTGATGTACAATCATTTGCGCATGGCATTTGCATGAACGAGTTGTAAAATCCCAGAAAAAAAAAAAAGAGGTTAACGGGCCGGCCCGAAAAGACCGGACCCGTATCCCTCTTATGATCGTGCCCTAGGCACGATCGTAGAAGAAGCCATTTTGAGGGAGAGGCGGCGGCGTTGGAGAGGGCTCGCCGGAGGGATTTGAGCGCCGGAGGAAGGAACCGGCTGGCCGCGGAGGAAGCCGGAAGCTTTTCCCTCCCTCGGTGAAGATCCCCCACAAATCAAGAGAAGAAGTCTCGGATCCGTGCGTGAAAACCCAAGACCCTCCTCCGATTTCTCGCCGGAAAGTCGCCGGAACACCCTCATCGGGCCGAGGTAAGCATGGTTTCTTCTTTTGCGTTCCATTTGCCTGGTTTTGGGTCATGTTTCCTGGGTTATGGCCGATGAAATCACCGAAGAAGGATCCGAAACAGGGTACCCCTGTTTCGGCTCCTCTCCTCCCGATTTTTGGCTGCCGTCGGCCGCCGGGATGGGCCGAGATCCATGGTAATTGTGGGTCGGTCGGGACTGTAGGAGGTCAGAGAGGGATTTTTAGGGTTTATTGGAGAAGGGAAGTGATGGATCCGAGGTCTTCTTCCTCGTGACTCCATCTTCTTCCTTTCCCCTTTCCCTCACGTCGGCGGCAGCGACGGCAGCAGGCCACCGGCGGCGACGGTCATGGGCCACGGGGGTTGCTGTCGAGTGGGGGCCGAGCCACTGTTAGGAGGGCTTCCGGTGGATGTTTGGAGGAGGGGAAGAGTGGTTCTTCCGTGGATGAAAGAGGAAGGGGGAAGGGAGGAGAGAAGTCCTATCGAGATTGGAGAAGGGGGAGGAAATCATGCATGCTCTTGGGAGGAAGAAGAAGAAGAGATAGAAGAGGAGATCTCTTCTTCTCTCTTCCCCTTGTTCGGCCACCATCGCCGGCGACTGCAACAGTGGCGGCCGGCGATAGTTCGGCCAGTGGTGTTGTTGGGTTGGGGAAGGAGAGGGCACAACCACCATGGCTATTGCCCTTGGACCAAAGAGATGTGAGAGAGGGAGATGGACTCCCAACCATGAAGAGAGAGAGATCTTTCTTTTTTGGTCTTTTCACCAGGACCGATCATCGTCGCGGCATGGCTGCGGCCACGGCTGGCGACGATATAGGCTGGTAGTACAAGGTGGGAGTCGGGCTATCCCGACTGCCCTAGATCTGGAAGGATTGAGATGTTTGGGGACCTGGTGATGGACCCCATAGTAGATGTGAATTATGGTTTAGAATATTTAAATATTAAATAATTTAGTTGTGATTTATAATTGATGTTGTAGAGGAAGAGTCGGCGGTGCCAGGAGATTTTGATCAGGGGACTCAGCACCCCAGCGCGTAGGTTGTGATTCGGACCGTGTTTGAGTCAGTCTACAATTTCTGTAAGAATCCCTATATCCGAGCACTTTATTTATGCATATATTGGATTTATCGTTGGATATATTTTATCAGTATGTTACTATTTGTTTTTGAGCTTGTATGACACTATGAGGTGTGCATTTTGTTTATTATGAAAGTATTGGAATAATTAAATTGGGAAGGAATAACATATTTTTGAGAAATTATGGAAATATGTGACGTGATTAAAATGTGATTAAACATGTAAAACTAGACATGTAAAATGGGTTGAACTAACCTTGTCATGAGATAGCCTCTACGAGCTTATGCGTAGGATAGCTGCCACGAGCTTACGCGTGGGATGGCCTCTACGAGCTTATGCGTAGGATAGCCTCCACGGGCTTATGCGTGGGATAGCCTCTACGAGCTTATGCGTAGGATTGCCTCCACGGGCTTACGCGTGGGATAGCTGCCACGAGCTTATGCGTGGGATTTGTGCAGTCTTGGACTGGGTCATGAACTTGGTTAGTCCAAAGCCAGAAGCGAAAAGTCTGAAAACTTGAGAATCAGAGTAATACGGGAATGGATCACATAATGTGAAAAAAGATTTGTGTATATGTACTGATTATATACACTTGTTGTTTGTTGAGCTTTTGAAAAGATGAAATGGCATTTATTTGATGTTTTGATTATTTTATTATTATTACTGTGTATGGCTGTTGAGATTCTTACTGGGCTGGAAAGCTAATACTACATTTACTTTCTTTTTCAGAGGCTCTGGATTTGTAGAGACCATTGGGTGGGACGAGAAATAAGATCAGCATGGAGTCTGATTGCTGGATAGATAGGAGTTAATCTATCTTTTATTTATGGACATTTGAAATTATGTAATAAATCAGTACATTTTAGTTGGTTTAGTTTGAATACATTAATTATGGATTTATTGGAATTGTTGTTTATCTTAGGCCTTGCATGATCTTTAGGCATTGCTCTAGGGCTCATGCGGCCGGTCGCGTGGCCGGACCCGGGTGCTGAGTTCGGGGAGTGACATTTGGTATCAGAGCCGAGGACGACTCTTGTCCGATGGTGGAAAGGGTGTGAGGCCCAATAGTCCCACATCGGAAAGACTCGTTCCAGAGCCTGGGCATATGAGGCGGGTGTCTCCTAATCCTGCAGACGCGTTTTGGGTGGAAATCAAAACCGAGGAGGGGTGAAGGACGCTTGCGTGAAGCCCCAGAACCGGACAATATCTGGCAGGGGAGTCCCGTGGTCCCCCCTCATGTGGCCCCCACGTGGGCACTAGGTGCCTCACGTGCCTCGCAGAGGCGGGGGCGTGACACGAGTGGACCTAAAAAGCCAAGTATATTAGGGTTAGAGTAAAAAAAAAAATCATCTCATTATCCCAAATAATGGGACAACACATATTTTCTCTCAGTTAAAATAAATCATTGCCGCATTTGGAGTTTTAGCATGTAAAATTCATAATTTCACATGAATCAACCTGCATATATAATATGCATCCAGCATCACAATATTGAACAGCAATATAATGCGGTAGCTGATATTTCATCCACCTTGCAGTTTAGCCTCTGCAATTGATGACCTTACCTCATTGAAGAGCCTATGCCACAATAAATGGTTAGCAAGGCCTCTGAATCATGTTTTCAATAAAATACAGCAACCTCCAAATTGATTTAGCTATCAGCATTAACAATCCTCTAACATTCTACTTTTCATACATCAAACTGAGCAAAAGTGTTTTACTCTGATACTAAACTCGTGAGGGTAGCTTGCATATGCGCATGAAGACCTAAAGGGTCGAGGAAATTAGAACTATGATCACAATATCCCCCTGCTGGCATGTTACAGGAAAAGAGACGGACAGTGCATTATTTGGCCATAACAAAAAATAAGAGGAACTAGATATTCAGTTCCTAAGTTTTTATGAACATACTGGTCCTTAAAAAAGGAATCCTGGCTTCACTGGATGATCAATGATGATTAATGTGTGACATGTAAGTGAAATTCAAGTTTTCAAGGTTTATTTCTGCAAAGATATCAATATAAACTGCATATCTAGTACTTCAACAGGATCAGCAGGTACTTACTTAGAGGGTGAACCGTAAGAAGGAAAAGGGGTTTAATCCAATGAATAAAGTAATTTGAATCACTATAATTATGAGCAAACTTTAAAAAAACAACAAAAGGTTAATCTCCACAGCAATATGAGAATTCAAAACGATGAAATGAAAGAGAACAGGGAAAGAAGATATGGACAAAAGAAGCAAGAGATCGGACAGAAGTAGGAAATGGAGCCAAACCTAGCTCCTCGTTGAAAACCGGCATATATTACTCCTTTTCAAACAGCCTTTACAAGCATTTTATCAGCTTGACTGACTCGCCTACATTTTGCTAATCTTTAGCTACGAAACGAGGACTCCAGGGGTGCTCCACTATCTCTCTCCTGACTAACCAAACCCACCACAAAATTTGGCTCAGAGGGTTCTTGATGACAGGCGACTAAAGGAGAATTTATCTCCTTCATTAAACAACCAAACAAATCATTATTCTCTCCTGCAAAAGTTTTACTAAATCATAAACTAAATGTAAACAAGTATAGGGCCTGACGAAATTTAAAAATAGAGAAGACTCATAAAAGTTTTAGACAGGTGAAATTGACTGCTAAAAGTTGGGCTGTTGGACTACCCAAATCAGCAAGAATGTGAGATGGATGGCATACTTAGCACCAATGCATGCAAAGATCTCTCTCTTTGAATTGCCGAGTTGGAAGATCTCTCCTTATTCAAGAAGCCGATGCGACCGTCAGGTAGGAACTACTGGAGATGGGCAACAACTCTGCTTCTCAACAGCAGCTATTTTTCTTTTTTCAAAAGAAAATAGCACGCCTTGATGATTTGTTGATAGTGAAAATTGAGGCCTCCATTGCACCTGAAAGCAATCTGGACACTTGCATAATTGATTGTTGCAACCACCTACAATGCATTGCAGCTGATCTTCAATTGATTGCTGCATCATATTCAAAGTTTTGTGCCAATTTCATAGAACTTTAAATGGCCTGAACTACGCCCATCCACCAAATCAAAATCACAAGCAAATTGGCTGGGTTTAAGCATAAATGGGACAACCACATTCAACTTTAAACAAAAATGGTTGAAGAAATACAAAACTAAATGTGACCAACTCCCTGAGAGCTCATCCTTGGCCAATTCTTCATTTTGACATCTCTCTCATATCCATCACCAGAAATACACCGGTTCACCCAACAACAGATGTGAGGAAGCGCATCTAAAGAAATAATATATTAAGGGTTTTCAATTAAAGTACTCTTTGAATTAGATATAACACCAAAAATTCTTTGTATTAGCAATATTGTTAACTTACTTGTCAAAGTTTATGTGAGTTGGCTATCTAGAAAATGTGTTTTATGCGTATGAACTCACTTTGGAAACTCAAATAACCTTCTGTGCATAAACTGCTCTTCCAAGTAACTGTTCATTTCACAGCTAAAGTTAACCATTTGGATGACCATCTAAAAAAGCTAAATGCATTCATGTATTGTTTTCTTCAAACATTTTTATCCTGCCTTTTTTTCCCTTTCTTCAACTCAGTTCTTCATACTTGGACATCCTAACTGAGGTTTCTGAGCTACCATGACATGAACCAATTTGGTTATCTATTTCTTCTTCGGTTAAGCGCCATTTGGCCACCCATATCTTAGATAAGTGGGGGGGTTACTATAAGTGTCCATACAAACATCTTACTATAAATTACTACAGAAATGAAAATGCACATTTAAATGCTACTTTAACGTACATTGATGTAAACTGAAAATTGTAACGGCATGCTAGCATACCAATAACAAAACCAAATACTAAGGGATTGTAGTCCTATTAGCAGCAACAAATTAACAACAATCTGTTTATTAAATAAGAAAATAAAACATCAAAGTTGACCCCAAAAAAAAGAGTCATAACAAAGATCCGAAGTGCTAAGAAAGGATCCATAACCATATCTGTCATGGCCGCATAGATCTCAAACCTTGTCGGTTAGTATGCTGAGCATCAAGATTGCAGATCAGAAGAGGAAGTGTTTGAGACTCTAGGAACTCAACGAGGTGAGCAAGCCCGAGAGCAACACAGAGTTCATCCTCATGGCCCATGTGAAGCTTTCCATGCAATGTCACAAAACAGAGTTCATCAAAAGTGCGGACTAGCATCAAAACAGAGACATAGTGTTTAAGAAATAGTACCATCAAGAACCATGTTGCACATAGTTTGCAATGCTTTGCAATCATAGACCAGTTGCAACATGCTAGTCATTACAATAACCATAGGGTTTCATGTAGGAGCTGCAATTTATGACCCGACTCGTCAACCCAATCCATGAACGATCCATTTTAAGCAGGTTTGGATTTGACATAAACGGATTTAGGTCGTAAACGAGTCAATCCATCTAAATCTATTTATTAAATGAGTTGGGTTTAGATTTAAACCTTTGACCCATTTAGCATGTTTTGACCCATTTAATAATTGGGTCAGGTTATGACCCGATCTATTTAACCTGTTTGAAACTTACTTAACATATTCTTATCTATTTAACCTGACCCACTTAACCTGTTTAATCTGTTTAAATTTATTTAACCCGTTTAGCCTGTTTAATAAATAGGTTATGTGGGTCGGGTCAGGTTATCTGTTTAATAAGCAGGTCAGATTCAGATTTGAAATTTTGACCTGTTTAATAAATACGTTGAGTTTGGGTTGATGAATTTTTGACTCGATCTACATCCAACCCAATCCGTATCTGATCCCACCCAACCCGATTGCCACCTCTAGTTTCAACCCATTCGGGTGACGGCCTATGATCATATCAGTGAACAGCTTGATTTGCCTCCAAGAGTTTGCGAGAAAATAGTAGCAATTTTTTTGAATTAATTTTTGATAGAGGGGCACGTCATACTGCTCCTCCCAAACATCCCAAACATCATACTCGATACCATCTTGGGGTTCTTTCACCTCCATGGCGACATTCCGGGCCCAACTCCATTCCTTGTCTATGATCACCTTCGCACGATAGACTCGATTCCCAACAGCCCTGAAGGATCCAGTTTGATCCAACTATGAAGAAAGAAATAATAAAGAATGGAATCAACACAAGAAGACCATGTTTTACATGGAAAACCCCGAAGGGAGAAAAACCACAGGCATAGAAGGACATTCTCATTCATGGTTTGCTCAAAGAAAAGGCATAGCAATATATAGAATACAATAGTCTTGCTAGCCCAGAATAACACCCACAATTAAGCCCTAATTAGCTCTGTCTTACTGGCCAAAAATAATACCCACAATTAAGCCCCAATTAGCTCCCCAATCAATTCTACATAAATGAAAAAATATCTTCTTGCCTTCTTAACAACACTCCCCCTCAAGTTGGTGCGTAGATATCAATTGAGCCCAACTTGGACAAAATTTCATGAAACTTGGCTGAGGGAAGATCTTTGGTAAAAATGTCTGCAAGTTGATTCTTACTATGAAGATAAGGAGTTTGAATGATATTGGCTTGAACGTTTTCCCGAACAAAATGGCAGTCCACTTTGATGTGTTTTGTTCTCTCATGAAACACAAGATTGGAAGCAATGTGAATTGCAGATTGATTGTCACAGAATAAATCCATTGGTAGTGAAGTCTTAAATTCCAAATCACATAAAAGAGCATGAAGCCAGATTAACTCACTCGTAGTGGATGCCATTGCTCTGTATTCCGCCTCTGCACTCGACCTAGCAACAACATTTTGTTTTTTACTTTTCCAAGTAATTAAATTTCCACCAACAATTGTACAATTTCAGTAGTAGAGCGCCTGTCGGTCAGACTTCCAGCCCAATCAGCATCTGTATACCCTGTGATTCTTATATGACCATTCTTCTGCATCCAAATTCCTCTCCCAGGAGATGACTTCAAGTACTGAAGGATCCTATTAACAATATTCATATGAATGTCCTTTGGGTCATGCATGAATTGACTAACCAAACTAACTGCATAAGCAATGTCTAGACGAGTAATGGTTAGGTAAATCAACTTTCCAACCAACCTTTGAAATTGACCAATATTCTCCAAAGGTTTACCATCTGATGTAGTTTTGCTACTTTCAATAGGAGTTGAGGTAGGTTTCACACCCAATTTTCCCGTTTCCTTTAGAAGGTCTAAAACATACTTTCTTTGGCTAAGAAATAATCCTTTCTTTGAGTGAGCAATCTCTGTCCCCAAGAAGTACTTCAAGAAACCTAAATCTTTAATGTCGAATTTTGAATGAAGGTACGATTTCAGCTTGGTGATTTCTTCACTGTCATCCCCTGTAATAATAATATCGTCAACATAAACCAAAACAACTGTAGTGTGCAAACCATCCCTTTTGACGAACAAGGAGGAATCAGCTGAACTTCACTTAAACCCATTACTCATAAGAGCAGTACTTAGTTTTGCATACCAGGCTCTAGGTGATTGTTTGAGACCGTACAATGCTTTCTTTAACTTGCATGCTAACTGTTGCTGAGATTCCTGAGGATGTTCTGGTGGAAGACTCATGTAAACCTCTTCTTTCAGATCACCATGTAAAAAAGCATTTTTAACATCCATTTGGAACAATGGCCAATCATGATTAACCGCAACAGCAATAAAACTCGAACAGTATTCATCTTGGCAACAGGAGCAAATGTTTCCTTGTAGTCAACTCCATAGGTTTGTGTAAACCCCTTAGCGACTAATCTGGCTTTGTCTCTGTTAACGGTTCCATCACTGTTGTACTTTCTTTTATACACCCAACGGCATCCTACTTTCTCTTTACCTTCAGGTAGTGTCACAATTTCCCAAGTATGATTTTTGTCAAGAGCCTCAAGCTCTTCTTGCATGGCTTTTTTCCAATTTGGTTGAGCATTGGCTTCTTGAAAGTTTTTGGGTTCATCTGATATGGAACTTAGAAAGGCAAAGTAGGATGGAGAGACATTGTCATAGGTTAGGAGACTTTGTATGGGAAAGGAAGTTGAATGGTAGGTATAAAAATCTTGCATCTTAGCAGGGGGATGAGTCGGCCTAGTTGAGCGACGAACTTCGGGTTGAGCCACAACGGGACCTTCAAGTGAAACATTTTCTTCATATAGGGCATCATTTTCTCCTACATTAGATGAGGAATTTTCCAAAGGGACTGGTGGAGGAGACATTGAGCTGATAGTGGGAAGGGGGACCATGTCAGGTAGAAACTCCCCCTGTGACTGAATCCTAGAGTCATCATCTGATGCAGGAAAGAATGACTCGATCTCAACAAAGTGCACATCACGGGATACAACAAGTTTGTGGTTTTTTGGATCACAACATTTGTATCCTTTTTGGGTGGAAGAGTATCCAAAAAACACACACATTTAGCCGCACGAGCATCAAGTTTATCCCGATAAGTTGCTGCAACATGAACATAGCATAGACATCCAAAAACACGAAGGTGAGAAATATCAATTTTTCTACCGTGCAGGACTTCAAGTGGAGACTTGTGTTTAAGGACACGACTAGGTAGTCTGTTAATTAAATAGGCTGAGGTAAGGACACCATGTGACCAATATGGTTTTGGAACATGCATCTGAAACATGAGACACCTGGCAGTTTCTAATAGGTGACGATTTTTTCTTTCGGCTACACCATTTTGTTGTGGGATGCCAATACAACTAGTTTGATGAATAATGCCATGAGAACTCAAATAATCAAAAAAAAAAAATTGCATATACTTTGTACCATTATCAGAGCGTAAGACTTTCACAAATGCACCAAACTGAGTAGCAATCATCTTATGAAATTTTTGAAAAGCAGAAACAGCTTCACTTTTGTGTTTCAACAAGTAAAGCCATGTAACACGAGAGTAGTCATCAATAAATGTAATAAAATATTTGTAACCATCATAAGATTCAATAGGAGCTGGGCCCCAAATATCAGTATGAATTAATTCAAAAGGTGCAGCTGACACAATGTGAGATGAACTAAAAGGTAATCGAGTTTGTTTGGACAATTGACAAGTCTCACAAGTGTGAGGGATACCAGACATGCTAGGAAATAAATAAGATATCATTTGATCATATGGGTGTCCTAAACGCTTGTGTCAAATAATTGAAGTAGATCTGACCAAAAAGGCTTGAGTTGAAGTGGTCAACAAATATAGCCCATGAGAATACATGCCTTCACCAATCACTTTCTTTGTGGCTCGATCCTGAAATTTCACATTAGTGGGTGAGAAAACAACATCACAGTTTAATGTGCGAGTGAGTTTGCCAACAGAAAGTAATTTAGAAGGAAAAGAAGAAATATACAATGCTTGAGAGTTTGAACAGTTTAGAAAAATATTAAGGGTACCATGACCCTCAATTGGGGCAGAAGTTCCGTTAGCAACAGAGACAGTATGTTTCTATGTAGAAGGGCTAAAGTCAAGCAAATAACTATGATCATTGGTAATATTATCTGTACTACCAGAATCAATAATCTAAGAAGAGTCATCAAAGAGTGCTGAAAAAAAGGCTTTGATGTTACTTGAGTGCACATGTGTGGGAGAGGATATGTCAGCTTTAGATGTAGAGGATTCAAGCTTACGAAAGTGTTGGTGGAGTAGCCTTGCAAGATCCTCAATGGTAGTATCAGATGAGGAGAGATGAGCCACATCATCAACCTTCACAGTATTAACAACCTTTGGCTTCAAATGGGGATGAAGAATCCAACAGCGATCTTTTGTATGATTTAACTTATTACAATGATCACATCGACGTCCCTTTTCTGACCCTCGAGAAGAACCACTAGCATTGAACATTCTCTTATCATTTCGAGTTCTGGAAGTAACATGAGCACTAGACTCAAAATGCATACTAGCAGTTTGGGATTCAACATTCATGGTTCTTTTCCTAATTTCCTCTCTTTGAAGGGTAGCACAAACATTTGACAGAGATGGCACTTCAGCTCCTATCAACATCTGCCCTCTTAGATTCTCATATTCAGGCTTCAAACTAGCCAACAATTGAAAAACTTTATCTTCCTCAGCACGCTTTTGAAGGATGTTGATATATGTGGTAGGTGGGCGATACATTGACAGTTCATCCCACATGCTCTTGAGTTTCCCAAGATGCCCAGTAAACGAATGATTTCCTTGTTTACATTCAGAAATTTGCTGCTGTAATTGGTAGATTCTAGCTACATTATTTTGGTGACCATATAAACCTTTAATAGAATTCCACAAATCTTTAGCTGACTCAGCGAACGTAAAGATTTCAGCAATCTTGGGTTCCATAGAATTAAGAATCCAAGACATAACAAGCTGATCATTTGCAACCCATTCATCATACTTAGAATCATCAATTTTCGGAGCAGATTTTTTACCATCAATATGTCCCAATTTGTATTTACTACCAAGAGATAGATAAACAGCTCTAGACCATGGGACATAATTAAGCCTATTGAGTAAAATCGAAGAAAGCTTCATACCGAGATTACTATTTTCCTCAGTTATATTTAACAAAAAAACCAGAAACGAAATACACTAGATTTTTGCAATTATAGCAAGCAAATACAAGGTGGAAAAATATTCCTCACCAACAAAGTGTAGACCGCCAAGCACCGCAGCCCTCAACTCCAACAACGATCGATTGGGCAAGTGAATGATGAAGACCAAGAAGCAAATAAAAAAAAACTGCGTGTTTGCTTCTTAAGGTACCAGTTTTGAAACAAATCTGTGAGTGGGCCACAATAGACAAATCTCACAAGTTTGTCCTTTGCAAAGAGTGGCTTTCAATTGATTCTGAAGGTGAAGGGCAAGAGTTCCAAAGAATGAACGATATGTTGCAAAACTGGCAGGACAACGACAAGGTTATGGAATTCAAACCCGCTCTGATACCATGAAGAAAGAAATAATAAAGAATGGAATCAACACAAGAAGACCATGTTTTACGTGGAAAACCCCGAAGGGAGAAAAACCACAGGCATAGAAGGACATTCTCATTCATGGTTTGCTCAAAGAAAGGGCATAGCAATATATAGAATACAATAGTCTTGCTAGCCCAGAATAACACCCACAATTAAGCCCTAATTAGCTCTGTCTTACTGGCCAAAAATAATACCCACAATTAAGCCCCAATTAGCTCCCCAATCAATTCTACATAAATGAAAAAATATCTTCTTGCCTTCTTAACAACAAACTAATTCTCATTATTGAATCCCGTCCTGGATATGCACTTCTTTCTGATCCGCTTCGCGAAACTTTTATAGCCGCCAAGATATCAAGGTAAGTTGTCAAGGAATGCCGGCCTAAAGTTCAAGCATTTTAACCCTTTTTTTTCTTATTATTTTAATTGAAAAGAAAGGCTCGAAACCAGATTTAAAAAAACCCTAGAAGAAACTTCGTGGGAGAACTAGGGCTTTTATGTCAAAAAACATCCGAAAATTTCAGAAAAAATAAAATATGAGCTAATACCTTAGCAAATACCTACACATCTCTAGCTGAATCAAGCATATATATATATATAGAGAGAGAGAGAGAGAGACACACACACACAACTAAATAAAATAATATTTATAAATACCAAATATCATAATAAATTGCAACGAGAATAATCTAGTAAATACATCGGAAGTAAAATTCGCAACTGGCCAATAGATCTTTAATCAGTTTAGTAATCGCTTTTCAATGCTAGAGTAAAACTAGTTTTAAATTGCATCTTAGGAAGAAAAATTTTTGTGAAACTTTAAGCGACAACAATAATAAATTTTTCCCCTTTCTAAGTCATTGCGACTACAACCACAAACAATCGTCCCATAGCCTCTAAATACTAGAGGCATACCATCAATCCACATGTGCAATAGGAAACTATTTTGTTGTAACTATTTTTTGTTATCCTCAACTAGGGCCCACGCATAGCTAAAAGAACTGTCAACTGTCTGGAATAACAAAGCCAACCCTCCAAAGCATTCATTGTGCTCTTGAGGGGATCTTTTGTCAGCTGACAGGGAAACGAAAAATACCAAAGACATTGATAGCAACTTTCCTGCTGCTCCCTTTGGCACTTTGTAAGGTGTGAAATCGAACATGGAACATTGCTTTTGTCAGGTCTAATTCAATGGTTGTTGTATTTGACTTTCGAGTGGCATGGACCATTCGTTAACGGTAAATTGAGACCACATGTACGCATTAGGATATGACACCCTATCAGCCTAGGGTAGATCATTGCAAATTCCAACCACGCGATGGATCCGTAAGTATTGGGGGCAAAGATCTTAGATGCAAACTCCATCCATCCGTCGAACATGCTGGATTTGAATCTAGTATTTAAATTTTTTTAATACTACTTAATTTGTTTAATTAATAAATCAATCAAAGGTAAGCCACCGTTCATTTAGATAATGAAAATCTAATTCTAAATTATATTTTAGAAAAAAAAAATCTATATCGCATGTGGGTAAATTCATAAGCCTGTAGGTCAAGCCAGGACTAGGTTGAGTATGAAGTACGTATCATTTATGTTGTATATGAGTATGAGTATGGAATACGCATTATATGGGATAAATTTGTGAGCCTATATGTAGAAATCATTATTAGTATAAAATGTATATCATATATAGGATAAATTAGCGAGTCTATAGGTCAAGCAAAATTAAGTTTGGTCGAGTTCATAAATGTAATTCCCATAATACGTAACTCGACCTAAATCAAGATCCAGAACTAGATTCAAAAATTTTGCTAGGTTTAGTTTAGGACCTAAATCTGACAACAAGCTTTCAGGTTTAGGTTGTATTCAGGTAGGGTCAGGGTTTGTCCATGCCTACAGGTCTTAATAAGAGCTTGATTACAGGTTGCAAGCAGAATTGTTATTAGAGGAGAAGATATCCGCAAAATGCTGGCAACCATCCTTGTAAGACTGTTCGAGAATAGTTTACGTGGTGCATTAGCATGAAGATTGTGTGGTGTATTAGATGCAGCTTCCTTCGTATTATTAGAGCAATAAGACAGCAGGCGTGGTATGCGTGGCATTCATTCAGGCCGTTTGGACTAGCTTTCTATCACGCCCCACATCCAGCACCCGGGTCCGATACGTGACCGGCCGCATAAGCCCTAGAGCAGTGCTCTAAAGATCATGCAAGGCCTAAGATAAACAAAAATCCGATAATTCCACAGTTAATCACTTAATTCAAATAGATAAATCCAACATGTCCAGATAATCAATTTGGTTCAATTACAAGATCTTCCAATGATCATCAACATCAAAGAAAGATAAACAAACTAACTAGCTAATGACTTTGATACTCGCGCTCCGCGCCCAACCCATCTATGTTTATGCATCCTGCAACTCTGAAAAGAGAAAACGAAAAGAAGGAGGTGAGCTTTACAACCCAGTAAGAATCCCTACACATCCACACCAACATAATAATAATATAGATATGAAAACCACGACAAATCGATGCACATATCATGAAGTCATATACTGGCTATCAAAAGCTCAAATAATCAATATAAGTATGTACATCAATTATCAATAAAAGTTCAGCCACACAAGAATGATATAGCATATGATAGTTCATAAATCTTTATTATAGTTTCAATGACTTTTCTTCAACTTGATCCGGATCAATTATCTCTCCGACTTTGGGTCAAATCTCGGTCACATTTCTCAGCTTGTGGTGAGGCTACCAATTATCACATTTTCAGCCTGTGGCAGGGCCTGCACATTATAGTTCCACATTTCTAGCCTGTGATGGGGCTGCCAAAGTATCAAATTTTCAGCCTGTGGCGGGGCCTGCACATTATAGTTCCACATTTCTAGCCTATGAGGGGGCCTTCCAAAGTATCACATTTTCAGCCTGTGGCGGGGCCTGCACATTATAGTTCCACATTTCTAGCATATGAGGGGGCCTACCAAAGTACCACATTTTTAGCCTGTGACGGGGCCTGCCATAATAACAAAATAAACCCAAAGTCCCTTTTCATACAATCCAGTTTACATCCACACATCAATTTTTTTTATTTATTTCCAGCTTTAGACTAACCATGGTCACGTTTTCAGCCCGTGACGGGGCAACCAATATCACATGGTTAGTTTAGAGCACCACATCCATCAGTCCAATGATGTAGGTGTAGGTTATGCGCATGCATGCATCCATCATGATACCAACTACAAGCGAATACGATCAAAACACAATTTAATATAAAACTAGTTTGCTTCTTCCTTATCTTAATCATAGAACATTATACATAAATAGGTGCAAGAATTATTTATATCATGCAGGATTGGCGTACAAGGATCCTTACTTTTGTTGAAAAGTCAGACAGACTAATCACCCGCCCTCATGGCGATCTATGAACCGGGATACGCAAAATCTTGCTCAACGTCCTCTCGTCCAACAGATTGTTCCCCTACAAAACCAAGTCAATATTAAAAATTTACCCAAGATATATGACAACCCAGAACCCTCAAAAAAATGATCTCCCCGGATCTAAGTTTAGAGAGAGAACCCCAACTAGGGAGATAAACTAGAGAAGAAAAAAAAAAAACATATAATAAGAAAAGGAAAAGGGAAGAGAAGAAATCTCCCTTTCTCTCTCTCTCTCTCTCTTCTTCATTCTTTCCGATGGAAAGGGGGAAGATGCTCGGCAGCAAGCAGCCCACGGCCGGCGATGCCCCATGGTCGTCAGACTATGGCGGTGCCGGCGGTGTGCCATGCCCGACGACGGCCGGTTGAACAGAAGAAGGGACCAAGCCACCGAGAGCATGCTCGGGTCTCCTCAATCTGGCGGCTTACCGGCCATCACTACAAGAATAATGGTCATTAGCGGTCATCGTCATTTTCCTGTCCATATACATTGTCATCATTCTCAAAAAAGTTAACATCCTCTAAAATCTCTGATATTAACCCTTCATTTAATGAGCTACCAACATCCTCCCTTCCCCTCTTCTTTAAACATTTGGAGACCTTACCAGGTATGTAATTTGTGCATTGCATTTGTCGAAGAACTTCGGTACCAGTTGGTGGAATAGGGGCAGAACGCAACTCTGTGGTACTATCAAACAGATCATTCTGAAATCGAAATGGATGGTTTGGTTCTAACCATCGACGATGGCCCATATAACAGAACTTTCCTCCATGTTTTAACCAATATGAATGGGTTGAATCTCCACAAGAAGGACATGCAATACGCCCCTTAGTGCTCCAACCGGATAAATTAGCATATGCAGGAAAATCATTAATAGTCCATATAAGAGCTGCACGCAACTTGAATGTTTGACCAGTAAAAGCATCAAATGCATCAATACCCTCCCATAACTGTTTCAATTCCTCTATTAAAGGCTGCAAAAAAATATCAATATCATTACCTAGGCCCTTATCACCCGGAATAACCATTGACAAAATGAGTGAAGACTGTTTCATACACATCCATGGTGGTAAATTATATGGAACCAAAACAACCGGCCAAGTGCTGTATGTAGAACTCATAGTTCGAAAGGGATTAAACCCATCAGTAGCCAAACCCAGTCTAACACTGCGAGCATCAGAAGCAAATTCGTGATGCCTATCATCAAATGCTTTCCATGCTAAACTATCCGCTGGGTGTCGTAACATTCCATCTTTTGTATGGCCTTCGTCATGCCATCTCATAGAGGAAGCCGTCTTCGATAATGCATACATCCTTTTCAATCTAGGTATGAGAGAAAAATATCTCAAAACTTTAGCTGGTCTTTTCTTAGTCTGTGCAGCATCCACTTCATTCAAAAAATCATGCTCATCTTTAGATTTCTCCCATCGTGAAGATCCACATATTTGGCACAACTCTTCGTTAATATTTCCACCACGGAATAAAATACAGTCATTCGGACAACTGTGTATCTTCTCGTATCCAAGATCCAATTCTTTTACTAATTTTTTGGCTTCATAAGAAGATGATGGCAAAGTAACGCCTTCCGGAAATGCATCATTTAATAATTGGAGAAGCATAGTAAAAGACTTGCTAGACCATCCATTCAAATACTTCAAATGGAATAAATGCACAAGAAAAGAAATCTTTATAAAATTCTTACAACCCGGATATAGTTCTTCATCACAAGATTTCAGCAAGTTATGATATCGAGCTGTGTCATCATCAGAGTGTATATGTTCTTCAACATGCATAAAATCAGTTGATGTACGCTCATCACCTATTTCAGTTGCTTCTTGTCCTCCACTAATATCTGTTAAATTTCTAATACTATGTCCAAGAGCATCTCTGAGTAAGCTCCTTATTTCATCTACTCCTACAGGATTTTTTTCTGTATTACTGGATGCAAAACTAGAGGTGTCTTCTATATACGAGGGTTGGTTACATGGAGATGACAATATCAACTCTCCATGAAATACCCATTCAGTATAACCTCTTGTAAAACCATTCCATACTAAATGATCTTCAACAGTTTTTGGAGCAAGAAAAGAAGCATTTACACATTTTCGACATGGACATAAAATCTTCCCATTCATATTAGATTTCTCAAAAGCAAATTTAATGAAATTCTGAACTCCATTCAAATATTCGTCACTGTATCTCGGCTTATTCATCCAACTTTTGTCCATTCTAAGAAAAAATAAGGTAAATGATACAGTCAAAAATATGCATGCGTACACTGACTCAAGCAAAATTAAGTTAAACAAATAACACTTAATCAATTAATTCAATGATTGCATAGCCTACATTAACTGACATGGTCTGGAGATTAAAAAAGGGACAAAGGGAAACGAGTTCTCAAGTACCTGATAAGAGAGCAAGTCTTCCTTTGATAACTTTCCCAAATTTCTAAGCCAACGAAGAGATCTGAAGAGCAGTAGATCTAGATTGCATGCAATCGCTCCAATCCACTGAAATGAAAAATATTAATACAGTAATGAATGAACATTCCTAAAATAAGGAGACAGAAAGAGAAAGATATATAAATATCTCCAGGCAGAGCAACCAAATCCACCTAATAAGGAAGATGAGTAGAAACTTGTGTGCCTAAGGATTTGGTATTTAAGAGATAAGTGCTATTCATTAGTCTAAAAGCATAAATTTGTGAAGTCTGGTGCTATGAAAGACGAAAACCTCACAGTAATACAAAAATATGATATGTAGGTAAATATAATGCTCTGCTATAGAAATTTTTAAAATTTTAATCTACAAATTAATGGATTTAATTTTACAAAGTATCTGCAGAATTAATGATTTTTTTTTTTATAGCAAGTTGAAAACTTATATTCACCTATGTTACAATTCCTCTCTATAAATTAATTAAATTACTATATTACATTCTACTTATTCAATATATGAATATTGTTCAACAGAAAGGTACAATAGACCAATCTTGGCTGCTACGACTGTATATTTTTAAACTAGCTACAGATGAGTATCAACAGATCAAAAGATGCTTTCTTATATTATATATCAGCAGAAAAATATCAGCTGACCATTAAATCTAATGGTCTCTATATATTCAAATCACATATATAATATATAGATATTCATATTAATATTTGGAAAGTAATTAACTCTTTTTGTTGGAATTCTGTCTCAATATTTGCTAGATTTATTTCACTCAAACATTCCAGCATCTTTTTCCCCTCTGTGATCACCTCCTCAATCATTTAGCTTCTAATACGTAATCTATGAGCAGTAATTTGAAAATATGCAGAAGAAAACCACCTTACCCTATAGTTATACATCAACCAAAAGCACCAATAGTTCTTCAATTTTTTAAAAAAAACAGAAGTTACGAACTAGTAGAAAGAAAAACACAACATATATATGGACTAGCATAGAAGAAATCCCAGTAACAATGTGAGCAAACCCATGAACCTAATGATGGAGGGTAGTATTCAGAATTCGGCGTCCCAGGCGGCGGAGGAGGATAGCTGCCCTCAGGCTCTGCCGGTGTGGATGGCGGTGGCAAGCACGGATTTAAAGATCCAGAACATCTAGAATTTAAAGATCGAAGCAAGAGAAGAAGATCCCAAACCTGGCCTTGTCCCTGTCCTTGCCGGCTCCAAACTTCAAACGCCGCGTGAGTGCTCTGCGGCGGAGGAGGCGGGAGATATCCACAGAGAGGAGGCCAATGGAGAGGGGGAGGAGGGGAAGGAGATGCGGCGGAGGAACGCGATTTGGGGTCGCTCGGCGGAGGGGAATGGCTGAGATCGGCGGAGGGAGGGGGGAGTCGGTCGGCGTGAGCTAGCTAGGGATAGTAGGGATTTAGGGCTGCGGAGGGAGAGGGTCGATCGGGTTTTGTTGTGGGAGAATGTCACGCCCCGAACCCGTCACCCGGGTCCGGCACGCGACCGGCCGCATGAGCCCTAGAGCAAGGCCCTAAAGATCATGCAAGGCCTAAGATAAACAACAATTCCAATAATTCCATAAATGCCAAAATCAAAGATTGATGTAATTCAATCAAATCTAGCTACAATGTACTGATTTATTACATAATTTCAAATGTCCATAAATAAAAGATAAATTGACTTCTAACTATCTAGCAGTCTGACTCCAGATCGAGCTCACTTCTTGTCCCATCCGACAGATTCTACGAATCCAGTGCCTCTGAAAAAAAAAAATGGAAGTGTAGTATGAGCTTTTCCAGCCCAGTAAGAATCCCAACAGCCACACACAACAAAATCATAAAATAATCAAGTATCAAAATATACATATCATTTCATCATTTCAAAAGCTCAACAAACAACAAATATATGTAATCAGTACATATACACCAATCCTTTTTCACATTATGTGATCCATTCCCGTATTACTCAGATTCCAAGTTTTCAAACTTTTCATTTCTGGCGTTGGACTAACCAAGATCATGTCCCAGTCCAAGACTGCACAAATCCCACGCATCAGCTCGTGGCCGCTATCCTACGCATAAGCTCGTAGAGGCTATCCCACGCGTAAGCCCGTGGAGGCTATCCCACGCATCAGCTCGTGGCCGCTATCCGTAAGCCCGTGGAGGCTATCCCACGCGTAAGCCCGTGGAGGCTATCCCACGCGTAAGCCCGTGGAGGCTATCCCACGCATCAGCTCGTGGCCGCTATCCGTAAGCCCGTGGAGGCTATCCCACGCGTAAGCTCGTGGCCGCTATCCGTAAGCCCGTGGAGGCTATCCCACGCGTAAGCCCGTGGAGGCTATCCCACGCATCAGCTCGTGGCCGCTATCCGTAAGCCCGTGGAGGCTATCCCACGCGTAAGCCCGTGGAGGCTATCCCACGCATCAGCTCGTGGCCGCTATCCGTAAGCCCGTGGAGGCTATCCCACGCGTAAGCCCGTGGAGGCTATCCCACGCATCAGCTCGTGGCCGCTATCCGTAAGCCCGTGGAGGCTATCCCACGCGTAAGCTCGTGGCCGCTATCCGTAAGCCCGTGGAGGCTATCCCACGCGTAAGCCCGTGGAGGCTATCCCACGCATCAGCTCGTGGCCGCTATCCGTAAGCCCGTGGAGGCTATCCCACGCGTAAGCCCGTGGAGGCTATCCCACGCATCAGCTCGTGGCCGCTATCCGTAAGCCCGTGGAGGCTATCCCACGCATCAGCTCGTGGCCGCTATCCGTAAGCCCGTGGAGGCTATCCCACGCGTAAGCCCATGGAGGCTATCCCACGCATCAGCTCGTGGCCGCTATCTTATGACAAGGTTAGTCCAACCCATATTACATGTCTAGTTTTACATGTTCAATCACATTCCCATCACATCACATATTTTCATAAATTTTCAAAAATATGTTATTTCTTCCCAAATGAATTTATCTCAATATATTCATTAAAACAACATGCACGCCTCATAGGTGCCGCATCAACACATAAACAATAACAACATAATAATGAAAATATGTTGACAAACATTCATCTCATATGTGTCATATCAGCTCACAAGCAATAACAACACAACCGTAAAATAAATCCAACGATAAATCAATATATGCATAGAAGTGCTCAGATGTAGGGATTCTTACAGAAATTGTAGACTGACTTAAACATAGTCCAAATCACAACCTACGCGCTGGGGTGCTGAGTCCCCTGATCAAAACCTCCTGGCACCACTGTCTCCTCCCCTACAGCATCAATTACAATCACAAACTAAATCATTTAATATTTAAATATTCAAAACTATAATTTACATCTGCTATGGGGTCCATCATCAGGTCCCAAATATCTCAATCCCTCCAGATCTAGGGCAGTCGGGGTGGCCCGACTCCCACCCTTGTACCACCGGCCTGTGTTGTTGCCAGCCATGGCCGCAGCCATGCCGGCGACGATGGCCGGTCCCGGTGAAGAGATCAAGAGAAAGGGATGATTCCTCTCTCTTCATGGTTGGGAATACATCTCCCTTCTTCAAATCTTTTTGATCCAAGGGCGATAGCCATGGTGGCTGCCCTCTCCTTCCCCAACCCAACACACCTCGGCCACTACTGGCCGGACCATTGCCGGCCGCCCCTGCTGCAGTCGCCGGCGATGGTGGCTAGCCAAGAGAAAGAGAGAAGAAGAGGTCTCCTCCTCTTCTTCTTCTTTTCTCTTCTCCTTTTTTTTTTTCTTCTTCTTTCTTTCTTTCTTTCTTTCTTTCTTCCCTCCCCTCCATCATCAACAGATGAACCACCGAGGTGGTGGCTCAGCCTCTCTCCCCCCACACCCGACGGCAACCCAAGCTGCCTTCCCCCCGACCGCTGTCGTCGCCGCCGGTGGCCAACCCACGCGGAGGGAGAGGAGGAAGGGACGGGATCACGAGGAGGAAGGCCTCGGATCCGCCATCCCCCATCTCCAATCAAAGCCCTAGAACCCTACTCCAAATCTCCTCTATCCCGACCACCCCACTGCCATGGACCTCGGCCAATCCCGGCGGCCGACGGCCGGCGGCAAGATCCGAAAAGAGAAGCCGAAACAGGGTACCCCTGTTTCGGATCCTTCTCCGACGATCTCACCGGCCAAATCCCCATCATCACCGCCCTAAGTCCAGAAAATGAAGCATAAGGAAGGGAGCCCCACTTACCTCGGTCCGACGACGTGCTCCGGCGACCTTTCCGGCAAGAGATGGATGGAAGAATCCGTGAACAAATCACCGATCTGTGGAGGGTCTTCTCCGAAGGAAAGGCTTTAGAGTTTTCCCCCACGGCCGGCCGGATCTCGGCGCTCCGTCTCCACTCCGGTGTTTGGTCTCCTCCGGCGAGTCGCCTCCCCCGATGACCGGCCTCCCCTCACGCCGCCGCCTCCCCCCTGCAAGGCTTCCTCCACGATCGTGCCTAGGGCACGATCCTAAGAGGGATACGGGTCCGGTCTTTTTGGGCCGGCCCGTTAACCTCTTTTTTTTTTCTTTTTTTTTTTGGGTTTTTACATTCTCTCCTCCTTAAAAAAATTTCGTCCTCGAAATTAACTTACTTGAAGCCTCAAACTTTAAAAAAATATGCATCCATTATATCATTCCTGATATTTCAAATAGTCTCCCTCTCGGAGTACCTAGTCACAAGATTTTGACAAACAAAAATTACAGCATCTCGAAACTTGATCATTTCTATTTACCACACGTAGTAAGTTCTTTTGATCTCCTTCAAAAGAATTCCAAACTCCCAACCTTGGATTAAAATGCCATAATTATATCCCAAGAAATTAATTTCTCTTAATTCTACCCAGAGATCATAATTGGCTTGACAGAAATAGGAGAAATCTTTAGTATCAAATGCTCTTAATATTCTATAATCATTTTTCTTTTCTTTCTCCCACATCATTCCAACAAATAAGAGATCCATGTTAAAACATTCCAGGCCCAAACTTAATCACAGAGCTATCAATCCGTGAATGCTAAATTTGAGATGCCCCAAAATTCTTCTTAGAATTATCAAAAATAGGAGAGCCCATAACTACTTCCAGTAGGCAAAGAATCAACCACATTCTCCTCTACTAGAAAACTAACTCAAATCTTCCATAATAATACCCCTCAGATCAAGGTATTATCATTATTATTATTTTTTTCTTTTTCTAATCGGTTTCAAAATAACTCAAACCACTACACTTCCGCTGCGCTCTCTGATTTAATTCATTTAATTCTCTAAAGTCACAAAATGATTTCTGACTAAAGTATCACTTTGCATTGAGACTAAGAAACTCCAAATTTTAAATTTCCAAGTAGAACTAGAGCAAAACCTCTAGATCTTTTTGTCCTCAATTTATATAGAGTGTACATACCATAACTAACCCCCGATCCTTTAGTCAAGTTTAAGGTCACTATGTGATCTCCACAACCTTTTTAGAATCCAAAATATCTAGGTTTGATTTAAAGGGGGTAATTCTTTGTATTCTCTTTGCAATTTAATTAGAAAATCTACTTTGATTTTCCTTCCGACAGAATTTATTTCAAATTCAATGGGTTAGAAGTCATTGAACCAATACACTATGATTAGAATTTAACTCGATCGATCTCCCGATCTTCCTTCACCAAGATTCTTAACATCCATCAGTAATGCTATATATGATAATTCATGTAAGCATCTCATGACCGAAGTCTCTACTCAATATGACATTTATTAGTGGCTTCATCAATAATGACAAAAGATCCCTGCTCAAATCTTAAACCTAGGCTTGAGTTTTAAATTAACACATCAAATAGTCTGCTACAATTATAAGTAAAATCCAGTAGCCCAATCCAAACATGAGAATTCAAATAATTAGAATTCTCCCATCAATATGCATACTCTATGGCCTCAAAATAATCAAATACATCCATAGGAAATAGACCTATTTGCAATATCCAACATGCCAACACCAGATATAATCCACATACATTTTCAACTTCGAAGAACGTTCCTTTCAATATTATGAAATCTCCTTAGCTTACTCCAATACTAAATCAACGTACAAATCCCACTCTAATAATTAGCAGCAAAATGATCATATCAAAACCCACATCAAATTTGAACTTTCAAATCATTTAAATAATATCTAAACATCGTATAACCGATATGCCATTGTTGACCTACACTTATCTTAGGTCAAACCTCTCTTATCATGATCAAAGACAATTTATACTTTCCTTCCGTATGCATCGAAAACCAAACCGATGCATACATTTTATCACAATGCCCAGTGATCTTACACCTTAAGCACTGAATCTAATTGTCATGTCCAAAGTGATCATAACCTTAAGCTATGATATATTTCTGTCACGATCCCTAGTGACCTTAAACATATGCTCAGATTCCAACTGGTCACATTTTCCAATAATCTTAAACCTCAAACTTTAGTGCCACTAAGGCCACAGTCCCTAGTGGTCTTAAACCTTAGATTATAATATCATTCTTGTTACAATCTCAAGTGATTATAACCCAAATCTCTGATAGTTTTTCTATCATAATTCTCCACTGATACTCGCCTGAACATAAACCCTAGGATACCTTAACCTTAAGCTCTGATACCACTCTGTCACGCCCCGAACCCGTCACCCGGGTCCGGCACGCGACCGGCCGCATGAGCCCTAGAGCAAGGCCCTAAAGATCATGCAAGGCCTAAGATAAACAACAATTCCAATAATTCCATAAATGCCAAAATCAAAGATTGATGTAATTCAATCAAATCTAGCTATAATGTACTGATTTATTACATAATTTCAAATGTCCATAAATAAAAGATAAATTGACTTCTAACTATCTAGCAGTCTGACTCCAGATCGAGCTCACTTCTTGTCCCATCCGACAGATTCTACGAATCCAGTGCCTCTGAAAAAAAAAAATGGAAGTATAGTATGAGCTTTTCCAGCCCAGTAAGAATCCCAACAGCCACACACAACAAAATCATAAAATAATCAAGTATCAAAATATACATATCATTTCATCATTTCAAAAGCTCAACAAACAACAAATATATGTAATCAGTACATATACACCAATCCTTTTTCACATTATGTGATCCATTCCCGTATTACTCAGATTCCAAGTTTTCAAACTTTTCATTTCTGGCGTTGGACTAACCAAGATCATGTCCCAGTCCAAGACTGCACAAATCCCACGCATCAGCTCGTGGCCGCTATCCTACGCATAAGCTCGTAGAGGCTATCCCACGCGTAAGCCCGTGGAGGCTATCCCACGCATCAGCTCGTGGCCGCTATCCGTAAGCCCGTGGAGGCTATCCCACGCGTAAGCCCGTGGAGGCTATCCCACGCATCAGCTCGTGGCCGCTATCCGTAAGCCCGTGGAGGCTATCCCACGCGTAAGCTCGTGGCCGCTATCCGTAAGCCCGTGGAGGCTATCCCACGCGTAAGCCCGTGGAGGCTATCCCACGCATCAGCTCGTGGCCGCTATCCGTAAGCCCGTGGAGGCTATCCCACGCGTAAGCCCGTGGAGGCTATCCCACGCATCAGCTCGTGGCCGCTATCTTATGACAAGGTTAGTCCAACCCATATTACATGTCTAGTTTTACATGTTCAATCACATTCCCATCACATCACATATTTTCATAAATTTTCAAAAATATGTTATTTCTTCCCAAATGAATTTATCTCAATATATTCATTAAAACAACATGCACGCCTCATAGGTGCCGCATCAACACATAAACAATAACAACATAATAATGAAAATATGTTGACAAACATTCATCTCATATGTGTCATATCAGCTCACAAGCAATAACAACACAACCGTAAAATAAATCCAACGATAAATCAATATATGCATAGAAGTGCTCAGATGTAGGGATTCTTACAGAAATTGTAGACTGACTTAAACATAGTCCAAATCACAACCTACGCGCTGGGGTGCTGAGTCCCCTGATCAAAACCTCCTGGCACCACTGTCTCCTCCCCTACAGCATCAATTACAATCACAAACTAAATCATTTAATATTTAAATATTCAAAACTATAATTTACATCTGCTATGGGGTCCATCATCAGGTCCCAAATATCTCAATCCCTCCAGATCTAGGGCAGTCGGGGTGGCCCGACTCCCACCCTTGTACCACCGGCCTGTGTTGTTGCCAGCCGTGGCCGCAGCCATGCCGGCGACGATGGCCGGTCCCGGTGAAGAGATCAAGAGAAAGGGATGATTCCTCTCTCTTCATGGTTGGGAATACATCTCCCTTCTTCAAATCTTTTTGATCCAAGGGCGATAGCCATGGTGGCTGCCCTCTCCTTCCCCAACCCAACACACCTCGGCCACTACTGGCCGGACCATTGCCGGCCGCCCCTGCTGCAGTCGCCGGCGATGGTGGCTAGCCAAGAGAAAGAGAGAAGAAGAGGTCTCCTCCTCTTCTTCTTCTTTTCTCTTCTCCTTTTTTTTTTCTTCTTCTTTCTTTCTTTCTTTCTTTCTTTCTTCCCTCCCCTCCATCATCAACAGATGAACCACCGAGGTGGTGGCTCAGCCTCTCTCCCCCCACACCCGACGGCAACCCAAGCTGCCTTCCCCCCGACCGCTGTCGTCGCCGCCGGTGGCCAACCCACGCGGAGGGAGAGGAGGAAGGGACGGGATCACGAGGAGGAAGGCCTCGGATCCGCCATCCCCCATCTCCAATCAAAGCCCTAGAACCCTACTCCAAATCTCCTCTATCCCGACCACCCCACTGCCATGGACCTCGGCCAATCCCGGCGGCCGACGGCCGGCGGCAAGATCCGAAAAGAGAAGCCGAAACAGGGTACCCCTGTTTCGGATCCTTCTCCGACGATCTCACCGGCCAAATCCCCATCATCACCGCCCTAAGTCCAGAAAATGAAGCATAAGGAAGGGAGCCCCACTTACCTCGGTCCGACGACGTTCTCCGGCGACCTTTCCGGCAAGAGATGGATGGAAGAATCCGTGAACAAATCACCGATCTGTGGAGGGTCTTCTCCGAAGGAAAGGCTTTAGAGTTTTCCCCCACGGCCGGCCGGATCTCGGCGCTCCGTCTCCACTCCGGTGTTTGGTCTCCTCCGGCGAGTCGCCTCCCCCGATGACCGGCCTCCCCTCACGCCGCCGCCTCCCCCCTGCAAGGCTTCCTCCACGATCGTGCCTAGGGCACGATCATAAGAGGGATACGGGTCCGGTCTTTTCGGGCCGGCCCGTTAACCTCTTTTTTTTTTCTTTTTTTTTTTTTTTGGGTTTTTACAGAGAAATGAAGTCTGACGACGCTTATAAGCGTCTTTGCATTTATCCCTTATGCCGATGCTTATAAGCGTCGGTGCTCACTATCAAAAGCGTCGGCGGAAGATTTTGTACCGACGCTTTCCAAAAGCGTCGGCATTTACTGTTGCAAGAAAAAAATTGCCGACGCTTTTATCTAGCGTCGGCAATATAGGGTCGGCAAACAAATTTTTTGTTGTAGTGAAGCGCCATTCACTGAAAAGTATTTTTTGATTTAATATTATTATAACATTCTTTTGTTTTGGTGTAGAAAAAGTTTGTGCTCCCTCCAGAGAGCCATGATTGGGTGCTAAAGTCCCTCAACCGCAAATGGAAAGAATATAAGTCGAAGTTGAAGGCCGACTGGAAGCGCGAGGGTATGACAGAGGAGGAGGTTGCTCGTGTTTGTCCTCCTGATGTATACCATCATCAGTGGAGGGAGCTTGTTCACTATTGATTTTCCGAGAGAGGACAGGTTGTGTATTCTCTCTCAATACCTTATATAATATTTAATATATTTAATATATTACAATGTTTAATTTTTTCGTGGTAGACATATTCTGACATTGGTCGAGCCGCACGAGCATCTCAGACAATTCCTCACACTTCAGGCTCGAAGAGTTATGCGAGGCTCAGAGCTGAATTCGTAAGTTTTTTTGAAACTTTTTGAAACTCTTGTATCATATAGCATGTATCATGATATAGTTCTATAAGATGAAACTCTTCCAATATACTTTTTGTTGTAGATGGAAGACCATGGGAGGAAACCTGGTGAGGTGGAGTTCTATAAGATGACTCACACCCACCGAGATGGCAGCTTTATCCGAGCGGAGTCGAGAGATATAGTTGTATGTATTTATTAATAATTTCTGCAATGATTTTTTATATATATTAATTTTTCAAAAATTAATTTGATTGTTTTTGAGAGATATAGGACAGAGCTACATCCCTTATTTCAGAGCGTATCGGAGAGTCATCTTCAATCGGCAACACCAGAGGTGTCGAAGCTCAAGTGTTTACTGAGTTGATGGGCTCGGAGCGTTATGGACGAGTGAGGAGTTATGGCGTTGGAGTTACCCCCACTCAGTTGTCTGCAGTGGGTAGATATACTCAAGATGTTAGACAGAGTAGTAGCACTGCAGAGGTTAATGATCTGAAGGCAGAGATAAAAGAGTTGAAGCAGAGCCACCAAACAGAGATGCAATCTTTGAGGGCTCAGATTAATCAGATTACATCTTTGTTGCATCAGTTTGTCCCTCCTCAGGTAAATTACTACATCTACTTGAACATTTTGCATAAGTATCATATTTTTCTTAAAGAGTTTAATAATTTTCGTATTCTTAACTGCTTTAGTTTTTTTATTACAGGTTCCTGATAGTTCATCTGCACGTAGAGATGGTGATGCTAGCGACCCCTGAAGCATTTATTTTAGAGTTTATATGTATTTTTTTATGCTTTTTGAAGTACATTGTAAACGTAAATTGATAGTATGAATGTAATTTGACAATATGAATGTTTAGATAAATATGTTTGATTTTGTGTATATCTCGCTTAGTTGTGTGGCTTTGATTTTGTAAACAGGGTTTAGAAATTTGGTGCCTCCCTTTTCAGGAATGGCCTGAAGAAGATTATCCACCATATGCAAATGGTCCTGGCTATGTTGTGTCTTCTGATATTTCAAGCTTTATTGTATCAGAATTTGAGAAACAAAAATTGAGGGTACGCCTTTTTCTTTTTTTTTAATCTTCTTACGCTTTGAACATTCTGGAACAGTTAATTTCTTTAGACAGGCTTAGGACTGCTTGAAACCAAATCTTACGTGCGTGCATGATGTTTTTCATCTTTGAAATGATCTTTGTGATGGCTGTCTGAAATCAAAAGACAGTCTCCCATGTTTTTGTGGATTTCTTTACTATTTAATCTGTTAAACGTGCATTCTTGCCTAGGATGTGGGTTTCTGTACTCACTGGACAGATGTTTTTTTAAATAAAAAAAAAGTTTTAAAACCTTTCTGGTTTCAATAATTGGTTTCCTTGACATGCCTTTGGAAAGGAACAAAAATAAAACGGAACTGTGTCTATGAAGAGCAAAAAATCTTCCTATAGCAATGCTTTGGTTTCTTTTGTCATTTGCATAAACTGACACCAAAACCTTCTGTCTCCCTATTTTTTGGCTAATAATGGTGCTTGTCCTATTATTCTCATGTGATTACATAAATGGCCTTTGCTTGTTTTCCATATATTGGGAGATGTGATAGGGTTCTATACTCTAATGTTATTTTAGATACCTTGGCTTTCTTGAACTGCAGGTGCTCTTTAAAATGTGGTTGTCGAGTACTATGCACTGTTCTTGTATCTGTTGCTTTTAAATATATTACATATCTGATCTGCATAGCCAGGCACTTGAATGCGTTTTGTAGTTCCAGTACTTTTGAAATCTGTATCCTTATTTTTGAGAACAGGTTTTTGCAGTTTCCATGAATAAATATTCTAGAGGCTTTTACTTTGGAAATGCAGAAGTGTTTTCAGAATTGATTTTGTGGAGGATTTGCCTGGTCGATGGTATAAGGAGGACCATTGAAGATGTAGGCTTTTGGAGTCAAGTTACTATGATCAAATTCTATTGATGTGCTGGAAGATAGGAACAGCGATAAGAACAGCTGATATATTGATAATCTTTCATTTAAAATGGAATTATGAAGGTTGAAGAGTATATAATGTTGTCGCTAGCTTTATGTTTGTTAAGGCAAATGAATCATTCTTTGGGAGGACATCAACATGACCAAGACTTTCATTGCTTTCCTTTTTTTTATTGGATGATACTAATGTTTCTGTGTTGCCTTCTGGAATTAGGACTTTGCAGCATCCGGATATTGAACAATGGTTTATGGCTACTGAAGTAGAAGAGCTAATAAACAACTAAAGGATATTTGGAATGTTTGATTGTGCTCTTCATAAATTGCTCAAGCATGGCTCCGGCTTGTTCAACTAGTTGAATTCAAGCTGCAGTTAGGGCTGAATTTATAAATGAGCAGAGCTGGAGTTCTTTCCAGCTTAACAAGTTATTTCTGAGCACAGGAAAGCTATGAAAACCAGCTCATTCAAATTGTCATAAGCCAAGTCAAGCTGAGCCTGAACGAACTCCTGGTATGGCCAAGCTGAGCTACAGCATCCCAAGGCCAGCGGAGATGCTTGTACAGCTGTGCCCTGCGCCAAAGGCATCATAAATGCTCTCATCCCTTTTGGGGAACCCTGCAAGCCCTGAGGTCTGCCTGATAGTATGCATCCTTCCCCTCCTTCCAGTCAAAATCTTATGTGGGTAGGCCTGCAATTCAGTCAATTCAACCTCAAAACCATTCTCTAATCCACAAGATCAAAATCCAAATGCTTTGATATGGAAAAAAAGGCACGAGCAATTCTATTTTTGATTTTTTTTCTCCTGACCTGGTGACCAACATCCCAAATGATCGTCTTCAGGGGTATTGAACACATGATGGAGAGCCACAGTCAGCTCCACCACTCCCAAGCTGGCACTTAGATTTTGTAAACAGGGTTTAGAAATTTTAAAAATTATTTTTAAAAAAAATTAATATTCTAACGACGCTTTAAAGCGTCGTTAAAATTTCGACCAGAAATCAATTAGCGACGCTTTAAAGCGTCGCTAAAATTTCGACCAGAAATCAATTAGCGACGCTTTAACGCGTCGCTAAAATGTCGACCAGAAATCAATTAGCGACGCTTTAAAGCGTCGCTAAAATGTTGACCAGAAATCAATTACCGACGCTTTAAAGCGTTGTTAGATACCGTGGTTTTTAGCGACGCTTAAAAGCGTCGTTAAAGGCAAAAAAAAGCGTCGCTAATGACCCTTGTAGTGTCTTCCACCATTATTTGGAATAAAGAAATCAAGACAGCCTTGCATAAGGACTATTTAATTCTTATACAAAGTGATTGGCCGTACTCACCTGCACCATATGTAACCTGGTTTCTGCACGGGTTCCAAGAAGGGGTAGTGTGTCTAACTCGTGACAATATTCCACCTGTATTCTATGAATTTCTCATATATATTTAATAAGAAGACAAAATCTTGAGTGGTAGAGCTGAGCTACTGGCAGTTGAATTTGGTGCAAAGCATCTGATTATGGATTCTCCACCAATACGAGACAACACGCAGTGGGGGGCATATATATCCTCATTAAATGATGGGTTAATGGAAAATTTCATCCAGATTAGGAGCCTATGTGGAGGGTTGGTTGTGGCTATACTAGGTGATGTAAACGAGCATTATTGCCGGAAATCCAACCTTCTCTAGTTTGCAACTAATCCTTTATTACGAGTATGTCTTAAATTTTAAGTACATATATCTTGAATTTTTAGTAATGTTATACCATGATTTCAGAAATAAAACTGAACATACTAATTAAGTAAACTAACTTAAAGTCTTTTGATTTGACGGGAGAGAACAAATACGCTATGGGAATTGTATCACGACCCAAAGCCTTACCTAAAAAAGTTAGCCAGAAGATATTATTCGTCCGTGGCCCTATATAAGTATTTAATATCTATCCAATGCATAATCAATGTAAGACTATATAGACGTACATGTCCTCACAAATTGATACAAAGCATTTTACTTCAATAGCCAGTTGCTTACAAGGCTAATGAAATAAGTGACAATACTGCTCATGTTTGGTCTAAGATATCCTTCACACGTTTTGATGCACTAGCTTATAACTTTTGGTGATGCAAATTAATATGAGGGATTTCCCATGTGAGTAAAAGGTAAGTTTTCAAAAGAATGATGAAGCTACCATTTTAGATGTATATCTTGAGGCACATATTCTAGCCAAGTCTTGCAAATACTAATTACAGTGGCATCGTGCCTTATGTATTTCATCTTATCAGTTTTAGTGATTTGATTAATAACACAAGGAAAGACCACCAGCCAGTATCATGCTTGGGCTCACTTAGAACATTTGAGAAAGAACACTAAATAAATGGATGGGATATCAAATCAACAGATCTACTTTGTGCAGCAAGGGCATGCAGAATACCGAATTGATTATCCCCGAAATCACTTTTCTTGTGCATGACAAAATAAAAATTAAGCAAACGATTCAAAAAAATGTTCAAATTCTAGACCTACCTGAATAGTTATTAGAAGATCTATACGGAGGAATCGTGCATGTTTCACCCAGTTGAACAAGTTTTTGTTTTCATTAAACGTGGAGTCAGATATGTTTTTTTAACAACTTCAGCAAGGCATTGGGAGCAGATTAAAATGTAGAACACGAAAATTACCTTAAGAATAGAAAAAAAAAACTAGACATCCCACATAGTGAACCCATGGAATGGAGATATTTTCTTCCATAATCCTTGGATTCTACTTAAATAGAAATGACATTTTAAATTTGAAAAGAATCATGTGAGACATAAAATTTTAATCATATTTAACCTAACATGGTTATTGTACCACTATATCAAAAGCAACTATTTAAATGTTACTATTGTATGAAATAACAGGCTATTGCATTATCAAAAAAACTTTAAAATATCTTTTTTGACTAAATTGCCTATTTTCTCCCTTTTTAATGCTATAGTACACATTCTTTGTGATAGAGCTTATTATTCTTCCATTCATCATGTCATGTTAGCTAGTGTTAACCTAGTAATAGCATAGCTAATGTAAGCCTCATGTCAATAAGCATAATCTTGAATCAAGAAATTACTGCGAGAAGCACAATCTCTTATGCTCTTGGTAAGGAGTAAAATATATCTTAACATGATAATACAATGTAGAACACGAAAATTACCTTAAGATTAGAACAAAAATTAGACATCCCACGTAGTGAACACTTGGAATGGAGATAATTTCTTCCATAATCCTTGGATTCTACTTAAATAGAAATAAAATTTTAAATTTGAAAAGAATCATGCGAGACAATAAATTTTAATCATATTTGACCTAACGTGGTTATTGTACTACTATATCAAAAGCAACTATTATATGTTACTATTGTATGAAACAACATGCTATTGCATTATCAAAAAAACTTTAAAATATCTTTTCTGACTAAATTGCCTCTTTTCTCCATTTTTAATGCTATAGTACACATTCTTAGTGGTAGAGCCTATTATTCTTCCATCCATCATGTCATGTTAGCTAATGTTAACCTAGTAATAGCATAGCTAATGTAGGCCTCATGTCAATAAGCATAATCTTGAATTGAAAAATTACCGTTATGCAAGAAGCCCAATCTCTTATACTCTTGGTAAAGAGTAAAATATATCTTATCATGATAATAAAATGTAGAATACAAAAATTACCTTATGAATAGAAAAAAAAAACTAGACATCCCACATAGTGAACACTTTGAATGGAGATAATTTCTTCCATAATTCTTGGATTCTACTTAAACAGAAATAAAATTTTAAGTTTGAAAATAATCATGTGAGACATTAAATTTTAATATACCAAGTAAAAAAATATCCTAGAATATAATTTAATAAAATGATGCATTAAATTATGATTAGTTATCTTTTGTAATTATTAATATGATATATATAAATTTTATCAATTGCATGATTAATTGGTTAAGTATAAAGTTATCTAGACTTTTTTATTGGTCTTCAACATACTCAATTGTTGCCATAATGATCATCCACTTAGACCACCATAATACACATGATGAAAAAGTATACAGGGAACTAGTGTAGAAAAATTTGTCTATAAATCAGTTTTTCGAAACGTAAAATCTGTACATCCAACTCGTCCTCCAAAATCATTGAGTACTTTCTCAAACTCCTTCACCAACCTATATTTATTAAATATATTTTAGATCTCTTGTTGTTACTAATTTTTTTTTGATGAAACTGCAGGTAAACCATGAAGATCTTACTCTTACTTTACATGAGTTTTATTATGAGTATGGTTGTTTTAGAAATATATGCAAGGGATGCAAATTATAGGGAGAATAGCTCAAAGCGTGCTCCATATGAAAGAATGGAAAAAAAAGTGCATCAACTTTCAAGAGATTCAAATCTTGATTTGCAGACAAGTGGAAGAATTGGTTACAAAAACAAGGTTTATATACATCAAAAGGCTCGTCAAAAAAAAGCTGGCGCCAAATTGCCTAATCATCAACATATACTGGAAGATGGAAGCAAGACGAACTACAAGATGAATGATAAGATCATCAACATAGATAGAAAAGATAACCATGGTCCTCTTTCAAACTCCTTAAAAACTACCTCTATCGGTTCTCACTGTACTCAATGTGAAATGTATCCTTGTCCAAAAAAGCTTTGTTGTTGTCCTCTTCATCTAGTTGATCAAAATATTCCATAGTCTGCTTTTACAACTACAAAATAATATCAAACCTAAAGTCCCTACTTGTTAAGTGGAAATAATATTCCAACTAGACATGTAGAAATCAGTTTTCACTAATTGTATCTACTAAGCTATGTTATGGTATGGACTTTGTATTATGTATTAGAAGATATGATGAAATAAATTTCATAGCTTACTATGTTTGTGTATGTTCTATAATAAAATTACTTATTGTGTTCAATTTATATTACTATTTAATTTATTATACTTATAAGATTGAAGAAATTTCATAGTTGTGTGGGAAACAAATCCATGAGAATATGATCATATGCATATTTTGGTTGATCTATAACCAATACTTTAATTTATCTTTTTGCCTCCATTTTTGCTCAATGATATTATTTTATGACCATATAATAAAAATGAGTTTTGCCTTCCTTAAAATAGCTATCTCTCTAATAAAATATCTCTTCTATATCTTTTTTTCCCTTGAGAATATCTTTAATAAAGGTTCAAAAACTAAATGATACATGTTTTAAGAATATATATTGTCATATGATAGATTATAGTCAAAAGACAAATGATATTTATCTAAGTTTAGAAAAAACTAATTTTACTGAAAACAAGTTTTTTTTTAAAAAAAATTGTTTAAAATCATTATTGTTCATAAAATAACCTAATATATGGGGATGCTATAATCATATTTATATTTTATTATATTTTAATGATCTAGAATATTTTTAGATATTTTAACACATATAGGATATAAAATGAGAATACGAAATTATTATTTATATTTTTTACAACTGCTAAAAATAAATTAGTAAAAATTATCATTAAATTCAAATATCTATTTTTTTGCTAATTATCAAACGTATGCATTAATTTCTTAGGAGCTATTTTTTGCATCTAGTAGTTTATTCAAAATACTGAGAATTTTATAATTGATCTTAAAAGTAGTGAAGCACCTGTGTCATCAATGTTATTTAGCAATGTGCATGGACATATCGTTACACGATAAGTCGATATTATCAATAAAAGTGGATTCTTATAATGATATATCGAATTCATTTATTATATGATATATAATGAAATAGTTAAGAGTGAATTATTTTATTGTACTTTTGTACCAGTGGAAAAGTTAAACTTTTCATTTTATCTTTCTCTTCTCTTTTACTTTCTATTCTATACGTCTTTTTTGATATAAACTTCTCTTTCATCCATTTTTATGTTTTTAAATAAGTAAATTAGACTTTGCTAGATGTTTACTAAAAAGAATGCAAATTTTATTCTTACTCCCAATATTAGAAACTTGGGATATGCTTTTGTGTCCTTTCTTTATTTTTAGCTACTACTTGTCAATAAATTCAATTTCCACCATTCAACTAAGGTAGGGTAATGAACAATATTTAGATAGTAACTTAGTTTAGCAGGTTATCAATTTTCGGTTTTCTTTATTCCCATAGAGGCAAAGCCGTAAAAGTCTTTCATCCTCACTTTTAAGTTCTCATATTAGATATGTACTAGAGATTGTAAAATCAAAAAATTTAATTAACGATAATATTGATCTAATATTTATAATGACTAAGAAAAAAATAAAACAAAATATGATGGCATCATGAGGGTTGCAGTATAAATGAGATGGCTATAGGGATGGATTTAAAATACAAACTCAAGTCTATTCTAAAGAAATGATATCAAGGTCCTCATCCATTTCTTTTGTTGTCAAAAAAGTAAGAATGATATGTAGCTTACATGCTAATCACCCGACCATCTTTTCATTGTTTCTCTATCATAAATTTAAAAAAAAAAATGTGACTACATTCTAAATTGCATCTTAGGAAGAAAATTTTTTTATGAAACTTTAAGCGACAACAATAATAAATTTTTTCCCTTTCTAAGTCATTGCGACTACAACCACAAACAATCGTCCCATAGCCTCTAAATACTAGAGGTATACCATCAATCCACATGTGCAATAAGGAAACTATTTTTGTTGTAACTATTTTTTGTTATCCTCAACTAGGGCCCGCGCATAGCTAAAAGAACTGTCAACCGTCTGGAATAACAAACCAACCCTCCAAAGCACTCTTTGTGCTCTTGAGGGGGTCTTTTATCAGCTGACAGGGAAACGAAAAATACCAAAGATCTTAAGACCTTGATAGCAACTTTCCTGCTGCTCCCTTTGGCACTTTGTAAGGTGTGAAATCGAACATGGAACATCTAATTCAATGGTTGTTGTATTTGACTTTCGAGTGGCATGGACCATTCGTTCATGTGATCACATGTACGCATTATGATATGACACCCGATCTGCCTAGGGTAGGTCATTGCAAATTCCAACCACGCGATGAATCCGTAAGTATTGGGGCCAAAGATTTTAGATGCAAACTCCATCCATCCGTGGAACATGCTGGATCTAAATCTAGTATTTAAAATGTTTTAATACTAATTAATTTGTTTAATCAATAAATCAATTTCAAAGGTAAGCCATCGTACGTTCATTTAAATAATGAAGATCTAATTCTAAATTATATTTTAGAAAAAAAATATCTATATCGTATATGGGTAAATTCATAAGCCTGTAGGTCAAGCTAGGACTAGATTGTGTATGAAGTATGTATCATTTATGTTGTATATGAGTATGAGTATGGAATACGCACTATATGGGATAAATTTGTGAGACTAAATGTAGAAATCATTATTAGTATAAAATGTATATCATATGTAGGATAAATTAGCGAGTCTATAGGTCAAGCAAAATTAGGTTTGGTCAAGTTCATAAATGTAATTCCCATAATACATAACTCGACCTAAATCAAGATCCAGAACTGGACTCAAAAATTTTGATATGCTTAGTTTTGGACCTAGAACTGACAACAAGCTTTCCAGTTTAGATTGTATTCAGGTAGGGTCAGGGTGAGTCCATGCCTACAGGTCTTAATAAGTGCTTGATTACAGGTTGCAAGCAGAATTGTTGTCAGCGGAGAAGATATCCGCAAAATGTTGGCGACCATTGCCCAAGTGAGAATACTCTGATTTCAGACATAGTCTGCGATGTCTGGTGAGCTACATACAAGTCTGAGATCACCCGAAGCATGCGAAATGGGTAAAAAAGTATTTGGCCAAGGTCATGTCATACGTCAAAAAGAAATAGTTTGCAGATCATTAATTTTATTATTATTATTATCATTTTTGGCACGTGCGTTGGTTCTTGAATGATTCTTGAAGCTTTTGGCAGCATGTGGAAGCTAGACTTTTCTAGTTAGATCGGATGAACAAGAAAGAACATAGAATACCCTTTGTGTGCGTATCATGGTAGCGGTGCATCCCTTCTGTCATGTTCTCGTGGCGTATTAGAAGGGCCATTCGGAGACTTGATTCTGAAGAGGTGAGTTTTATGAAGTGGTTGACCTTCTTTTAATTTAGTTTCGGTGCTCCCTTCTTTATTATTTTCGTTTTTGCTGAAGCAAAATTGTAGGAATGCCATATCAAGTTCCAATTTTTAAACTTTGGATCTCTTATAAAGTGGAAAAGAATGCCAATTAGCAAACGGTGGTCGGCAAAATGAGAAATATTGAAAAGAAAATTTACACACATATGTATGTATGTATGTATGTGTGTATGTATGTATATGTATATACAGTATATATAACTAACTTGAGGATATTGTTAGCCAAAAGCTAATCATTAAAATTGTCGGCCAAGAAAACTAACTTGAGGGTATTGTGGCAAAAGCAACAGATGCAAAATAATGATTTTTGAAGAAAAATATGCAATAGAAAAAACATAATAATAGGCTACACTAGCCCAGTAAGCAACATAATATCCCAAAGTAGGGTCAAAGCATGTCAAATAATTTAGTTAAAAGCATAAAATATTGACTCAAAAATAAATTATTTCTCGAATAATGCATATTTAAATTTATTTAACTCGTTTAACCTATTTAATAAATAGATTATATGGGTCGGGTCAGATTATCTGTTTAATAAGCAAGTCCGATTCATATTTGAAATTTTGACCTATTTAATAAATAAGTCGAGTTTGGATTGATAAATTTTTGACCCGACCTGCATCCAATCCAATCCGTATCTAATCCCATCCAACCCAATTGCCACCTCTAGTTTCAACCCATTCAAGTGACAGCCTATGACCAGGTCGGTGAACAGCCTGATTTGCCTCCAAGAGTTTGCGAAAAAATAGTAGCAATTTTTTGAATTAATTTTTGATGGAGGGGCACGTCATACTACACCTCCTAAACATCCCAAACATCATACTCGATACCATCTTAGGGTTCTTTCACCTCCACGGCAACATTTCGAGCCCAGCTCCATTCTTCGTCTATTATCACCTCCAGTTTGATCCGACTAATTCTTATTACCGAATCCCATCCCGGATGTGCACTTCTTTCTGATCTGCTTCGGGAAACTTTTATAGCCACCAAGATATCTAGGTAAGTTGTCAAGGAATGCCGGCCTAAAGTTCGAGCATTTTAACCTTTTTTTTTTCTTCTATTAATTGAAGAGAGGCCCAAAACCAGATGAAAAAAACCCCCGAAGAAACTTTGTGGGCGAACTAGGGAATAAAATATAAGCTACCAGCTTAGCAAATACCTACACATCTCCAGTTGGATCAAGCATATATACAACTAAATGAAATAATAGTTATAAATACCAAATATCACAATAAATTGCAATGAGAATAATCTAGTAAATACATCGGAAGTGAAATTCGCAACTGGCCAATAGATCTTTAATCAGTTTAGTAATTGTTTTTAGATTAAAACTAGTTTTAAATTGCATCTTAGGAAGAAAAATTTTTTATGAAACTTTAAGCGACAACAATAATAAATTTTTGGCCTTTCTAGGTCATTGTGACTACAACCACAAACAATCGTCTCATAGCCTCTCAATACTAGAGGTATCCCATCAATCCACATGTGCTTTTGTCAGGTCTAATTCAATGGTTGTTGTATATGACTTTCGAGTGACAATAGACCATTCGTTAACCGTAAATTGAGACCATATGTACGGATTATGATATGACACCCCAACAGCCTAGGGTAGATCATTGCAAATTCCACCCAAGCGATGGATCCGTTGGTATTGGAGCCAAAGATTTTAGATGCAGACTCCATCCATCCGTGGAACATGCTGAATTTGGATCCAGTATTTAAATTTTTTTAATACTAATTCATTTTTTTAATTAACAAATTAATTTCAAAGGTAAGCTTCTATTTATTTAGATAGTGAAAATATAATTTGCCACCAAGATGGTAGCCTGATGGTAAGGAGGCAATAATTTCACCCAAGTTATCCAGGTGTTTGCACTAGGAGCTGGAAATTAAAATATCAGATGGAGGAGGTTTCGTGTTCAATCCCTGAAAAGTGCTTCACAAGTGCTCGGCATGGATAATTTTTGCCTCATTTGATTAGATCACAAGCTTCGAAGAAAATTGAGTTTTTATGCAGCCAATGACATGGCGAGCATAAGGGTTCAGTCGCAGTGTGGCACAGAACGGATTAGACGTAGTTTAGCAGCAACCAAAGCAAGGAGGTTGATGGGAATTATTCAAAGGGTGACATGCTCTAAGTGATTGCCTTTAAGCATGCATTGTAAACTTGACGGTGCCGACTAGTTTAGTTGGTGAAGCCGTTGACCAATGCATTTGCATAATTTTATTCGAATAGGTATTCAACTCTCATTAATCAACCAAAACTATAGTCATCCCTTCCTCATTGAATAGTTTTAATTAAATAAAAACTGAATAAATACCAAATATTTTTAAATTTCTCTAAAATTTTAAAAGTATCTCTAGGTTTTATTTTAAGAGCCAAAAAAGTTGTTGGGCTATATAATCCTAAATAAGCTAAAAACTATATTTTTAAAAAACAATTATTTACGATTATATGGGAATCAAAATATAGTTTAGCTGATAAAGTTATTGAATGCTGACTAGTCATATAGGTAAGAATTAGGGGTGCCAATGAGCTAAGCAGCTCCCAAGCTACTTGGGATTAAATTGGGCCTAAGCTCGATTAGAGTTCGACCATTATCGAACTCAAATAGCTTGAATAGTTTTTCGTGTCAATTGCTCCAGTAGCAAAATATTTGGCTTGAAGGCTTGAAAGCCTAATCAAATATATATATTTTTAATAATATAAATACTATAGATTATTAATTTGATATTTTAAAATATAATATTATTTTATATTTTATTTTAATTATGTTTTTTAATTATGGCTCGGTTGATTTTCAAAATTGAATTAAGTCAATCTCGAATATTCTTTTTTTTTTTTAACTGAGTCGAGTTCGGATTTGGATATTAAAATTTGATCGATTTTGAATTAAATTTTGAGTTTCAATATTTTAAATTAAGTTGAACTCGGGTTTTTGGCTATTGGGCTAAGTTCAGCCTGATTGCACCTCCGAATCAGACTTTTAACCGAGAATGTGATTCATTACTTGTCAAGTATACCGGTACTTTTTTTCAAAATGTTGATCGAAAGATTTTTTAATTCAGATGGGAAACTGCATCCGGGCACCTACCACTGTCCTTGAGATCAGCCTCTGCCTACCCATACATCATCGGTTAGAAGAAAACTCTGCTCCCAATCTGTCATTTTGAAATATTACCAAAGAAGATGAGGGCGATCTTTGAATAATGGAAACCAGCTTCCGTCACTAGTTTGAAACGGCTCCCACGTTCCCATTCAATGTATTCCTTGCTCTCTTTTTTTTTTGCTACAAATTCCTTGCTTTTTTGACTAGTCCTACTGCATGCTTATAAAATGCTCTCTTAGCTCTCTCTGTATGCCGTGTCTGGGATCCCCCACCAGAAGAAGACCAACTCTTTTGGCTCTCTTTCAAAAGGAATTCTTCTTTAAAAAATAGAAAAATACTTGCCTTTTGGCTTGTTAGAAATGAAGAAAGCTGAAGCTCTCATCTTCTTGCCTTCCATCCTCCTTGTTCTCCTTCTGTCTTGGAGTCCCGTAGTTGTATCTCAAGAAGTTGGTAACGAGAGTTGGAACCCTTATCTATGAAAATAGAGACTTATATATGGTTTTTGACAGCTTTAATCGGTTCTCTGTGGTTGGTGCAGAGGATGAGAAGGAGTTCAGCTATGAGGAAGGAAGCCCCAATGGGCCGGATCACTGGGGAGAGATACACAAGGAGTGGGCTGCGTGTAACAATGGAGACATGCAGTCGCCAATTGATCTGACCCATGAAAGGGTGAAGATTTTCCCTGGATTGGGGAGGCTCAAGAGGAGCTACAAGGCCTCAAACGCAACGCTTAAGAATCGCGGCCATGACATAATGGTACAGCCTTTTACTTGCTTGCAGGTTGCAACCATTTATATCACCATGATAAAATTTCCATTTTCATACTTTGAGCTTGTTTATTTTCTTAATATTCCAATGGAAAGGAAGTCAACAATGGAACGAGCAATAAGATGGCTCTATGATATTTCTAAAAAAAAAAAATAAAGAGCATATATGTTTGTGGCTCCTTCATAGAAATCATGAAGTTCAGCTTGTGATATTTCAGATAAAGGTTCTTTTGTACGTACCAGTTTAGTAGCTTACTAGTTTAAACTATTTTTTTTTATTTTGTGTTTTACTTTTGACAAAAATATTGTGTTGCTTGGATTTAGTTGAAATGGGCGGAAGGAGGAGGGTGGATTCGCATCAATGGAACAGAGTACCAGCTTATGCAATGCCATTGGCACTCTCCGTCGGAACACAGCATTAATGGCAAGAGGTCTCTCTCTCTCGCACTTAAACCTCATATCCAACCTCCCTGTTTTTTGGTTTGAAAAGAGATGATCGAATTGTGCGAAAGGATCGTTGTTAGAGCTTCTGCCCTGTAGTAAGAAAAAAGAAACGATTATATTTCATTACACCAAAACCGAGATGACTTCATACTATAGTTTATAGTATTTCATTTCTTTATCCATAAAAACTTCTGCTACTTTATATAAACTCAAATTTGCTGCCTTTATAATACATTATGTTGGCGTCAAGAACAAAAGCATGGAAAATTTCTTTCTTAGAAAAACTAGTATTGTATTTATTTTTGTATCTCTAATTATAACTTCTTCTTTTTCTCTTGTAGTTTCCCTTTCAACTAAACATACCTCATAACCGAAGATACCTCGTATGGCAATTCTTTTTTAAAGATTATCAGAAATCAAAACTTCAAATAAAATTATATCACGAACACATTAGAACATAACTAAATCCATGCTCTCATTTACGAAGCAATTAGCAGGGTACTTTTCTCATGCTAATTGCAAAGAGGGAATATGTGTTATCCGTTTGCAGATATGACCTTGAGATTCACATGGTTCACCAAAGCTCTGACCAAAAAAATGCTGTCGTGGGCATCATGTATAAAATTGGACGGCCAGACACATTTCTTTCAGAAGTATTCCTTCTTTTCAACTTCATCTACAGTTAGTGTGAATCCCTTCACATAAAAAAAAAAAAAGCTTACTCTCTTGCTTTTTCACAGCTAATGGAACACATTAAAGAAATTGCCGACGCCGAAGAAAAGGAGACAAACGTAGGCATGGTCGATCCAAGGCACATAAAGATAGGAAGTAGGAAGTATTATAGATACATGGGATCTCTGACAACCCCACCTTGCACTCAAGGTGTTGTATGGACTATTACTAAGAAGGTAATTAATCTGCTTAAATCTGTTAACATACAAATTCTTGATATTCCACTTCTCATGAAATATAATTGTAGTTCTGAACAATTTATTGTGAGTTATAGGTCAGAACTGTTTCAAGAGAACAAGTGAGGTTGCTAAGGGAGGCTGTGCACGATGTAAGTTACCCTGATTCTTCATATAATAGCTATTAATGTTAATTAGCTGAAGCTTTATACAGGTTGGATTTCAGTATTTCTATCTACAACAGTTATATCTGGGATTAATTGTAACTCAAGTGAATGCGTTATGTTGCCTTTAGCTAGTTAGAGGGAGGGCAAGTAATTTTATCACTCGTTTCTGGCAACTAAACATGCTATGATGATTCCTAGATAAGGGATTACTCTCTGCCTAATCATGAATACAAATTATAATAAGTGGAAAAACATAATGAAAACCAGAACATTAATTTTGGAATGAATATCATTATAAATGGGTTATGTATAATACATAATAAGAGTGGCAGTCCTCCTCTAAAGATAATCCTTGGGGACAGGTGCCAACCAACTGAGCTAACAACTATTGGCATCTAAACCTCTTTTTATGATAAATATCAAACATTTTCAATAGTTATCTGCTATCTTTGCTTGCAATCTAGTTTACTTGTTTTGGAGATACAAGCATATGGATTTTATAATTTGAAGATCATCGTTCAAATTTGGTATTTTCTCATTATTATTTGTAACATTTGTTTTAATAGCAGACATTAGTTCTCTCTTTTTGATACACATTGAGAGGCAAAATTGGTGGGACGAGCATATGAGAAACATTGTTTTGCCTAATTTGTGATTCAAGATGGTGAGTCACATACTTCATCGAGTTTATTTTTAGAATTTTTTGCATGAATATACTCCTAAATATCGAATTTTGCATGAATACCTTTCAAAATTAATATTTGCATGAATATTCTCGTAAGATACTTGCTTTGCTATTCTATCTTTTTCTTATTCTTGCTTTTTCATACGTACCTACCCCATCTAACGCCGTTAAAAACTTAACGGTTTCAAATTAAAATGACTAAAATATCTTTAATGACTAGATGTGCAAAAGAAACATGTATAAGACGATCGCGATGGGAGACAAAAATATAATTTAAATTTTTTTATATTTAGTTAAAATAAATATGGTTTTTATTAATAGTATTAGAAGAACCGTTATATTAGAGGCATTTGTGTAAAAATAATATTTTATGAGGATATAGAAGTAAATATAAATTTTAAAAAGGTATTCACTCAAATTTAAATTTTTAGAAGGATATTCATAAAAAAAACCGTATTATCTTGTGTGTAATGTTGGTTCTTTTGTTTATTACTATTCACTTTTGTAGCCATTTGATACATATGTAGAATGACATTAGATTTGATGGATAAATAGAGCAAACAGTATTTTGAATTAGGCTGCATGATTTATTTGGAATAAAATATGTGTCATTTTTCCTTTCTTATTTTTAGACTTCTGCCCTCACATATATTTATCATTTTCTCCCATGTTCAGAATGCAGAGAACAATGCGAGGCCAATCCAACCAATCAATGAACGCGAGATCCAGTTTTATACTCCAAAGATTCATGAAGGGGATCAACGTTTTCCGCATTAATCAAATGATCTAGTGAATGCCCCATTTGTTTCTCTAATGTCTTGTATGTCTTTTAGCTAGTTGCTAATAAATAAAGTTATTCATTTTGAGAGAAGATAATATTAATTTGTTATTTACTATTTAACCTCATGGGAAGAGGTAAAGTTGTTTGAAGAAAGAATACCCTTGAAGTTCATGTGAATTATCAAATAAACAATATGATGTCTTCTATGTCATTGCAAAAATTATCCTCTAAATGTTCGTTTGTTTTGGATTATCTCAGATTACGGAGTTATCTAATGATTCCTGAGAATTATTTTTTTGAAAAAAAAATGATTGTGGAGAAAAATAAATTTTATCATATTTGATTAGTGAAAAATTATACTCAAAAATAGCATAGGAAAAATATTACTATATTTGATTAGATATTATTTTATATAAGGATATTGTTAAATTTTCAACAATACCATTAAGTAAAAAATTTAAATAATAATATTTTTTTCTTAGTCCATTTATTGGCTATGTATAGCCTACTTATATAAATACCGCCAATATTGGCTATTTTGAATATTAAAATATATCTACACAAATTAATAAATACTTTTAAATTAATATACATATACTAAAAATAAATTAATTATTAATAAACACTATATTATATTATTGATAATTAATAAATATTTTTAAATTTAGTAATAGTTTGTATTTACTAATAAACGAATTATTATTTGTAAAAATTATTAATCAATATATTAGTATGATATTAGTGAGGGCATTTCTATCAAGAAATAATATTTTTAGATTATCTCCACGTAGTAGTCCAATATGGAAAAATAAATATCACCCTACTAATAGTATTTGTTTTACCTTTTTTTTCAAAAAAATAAACACAGAATCCATTATTTATTTTACCATCTACCTTATCTATTTTTCATACCAAATATAATAATTTAATATAAAATTTATTTTTTATATTGGATTATTTTCAACGAAATGGTTCTTAGAGAGTAAAACATGACAATTAAGTGAAAAGTACCTCCTTGACCCTTTTTTTTTGTGTGTGTACGTGTCACGACCCCCGCCCCGTTCCCGGCGGGCCACCGCGACGGTCCTAAGGTGCGGGTAGGCATAAGGCCACCAGCCACCACGTAGAACCCTACTACCTATCAATCATCAATAAATTCTGAAAATTTTGGCATGATGCATGCATAAAATGATCGCCTTTCCTATGGTGACCTGTCAGGATTATCTCATTACATACAACAACGCTACCTGTCAGAGCAGCAATCACATAACCTGTCACATAACGAACCTAGACAATATATATCAATACATCATCACAGGCATATAACTCAACTGTATAAAAATCTGGTTCCCATTCCATCCATGGTCAAACCCATATCTACAACAGGATCTATGACTGTAACTATACACTATATACAATAGAAGGTTTATAATACACCAAAATGTATAAACCTTTATCTATTTTATACTATACTATGGAGCGGCACAGCTAGCAGGCAATCTCTAACCCTGCTCCTCTCTATACAATACCTGCCCTGCAATCAAAAACACCAAACTGGGGAGTGAGTATATAAATACTCAGTGAGTGGAGTAGAGAGTACTATGCACATGAGACAAGATATAATCATGGCTCGAGGTGAAATCTCAAGAGCATATGAGCAGTCGTCAAGAACAGGATGCACATAACTCAACATAAGAAATAAGGAGTAAATCATCACAATCCCAATCAACTCATCTGGAGCATATATAGAATAATCAAATAAGTATGTATGATAACATGAATATGCTCAACAGGTCATAGTACTGAATCATATAAATCAGGTGTCAATAGGCTGAATCATCAACAAGACAGCTATCGGGAGGTGGGTTTTACGCCTCAGGCAAACCAGCAACAACTCCCTACTGTCACATGCATATGCAGGATAAGACACCATACCGATAATGTAAATGCTAGACAGCTATCGGGAGGTGGATTTTATGCCCCAGGCGAACCAGCAACAACTCCCTACTGTCACATGCATATGCAGGATAAGACACCACACCGATAATGTAAATGCTAGACAGCTGTCGGGAGGTGGGTTTTACGCCCCAGGCGAACCAGCAAAAACTTCCTACTGTCACATGCATATGCAGGATAAGACACCACACTGATCATGTAAATGCTGGCCAGTATCCAGAACAGAAATCCATAGAAATATCTCACATATATATACTAAACGGCACCTCGCGGGAATTCTACATCCGCGGAAAGCCGTACTGCACCTCGCGGGGTCTTACTATGCCCGGCGGCAAGCAGAATATAAGTCGTAGGACCGGCCGATCCTACGCCTAGGGCCGTGTCCCCCCTAGGAAGGGACTGGGCTCCGTCCACCCAGAAGGCTACTATGTGCACAAAGGCCGATGTTCAACCCCATCGACTATAGGTGTCCTGTAGATACTGCTAAGCCATGCATGAATGCCATAATGCACCCTCCCAATACTCTACTAAAAAGGAGTATAATCAAGACTACCACTCACTCGATCATGACCCAATCATAAACTAACATCAGGGTTAGGAGTGAGGGTCAAGGAAGTGCAATACAACTCAATATACCACTAAAAAGGCTCTACAAATCTTTGAAATAGAGGAAATGAAATCAATTTATAAAAGAAATCATTTCACAATTCAGAATCAATTTGATTACTCATCAACCCCTCGTAATTCCTCTCAATGTTCCCTCAAATGCATGTACAGAATAATCAAGCATGGAGAATCAAGATTATAGAGGAATCTATTACAACAATTATAAGGAATGTGAATAAGGAATGTGCTCATGGTACAAAGTACAAACTTCCACTCACCTGTCAATCCGGCACGGCCCTGATACGCCTCCAAAAATCTACAGCAGACAGTGAAAAACTTCCTCCTCTTGTTCCCTAGCTTCTTGCCCAACTGTGACATGCATTTACGATACATTTAGTCTTGTATCAAGGGCTATAATCTACGTGCCAATTATAATATAGGGAACTTTAATTGATTCAACTCCCCCGTTCCCAAAATCTTTTTCTTTTTTCTCTTTTTTTTCTTTTTCTATTAATTAACTCACCATTTATGTGTATTAGGGACTCCCTTGCACGAGTACAAGATTTTCCTTAGCCTAATCTAGGCTTAATACCCTATTATGGCATGAAATTTCTTATTTTCCACCCGGATGAACAGTAACCCGGACCGACAGCGGATTATTTCATCCCGGTTTTGGTCCACTTTCTAAACTCCAAATTTTATGAAATTTATACCCAATGTTCTACACTCATAGGGGTTTCACCATCAGAGGCCGATTGACCTCCGAAATAATTCACCGAAGTTGGAACTTCGACACAGTTTTTCCGTAATGCCGGAAAAATTTGTCAAAATCCGATTCTTCCTCTTTTAACCACCTCTACAACCCTTATCTGACCCCTCTAGACTACATTCACCCTTTGTATAGCCTAATATCATCAAAAGACTAGATAGGGATGGATATTTACCTTTTTCTTTTTGGAAATCGAGGTCCTTGCGTAGAGGGAAAAGAGATCTACGTTTTTTCCTTCAGCTGGCAATGCAACCGGGTCTCCTTTTTTTTCTTTTTCTTCTTCTTCTTCCTCTTCCTTTCTTTCTTTCCTTTCCTCTCCTTCTTTTTCTTCCTCTCTGTTGCCGTCTGAGAACCCTCCCCCTCTCCTCTCTGTTTCACTCCCGTGAGCCAGCTCAAACCCATGATTTATGTCACATCAAGATACTATTCACCCTTTTTTTAATATTATTAAATTTCCATTTTGCCCCTAACACTTCAACATATCTACTGTTATGCCATTAACTTTTGATTTCTTTCCAATTTTACCCTTACCACTTCAACACATCTACAACTATGCCATTATCTTTTGATTCCTTCCAATTTTACCCCTTATATCAATTTTAAAGGACTATTCTATCCCTTTTTATAAAAAAAAAAATTTGGGGTTATTACAGTACGTGTCTCATTATGCTCGACCGTAAATATGTTCAGAGCAATCACAATACAAAACACGATCTAGTACCTGCGGCATGTGATCAGAGATCCTCCTTAAGATAGGTCTGGAGTGATGTGCTTCAAAGGCTTGGCCCCTTCCTTTAACATCCTAAAGCTAAAAGGATCACTTATACACACGAACAAGCCAGCCATCATCCATATGACATGCACGGGGTGGCAGACGGAGTCAACTGCACACACGTGCGTGTTCTATAAAAGGCTTGTGGGGCTACCGAGGGTCCGCTAGTCGGAGAAGCTACTATAATTGCATTGTGTAGTATTACTTCTAATGTGGAGCCAGCATTTTTGAAGGACATGTTGAACTATAAAAGATTTAATAGTTGAAAATTTTCAATTAAAATCAGAAAAAAAAACTTAAAATATTTTAAATTTTGAGATAAAATACTTTTAGCTCCTCTCTTTATGAATATCTATAGAAAAAAATGACTAAGAAGTTAGTTATGTAATCACAGTAATTTTATTAATTGCTCGTTCTTTTTCTCTTATCTAAACAATTTTATAGGACTCTATTTTTCCCAAAAAATTTTTATCAATTGCTATCCACGTTGCCAACCTCTTGAACTCTTTTCAAAATTGGGAGGAAAAAAAAACCATAAATAGTGCTTCTCTAATCCATGTATTTTATCTCTCTTATGCTCTAATCCTTAAAACTTTTTTTTATTAATTTTTAATTAAAAGTGCATCGCACATTTCTCGTGTCTTGCATCTTTGATCTTGGATTAAAGAGCGTACATAGATGAACAAAACTGTTTTGAAACTTTCTATCAAAACACAATAGGTTCTTGCCTTATCACTCTCAAACATATGTCTAAATTAATTAGATTTGAGGCCTATTTGGATAATCGGACATGATTGGACTGAATTTCCTATTGAACTCCTAGGTTGTGCAACCCGTTTATGTTGTCCCATATCAACCTAACACTCTCCAACATAAATTCCGTGCAGGAGCAGCTCAATGTATATGGAGCCTAAGGCGAACTCAAAGGCCCCAACATAAATGCATTTAGGGTCTCAATGCATAAATAAAGAAAAAGATAATAAATTTCTTTAGAAAAGAGATACGCCTCAACATAAATGCATTTGGAGGCCTCAATGCATTTATAGGTATAAAGATATGTAGCATTTAAGGCCCCAAATGTATTTGGAGGCCTCAATGTATTTAGACGCTCACCTTGGAACTTACTTGATGTAGCACAAGTGCCGGGGAAGAGGAGGAGGAAGAACAAGAGAGGAAGAAGGAAGAAGGAAGAAGAGGTTATAGAGACGCCAGAAGAAAAGAAGGGGAGAAGGAAGAAGAAGAAGAACACGAAAGAGGCTAGGATTTTTTCATTCAATCATCAGTTCCTCATACATGAGAGGGGTGGTCTTTATATAGACCTTACACATTGACCCAATTACATAAACCCAATTGACTAGTCTAATAATAAAACAACTGACCCAATTGACTTGACTAAAATAAAAGCAAATAATGCAATAAAAGAAAATGACTCGGACTCAAATGGACCCAATCCAGGTCAGACTCAATCCAGAGGCTCAGGATCATCTGGATGAAGGGCTCTGATGTCCCCATCAACTCCTTCCGGATGAGAAAAACTCGACCTCGTCGAGTACAGGTCTGGCCAGCTGTCGTACTGCTCCAGGAGATCGGGGTCAAGGTGTTGCAACTGTGCTCTAGAAATCCACATCACATCAGACTTTGGTCGACATTTTCACCGAACAAGATAACGTTGGTAACCACCGTTCCTGGTTGACATAACCTGCTCATCCAATATATGTTCTATTTGTTCTCTGCATGCATGAAATTTGGAAGGTGGTAGCTCAACAGCAGGTAATAGGTCAGGGTGTTCAACATGGGTAGGTATAACAATAAAAGGGTCAGAAGGCATGAATGTTGTCCTTTTGTATGGGACTAAATCTTCAATATTAAATATCGCATTAATCCCATAGTCATCAGGAAGATCCATAACATTTGCATTCGATCTGAGTTTCTTTAAGACTTTGAACGGTTCCGCACTACAAGTTTGCAATTTCTTAAATATTTCCGAAGAAAATAGTTCAAGTCTAATTCTTATCATGACGTAATCTCTATCACTTAACTCTTTATAACGTCTGTATAAATCAGCAAGGAATTTATATTTTAAGTTATTAAAGTGAATACAATTGCTGATTTCTTGATGCAATGAATGTGGATGTGATGCAAATAATGGTGCAGACTCAAAGACTATATACTGATGAGATATAAAAAATAAGTCTATGGGCTGCCTAGGTTTGTAATCATACACCACTTCGATTGAATTCATGCCTATGGACTTATTAATCGAACTATTATATACAAACTCAACTGTCGGTAACATTAAATTTCAGGTCCTAGCATATGCATTCGGGTTGAGCCTATGTTGTGGAAGATTGGACAGAGATGCTCCGAAAACTAGATCAAGTACATCACGCATCGAAGGAAGTACATCCGGAAGATCATCAGGGACTATAGAATGAAACTCCTCTAAAAGGGGAACTGCTATAGAGGAATATTTAACGTTGGACTCCGCATTGGTATCTTTAGTCACAAGTGCCAACTCAGGTGACTGGCTCTCAATATCTTTCACTACCTCTTCTATAGTAGTGATGTGAAGTGACTTGGTTGTACTTAGGTCAATAGTCTCCTTATGGAAATCATTTTGGACAAAGTCTAATTTTGTGGGTTTGTCCTCAAAGTCTTCCACATAGTCTTCTATATTTGGTCCATAGACTTCTTCGACATATTCGACTTCTTGGTTCCTAACTTCTGGCTCAGTAATCGGGTAGGTCTTAGTGGAACATTGGGGTGCTATGTGGCCGAATTGTTGACACCTAGAGTATTGAGTTTGGTGCCTAGGAGAGTGGGGAAGGACTACAGGTGGTGCAACCAAATTGATTTTAGGTTGGGCTGTAACAGGGGTTGGCGGTTTAGGGATCCTAGAATTTTGCATGAGCTCATGGATCTCTTGTTTGAATTTCTTGTATCCAGCCCGCATGGCGTCGATCTGTTCTATGAGAGACCTCAAAATATCGGAATTCATGGTAGCTACAGGGGTTTTAGGTTGATTGAAATAGTACTCCCTATCACTACAGGTTGGCATGCAATGATGATACTATGTGATGATGTGAAATGCAATATCACTAATGAAACCCTAATAAATATGATGTAAGACCAAATTTGATGCAGGACAACCTACTAATGCAATCTATTATGATTTCAGAGATCAGCAAGTTTTCACAAGAATAACTTAAAGTTTAAATGTTGCTGATTTTTACTTCGGTTATTCAGAATTAAGGATTAAGATTATTCAATTTAAGAAATTAGATTGCAATCAAGTAGTACAGTTGTTCTGATCCTAAAGTAATCTGATCGGAGAATGTTAAGAAACGTCCAGTTGCTAAGGTGTGCTAATTTAATATCTAGATTTTAAAAGGTGAATAAGATGGGTTTGAAAGTAGGGGTTCTATGTTCTGAATTTTGACAACAAAAGTAAGTTTCAAGAATATGGTTATCATGCAAACTAGAACATAATTAGATAAGTAGGTCCAAGAAAAGTGGAAACCTTATTACCTGTCGTGAAGTAGATGACCAGAATGTGTGCTCATGGGCTGGGGCGACGATCGGTGCGCGGTTGCAGCTTATGGACACTTTTAATTGGCTTCAACTTGGATCTGATCACAGCAACTTGGCGGGGAGACAATCAGCCGCACGGGACCTGACTGGCCTATGGGCCTGCGGCTATGGGCCTGTAAACAATGGACTGATGGACCTTTAGAGAAGGGCTGGGGGAATTGGGCCCGAAGGCTTTGGTGGACTGCGGCTCACAGGGGGTTGATAGGACTCGGGTGAGGCCCTGCTGGCCCGATAGTTAGAGGGGAGGTGGGAAAAGGGTGGCTCGGTTTGGGGGTGTTGACCGATGCCAGTTGTTGTGGGGAGGGAGGGGGGGAAGCTCGGGCGGCGGGAGGCGCGAGCGGTGGTAAGAGGCGGTGCGGTGCGGTGGCGGCGTGGTGCGGTGCGGCGGCGGCGTGGTGCGGCGGCGGTGCGGCGCAAAGGCGGTGGAGCGGCGCTGCGGTCGGCCGCGGAGAAGGAGGCGCACGGGATTCGGCAATGGTGGGGAAGGCTGGCCGGCGCGGCGATGCTGCTCGTCGGGGAGGACGACGACGGTTCGGTCACCGGAGGTCGAGCGGTGACGGCTCGAGGTGCTCGGAAGAGGCGGCGAGCCGGAGGGGGCGCTCGGCGACGGGGCGGCGACGGTTGGACTCAAGCGGCAGGGAAGCACCATGGACGAAACGGCGGCACTTCGGCTGCTCGGTGAAGACAGCATCGGCGGGCAGACGATCGGGGAAGAAGAACAAGTAAGGGTTTTTTTTTTTAACACGTGGGGTCACGTGCGTTTTTTTTTAAAACCTTGGATCCAGTCGAATTCGGGTTGTCGGGCGTGACCCGCTCCGATAACCCGTTAGTTCCTCACGTGCAAGGCACATGCTTTTCTTTTCTTTTTTTTTTTTTGGACCCAGGTTACTGGTTTTTGGGTTAATGGGTGTGACGCTTACCCGTTAAGGTTGGCTGGCTTCAACCTCTCGATGGACGAGGTAGGCCGAGCCAGTTCTTGCAGCGATGGTTGCGGCGGCGGCGGCGGAGCTTGCGGCGGCGGCGGCGGAGCTTGCGGCGGCAGCGGCACAGGAGGCGGCTGACCACAGTAGCCACGTGCGACGTCGATAGGCACGGGAACCCGGGCGGCGACGTTTCCGTGGGGATATGGCTCCTCCGACGGCGGGCTCGGGCCTTCACTGGGCAGAGGCGGCAGCCAGGACGTCCGATGGTGGCTCGGCGCTGCTGGCGGCGACTGGTGGCGGTGGTGGGCGCGGGTGTGACGACAGGTGGGGTGGACCTGGCGAAGGGATTTTCCCCAGTTCCTTGTGTGAGAACCGAGAGAAGGAAGAAAGGATTTCTTCTTCTTTTTTTTTTCTGGAAGGCATGCTAGAGGAGGTGTGTGGGGTAGGCCGGATGAGGGAAGAAGAGATCAGAAGAGACTTTGTTTGGAAACTTCGGCATGGACGAAGAAGCAAGGAAAGGCAGAGTCCGATAGTGGTGGCGGGAGGAAGACAGCAAAGAAGAAAGACGTTGTTTAAGGACCTGGGGCTTTGGCACAGAGGCAAAGCCGAGGCTCTGATACCAAGTTGATGTAGCACAAGTGCCGGAAAAGAGGAGGAGGAAGAACAAGGGAGGGAGAAGGAAGAAGAGGTTATAGAGACGTAGGAAGAAAAGAAGGGGAGGAGGAAGAAGAACAAGAACAAGAAAGAGGTTAGGATTTTTTCATTCAATCATCAGTTCCTCATACATGAGAGGGGTGGTCTTTACATAGACCTTACACATTGACCCAATTACATAAACCCAATTGACTAGTCTAATAACAAAACAACTGACCAATTGACTTGACTAAAACAAAAGCAAATAATACAATAAAAGAAAATAACTCGAACTTAAATAGACCCAATCCAGGTCAGACTCAATCCGGAGGCTCAGGATCATCTGGATGAAGGGCTCTGATATCCCCATCATTACTATAATAAATGCATTTGGGGGTCGAGGCCTAACGTGACTGACCGCATAAGTCGCCTAAAAGTTGAGCCGGCCCTAATCCCGTACAAGAGGAAAAAAAAATTTCTATAGGCATTTTTTTTTTCTTCCAACAATTTTAATATCCTTTTTCCTCTTTAGTCCTCTATCCTCTCCTTCTCCTCCCTTCTTCCCTCACCAGAATATGCCCTTAAGTTTATTCTTTTACTATTTAGTCAGCAAAAAGTTTGAGTCCTCCCAATCTTCCAGTAGAGTAACCGTCCTATCATAGATTCATCATAGCTCCTAGGTTTACTATGTTTAATCATTATAGTGGATGTAATGGCATTTGTCAAGTTCCAGCCTTCAGGTAGATATTTTTGCAGAAACATCAGAGAACAATAACAAACATGATGGCTTCATTCAATTAAATCTCTTGTCACATATTATAATACCGCCTATCATTGTCATCGTGGACATCGTCATCATCATTATTTCTGTAAGGACCTGTGCGGATGTATGTTTAGTCCCACATTAGTTATTCGTTGGGTAGATCTTGGGTACTTATACAGGATCAAGGAACCCAAATAATACCTTCCGGCTAGCCATTTTGGGTGAGATCTTGGGTTGTTACAAATGGTATCAGAGCGGACCCGGCCCATAACTTATGTAGACTAGGGGACACTGCAGCACGGATCCATTGGGGTTGACCACGGACCGATCGTGGTGTTTGTGATTAGATTTGAATAGATTTGAACCCTTAGCCTGACGAGGACGTCAGGGCTTGAACAGTGGGAGTATGTGAGAACCCGTGCGGGCGTGTGTTTGTCCCACATCGGTTATTCGTTTGGTAGATCTTGGGTACTTAAACAGAATCAAGGAACCCAAACAATACCTTCCAGCGAGCCATTTTGGGTGAGGTCCTGGGTTGTTACAATTTCAAAATGGAACGATGAGGAACTCAATTATTTCCCAAGGAGTGGTAGGGTTCTACAGATTCTTTCAACAAGATCGATGTTTAATCTCTTCAATGTGCCGTACCTATGAATGAGAAAGTTTGTAAGGTTTACCTATCAATAAATATCTGTTATTAGGCATTTATAGCCATTAGATTTAGTTGGTATGAACTTTGGGCATTCAAACCCAAAGCCTTCTAAGCTAACAGCTCTTTTTAAAGAGGTTAAAAGTTTATAAACTTGTTTGATGCAACTGATCTAGTCTAATCTTTGATATATAAGAAGCCATATATTGCTTTACACTAACTTAAATTGTCCACCAACAAGCTCCAACAGGCAACGGCGTCCGCAATATCCCAACCCTTCCTAATTCTTCTAGAAATTAAATAGAAGTCCTCCAAAAGCTCCAAATTATGATCAAAGAGAGAATCTGCGAGAGGACAAAGTTTCAAAGCCTCTGAAAATGGTGGCCAATTTTCTTAATAAAAAAGTGAGACATAAAATGGTGGTCAGCAGTCTCCATTTGCTTATTGTACAGAGGTCAAGTAGTCTCCTTTTTTAATATCCTTTCACTCTCTCAATAATGAACCTTGATGGGCTTTGGTCTTTTTTTTTTTTTTTTTTTTTGAGGAGAGCGGCGCCCACGGTCGCCACCATATCTATGGAGAAAATGAAATAACCAATACAAGTTTTATTAAAAAAATAGACCAGAATGACAGTTTTGGCGCACCTTCTTTTTTATTTTGAGGTAAATTTGACACGCCATCTTGCACCCACCATATCTCGACAACCAACAATGTCGAGAAAAAGAAGATGACATAAAAGAAGCAGCTATAACACGTCCAAAAACTATCCATCCTAGTCTTAGTCAAAGCCTTTTGTGTTAATATAAGAATAGTAATATGTTATGTTAAGAGTGAAAAAGATGCATCTATTTTTCAAAAAAAAAGAAGAGACAATGACATCAATATTCTCTTTATATGATTATTTTTCTAACAGAGTAATGCCTAAACAATTGATCGATCCCTCTCTTCCCTTCCTTAGGGGGCCATGTGGTTCATGATAATTGTAGGTTCGTACCAAGTGTCCCCTTAGAAAGGAAAGAGGGATCGATTCAGTGTCTAGGCAATATTGTCCCGTTAGAATAAAATAGAATAAAGCCTTTAAGCGTCAGCTTCCATCCTTGTAAGACTGTTCGAGAATAGTTTACGTGGTGCATTAGTATGAAGATTGCGTGGTGTATTAGATGCAGCTTCCTTCGTATTATTAGAACAATAAGACAGCAGGCGTGGTATGCGTGGCATTCATGCGGGCCGTTTGGACTAGCTTTCTGCCTACTTTTGTCCGTCTTTTCCACATGCAGATCATATACTTCCATTTCTCTCTCTCTCTCTATAAGAACGGAGCAGCCCATGCAGTGGCCTTCCATGGAACCAAGGGCATCCGAGACGCTTGGGGTTTCCAGGTTTCCATCCACTCGACCATCCAAAACATGAGGAAGCCAGGACCACCTTTCTTCTTATTCTTGTGTGCTTGCCTTGCCCTCTTCATCTCTCAAACAAGTCCCTCCGCATCTGAAGCAATTCATGGTAAGTCTTCTCTTGAGACTAGCTATGCAAGTATGTTCAAATATCTCACTATCTGCACATAATTTTAGGCTTAAAAAAGTTCAGATGAAATATGCATGACTTCATGAATCCTAGTGCTTGGTTTCTCCAGAAAAAAAAGGGGGAAAAAGATATGTGCTTTCCCTCTCCACTGGGCGGAGGTTGGGTGTCTGTACTATCAACCATGGAAAGTATGACCTCTAGCCTTTGGCACAAGCGAATGGCGCTTCCACCATTATTTGGAATAAAGAAATCCATACAACCTTGCATAAGGACTATTTAATTCTTATACAAAGTGATTGGCCGCACTCACCTGCACCATATGTACGTAACCTGGTTTCCGCACGGGTTCCAAGAAGGGGTATCCGGCTCGTGACAATATTCCACCTGTATTCTATGAATTTCTCATATATATTTAATAAGAAGACAATATCTAATATAAAAAACACATTCTTGGAAAAATAAAAAATTTTAGACTCATTGTTTAATGGAAAATTTGATTGGACATCTCACACGCCATCAATTTGTGGCAGATTGCGTTGCCATCACATGATTTTCTCAGGCTAGTGTTGTATTTACCTTAGCTAGTTTGCATCACTCACCTTGATGACGAGGAGGAGGTCTTAGGTCTATTTCAGGACGGTGGGATTCGCAGTGTTATTTTCTTAAAATATTTGATTACATATATTCTCAGCTAATGATGCATAGGGCATGCTGCCGCAAATTACTGGACTATCTAATGATCATCAGATCCATTATGTTCGCGACATATATATATGATGTGAGGCATTAAAATGGAAAATTAAAAAGTAAAAAAAGTAAAGAAAGCTTTTATTGCAAAATTTTCATGCATCATGTACTTGGAAGGAGATCTCTAATAGTTATATTGATGAACCTATCAGCCCATTTATTCCTACTAGCATATTCCTTTAATAGCAAAATAGATAAAATAATAAAAATCATAATTTCAAATAAGGAATATAATATTAAATAAAATAACAAATGATGTTAAATAAATTGAAAATAAAATTAAAAATGGGAATAGACGTTGGAGGCGAATAAAATTATTGAGATAGAGATAGAGGAAAATTAACTTTGCTAGATAAAAAGACAAGTTAGTTAGCATAGAGAATAGAAAGGAAAAAAAAATGAGTTGCTCAAAAGATTCTATCTTCACGTGGAATTTAAAATCTTGATAAAGAATTGATATAAATTATTTGCTTGTCTTCCTTTCCAAAACAAATGATTATATTATACATTATAATATTGATAATTATATTATATTTTTTAAAAAAAAGATAATAAACATGGGGGCAAGAGGGAGATGGAAGAGAGATAAAGGAAAAATAATTAATGTATGCGAAAATTCTTCAAAATGACATTGTTTCCGCTGCCAATCCTCTGAGTCTTTCCTCCAACTGCATCCAAAATGATACTTCTCCCTTGGATATCCAACCAAGGTTATAAAAGGATAGATCCTGGACTTCTCCACACAAAAGGAGCTGGACATGGGCTCCATGAGATTGGACTAAGCACACTCTCGGAACAAGAGCAAGATGGGTTGGGGTCGCAGAAGCAATTTGAATCAAGGTTTGTGGTTGCAGGCAAGACCTAGAGCCATGCTTGACTTCAACAAGTTACAAGAAACTAGCTCATTAAAACATATATGAGCAAGCAGTGGCTGACGACATAGCTTATGGCACATAGATGCAATTTGAGATTTCATTACCAACTATTTTGTTCAGGATAGAAGAGACATCCTTACATCAAAAAAACAAAAAAACAATTCAAGTTACATGGTATTTAACAATAAAAAGATCTATCAAATGATGGTAACCTTACTTCTCAGGCAAAACAATGGTCACTGGCATTGTCATTCTCATTGAATGTGTACATCAAACCATATACATTTTGTCTTTTAGTGCAAACTTTAATGGAGCAAACTTATGGATTTGATCTATTATGTGTTAGAAGTGAAGGATTTAAATGAAAATTGGGCAGAGCGTAAAGATGGAAAAGAGCAATCACCAATAGATGTCAACTCTGACAACATTCAGGTTAATCAAAGTATAGGGAGCTTGATAACAAGCTATGACATCTCTCATGCAATTATGCAGAAAAACAGCCATGTTATAATGGTGAGAAATTTATGATTCAGCTATTCTGTGTTTCTCTTCTTCTTTCTGCAACCGAGTACTAATTCTTCTTTTCATCATTTATGCTTCTAGGTCAATTGGACAGAAGGTGCAGGTTCTCTTTTGATCGACGGCAAGGCCTATGTTCTCGGGCAATGTCAATGGCACTTACCTTCCGAGCACAAACTTCTTGGAGAAAGGTGTTGCCCTAAATCTCAGTATTTTATATTTTTGAACCCAAGACCTAAATCTCGACAAACATCTAGTTACTTGTCAGTGAGACTTAGGATGATGAATCTCAAAAAAAAAAAGAATGGTGCCTGCAGATACCCGCTGGAATTACATATGGTCCACAGAAGTTCAGATGGAGACATAGCAGTTATCAGTATTATGTACCAGTTTGGCCCACCAGATCCTTTCCTCTTTAAGGTTTGATTCCACAAAGAACTTCCTTCCTGCTTCCATCTCTTTCTCCAACTAATATATATGGTTTTATCTTATTGACTCAGCTGATGAAGTTTGTAGCAATACTGGTGACAAATGATGTGGTGCCTGCGGGACTTGTACCACCACCAGTGATAGAGATTGGAGCCCCTTATTATAGATACATGGGCTCTCTAACCACTCCACCTTGCACTGAAGGTGTCATATGGAGCCTAATTCAGGAGGTATGACCTCATAACCAAACTTACATGGCTTGTCTCTTCGTCAATGTTTCGATCTTATGAATCATTTTATCATGGATTAGGCGAGATTTGTCTCGAAAGGGCAAGTGCGCAAGCTAAGGAGCGCTTTACACAGGGTAAGATGACTAGTTGGTTGATCAAGAAATGTATGGTTTACTGAATGGATAATTCAAGGACTTAAAATTAATTGTTTGATATTTGTAAGCGATCTATTATGTGAATTTGATCCCAACAAAGAGTGTTTGACATGAGTGATTTGTGATATATCATGTAGGAAAATAATGCGAGGCCGATCCAACCGATCAATGGGCGCGCAATTTTTCTCTATAAGCCATGGGCTCAGGAAGAACATATGAAATATTTAGATAGGGAAAACTTATGCCGCAAATCTAGTTTCTTGAAGTGGCTGCTCTGCCACAGTAATCACAAATAATTTATGCAGCTTTATGATTGAGGTTACATGCTTGAAGAAACTAGTTGCAGTTTGTGGTTTGCTTCAGTATTTGCATTTATAATGCCCTTCAGTGCATTTCAAGGATCGTGTGCTTGCATGCATGTATATGTGTTGTAACCTTTTTTTTTTTTTTGCTTTCTTTTGAAAAAATATATGTTGTAACTATGGGTATTGCAAACTCTTAATGTCTGCGAGAGCCTCATTGTGCAAGGTAAGTTGTATATACTCTGCTGTTGATTATGGTTTAAATATTGCATTTCTCCAATTTTGTGCCATTGAGGGAAGCTAATACCGAAACAATACAAAAGCAAGAAACAGGAAATGATGGTTGGAAAAGGATCGTAATGCCAGGAAAAGGAAACGTAATTACAAATAACTAAAATATTTCGAAAAATACGTAGAAAAATGCATGAAAACCAAAAAGAGAACACCCAGGAATTTGTTTTAAGTGGATTAATGATGAATTTTCAAGTTGGCATCAATTAGGTGATACACCTATATTTAAAATTTTTCTCATCCCTTTTCTCCCTTGTTTCCAACATAGTGTTTAAAGCTTTAAGTAGGGGGGTGGAGTAAATGATGTGGGACTGCATATGCATTCCATTTACATGGAAAATATGCTGGAATCTCCAAGATTTAAATAGCAACAAGAGGTAACGACAATTTTTTGCAACTTTTTTCAATGACCATAAGTTAGGAATCTAATTTTTTTAAAAGTTTGTACGTTCAGTCCTTGTTTTTTTTTTTCTACAAGTTTCCCAAAAGAATCCCTGGAAACTTATATTTGAGTAGAAGTGGTTTTCTCGGTAGTTATGTATGAATTTGTTCTGCTAGGTCAAAGTCAGAATTGTCTAGAAGATACTAATTGCAGTGGCATCGTGCCCTTAGAATTTCATCTTATCAGTTTTAGTGATTTGGAATCCGTTAATAACACTTGGAAAAAACCAGCCAATATCATGCTCGGGCGCATTTAGAACGTTGGACAAAGATCACTAAATAAATGGATGGGAGGATATCAAATTAACAGATCTACTTTGTGCAGCAAGGACATGCAAAATATCGAATTGATTATCCCCGAAATCACTTTTCTTGTGCATGACAAAACAAAGATTGAGCAAATGATTCAAAGAAATGTTCATTTTTAGGCCTACTTGACTACTTATTAGATCTATAAGGAGGAATCGTGCATATTTCACCCATTTGAACAAGTTTTTGTTTTCATTAAACGTGGGGTCAGATGTTTTTTGTTGACATCTTCAGCAAGGCATTGTGAGCAGATTAGTGATGTCTTCGTCTCAATGTAGCTGCTTTCTTCAACATAAATAATGTATTTTAATACCCATCAAAATTAACTAATGCTATATATATAGGAGTTGAAGAAACCGAAAGGTCTCCTCAGAATTTAACTTGGTCTCTACATTCTTCCTACAAGCACGTGATAGTTACAGGCTGTTTTTCTCCTTGTATCCCATATTCCTTTTTTGTTTTTGTTTCTTTTTATATATATATTTGCCCTTTTCTGGTTTATATGCACAGCTACCGCTTGAATATATAACTAGTGAATTACCCCTCTGTGCTGCAGAACTATGTTACAACTAAACACATACAAATCATAGTATCCATGAATCTGCACTACAAGAAAAAGAAGCTTTGGCGATGCTTTTTATGGTCTTTACCGATGCTTATAAGTGTCGGTAATTTTATTTCCGACGTTTTTAAAAATATCGCCAAAGCGTTGTCTATATTTGAGTGGAGAACTAAATTGCCGACGCTCTAAATTGCCAACGCTTTTCAAAAGCATCGGCAAAAATAGAGGCTTTGCCGATGTTTTAAAGCATCGGCAATACTTATTCTAACGACACTTTAAATCATCGTTATAATTATTTTTAAAAAAATAAAAAATCTAATTATTTTTTTGTAAGAAAAAAATATGTAGAGATAGATTAACAAGAATCCGTTCTGCTTTTGATTCTGCTTTACTGATTCTTTTTTACTCTGATTCTTGTAATAGCAAAAGATAGATAAAAATAAAAATAAAAATAGAAAAGAAATAATGCAGGAACAACAACAAATACTCAATTTATTGATTTTCTTTAACAAATTATAATAGGAATAATATAGGAAGCATAGTTACAAGTTACAAATTAAAAATTATAGTAAAAATAGAAGCATCCCTCAGCCTTCATCTTCATCTTCATCTTCATCATTATTTTGGTCTTCATCTTCTTCCTTTTCGAATCCATCAAATGCTAGCTCCTTGAAAACCCAGCTGCCAACAAGATCGAAAATAAATTAAAACCCAAAAAGGCAACAAGAAAAGCTCAGCTCATTTCCAAAAGCTAAGAGCGAAGAATATAAATACTATATATTATTAATTTTATATTTTAAAATATAATATTATTTTATATTTTTATTTTAATTATGTTTTTTAATTAGGATCTAGGTTTGAATTTGAATTTAAACTTGAACTCGAGTATGGCTCGGTTGATTTTCAAAATCGAATAAAGTCAATCTCGAGTATTGTTTTTTTTTTTTAATTGAGCCGAGTTGGGACTTGGACATTAAAATTTGATCGATTTTGAATCAAATTTTGAGTTTAAATATTTTAAATTAAGTTGAACTCGAGTTTTTAGCTGTACAGCTTGTTGCACCTCCGAATCAGACTTTTAACCGAGAATGTGATTCATTACTTGTCAAGCACACTGATACTTTTTTTCAAAATGTTGATCGAAAGATTTTTTAAATTCAGATGGGAAACTGCATACGACACCTACCCTGGCGGTCCCTTACATCAGCCTCTGCCTGTTAGAGATAATACTGAATCTCTGCCACAATCATCTCTGAAAGATAACAGGCGGTACAAAAACATACCTGGCCTTCAATGTATTGCATTAATATAGATGTGCTGTACATGGTTTATGGATAGAAAACAAGCTTTACAAGGAAAAATAATAAGGGTGTTAGGCTGTACAAAACTGTCATATGTAATCGTGTGAGATCAGCTATAATTAGGAAAGTATTGGCTGAATTAGCTGGAGGATCCGGAGAATCATCTGGAGATGATTGTGGCAGAGATTCGGCTTAAATTAGGGAAGTATTGACTGCAGAATTAGCTAGAGGATCCGGAGAATCATCTGGAGATGATTGTGGCAGAGATTCAATATTATCTCTAACACCCTCCCACAAACTGAGGGGCGGAGAGACATACAGTTTGGACCGAAGCTGAAGAAAACGAGTAGTTGTGTGACCCTTAGTGAAGATTTCTGCTAGTTGTTCAGTGGTGTTGATATAGCGAAGAACAAGATCACCAATAGTCACCTTCTCTCGAACATAATGATAATCTGTCTCAATATGTTTTGTTCGAGCATGGAACACAGGGTTGGAAGCTAGAGCAAGAGCACTCGAATTATCACACCACAAAACTGGAGGAGAGGAAAGAGTAACATTAAGGTTACGAAGCACCATGCGTAGCCAGTATAATTCAGAAGTAGTAATGGCCATAGATCGATATTCAGCCTCAGTGCTGGATTTAGATACTTTTTCGAGGACCAGAAAACAAGATTGTCCCCCAAAAAGATGCCATAGCCACTAGTTGATCTGCAATCATCAGGATCCCCAGCCCAGTCCGAGTCACAAAACCCTTGAAGATGAAGAGAACTGGGCTTGTAGTGAAGGCCATGATGTGAAGTATGTTTGAGATAGCGAAGGACTCGCTTTGCTGCAATCCAATGAGCTGTCATTGGTGCATGCATATGCTGGCAGAGTTGATTCACAGAATAGGCTATCTCTGGATGTGTGAAAGTAACATACTGAAGAGCTCCCACTGCATGTCTGTATTCATAAGGATCATCAAGAACATTACCATCAAACTTAGACAATTTAGAGCCAGAGACACAAGGAGCATTGTAAGGTTTTACTCCACTAAGATTAAGTCTGTCGAGTAAATCATGTATGTATTTGGCCTGTGACAACTGAAGACCAGTAGCATCCCAAGTTGCTTCGACACCCAAAAAATATGATAACAGACCAAGATCCTTCATTGCAAACTCTAGCTTAAGCTTATCAATAAAGAAATGAATGGCTGCCTCAACATTACCAGTAATTATTATGTCATCAACGTAAACTAGAATGAAAACAGTTGTATCACCAGACTTGTAAGTAAAGAGGGATTGATCTGCTTGTGAACAAACAAACCCAAGATCAGTAAGTGCTGAGCAAAGGCGTTGAAACCAAGCCCGTGGGGCTTGTTTCAAACCATAAATTGATCGATGAAGTCTGCACACCCAATCTGGATGAGTGGAGTCAATAAAACCCTTTGGTTGTTCCATATATACTTCTTCACTTAGAAAACTATGTAGAAAAGCATTAGAAACATCCAATTGTCGTACATGCCAGTGTTGAGAAACAGCAAGAGCTAGAACAATACGAATTGTAGCAGGCTTGACCATGGGACTAAAGGTCTCATGATAATCTATGCCATCTTGTTGATCAAAGCCTTTTGCAACTAATCTGGCCTTAAATCTTTCTATGCTTCCATCAGGCTTCTGTTTGATCTTGAAAATCCATTTATTTCGAACAACATTGTGACTAGTGGGACGAGGACATAGGGACCATATTCAGACTCCATAGCTCGACACCAATCAGGGTTGGTAGCAGCTTGGTTATAGGTTTGAGGTTCAGGTGGAAGTTGGACAGTGAGTAGGGCTCTTAGAGGGTATCGTGTGGAGTAGTAGGTATGGTAATTAGTGAAGGATTTTGGTTTGAGATTGCCAGTTCGAGATCGAGTGACGATTTGATGTTGGGGAGGATGATGTGGTTCTGTGAGTGTAATAGGCCTAGGTAAATCAATAATGGGTGAGGTTGGTGTATTTAGTGAATGTGATGGAGAATTAGTATTATCAGGTCCAGGTATAGGCTCAGATTGTGAGGAAGTTGGTGAGTTGGGTTGATTGGTACAAGTCGTAGGCTCAGTTGGTGGATTGGTGTTGGCGGATAGAGGTGGTATGATATCTGGTAGAAGAGGTATAGGAAATGTACCTGAATGAGTTAACTGCGTGGCATGATGAGTATCTTTAGGAGGTTGAGTTGATGTAGGAGACACATGTGTGTTGGACTCACGAGCAGGGAAGCAATTCTCATCAAATATGACACTGCGAGAGATGTACACTTTGCGAGATTGAAGATCATAGCACCTGTAACCCTTTTATTGAGAGCAGTAACCAACAAAGACACAAGGGATGCTACGATAAGAAAGTTTATTTGGCATGTATGGTCTGAGAAGAGGGAAACACTTACATCCAAATACTCTTAGAGGACGATAATCTGGATGACATTTGAACAGTTTGAAATAAGGTGTTTCGTGATTAAGGGTGACAGAAGGAAGTCTATTTATAAGATAGACTATAGTGAGGAATGAATCAACCCAAAAGGATTTTGATAAACCTGATTCAACAAGAAGTGTTAAGCCAGTATCGATGATATGTCTATGTTTACGCTCAGCTATGCCATTTTGCTGAGACATATGAGGACAAGTTAGACGATGGTGAATTCCATGATTTGCAAGAAAATCTTTAAATTGATTAGACAAGTATTCACCACTGTTGTCACTTTGGAATTGTTTAATGGTACTCGAGAATTGATTTTCAACAAGGGTCTTGAATTTGACAAAACAGAAAAACACATCAGCTTTATTGAATAAAGGATACAACCAACAAAATCTACTGTAATCGTCTATGAATATTACATAGTATTTGCATCCACTAAGAGATAGGACAGGAGATGTCCATACATCAGAGTGGATTAATTCCAAAGGAGTAGTAAACTTTCCTATTGAATCTGGAAAGGGGAGTTGATGATGTTTTCCTAATTGGCATGAAGCGCAGACATGATTTGAGATAGAGACATTTTGAACTGGAAGATGCTGGAATTGAAAGATTTTATTGAGATTGGAAGAGGAGGGATGACCAAGTCGCTTGTGCCGCATTGCTCGTGAAGTGTTAACTCCAAAAAGAGCAGTGAGACATTTAGCTTTATTCTGAGAGATTTGTTGTTGATGAAGAGGGTAGAGTCCATGTTTACTGTGTCCCACCAGCAGAACAACCCCCGTCTGTATGTCCTTAATTTCATAGCCACGATTAGAAAACTCAATCAGGACATTATTATCAGCACAAAATTTATAGATTGAAATCAAATTTGTAGAGGCATCTGGACAGTGAGCAATGTCTTTAAGGATGAAGGTTTTATGTGGTGTGTGAATGGATGTTGAGCCAATGTGTTTAATAGGCAAGACAGAGGTATTACCTACACCACCGATTGATGTATTACCTTTTGGAGCCTGAGGATATTCAAGATTTGCAATATTTGATGTAACATGGGTGTTAGCACCTGTTTCCATATACCACTGATCATTTTGATGAGCAAAATGGGCTCTGGGAGCATTGTTCTGTGTAGCGAGGGAGGCAAGTTCCTGTGGTGGATGTCTTCCTTGGAAGGCATAGTCAAATCGCTTGTAGCAGTCCAATGCCTTGTGATTAAGTTTCCCACAAATTTGACAAGCACACTGTTTACACTGGCAGCAAGGAGTTGTAGGTGCAGAGAGGGGTATGTTACCTGGTCCAAGGTTATTGCTCGACCAAAGTTAGGTTTTGGTGCTGCGAGTGGTGGAAATCGTGGCCTGCGTGGAGCTGTTGGAGTACTAGGCCTGTTTGAATAGAATGCAACAGGACCAGTTTCAGGAGTAATTGTCTGTTTACTGAGCTAATCAAGCATCATCTCATAATTAAGTAATTCTGAATGGAAATCAGTGAAACTCATAGCCTGGTGCCGCAGAGAGAATGTCAGAAGAGTAATAAATCCAGCAAAGTGAGGATTCAGGCCATTTGTGACATATGAGATAATATCATCATCTGAGACTGGCTGTCCCACAGCCGAGAGTTGATCTACAAAGAGCTTAGCCCGGGTCAGATACTCATAACAGCGGAGGTTACCTTGCTGTAGAGTCTGCAATTGCTTCTTGAGGTGAGTGATTCTGGATCGAGATTGGGAAGCAAATCTTGTAGTGCTTGATTCCCGGCTGATTGTGAAGTATTCAATCTATACATAGAAGAGAGCAGTGATGGTGCTAGAGTAGACAGTAAGAAGGTAAGTAGAGTTTGATCCAGTTTATACCATTTGGCATATTCTGGATTGATAGTACCAGCAATCTTTGCAGCATCATTAACAAATTGCACAGGTGCTGGTTTTGATCCATCAATGATGCCAATAAGATCATGGCTTCGAAGTAGTGGCAGGAACATAGCCACCCAGCCAAGGTAGTCATCAGGGCCAGACAATTTCACATTCAAAGTAGGTAGATTAGGTTGTTGAGAGGAAGTAGCATCAGAGTGCGCCATAGGAACGTTAATGGCAAAACTTGATGTTTGCAAGGCTCTGATACCATGAAAGATAACAGGCGGTACAAAAACATACCAGGCCTTCAATGTATTGCATTAATATAGATGTGCTGTACATGGTTTATGTATAGAAAACAAGCTTTACAAGGAAAAATAATAAGGGTGTTAGGCTGTACAAAACTGTCATATGTAATCGTGTGAGATCAGCTATAATTAGAAAAGTATTGGCTGAATTAGCTGGAGGATCCGGAGAATCATCTGGAGATGATTGTGGCAGAGATTTAGCTATAATTAGGAAAGTATTGGCTGCAGAATTAGCTGGAGGATCCGGAGAATCATCTGGAGATGATTGTGGCAGAGATTCAGCTTAAATTAGGGAAGTATTGACTGCAGAATTAGCTAGAGGATCCGGAGAATCATCTGGAGATAATTGTGGCAGAGATTCAGTATTATCTCTAACACTGCCTATCCGTACATCATCAGTTAGAAGAAAACTCTGCTCCCAAACTGCCATTTTGAAATATTACCAAAGAAGATGAGGGCGATCTTTGAATAATGGAAACCAGCTTCCGTCGCTAGTTTGAAACGGCTCCCACGTTCCCATTCAATGTATTCCTTGCTCTCTTTTTTTTTGCTACAAATTCCTTGCTTTTTTGACTAGTCCTACTGCATGCTTATAAAATGCTCTCTTAGCTCTCTCTGTATGCCGTGTCTGGGATCCCCCACCAGAAGAAGACCAACTCTTTTGGCTCTCTTTCAAAAGGAATTCTTCTTAAAAAAATAGAAAAATACTTGCCTTTTGGCTTGTCAGAAATGAAGAAAGCCGAAGCTCTCATCTTCTTGCCTTCCATCCTCCTTGTTCTCCTTCTGTCTTGGAGTCCCGTAGTTGTATCTCAAGAAGTTGGTAACGAGAGTTGGAACCCTTATCTATGAAAACAGAGACTTATAAATGGTTTTTGACAGCTTTAATCGGTTCTCTGTGGTTGGTGCAGAGGAGGAGGAGTTCAGCTATGAGGAAGGAAGCCCCAATGGGCCGGATCACTGGGGAGAGATACACAAGGAGTGGGCTGCGTGTAACAATGGAGACATGCAGTCGCCAATTGATCTGACCCATGAGAGGGTGAAGATTTTCCCTGGATTGGGGAGACTAAAGAGGAGCTACAAGGCCTCAAACGCAACGCTTAAGAATCGCGGCCATGACATAATGGTACAGCCTTTTACTTGCTTGCAAGTTGCAACCATTTATATCACCATGATAAAATTTCCATTTTCCTACTTTGAGCTTGTTTATTTTCTTAATATTCCAATGGAAAGGAATTCAACAATGGAACGAGCAATAAGATGGCTCTATGATATTTCTAAAAAAAAAATAAAGAGCATATATGTTTGGGGCTCCTTCATAGAAATCATGAAGTTGAGCTTGTGCTTTTTCAGATAAAGATTCTTTTGTACGTACCAGTTTAGTAGCTTACTAGTTTAAACTATTTTTTTTATTTTGTGTTTTACTTTTGACAAAAATATTGTGTTGCTTGGATGTAGTTGAAATGGGCGGAAGGAGGAGGGTGGATTCGCATCAATGGAACAGAGTACCAGCTTATGCAATGCCATTGGCACTCTCCGTCGGAACACAGCATTAATGGCAAGAGGTCTCTCTCTCTCGCACTTAAACCTCATATCCAACCTCCCTGTTTTTTGGTTTAAAAAGAGATGATCGAATTGTGCGAAAGGATCGTTGTTAGAGCTTCTGCCCTGTAGTAAGAAAACAGAAACGATTATATTTCATTATACCAAAACCGAGATGACTTCATACTATAGTTTATAGTATTTCATTTCTTTATCCATAAAAACTTCTGCTACTTTATATAAACTCAAATTTGCTGCCTTTATAATACATTATGTTGGCTTCAAGAACAAAAGCATGGAAAATTTCTTTCTTAGAAAAGAATATCAGAAATCAAAACATCAACTAAAATTATATCTCGAACACATTAGAACATAACTAAATCCATGCTCTCATTTACGAAGCAATTAACAGAGTACTTTTCTCATGCTAATTGCAAAGAGGGAATACGTGTTATCCGTTTGCAGATTTGACCTTGAGATTCACATGGTTCACCAAAGCTCTGACCAAAAAAATGCTGTCGTGGGCATCATGTATAAAATTGGACGGCCAGACACATTTCTTTCAGAAGTATTCCTTCTTTTCAACTTCATCTACAGTTAGTGGTATCCCTTCACATAAAAAAAAAAAAGCTTAAAGCTTACTCTCTTGCTTTTTCACAGCTAATGGAACACATTAAAGAAATTGCTGACGCCGAAGAAAAGGAGACAAACGTAGGCATGGTCGATCCAAGGGACATAAAGATAGGAAGTAGGAAGTATTATAGATACATGGGATCTCTGACAACCCCACCTTGCACTCAAGGTGTTGTATGGACTATTACTAAGAAGGTAATTAATCTGCTTAAATCTGTTAACATACAAATTCTTGATATTCCACTTCTCATGAAATATAATTGTAGTTCTGAACAATTTATTGTGAGTTATAGGTCAGAACTGTTTCAAGAGAACAAGTGAGGTTGCTAAGGGAGGCTGTGCACGATGTAAGTTACCCTGATTCTTCATATAATAGCTATTAATGTTAATTAGCTGAAGCTTTATACAGGTTGGATTTTAGTATTTCTATCTACAACAGTTATATCTGGGATTAATTGTAACTCAAGTGAATGCGTTATGTTGCCTTTAGCTAGTTTGAGGGAGGGCAAGTAAGTTTATCCCTCGTTTCTGGCAACTAAACATGCTATGATGATTCCTAGATAAGGGATTACTCTCTGCCTAATCATGAATACAAATTATAATAAGTGGAAAAACATAATGAAAACCAGAACATTAATTTTGGAATGAATATCATTATAAATGGGTTATGTATAATACATAATAAGAGTGGCAGTCCTCCTCCAAAGATAATCCCCTGGGACTGGTGCCAACCAACTGAGCTAACAACTATTGGCATCTAAACCTCTTCTTACGATAAATATCAAGCATTTTCAATAGTTATCTGCTATCTTTGCTTGCAATCTAGTTTACTTGTTTTGGGGATACAGGCATATGAATTTTATAGTTTGAAGATCATCGTTCATTTGGTATTTTCTCATTATTATTTGCAACATTTGTTTTAATAGCAGACATTAGTTCTCTCTTTTTGATACACCTTGAGAGGCAAAATTGGTGTGACGAGCATATGAGAAACATTGTCTTGCCTAATTTGTGATTTAAGATGGTGTCTCACATACTTCACCGAGTTTATTTGTAGAATTTTTTGCATGAATATACTCCTAAATATTGAATTTTGCATGAATACCCTCTCAAAGTTGATATTCGCATGAATATTCTCGTAAGATATTTGTTTTGCTATTATATCCTTTTCTTATTCTTGCTTTTTCATATGTGCCCACCCCATCTAACGTCATTAAAAAATTAACGGTTTCAAATTAAAATGATTAAAATATCTTTAATGGGTAGATGTGCAAAAAGAAACATTTATAACACGATCGCGATGGGAGACAAAAATATAATTTCAATTTTTTTATTTTTAGTTAAAATAAATATGGTTTTTATTAACGGTATTAGAAGAACCGTTATATTAGAGGCATTTGTGTAAAAATAATATTTTATGAGGATATAGAAGTAAATATAAATTTTAAAAAGGTATTCACTCAAATTTAAATTTTTAGAAGGATATTCATGCAAAAAAAACCTTATTTTTATCTTGTGTGTAATGTTGGTTCTTTTGTTTATTACTATTCACTTTTGTAGCCATTTGATACATATGTAGAATGACATTAGATTTGATGGATAAATAGAGCAAACAGTATTTTGAATTAGGCTGCATGATTTATTTGGAATAAAATATGTGTCATTTTTCCTTTCTCATTCTTAGACTTCTGCCCTTGCATATATTTATCATTTTCTCCCATGTTCAGAATGCAGAGAACAATGCGAGGCCAATCCAACCAATCAATGAACGCGAGATCCAGTTTTATACTCCAAAGATTGATGAAAGGGATCAACGTTTTCCGCATTAATCAAATGATCTAGTGAATGCCCCATTTGTTTCTCTAATGTCTTGTATGTCTTTTAGCTAGTTGCTAATAAATAAAGTTATTCATTTTGAGAGAAGATAATATTAATTTGTTATTTACTATTTAACCTCATGGGAAGAGGTAAAGTTGTTTGAAGAAAGAATACCCTTGAAGTTCATGTGAATTATCAAATAAACAATATGATGTCTTCTATGTCATTGCAAAAATTATCCTCTAAATGTTCGTTTGTTTTGGATTATCTCAGATTACGGAGTTATCTAATGATTCCTTAGAATTATTTTTCTGAAAAAAAAATGATTGTAGAGAAAAATAAATTTTATCATATTTGATTAGTGAAAAATTATATTCAGAAATAGCATAGGAAAAATATTACTATATTTGATTAGATATTATTTTATATAAGGATATTGTTAAATTTTCAACAATACCATTGAGCAAAAAATTTAAAAAATAATATTTTTTTCTTAGTCCATTTATTGGCTATGTATAGCCTACTTATATAAATACCGCCAATATTGGCTATTTTGAATATTAAAATATATCTACACAAATTAATAAATACTTTTAAATTAATATACATATACTAAAAATAAATTAATTATTAATAAACACTATATTATATTATTGATAATTAATAAATATTTTTAAATTTAGTAATAGTTTGTATTTACTAATAAACGAATTATTATTTGTAAAAATTATTAATCAATATATATATTAGTATGATATTAGTGAGGGCATTTCTATCAAGAAATGATATTTTTAGATTATCTCCACGTAGTAGTCCAATATGAAAAAATAAAAATAGTATTTGTTTTACCTTTTTTTTTCAAAAAAATAAACACAGAATCCATTATTTATTTTACCATCTACCTTATCTATTTTTCATACCAAATATAATAATTTAATATAAAATTTATTTTTTATACTGGATTATTTTCAACAAAATGGTTCTTAGAGAGTAAAACATGGCAATTAAGTGAAAAGTACCTCCTTGACCCCTCTTTTTTGTGTGTGTGTAACGGCGTCTCACAACACTCGGCCGTAAGTATGCCCAGAGCGATCACAACACAAAACAAGATCTAGTGCTTGCGGCATGTGATCAGAGATCCTCCATAAGATAGGCCTGGAGTGATATGCTGCAAAGGCTTGGCCCCTTCTTTTAACATCCTGAAGCTAAAAGGATAAAGCTACGACGAAGCAGACCTCGGAGCCGACGACAAGGACGTGGGCGGAGGTAGCAGCTTAAGGAAAAGGTATGACTTCGGGGAGGAAAGGAGAGCAACTTGTGGGCCGGGTGCGACCTGCACCCTAGGTTACCCACCGGCTGACGAAGGTGGAGGTGGCTCGTTTGAGCCAACACTTCTCGTCGGTCGTCGAGCTCCCGGAGGAGCCCATCGAGGCTGCCTGCCGGGAGTGGGAGGGACTAGCTCTGATCGGTCAGAGCCTCGGCCGGCGGGTGCTGGTCGAGTGGGTGGCCAAGGATGTGGCTGCCCGGTTGAAGAAAACAGGGGAGGTGGTGGCGGTTACCCTCATCGAAGACCACTTTGCGCTGCGGTTCCGGTCGCCCGAGGTCCAGGACCGTGCCCTGTTGGAGGGGCCCTGGGTGGTGGCGGGGCAACTCTTAGCCATGGAGTCGTGGACTCCGGACTTCCTACCTAGGGAGTTCTCAGTAAAGACCGTAGTGGTCTGGCTCCGGCTACCTGGGCTTTCCCCTGAGTACTGGTCGACCTCGACCATTCTTGAAATTGCAGCCAAGGTAGGGCGGCCTATGGCCGTGGACGGAGTCACAGAGGAGCGGCGAGCCATAGGATTTGCTCGGGTCAAGGTGGTGATTGACGCCTCCGAACCCCTCCTCCCAGGAATCTGGATCCTCGGGAGGACGAAGGCTCTTTGGCAGCCCTTTGTCTTCGAGAGTATCTCGGATCTCTGTATTCGATGTGGAAGAATCGGGCATCTCAAGCCAGCGTGCCGGTTCAGGGCTCCCGCGCCGATCGGAGGGAGTACACTGGGGGAGGGGGTTACCGGACCGATCTACGGCCCGTGGTTGGTGACATCCCACGCCCGACAGCCACGGGAGAAAGGGTCGCCGCAGCTAGGAAAGGCGACCGAGTCCTTAGCTGGGTCGCCCCCTTCTCGGCCCTCCTCGCCGGTTGCTCCTCCCAGCCCTCCGGTGTCCCCGCCGGACTTAGAAGGCTGGCAAAAGCCTACCAAGGTGGCCCGTCGCCGCTCCCTGTCGGTGGTGGTGGGGGCCCCGAACTCCGGTAGGCAAGACGAGGGCTTCCGAGTCGACACGGCCGGTGACGCGCTCGTGGGTCGTGGTGACTCGATGCCCGTGGTGGGTATGACCAGGCCGCCTGGGGTGCGGGCTGGCTAGTCGGAATGGGCCGGGCCGAGCGCTAGGTCGGTGGGCCAGCCCGCGGATCAGTCCAAGAAGCGGCCCAGAAACTCTGGGCTGCTACTCGATGTGGGCCGTTCTCTGGGCCGGGGTCGGACGGGCCATAGTGGTGGCTCAGCCGGGCCAGTGACTCACGGGGCACGAGCGCCCCACGTGGTTTGTGCGGTGAACTGTGCAACGGGTTCCCAGGCCCGTCACACGATGGTCAGCGCGTGGCCCAAATTGGCTGGGCCACATGCGGAGGTTTTTGGGAAGGCCCCTGTGGGCAGGGGCCTTCCACTGTTCATGGCCCAATTGGGCCCTACGGGGCCTGCCTTTGGGTTTGATCCGCTGTCCGAGTCTGTGGGCCTAGTGCTTGTGGTTTCCAGTTTAGAGCCCAGGCCTCGGGGGCGGATCCGCCTTCCGAGATCCTTACTGCTCTAGGCCCTCTAGAGGTGGATGTGGGGCAGAGGGATGGTGCCTCGAGCGGGCCCACTCTAGGCGACGCGACTAGGACTAGTGAGGTCCTAGCCTGTGTAGACTGCCCTATGAGTGATTTTCTGGTGGGGCGGGACACGCCTGCACTTGTGGTGCCGGTGGTAGGTGACTCGAGTGGTTATGAGGGGGCTGCTAGCAGGTCCGCGGATCACTCAACGGTCGTACAACGGGTGAAGGCGGCTGTGTTGCGAGTCGTGTCCAGGGCTAGTGTGGATGAGGGTTAGCAGGACGATTCTTATCCCAAGGTGGCGATGGACCCTACGACCCAGAGGGTTGACGTGCCTATGGCCGACCTCTCGGACTTTCCTATGAGGATTCTTGCATGGAATTGTAGGGGGCGGCAAAACCGGCTTTCATGTCATCCTTTAGGAGGTTAGTTCAGATCCATAGTCCAGAGATCTGCCTACTTTATGAAACACGACTATCCGGTAGAGGACTCTGTCGTGTATTACGGCAGTTTGAGGTTGACTGGGAGTCATATGTAGTAGAATCCCAGGGGCTGTCCGAGGGTATTGTGGCTTTGTGGAAGCGGGGTGTAGCTACAGTTGACGTATTCCACAACTACTCCCAACAGGTCCTTATGATTATCTCGGAACCCAATGCAGCACCGTGGGTTTTGAGTGGAGTGTATGCTAGTACTGATTATCGGACCAGGAGGATCTTGTGGGATGAGCTCACCCACTTAATCGCTCAGGATCTTCCGACTACGATGGTGGGTGATTTCAATTGCATCTTGGAGGGGAGTGAGAAATGAGGAGGTAGGATTTTCACTAACACCGTGGATAGGTGGGAGTTCCGCGATTTCCTCTCACGTAACGGCCTGGTAGATCTGGATTTCTCCGGTCCGTGGTTCACTTGGTGTAATAACCAGTCCGGATGAGCCAGGGTGTGGGAGCAGCTTGATAGGGCTGTTGCCTCCACCGACTGGCTCACCAGATTCTCCTCCTACAGGGTTAGTCATCTACCCCGGATTGCTTCGGATCATTGTCTATTGCTGGTCTCGACGGCATCGGGCTCTAGTCACCAGAACCCCTTTCGCTTTGAGAAGGTTTGGCTGTCTTTTCCTCAATCCTGGGACATTGTCCGAGGAGCTTGGAGTTTGCCGGTTTGTGGTGATGCCATGCAAAGGGTTTCACGCAAATTGGAGTTGACTAAGCGACGGCTACGTCATTGGAACCATGAGGTAGTGGGTGATATCTTAAGAAAGTTGGAGGATGTGGAGGCCGCGATTGCTGACCTCCAAATAAGAGAAGATCAGGTGGGTGCACTCCCCGAGGCCGACATGGTCGGCCTCCGGAGACTTGTCGCCACTCACCATTCGATCCTGTGTCAACATGAGATCTTCTGGAGATAAAAATCCAGAATTCAGTGGGGCAGAGAGAGTGACTGGAACACTAGTTTCTTTCATCGATCTATGGTCATCAGGAGGCAGAGAAAAATGATTCGATTCTTGCGGGATGAGCGGGGCCATCGGGTGGACGGAGGATAGTGGGTTTGACGCCGTCGGCTAGCTCCCGAGGGTTGATTCTCAAATTGGTGCTGCTGAGAATGCATTGTTGGTTCGACCGGTGACGGAGGGGGAGGTGCGAGAGGCGATCTGGGCACTAGGTGAGGATAGGGCTCCTGGTCTAAATGGCTTCCCACCTTTCTTCTTCCGAAGATACTGGGGCATTGTCCGGATTGCGGTGGTGGAAGCGGTCTTGTGTTTTTTCAATCGGGCAGGAATGCCTGATGATTGGAAGGCCACGTTTGTTACGCTAATACCTAAGATCAGGACGCGGCGAAGCCGAGCCACTTTAGGCCGATCAGTTTGTGCACAACTTTATACAAAGTTGTGGCAAGAATACTGATGGATCATATGAAGCCCTTCCTCTTTGGCATTATCTATCCGGAGCAAGGTGCTTTTGTGTGAGGTAAGAGCATCTCCGATAATGTCATGGTGGCCCAAGAGATGATATGGGATCTTCGACGGGCCTCGAAGCGGCAAAGCCTGATAGCTGTCAAGCTAGATATGGAACGAGCTTACGACAGAATCAAATGGAGTTTTCTTAAGCTAGCTTTGGAGAGTCTGGGTTTCCATAAGACCTGGATTGGTTGGGTTCTAGGGTGTGTCCGAGGACCGAGGTTTTCTATCTTAGTCAACGGCTCTCCGTCTCCATTTTTCTGATCTACTAGGGGGCTTCGACAGGGATGCCCGTTATCCCCATACATGTTCATCATTTGTTCTGATGTCTTATCTCGGTCATTACGGGCTGCGTGCGCTGCCGGAGAGCTGGTGGCTTACGTCCCAGCTTCAGGGGCCCAGCCGATAGCACATTTACCTTTTGTCGATAACTGCCTCCTCCTACGTCGGGCCCGCGTAGCGGATGCTCAGACTATCCGGAGGGTCTTAGCCGCCTACTGCACTGCATCAGGTCAGAGAGTGAATGCCTAGAAATCCGCCATCTTCTTCAGTCCGAGTACATCACCCGAGGTTCGACGAGGGATTTGGAGGATTCTGGAGATACTCGAGCGGGACGGGATTTGGACCTATCTGGGTGTTCCGATCTCAGGTTGGAAATTGCAAGTATCTGAGTGTCAGGTTGGCATAGACAATGTTTCTCTTGAGTCATGATCTTTGTGATTGTCATAACAATACTATCCATTGCTATTCATTCTTTTTGATGATGACAAAAAGGGGGAGAAAGTATAAGAGAGAAACTAGAAGCAAATTCTATAGGAAAGATAATTCTATAAACAAAGACCGTATAAGGAAGAAAATATAAAAGGTATATATTGTATACTTACGGAGGAGACATGTATTATACACTAAAGGGGGAGACATTTAACAAAGAGCAAATCTGAATCTGGCACATAATCATAAAGATTTTTCTTGCCTCGATACATGACTTGAAACTCTTGCTTTAACACAAACTTTTAAAAATTTTGTTTTAATAAAATACAAGAGTAAGGGGGAGCAAAGCTAAAAACTCATTTAGCATCCATTTGGATAGGATAGGGGGAGCTCTTGGTTCATTTATACAAACTCTAAATAAGACTATTTTGAAACTCTTGAACCAAAAATACTTTATGAATATTAAATCTAACTTTTCATATGAATATCAATTTGCTTACACTCAATGTTTTGTAATCATCAAAAAGGGGGAGATTGAGGATGATAATGTTATTTTGATGATTAACACAACTATTGAGGTCATATCAAATTAGAAATGCAAATTAACTCGATACATCATTGATAAATGGCACACCCTTGATACACTCATGATACATTAGGACTATATGGTCAAAACCACTCTCAAGAATTGATAAACGAGATAAAATTTGTAATAGAGAATGGTAGAAAGCTTAAGAATCCATTTTGGCAAAGTTTCACGTTAAAAATACCTAAAAGGGTAATTCGGTAATTTCAACTATTAAGGGTATGAAACTCTATTGTGCCTTGCATCGTAATTTGCTTGAAATATCATATTGTTGTTTCAATGTGCATAACTAACCTTCAAAGTGCAGAAAAACATGGTTAGAGTCGACCCCAATTAGTTTGGAGTCGACCCCGATACATTTGGCACGCCTTGAAACGAAGTGGCATGCCTTTGGAACACTTGGCACAGAGTAGGAGTCGACCCTAGAAGAGATGGAGTCGATCCTGGCACGTTTTAGAAATATTCTGGCACATTCTAGCACTTATGGCATGGATGAACAGTACTTGGGTCGACCCAAGTGAAAGTTGAGTCGACCCCATCTTCAAGCCTCAAGAAAACAAGTCTCTAGAATCCCTGAGAGGGTCGACCCCAATGGAACTTGAGTCGACCTCACCTTGAGTCGACCCAACCTTGAGTCGACCCAAAAAGAGTTGAGTCGGCCCAAGTGAATGAAGGCTGAAATACAATGTTCTGTATTTTCTGAGAGGGCCGACCCAAGAAAAGCTTGAGCTGACCCAAATCTGATGAACAGTGGTTTGAGTCGACCCAAGAAAAGTTTGGGTCGACCTAAGCAAGGGCAGAAGCATAACGGCTAGTTGTGCAGAAGTGCTTTTTGGACTCCCAACGGCTATAAACGGCTAGTTTCTTCAATCCAACGGTCAGGAAGGACTATTTGGAGGTTGGAGAAGTATTTAAGAGGGAGTATTCATCAGAGGAAGCAAGCTTTGGAAAATACATCAAGTGCATTCAAGAGAGAACCCTAGCAAGGCAAGCTTCATTCTTTTGCTTCATTCAAAGAGCCAAAAGAAAGTGGTTGAGCAGATTCCAAGAGACATTAAGAGCTCCACCAACCCTTGAAGAGTGAAGCAATCTTGACAAAGAAGAGAAGAGCCTTATTAAAGCGATAACTATATTCTAAACTCTTCTTTGTAGCTCATAATTATTTTATTTGCTCATTTAGGAGCTTTAGTTCCTTGTTCTTTATTCTTGTTGTAAGGTTTGTTGGTAAGCCCGTAAAACCAACATTGTAGGTTGTTGGTAAGCCCGTAAAACCAACGTAGGTTGTTGGTAAGCCCGTAAAACCAACATAGATTATTGGTAAACCCGTAAAACCAACGTAGGTTGTTGGTAAGCCCGTAAAACCAACGTAGGTTATTGGTGAACCCGTAAAACCAATTGTGAAGGTTCGTTGGTGAGCCCGTAAAACCAACATAGGTTTTTGGTGATCCCGGAAAACCAAAGTGTAAAGGTTTTTGGATTGTGAGCCCGGAAAACAATCCAACTGTAATCCGCGGGATTATAGTGAATTCCCAAGGGGTCGCTTGGGGAGTGGACGTAGGTGCTTAGGAGAGCACCGAACCACTATATTTCTTGTGTGTTTGCATTGTGTTTTATCTTACTTTACTACAATTACTTACTCATCAATTAACTCGATTAAGAAATCAAAAAGTTAGAAAAACCAATTCACCCCCCCCCCCTCTTGGCTTGTCACCTTGGGCAACAAGTGGTATCAGAGCAGGTGCTCTATAATTCCTTGCCTTTTTGATTTTGACCTAATCGTCAAAGAGTCAAAGATCATGACAATTCAAATAGACAGTTTCCTAGGAGAGGGACAGTTAATTGATCGACCTCCACTATTTAATGGCATAAACTACACACATTGGAAAGCACGCATGCACATTTTCATTCAAGCACATGACTATGATTTATGGAGTATCATAGTCAATGGGCTACACACAAACACTAATCATAATAAGAAAATGGCTCAGCAAAATGCAAAAGCCATGAATATTCTATATTGTGCATTAGATGATAGTGAACTAATAGCATATCTTTTTGCATAACAGCTAAGAAAATCTGGAATATGCTTGAAGGTAAATATGAATGCACTAACATTTTTAGTGAATCTGAAACTAGCTCTGAAGAAGAAGAGCAGCAAACTGAAATTAAAAATTCTTGCTTTATGGCACATGAAGATAAGGTATGTATTGGAACACAAAGTGATTTCTCATTCCAAGATAAAGTACATGCTGAAACTCAATCTGATTTTACATTTGATGAACTTCATGATGCTTTTTCTGATCTATACTTAGAATATAAGAAGCTTAGTTTAAAGAATAAAAAGCTAAATCAGAAAAATCTATCTCTTGTTGAAAGCTATGATATAACTCAGAAAAATAATAAATTACTTTCAGAAGACAATGAAAGGCTAACTAAAGAAGTTAACAAATTTAAGCCTATAGTTGAAAAATTTACTATCAGCTCTGAAAAACTGAACTTAATGATAAATAATCAAAGAGCTGAACTTGAAAAAGCTGGATTAGGATATCAATCTTGGTACACACAAAAATTCCTTAATGACATATGTGTTAAATCCTCCACTATCTATCATAAAACGGATTCTAATTTATCTGATGAACCTAATGAACAAAAATAGAAAATTAAAAATCCATCATCTACTTATATTAAATTGATGTTTGTTAAATTTAATAAGAGTATGCAGAAATACATTCCTTATAATCCTAAAATCTGCAAGCCTATGGACAAAATAGCTATTAAGAAAATATGGGTTCCAAAAGGAACAATAATAGCTAACCTACAAGGACCCAAAAGAGCTTGGGTTCCTAAGTTGAAAATCTGATTATTTTCTGTAGGTGTGTCTAGCACTCAAGGCTCCAACAAAAGATGTTAATTTAGACATTGGGTGCTCTAGACATATATTAAAGAATGAAACTTAAAATATACTTAAGAAAAGTAATTGAAATGAAAAGAATAATGAAATTAGTAATCCTTGCATCTCATCATTCTCTTTGCCTTAGTATCTAATTAAAATATAAATTGCAGGTATTAATCAATTTTGTGATATAGGTAATATTTTTAAAAATATAATCAAATCACTTCATTTTATAGTATGCTTTACTTACTGCTGGATAAGTTGCTAAATGATTAATCAATTTATTAAGAATAACTCTATGAATTCTCTACATGCTTGATTGAGAGTTTTTATCAATGGTATTATCTTTTATTGATCATAGACATGAGAATGTATACTTGGTATGCCTTTAAATATATGCACTATGAATACCAAAATTAAAAAAACCACCTTTGGCGTATAAAATCAACTCATACTAGTATGTACTTAATCTCAAAAGACCTTGTCATTGGCTTACTTAAATTAATTTCTACAAGGTCAAAGTTTGCTATGCATGTCATCTAGAAAAACAAACTAGAATCATTTCAAAATCTGAAAACATTGTTTCCACCTCTTAGTCTTTGAAAATTCTCCATAAGAACTTATTTGGATCTCTAGGATAGTGAGCCTAGGAGATAAGCTTCTTGACTTTGTAATTATGGATGATTTTTCAAAGCTAACGTTGGTTTTATTCTTGGCACTTAAACTGAAATATTTTCTGCTTTGGCATAAACTTACAAAAGGTTTCAAATAAAAAAAGGTTTGCAAACTGTGAAAGTATCATGGCACAGTTTTGAAAACCAATTTGTTAATAAGGTTTGCATAGAAAACGGTATTGAATACAATTATTTTTGCACCAAGAATACTATTACATATAGGGGTTATAAAAATATAAAAATAGAACCTTTGTTGTGTAAGGACAATGCTTTGTGATAGCAGTTGATTAATGTTATCATCACAGCTTGTCATATTATAAGGTTTCTATTAAATCTTTTTTTGAAAAAAACCCCATGTGAACTCATGAAAAACAGAAAATCAAATGGTGCATACCTTCATGTTTTTTTTCAGTTATACATGTTATGTTCTCAAGAATGAAATATATGCCAAATCTGATAAAACAAGTGTTTCTTTGGATATTACTCTCTAAGTAATGCATATAGAATATTCAATGAAAAGATACCAGTTGTAGAAATGTCAATTCATATTATTCTTATTAAAACTAGATCTTTTATTGAGAATATAGTTTGTCATTTTTGCTTCTATTTAAAAGACATTAAGAAGAATGAACAAGATGATAATTGGTTAAGTTAAACTAAATCATTTTGAAAGGGATAAAATTTGAAATCTTATTGAAGAATCTGAAAACTTTTTATATTTGGAACAAAACTGAGTTTTTCAGAAACACACTTAATTAAGAAGAATTTGTGATTACTAAAAGAATTAATCAAAAAAGATGAAATAGATCTTGATGAAATCTTTGCATGATTAGAAGCCAAAGATAACCACTTTCATTTGATTGTTTTATGAGACTTGTATTTTGTCAAATGAATGTGTAGAATGAACCTCTATGTGGTTATATTATTAAAATTTTTATGTAAAAATAACCATCTATATTTGAAAAATATTCATTACAAACATGATAAAATACTATTTGATTTAGAACAAGCACCAAGAGCATGATATGAATGATTAAGTAACTTTTTGATAGAAAGTAATAGTGATAAAACTATGTATCAAAAAAAAAAATTCTGATATCATAATTGCTCAAATATATATTGATGACATTATTTGTGGTGCTATTAATGAAGCTTTATATAAAGTTTTTTTTTTCTAAGCTCATGCAGGGTGAGTTCGAAATGAGTAAAATGGATGAACTAATCTTTCCTCTCGAACTCCAAACTAAGACAAATAAGAAAGGGGATCTTCATTGGCCAAAGTAAGTTCACAAGAATATTCTTACAGAAGTTTGGCATGAAGAAAGGTATATCTATGACCCCATATTGTAGAGTTTAAAAATAATGAGCAAGGTAATTTTACTGTTTGAAGCTGTATTACTATATCATGCAGCTTGTAGGCCAAATTGTATGCTCATTTTGTGCTTATATGCAAAAATATCAAACTAATTCTAATGAATCACATCTAATTGATATCAAAAGATTCATAAAAATCTGTTAAGATAATAAAACTAAGTAAGTACTCCAATCTTAGGTAAAAGCAAAACAAGCATAATATATTCAGCACATTCGTAAGAATTATGTGAGCATTCCTTTGGATGGGATAAAATCCATAATCAACTATAATAGGAAGAGTTTGGAGGGAATATTTTTAAAGAGAAAAGTTTAACCTTTCTACATTGCTCATCATAGGAATGGTGCCAATGGGGAAGCTAGTGGTAGTACCCGGCACGATTTGACCCAACTATTCGGTGTAGGGTATATTAGGGACGGCATAAGAGGGAGGCTAGTGGTAGTACCTCGTGCCCCTTCCAACTCCACCGGATAGGGAGCAAATAGAATATAGAGCATAGAAAAGTAAAACCGAAAAACAAATGAAGATAATCAAAATGTTCATTGAGTGGTTAAAGAAAGAAATTAAAAAAAAGATTTTGGAGAATAACTCAATATAATTCCTAGATGAAAACTACGGTTTAAGAAAAATAGAATTAATTTTGATGCCTTGGTTGTTTGCTCCGATACGCATATGAAACATATCTTTTTCTATCTTATAAGTATACTAAATTGGTCTAAATGATGTGTTTTTCAATAATCTTGATTGCGAACAAATAGTTCTAAGCATATGATTTTGTTTTGATATTAAAAAGATTTATTGTGCTACATGTATACATTGCTAAGAAAACATGACTAAGAAATTGAATTTTATAAATATACACTTGAATGATTTTCTATATGCTTTTCTCCTACATAATTAAGTGCTTCTATCATTAAGAGAAAAGGCTATTTTTAGAGGAGAGTGAATGATCTTAAGGCTAGTAATATTTTAGCTCACTCAAATGATTCATAAAGAAAAAAAAATGTAATTGCTTTTGAAAAAAATTTGAGCTTCAAAAGAATTATTTTCAGATCAATATTTCAGTGCATATTCTCAAAAGTTAAGAGGAAGCATAACTTGTTCTTGAAAGACTTAAAAGAGGGATTGCTATAAATTTTGAAAAATTCTAGATCACTCTATATCACAAAATTTCAGTTCATTCATGCTTATCATTAAAATCTGAAATTCAATAAAAGAAAAGAATATTTAAAGAAGAATGTATCTTTTGAGGGAAAGCCTTAAATATTCAATCTTCTTGCATTCTGCATCTTTTTCAAAAGTCACTTACATTTGATGCATACTTTGAATGTGTTGCCCAGTAGATACAACCCAAGAGGGGGGGGTGAATTGGGTCTTTTAAAACTTTTAAACTACTTCTAAGACTTTTTGATTAACTATGCTAAGTTATATAGATGCACAGTGGAATTTAAACTTAGCAACAGTATGATTTATTAAATGGGACTTGATTAAGTAAATTGAGTATGCTTGCAACTAAGGGATGCGTAGATACGAGTTAAGCAAGCAATATATCTAAGTAAGCAAGTTAGACAATGACAAAAAGCATCACAAACACAATAAACATATAGTGGTTCGGTGCACCCCAGCACCTACATCCACTCCCCAAGACCTCTTGGGAATTCCACTATAATCCTACAGATTACAGCCGGTTGTTTTACAAGCTCACAACCCAACTTGTTGTTTTACGAGCGCACAACGAACTCGGTCGGTTTTCCCAGGCTCACCGACTAGAACCACTCCGATTGTTTTCCCCGGGCTCACAATCAAACCCTTACACGTTGGTTTTACCCTCGGCTCACCAACAAACCTAAACCCCCGTTGGTTTTCCCTTTGGCTCACCAACAAACCTTACACCGTTGTTTTCCCCTTTGGCCTCACCAACAAACCTTTACCCTTGATTCAATCCCGTGATTGAATCAAGTTACAAGATATTAAAACAAAGAATAAAAACAAATCAAAGCTTCTTAAGCAAGCAAATATAACAATATAAAACAAATAGAGTAAAGAGAAGCCCTCAAACGAGTTTTTGAAGATGGAGGAGCTCGGCTTCTTCTTTACTTGACCCTCTTCTGATTTGGCACGAGGTAGAGGATCACTGAGGCAGCACACGGATGGAGAGGAAGCTTTGGGATTCACTTGGATGCTCTTCTTCCCCTCTATTTCACTTTGAATGGCCCTTTTGTGCTTTTGGGAGATTTCCCCTTGTAATCTGTTTGGAATCTCTTCCCTAAAAGTTCTCTCCCACTTCCATGAGTTCTCCCCTAGCTCTCTTCTTGTTTTTATAGCTTTAGATGGAGTGGAAACAAGAATATAGCCGTTGAGACAAAAATATAGCCGTTGGAACCAGTCTGCACCTCCTGACAATATTACCGTTGGGATCGGAGTCGACTCGCGCGATCAGGAGTCGACTCGGCTGTAGCGGGAGTCGACTCAAGCTTTTCCGGAGTCGACTCGGCAACTGTTCCCAAATTTGAATTTTGTCCACTCGAGTCGACTCGACTATCCTGGGAGTCGACTCGAATCCCAGAGTCCCGAACTCCCGATCCTCTGTCTTTTGGCTCGTCCAGTCTTGGAGTCGACTCGGAACTTCCTTGGAGCTCGACTCGGCTCTCAGTTTTCGAAAGTTGGTCTTCTGCCATCTTAGTGTAGTGCTGCCTTGGAGTCGACTCGAGCTGTCTGGGAGTCGACTCGAATCTCAGAGTCGGAAAACTGATCCTCTGTATTTTGGAGCCGCGCTGCCTTGGAGTCGACTCGACTTGTCTTGGAGTCGACTCGCCTCTCAGAGACGAAAATACCGTCTTCTGTCTTGGGGTTGCGCTGTCTTTTGGAGTCGACTCGGACTTTGTGGGAGTCGACTCGAATCTCCAGTGTCCAAAAACTGCTTCTCTGAGTTTTCCCTTGTGTACCACTGAGAGTCGGACTCTCGCTTTCTTTGGAGTCGACCCGACAACCATTGGAGTCGACTCGCATTCCTCAGGAGTCGACTCGAATCCAGGGTCGAAAATCCCTCTCTGACTTTTCTGCCTTTTACAACCCTGGACGTCGACTCGTTCTACTCTCGAGTTGACTCGCCAAGCATTGGAGTCGACTCGAATTCCTCAGGAGTCGACTCGAAGACTATTCTTTTAAATTTTCCTTGAATTTGCTCCTCCAATTTGAATCTTTTGAACTTGAGACTTGGGCCAATAACTTGTAGCTTTCTTCACAACTTTGTCTTGAGTGCTTTTAGAGGCCTTCTTGTTGTGTTCTTCCAACTTGCTATGTTCCTTGCAACATAAATATCTTTCTCCTTGCAACATAAACATTAGTATCTATACTTCCAAGGTTTTGTGATCAATCAAAATCAATCTATGAATCAATCTTTGGGTCATCAATCTCCCCCTTTTTGATGATGACAAAACTTGGAGTATATGCAATATAAAAGATATTGTTTTCTAGAAGTAATACATAGCTAAGTTGCATGAAGTAGAAAACATATATATTTGAAACATACTTCATGATACTGCTTTAGATTCAATCAGCTTAACACAATCAATTTAAGCTGATTTGTACTCAATACAAAAAGCATTATAAGCATATACTTAAATATTTCTCCCCCTTTTTGACAACATCAAAAAAAAATAGGGAAACATTAAGCACAAATATTTCTTTTCCTTATTGTACTCTGATTTGAATGTTGAATTATTGCAAGAATATGAATCATATAACTCAAGGCAATAATATTGGAATCAGATTAGTGAGCACAGATCAGAGCCAATTAAGATAATTTCAGAGCAGAACACATTGAATGTGATTTCAAGAAGTTTTCTAATTTGATACCACAGATAGTTTTCTAATCAAGTGTGGGTGGAATCTCTCTTAGGTTAATTCAAGAAGTACCACAAATGATATTCAATGAAAAGCACGAATGGAAGTCTAACATCTCTTCAATAATAAGTATGAAAGCTTGTTCATTTAAGATCTTTTGCCCAATCTATTAAGTGTTTTTATCAACAGGAGAGCAATTTAATTAATTTTCAGAGTAACAGGTCAAAACCTATATATGTAAAAGACACATCATCATGTTGGATCATTAAGTCTTAATAACTTCAAAGTTCTTTAATGATAATAAGATCATTGGGGCACAAACACCAAAATATGAAATCATGCAACATGATTTCTTTAGAGACTTTCTTTTATCTCTGTAGAAAGTAAGCACAATTTGATACATAACAATATGAATTGGCACACAATTTAAGTTCTAAAGTTCAAGTCAATTACACGTTATTCTCCCCCTTTTTCATTAAGTTAGAGGCTCTCAAGATTTGTAATTTGGTTCATGAGTGATGCATAAGATATACTAACCAAATAACACGCCTCAAGGTGTATCATAAAGATTTTCAGATTTAAATTTCAGATGATACATATTGGAGAGTATTAGGATCACTTTTCATTTAGTATTCTTTCCCTCTCCTATAGATTCATGTAATTAAGTTCCATAAGACCTCTCCTTCTGAAATTTTCTTTCTCCCCTCAATTGATCATTCCATTTAAGAGTTTAGAATCCTAAGATAATGTTCAACAAAATTGTCAATCTCAAAAATATATTTTCTATAAGTTTCAGCTTATTTTCATAAGACTCAAGGTTTGAGATAAGACAACCTTTATAGAACTCATCTCAAGGTAATTAAAGCATGTCTTGCAATATAAGGAGGTTCATCAAAATCAATCCATAAAGTTCAAAGCATGCATCAAAATAAAGTGTCTTTGGGATAGGATACTGAATATCTAAAGCTCCCCCTCAAAAGATGCATTCTTCTTTAATCATTTTAAATTGTTGAATTTCAGATTATAGTGATAAACGTGAATAACACTGAAATTCTATGACATCGAGAATGTAGAGTAATCTAGTATTATTCAAAATTTGTAGCAATTACTCTTTCTAATCCTTTAAGAACAAGGTATGCTTCCTCTTCAACTTTGAGAAAATGTACTGAAATATTAATCAAAAATGATTCATTTGAAGCTCAGTTTCTTTCAAAACCATTTACATTTCTTTCTTTTAGACTCATTTGAGTGAGGTGAAAATATTTCTAGGCTTTAAGATCATTCACTATATTAATGGAAGTCTTTTATAATGTAGGAGGGAAAAACATATAGATGATCATTGAGGTATATATTTTATAAACTTCAATTTCTTAATCACAGTTTTTCAGCTATGTACACATGAAGCTCAATAAAATTTTAAATATTAAAATAAAGTCATATATTTAAAAATATTTGCTTGTAATCAAGATCATTGAAAGACACACCATTTAGACCCCAATATGAGTACACTTTGAAGATAGAAATGATATGTTTCGGAAGTGTATCGGAGCGATCAAAATAAATTCTGTTTTTCTTACATTAACATTTTATTTAGTAATCATATGGAGTTTAAACTTTTATACAAAATCATATTCTGAATTTCATAAAGATTTTCAATAGAGGCTTTTTAAGTCATAGTTTGAGATATGTTATCTTTCACATTGTGGCTCATCTTAAATTATTACAAAATAAGGATATTTTAACAAGTATTAGAACATTATGTATCAAAGTTAGGCAATTAGAAAGATAGATCAAAATCAATTTATTTTTCCTAAATAGAGATACTCTTCTCTTCTCCTTTCTACAATTTTATTCGACTTTCAGATTTTAGAGATGATTATGAATGACAAATCTGAAATTTCTTTTCAATAGAACAAACAAAAGATGTTATGTAGCAATTCAAACATTCAAACAAATTGTCCAAGATGAAGCATTACAAAACATTGAGAATCATAAATCAAGACATCATACCATATGCAAAATATACCATGTGTTAAGTCATGCATTAAAATACTAAGTACAAGAATGTCAAGGATCAAAATCAATTCTTTTCAAATAAACTCCCCCTATTTATATATAATTTGCACTGATTTCATCCTTAAAGTATGTTTTCAAGTGATTAAAAATTGACTTGATTCTTCTTATATACTTTATTACTTTGTTTTCATTTTACTTTCTTATGCTCTATACTCTATTTGCTCCCTATCCGGTGGAGTTGGGAAGGGGCACGAGGTACTACCACTAGCCTCCCTCTTGTGCCGTCCCTAATATGCCCTACACCGAATAGTTGGGTCAAATAGTGCCGGGTACTACCACTAGCCTCCCCATTGGCACCATCCCTATGATAAGCAATATAGAAAGGTTAAACTATTTACAAACTCTCCCTCTATTTAAGTGTAATTAATTATACGGATTTTATCCTTCCAAATGCTCCGAATATATTATGCTTGTTTTGCTTTTTCTTAAGATTGAGTATTTGCCTTTACTTAGATTTTATCTCTTGAATAATATCCATTATCTTTTCTTTATCTCTCTCTCTTTGTATTCTCAAGTAATTTACTTGAAAGAGCAGAATAAAGAATAATCAAATGTATCATATAGATATTCATGCAAACAACATTTTCATTATGCTCAAGAATTCATAGCTTCTCACAAGTCATTTTAAATCAAAAATTTTAAGCATAAACTTGTGTAGTTCATGGTTATGACATAGGCAAAGATATATTTTAGTTTGGGCAAACCATGAAACAATTTCTAAAAGCATAAGTCAATCAATACATATATAGACATGATATCAAAATTAATAATTAAAGATTTTAACCATGCCATACTAAGATTTAAGTTATTGACTTTGCTCAATTAATTTATGAGAGAGGTATCTAAATTACCAATCCATTCTGTTCTTCAGTCAAACTAGATTTCTTATGTATGAACTTTTGGCTGAAGAAGGTCCTCTCTCTTGTTTGCATGAGAATGTTTTTTGTATCTTACGTGGAGATATCCTTCAAGTTGAAATTCTCATTTTCTTCTGAAGGAAGGTTATTAGTTTCTTCAAGATACAAAACATTCATCCACTATATATTTTTAACTAGATGACTCGATATAAGATATGATACTAGTTGAATGTTGAGTCACTTTACTCAAGAGATTCCCTAAGTATAAGCAAGCACATATCACTTGAACTAAAGAGATGGTTTCATTAACCAATAGTTCAAGTACAAGCATGTGAGACAATAGAAGATTTATCAAGGTCAAATCAATTTAGCTTAGATTCTATTTGCTTAAGATAATTGTCAATAAGGCATGCTAGCTAAGTTTTGATCAAATTGCCTTAAACAATTGTTTCTATCAAAATTTAGATTATGATTCATTTGTTATCAATAAATTATGATTCATTAGAGTTAGATTGAAGTCTTGCACAAGGGCACATAATGATCACACAATCTGGTCTATTAGGTATATGATAAAATAATTATTCTATCATGCTTTTGATGCTTGTTCCAAATCACATATTGCTTTATCATATATGTAATGTGTAATCTTTAAATATGGTGGTTATTTTACATAGATCTCCTTTTTTTTAATGAAATAACCACATAGGAGTGAATTCTACACATTCATTTGACAGATTATAAAGCTCATGAAGCAAACAAATAATAATGGTGATCTTTACTTCTAATCATGCAAAAATCTTATCAAGATCTATCTTTTCTTGATTTAGTCTTTTAGTAGTTATCAATTTTTCTTCATTAAGTGCATATCTGAAAAATCCAATTTTGGTTCTAATTATTAACAAGTTTTTCAGATTGTTATATATAAAAGATTAACCATATACATATATAATTTGTTTTTAGTATTTTGATAATAAATCATTAGTCTCATAAAGAATAAAATGAATTGATACCTCTACAACTAGAATTTTTCATGAATGTTCTATATGCATTGCTTGATGAATGATATCCAAGGATAGAAGTATCTTTATCAGATTTGGCATTATTTTCATAAGAGCATATCAAGCATAACATGTACGACTGAAAAATATGAAAGATATGCAATGGTTCATTTTCCATTTTTCAGAAGATCAAAATTTTCATCAAAAATAGATCTAATAGAAATCATATGTATGACAAGCAGTGATGATAGTCTTTTAAAAAATTATTTGAGTAGATGACTATCATACATAATTGTCTTTTTCATTTCTTCAAGAATTCTATTAACCCTATTTTACTTATGATGTCCTTGGAGCTGAAATAATTGAATTTAATATTATTTTCTGTATAACCTTAATCAGGATTTTGGTTTTCAACACTGTGCCATGATCTTCACAGTTTGGAAACCTTTTTCATTTGAAACGCTTTTACAAGATTCAGTAAATACAGAAAAATACTTCAGTTTTATTTTCCAAGAACAAATCCAATGTAAGCTTTTGAAAACTTAGTGATGGAAACAACATCTTTAGATTTAGAAATGATTTTTGTTTGTTTCCTTAGTTAGCATGCATAGCAAAACTTTGACCTTTAAGTAGATAATCTAAGTAAGCCTATGGCAAGGTCTTTTGAGATTAAGTACATACTAGCATGAGTTGATTCTATGTGCCAAGGATGGTTTCTTTAATCTTGGTATTCATAGTGCATATATTCAAAAGCATACCAAGTACACATTATCATATCTATGATCAATAAACAATAATGCCATGGATAAAAACTCTCAATCAAGCATATAGAGAATTCATAGAATTAATCTTAATAATGATTAATCATTTAGCAACTTTATCCAAGGGTGAGTAAAGTATCCTATAAAATGAAGTGATTTGATTATATTTCCAAAAGTAGTTTCTATATCACAAAATTGATCAATACTAGCAATTCATACTAAAGCAAAAATAATGATGAGATGCAAGGATTACTGATTTCATTATTATTATTATTTAAAATTACTTTTCATAAGTATATTTTAAGTTTCAATGTGTCTAGAATACCCATTTGTATGAATCTATTTGTTTCATGGGTATCTTGGCACATCTATGTCTACATCCTCATATTTTCATTTTGGGTACCCAAGCTTGCTTGGATCCTTGAGAGTTAGGACATATAGTTCCTTTTGGAACCCAAATTTGTTTAATTGTAATAACTTTACTACTTGATTTAATTATGTTAGAACGATAGGTAAAGTTGTTATGCCCATTCTTTTCATGTTTGAAATAAGTTATCTTATTTAATGGATTGCTTGGTGAATTGATAACCTTTTTCTTTAGGGATTCATTGCTAAGTGAAGGAGTTAAGCCAAATTTTGATTTATCAAAATCTGTATGTTGGCTTTCAAACATCATTTTTAATCTTGCTGAACTTACAGTAAATTTGTTAATAAAAGACTTCAATTGGTTAATTTCTTTACTTAAGTTTTGATTTTCTTTAATTAAATTTTGATTTTTCTGAATTAATTGTTCTGAATTTAACCTTAAAATTTTATTTTCAGAATTTAGTTTATCTTGTATTTCATTATTAGAATTTCTTTCTTTTGAAATTTTCAGATTTAGTTTCTTAAGATTTTTATTCTTCACAGCTAATTTTCTACATTCACCATACAAATCATGAAAAGTATTTAATAATTCATCATAAGATAATTCTTCTTGAAAATCATTTGAGGTAAGAGTAGATTCAGATTTTACCTTGTCTTCTTGTGCCATAAAGCACGAGTTAGTTACCTCTTGTAGTTCCTTGGAGCTAATATCATCATGTTTGCTCCTAACTTTTAATTTCTTGCTTGACTCTTTCTTGGTCAAGGCTTTCTTCCTTTTTATCTCTTTCTTCCTTTCTTCTAGCTTCCTCTTCTTCTTTGTCTTTAGGAAGCTTTTGGAATCTTTCTTCCTGATTTAGAGTGTTTCCTGCATGCTCAATGTTAGTCTTGCAATTATCCTCAAGTAAACTAACATGGGGTTCTTCGAAAATATCATAAGTTGCTTCAAGAGTATCCCATATTTGTTTGGCAGATGAACATATATAAATTTGGTTGAAATATTTTTATTAAATGCACCAGTAGAGAAGGTTCATAGCCTTAGCATTTAGTTCAGCCAATTTTTATCGAACATACTTTCAATTAATTTCGTGGGTGTGTGTAGGCCATTTGTTATGACATTCCATAACTCATAGTTTTGTGATTGAGTAAAGATTTTCATTCTAGCTTTCCATTGAATATAGTTAGATCCATCAAACAGTGGAGGTCTGTTTGTGGAAAGTCCCTCAGCAAGTAATACGTTATGTGGGGTTGTCATGATCTTTGGCTCTAGTCGGTTAAGACTACAAATAATATTTGAGCACCTGCTCTGATACCACTTGTTGCCCAGTAGATACAACCCAAGAGGGGGGGGTGAATTGGGTCTTTTAAAACTTTTAAACTACTTCTAAGACTTTTTGATTAACTATGGCTAAGTTATATAGATGCACAGTGGAATTTAAACTTAGCAACAGTATGATTTATTAAATGGGACTTGATTAAGTAAATTGAGTATGCTTGCAACTAAGGGATGCGTAGATACGAGTTAAGCAAGCAATATATCTAAGTAAGCAAGTTAGACAATGACAAAAAGCATCACAAACACAATAAACATATAGTGGTTCGGTGCACCCCAGCACCTACATCCACTCCCCAAGACCTCTTGGGAATTCCACTATAATCCTACAGATTACAGCCGGTTGTTTTACAAGCTCACAACCCAACTTGTTGTTTTACGAGCGCACAACGAACTCGGTCGGTTTTCCCCAGGCTCACCGACTAGAACCACTCCGATTGTTTTCCCGGGCTCACAATCAAACCCTTACACGTTGGTTTTACCCTCGGCTCACCAACAAACCTAAACCCGTTGGTTTTCCCTTTGGCTCACCAACAAACCTTACACCGTTGGTTTTCCCTTTGGCTCACCAACAAACCTTTACCCCTTGATTCAATCCCGTGATTGAATCAAGTTACAAGATATTAAAACAAAGAATAAAACAAATCAAAGCTTCTTAAGCAAGCAAATATAACATATAAACAAATAGAGTAAAGAGAAGCCTCAAACGAGTTTTTGAAGATGGAGGAGCTCGGCTTCTTCTTTACTTGACCCTCTTCTGATTTGGCACGAGGTAGAGGATCACTGAGGCAGCACACGGATGGAGAGGAAGCTTTGGGATTCACTTGGATGCTCTTCTTCCCTCTATTTCACTTTGAATGGCCCTTTTGTGCTTTGGGAGATTTCCCTTGTAATCTGTTTGGAATCTCTTCCCTAAAAGTTCTCTCCCACTTCCATGAGTTCTCCCCTAGCTCTCTTCTTGTTTTTATAGCTTTAGATGGAGTGGAAACAAGAATATAGCCGTTAGAGACAAAAATATAGCCGTTGGAACCAGTCTGCACCTCCTGACAATATTACCGTTGGGATCGGAGTCGACTCGCAGCGAATCAGGAGTCGACTCGGCTGTAGCGGGAGCTCGACTCAAGCTTTTTCCGGAGTCGAACTCGGCAACTGTTCCAAATTTGAATTTTGTCCACTCGAGTCGACTCGACTATCCTTGGGAGTCGACTCGAATCCCAGAGTCCGAACTCCCGATCCTCTGTCTTTTGGGCTCGTCCAGTCTTGGAGTCGACTCGAACTTCCTTGGAGTCGACTCGGCTCTCAGTTTTCGAAAGTTGGTCTTCTGCCATCTTAGTGTAGTGCTGCCTTGGAGTCGACTCGAGCTGTCTGGGAGTCGACTCGAATCTCAGAGTCGGAAAACTGATCCTCTGTATTTTGGAGCCGCGCTGCCTTGGAGTCGACTCGACTTGTCTTGGAGTCGACTCGCCTCTCAGAGACGAAAATACCGGTCTTCTGTCTTGGGGTTGCGCTGTCTTTGGAGTCGACTCGGGACTTTGTGGGAGTCGACTCGAATCTCAGTGTCCAAAAACTGCTTCTCTGAGTTTTCCCTTGTGTACCACTGAGAGTCGACTCTCGCTTTCTTTGGAGTCGACCCGACAACCATTGGAGTCGACTCGCATTCCTCAGGAGTCGACTCGAATCTCAGGGTCGAAAATCCCTCTCTGACTTTTCTGCCTTTTTACACCCTGGAGTCGACTCGTTCTACTCTCGAGTTGACTCGCCAAGCATTGGAGTCGACTCGAATTCCTCAGGAGTCGACTCGAAGACTATTCTTTTAAATTTTCCTTGAATTTGCTCCTCCAATTTGAATCTTTTGAACTTGAGACTTGGGCCAATAACTTGTAGCTTTCTTCCAACTTTTCTTGAGTGCTTTTAGAGGCCTTCTTGTGTTCTTCCAACTTGCTATGTTCCTTGCAACATAAATATCTTTCTCCTTGCAACATAAACATTAGTATCTATACTTCAAGGTTTGTGATCATCAAAATCAATCTATGAATCAATCTTTGGGTCATCAGAATGTTTTATGTTTGATTCATAATCATTCTTGGTCAATTTCTAAATTTAAACCGCTTTACTTACAAAGCATGAATTAATATCAAGAGCCTTACATAAATGAAAGAGAAATGAATTGTTCTTAAAGCTAAATCATTAAAGGTTACTCTATGTAAATTTGGCAAAGAACTTTTAGTATGTTTTTAATGTCTAACTGATCTAAAACTTGATATCAAATTTAGGCCATATTTTGGTATTAGACTTTGTGATTTATTGAATATCTTTTGAAAGTTGGATTTTCATCTGTACTTAATTGGTAAATCACTTGAAAAGAATTCATTTGTCTTAGTATTGGAAATTTACTTTGGAATCTACGAATAAGCTCTTATTGGCTTGCACTTTAGTGTTTCAATCCTGAGTCAATCCATTTTAATTGATTTTGATGCTTTGATCTTTAAAGGAGTAAAAGAAAGTCTTTAAGAAAGCTTTAAAAGAACTTTCAAAGCCCTGAATTTTATGTATCCTACATTGCATAAATTCATATTTTAGTATCTATGCCCCAATACTTTTATATCATGAAAGAACTTTGAAGTCATTAAGAATTAAGGATTCAACATAATCTTATGTTTTTCGAGTATATAAGTTTTGATCTTTATCTGCTCTTATACTATACTCTGAAAATTAATTAGATTGCTCTCATGTTGCTATATACTTAATATATTAAAAAAAAAAGAGGGTGTTGGATTTTCATTCGTGCTTTCTTTGAATATTATTCTTGATACTCCTTGAAATAACTTGAAAAAGATTCCATCTACACTTGATTTGAAAACTATCTTTGGAATCTACATTTAGAGATCACTTCTGGCTCATATCCTAAATGTCTCATTCTTAAAAGCCAAACTTTTCATTCTTGATTTTGATGATATCTGTTACCCCTGAAATTGTTTCAGGTTTAATTTTTTTTTTTGAAAGAAAGGTAAAAGAACTTTAAAAGAATGTTAAAATCATCAAATTTGATGTGATCTCATCATAATTTTGAAACTACCTTAATTGGCTCTGATCTATACTCATTATCTTGCCCTAACATTATTGCCTTGGAGTTACGTGATTCATATGCTTGCAATAATTTGACATCCATTGAATGAAATATTGCCTTGTGCTTAATGTTTCATTATTTTGCAATCTTTTTGATATTGTCAAAAAGAAAAAGAAATATCTGAGTATATGCTCATAATGCTTTATGTTTTGAATTGAATATAAATCAGCTTAGATTGAAATATGTTGAATATGTTAAAGCTGATTAACTCTAAAGCATTATCATGAAGTATGTTCTTAAAGTATCTCCCAAACTTTGTATTTGTTTTGACTTATATTTGCTCTTTGTGGTAGTTTGTATTTCTTCTCTAAAACATAGTGCTTTTGGCATAGACAATGTTTCTCTTGAGTCATGATCTTTGTGATTGTCATAACAATACTATCCATTGCTATTCATTCTTTTTGATGATGACAAAAAGGGGGAGAAAGTATAAGAGAGAAACTAGAAGCAAATTCTATAGGAAAGATAATTCTATAAACAAAGACCGTATAAGGAAGAAAATATAAAAGGTATATATTGTATACTTACGGGGGAGACATGTATTATACACTAAAGGGGGAGACATTTAACAAAGAGCAAATCTGAATCTGGCACATAATCATAGAGATTTTTATTGCCTCGATACATGACTTGAAACTCTTGCTTTAACACAAACTTTTAAAAATTTTGTTTTAATAAAATACAAGAGTAAGGGGGAGCAAAGCTAAAAACTCATTTAGCATCCATTTGGATAGGATAGGGGGAGCTCTTGGTTCATTTATACAAACTCTAAATAAGACTATTTTGAAACTCTTGAACCAAAAATACTTTATGAATATTAAATCTAACTTTTCATATGAATACCAATTTGCTTACACTCAATGTTTTGTAATCATCAAAAAGGGGGAGATTGAGGATGATAATGTTATTTTGATGATTAACACAACTATTGAGGTCATATCAAATTAGAAATACAAATTAACTCGATACATCATTGATAAATGGCACACCCTTGATACACTCATGATACATTAGGACTATACGGTCAAAACCACTCTCAAGAATTGATAAACGAGATAAAATTTGTAATAGAGAATGGTAGAAAGCTTAAGAATCCATTTTGGCAAAGTTTCACGTTAAAAATACCTAAAAGGGTAATTCGGTAATTTCAACTATTAAGGGTATGAAACTCTATTGTGCCTTGCATCGTAATTTGCTTGAAATATCATATGGTTGTTTCAATGTGCATAACTAACCTTCAAAGTGCAGAAAAATATGGTTAGAGTCGACCCCAATTAGTTTGGAGTCGACCCCGATACATTTGGCACGCCTTGAAACGAAGTGGCACGCCTTTGGAACACTTGGCACAGAGTAGGAGTCGACCCTAGAAGAGATGGAGTCGACCCTGGCACGTTTTAGAAATATTCTGGCACATTCTAGCACTTATGGCATGGATGAACAGTACTTGGGTCGACCCAAGTGAAAGTTGAGTCGACCCCATCTTCAAGCCTCAAGAAAACAAGTCTCTGGAATCCCTGAGGGGGTCGACCCCAATGGACCTTGAGTCGACCCAACCTTGAGTCGACCCAACCTTGAGTCGACCCAAAAAGAGTTGAGTCGACCCAAGTGAAGGAAGGCTGAAATACAAGGTTCTGTATTTTCTGAGAGGGCCGACCCAAGAAAAGCTTGAGCTAACCCAAATCTGATGAACAGTGGTTTGGGTCGACCCAAGAAAAGTTTGGGTCGACCCAAGCACGGGCAGAAGCATAACAGCTAGTTGTGCAGAAGTGCTTTTTGGACTCCCAACGGCTATAAATGGCTAGTTTCTTCAATCCAATGGTCAGGAAGGACTATTTGGAGGTTGGAGAAGTATTTAAGAGGGAGTATTCATCAAAGGAAGCAAGCTTTGGAAAATACATCAAGTGCATTCAAGAGAGAACCCTAGCAAGGCAAGCTTCATTCAATTGCTTCATTCAAAGAGCCAAAAGAAAGTGGTTGAGCAGATTCCAAGAGACATTAAGAGCTCCACCAACCCTTGAAGAGTGAAGCAATCTTGACAAAGAAGAGAAGAGCCTTATTAAAGCGATAACTATATTCTAAACTCTTCTTTGTAGCTCATAATTATTTTATTTGCTCATTTAGGAGCTTTAGTTCCTTGTTCTTTATTCTTGTTGTAAGGTTTGTTGGTAAGTCCGTAAAACCAACATTGTAGGTTGTTGGTAAGCCCGTAAAACCAACGTAGCTTGTTGGTAAGCCCGTAAAACCAACATAGGTTGTTGGTAAACCCGTAAAACCAACGTAGGTTGTTGGTAAGCCCGTAAAACCAACGTAGGTTGTTGGTGAACCCGTAAAACCAATTGTGAAGGTTCGTTGGCGAGCCCGTAAAACCAACATAGATTTTTGGTGATCCCGGAAAACCAAAGTGTAAAAGTTTTTGGATTGTGAGCCCGGAAAACAATCCAACTGTAATCCGCGGGATTATAGTGAATTCCCAAGGGGTCGCTTGGGGAGTGGACGTAGGTGCTTAGGAGAGCACCAAACCACTATATTTCTTGTGTGTTTGCATTGTGTTTTGTCTTACTTTGCTACAATTACTTACTCATCAATTAACTCGATTAAGGAATCAAAAAGTTAGAAAAACCAATTCACCCCTCCTCTTGGCTTGTCACCTTGGGCAACATGTTCCTTTCTGTGGCATGAGATAGCGAGGTACTTGTCTACGATGTCGAGTCACATCCGATGGCTGATAGGCGACGGGCGTAGCATCGATGTGGCCGGGGACCCATGGGTCGATGGCCTTCCTCTGCGACTTTGGCCGACTATGGTCAGTATTGAGGCTGGGGAGGGTCTACATGTATGTGATCTTATGACCCCTGGGGGGAATGGTTGGGATGAGATTCGACTGGCCCAGTTCTTCGAGGAGCATCTAGCGGAGCGTGTTCGATCCCTCTCTTTACCATGGAGTGGTGGACCAGATGTACAAGTGTGGAGTTCCTCTACCAGAACCAGGATTAGGGTGGGCAATCTTTCTTGCATTCTTAGGCGGGAGTATGAGCCTGGTCCGGATTGTGCCTGGATCTAGCGATTGGGACTTCACCCGAAGGTCGCGTTGTTCCTTTGGAAGGTGGTCTAGGACCGTCTTCCTATGAGAGCTGTACTTGGAGGATGAGGATTGAGGATCCCATTGGAGTGTGGGGTTTGCGGTACGGTTGAGACGGTGGACCATGCCTTGTTTCAGTGCACATGGGCTAGGGATACTTGGTGTCTGGCAGGGGTCCTGCAGGTGGTGTGGAGCTGTAGGGACCAGTTCTTACAGGCCGTGTCAAGGCTCGGAGTCCCCGGTGCTTTGTCAGGAGGCGGTTCGAGCGAGTTGTACTGCCTACCAAATCTGGTTGGCCAGGAATGCTCGTACATTCGGCGAACGATGAATGTCGCCGAGATTTGTGGTCGAGAGCGCCCGCGTTCAGACGGTAGAGCTATGTCACACCATCCCCATTGGAGGGACCTTGATAGTTTGGGACATCTGGGGTTCCCACTCTACTCCGACAGTTTTCCGTACGGTGTTTTTCACCTGGAAGCCCCCACCCCTGAGTTTCCTCAAGGTCAACTTTGATGGGTCAGTCCTGGATGGTGGCACGAGGGAAGGTGTGGGTTTTGTTATTCGGAACTCGTCTGGCAGGGTTGTGGCTGCTGGGGGTAGTTAGTTATTTAATACTTCGGTTTCGAGTGCGGAGCTGAGAGCAGCCTGGCCTGGGCGGGCCTTCGCCATGCCCGGTGCATGTTACAGGCCAGGTCCATCGTCCTGGAGGGTGATTCAGCCACCATTATTAGTTGGATCCGGGGGGGGTCCAAGGGGTAACAGTAGTGACCATCTATTGCTCCGTGACATTTGGGCTATGATAAGGGTTGGTGGGGCCATTCAGGCCACGCATATTTACCGTGAAGCCAATAGTGCTGCGGATTGGGTGGCTGCATATGTAGCTTGTCACTCTGGAGGCACCTTGTAGACTGGAGATGGGGAGTTGCCCTTGGCACTCCGAAGTATTCTATTTTTTGATTTTATTGGGTGTATCTGTACCCGTCAGGTATGATCCATCTGCGGAAAAAAAAAAAAAAAAAATCACTTGTACGCGAGAACAAGCCAGCCATCATCCATATGACATGCGCGGGGTGGCGAAACAAGTCAACTGCACGCACGTGATTGTTCGGTAAAAGGCTTGTGGGCCTACCGAGGGTCCACTAGTCGGAGAAGCTGCCATAAATGCACCGTGTAGTATTACTTCTAATGTGGAGCTGGCGTTTTTGAAGGACATGTTGAACTATAAAAGATTTAATAGTTGAAAATTTTCAACTAAAATCAGAAAAAAATAGTTCAAATATTTCAAATTTTGAGATCAAAATACTTTTAGCTCCTCTCTTTATGAATATCTATAGAAAAAATGATTAAAAAGTTAGATATGCAATCACAGTAATTTTATTAATTGCTCGTCCTTTTTCTCTTATCTAAACAATTTTATAGGACTCTATTTTTCCGAAAAAAACTTTATCAATTGATATCCACGTTGCCAACCTCTTGAACTCTTTTCAAAATTAGGAAAAAAAAACATAGATAGTGCTTCTCTAATCCATGTATTTTATCTCTCTTATGCTCTAATCCCTAAAACTTTTTTTATTAATTTTTAATTAAAAGTGCATTGCACATTTCTCGCGTCTTGCATTTTTGATCTCGGATTAAAGAGTGTACATAGATGAACAAAACTGCTTTGAAACTTTCTAGCAAAACATAATAGATTCTTGCCTTATCGCTCTCAAACATATGTTTAAATTAATTAGATTTGAGGCCTATTTGGATAATCTGACATGATTGGACTGAATTTCCTATTGAACTCCTAGGCTGTGCAGCCCGTTTATGCTGTCCCATATCAACCTAATACTCTCCAACACAAATTCCGTGTAGGAGCGGCTTAATGTATTTGGAGGCCTAAGGCGAACTCAAAGGCCCCAACATAAATTCATTTAGGGGTCTCAATGCATAAATAAAGAAAAAGATAATAAATTTCTTTAGATAAGAATTACGTCCCAACATAAATGCATTTAGAGGCCTCAATGCATTTATAGCTATAAAAATATGTAGCATTTGAGGCCCCCAATGCATTTGGAGGCCCCCAATGAACTCACTATAATAAATGCATTTGGGGGTCGGGGCCTAACGCGACTGCCTAAGTCTTCTAAGAGTTGAGCCAGCCCTAATCCCGTACAAGAGGGAGAAAAAAAAAATCTCTATAGGCATTTTTTCTTTCTTCCAAAAATTTTAATATCTTTTTTCCTCATCGTCACTGGTCCTCTATCCTTTCCTTCTCCTCCCTTCTTCCCTTACTGGAATATGCCCTTAAGTTTATTCTTTTACTATTTAGGCAACAAAAAGTTTGAGTCCTCCCAATCTTCCAATAGAGTAACCGTCCTATCATAGATTCATCATAGCTCCTAGGTTTACTATGTTTAAGCATTATAGTGGATGTACTGGCATTTGCTAAGTCCAGCCTTCAAGTAGATATTTTTGCAGAAACATCAGAGAACAATAACAAACATGATGGCTTCATTCAATTAAATCTCGTCACATATTATAATATCGCCTATCATTGTCATCGTGGACATCGTCATCATCATTGTTTCAAAATGGAACGATGAGGAACTCAATTATTTCCCAAGGAGTTGTAGGGTTCTACAGATTCTTTCAACAAGATCGATGTTTAATCTCTTCACGTACCTATGTATGAGAAAGTTGGTAAGGTTTACCTATCAATAAATATCTGTTATTATGCATTTATAGCCATTAGATTTAGTTGGTATGAACTTTGGGCATTCAAACCCAAAGCCTTCTAAGTTAACAGCTCTTCTTAAAGAGGTTAAAAGTTTATAAACTTGTTTGATGCAACTCTAGTCTAATCTTTGATATATAAGAAGCCATATATTGCTTTACGCTAACTTAAATTGTCCACCAACAAGCTCCAACAGGCAACGGCGTCCGCAATATGCCAACCCTTCCTAATTCTTCTAGAAATTAAATAGAAGTCCTCCAAAAGCTCCAAATTATGATCAAAGAGAGAATCTGGGAGAGGACAAAGTTTCAAAGCCTCTGAAAATGGTGGCCAATTTTCTTAATAAAAAAGTGAGACATAAAATGGTGGTCAGCAGTCTCCATCTGCTTATTGTACAAAGGTCAAGTTAGTCTCCTTCTTTAATATCCTTTCATTCTCTCAATAATGAACCTTGATGGGCTATGGTCCTTTTTTTTTTCTTTTTCTTTTTCTTTTTTTTTCGTTTTTTGAAGAGAACTGTGACCACGGTCCCCACCATATCTAAGGAAAAAATGAAATAACGAATGCAAGTTCTATTGTAAAAATAGACTAGAATGACAGAGTTTTGGCGTACCTTTTTTTTTATTTTGAGATAAATTTGACATGCCGTCTTGCACCCGCCACACAACTTTTGTGTGAGAACAGCCAACGATGTCGAAAAAAAAAAGATGACGTAAAAGTGAAAAAGCAGCTACATAATACGTCCAAAAACTATCCATCCTAGTCTTCGTCAAAGTCTTTTGTATTAATATAAGAACAGTAATATGTTATGTTAATAGTGAAAAAGATACATTATTTCTCAAAAAGAAAAAGAAAACTACATCAATATTCTCTTTATATGGTTATTTTTCTAACAGAGAATTTCCTAAACAATGGGTCGATCCCTCTCTTCCCTTCCTTAGGGGGCCATATGGTTCATGATAATTGTAGGTTCGTACCAATTAAGTGGCCCCTTAGAAAGGAAAGAGGGATCGATCCAGCATCTAGGCATTGTACCTTTGTCTCTTTTCCACATGCAGATCAGATACTTCCATTTCTCTCTCTCTCTCTATAAGAACAGAGCAGCCCATGCAGGGGCCTTCCATTGAACCAAGGGCATCCCGAGACGCTTGGGGTTTCCAGGTTTCCATCCACTCGACCGTCCAAAACATGAGGAAGCCAGGACCACCTTTCTTCTTATTCTTGTGTGCTTGCCTTGCCCTCTTCCTCTCTCAAACAACTCCCTCCGCATCTGAAGCAATTGGTAAGTCTTCTCTTTAGACTAGCTAATGCAAGTATGTTCAAATATCTCACTATCTGCACATAATTTTAGGCTTAAAAAAGTTCAGATGAAATATGCATGACTTCATAAATCCTAGTGCTTGATTTCTCCAGGAAAAAAAGGAAAAAGATATGTGCTTTCCCTCTCCACTGGGCGGAGGTTGTGTGTCTCTACTATCAACCATAGAAAGTATGACCTCTAAGCCTTTGGCACAAGTGAATGGCGCTTCCACCATTATTTGGAATAAAGAAATTCATACAGCCTTGCATAAGGACTATTTAATTCTTATACAAAGTTATTGGCCGCCCTCACCTGCACCATATGTCACCTGGTTTCCGCACGGGTTCGAAGAAGGGGTAGGGAGAATATTCCACTTGTATTCTATGAATTTCTCATATATATTTAATAAGAAGACAATATCTAATATAAAAAACACAATCTTTGAAAAATAAAAAAAAAATAGACTCATTGTTTAATGGAAGATTTGATTGGACATCTCACACACCATCAATTTGTGGCAGATTGCGTTGCCATCACATGATTTTCTCAAGCTAGTGTTTTTTTTATCTTAGCTAGTTTGCATCGCTCACCTTGATGATGAGGAGGTCTTAGCCCCATTTCAGGATGGTGAGATTCGCAGTGTTATTTTTTAAAAATATTTAATTACATAGATTCTCAGCTAATGATGTATAGGGCATGCTGCCACAAATTATTGGACTATCTAATGATCATCAGATCCATTATGTTCACGACATATGATGTGAGGCAGTAAAATAGAAAATAAAAAAGAAAAAAAGTAAAGAAAGTTCTTATTGCATAAATTTCATGCATCATGTACTTGGAAGAAGATCTCTAGATAATTAAATTAATGAACCCATCAGCTCATTTATTCCTACAAGCATATTCGTTTAATAGCAAAATAGATAAGATAATAAAAATCATAATTCGAATAAAGAATAAAATATTAGATAAAATAACAAATGATGTTAAATAAATTGAAAATAAAATTAAAAATGGGAATAGAGATTGGAGGCGAATAAAATTACTGAGATGGGGATAGAGGAAAATTAAGTTTGCTAGATAAAAAGATAAGTTAGTTAGCTTAGAGAATAGAAAAAAAAATTGAGGTGCTCAAAAGATTCTATCTTCACGTGGGATTTGAAATCTTGATAAAGAATTGATATAAATTATTTGCTCGTCTTTCTTTTCAAAATAAATGATTATATTATACGTTATAATATTGATAATTATATTATAATTTTTTAAAAAAAATATATAATAAACGTGGGGGCACGAAGGAGATGGAAGAGACAAAAGAAAAATTATTAATGTATGTGAAAATTCTTCAAAATGGCATTGTTTCCGCTGCCAATCCTCTGAGCCTTTCTTCCATACTGTATCCAAAATGATACTTCTCCCTTGGATATTCATCTAAGGTTATAAAAGGATAGATCATGGACTTCTCTGATGTGGAAGCGTGGGAAAGAAAACAAACTCCTGTTGTCTTGCGGCTGAATTCAAACAACCAAACAAAGAAATAGGGGAGTTTTTGGGCTCAAAACAGAGCTTCTGCAATTTTTCTCATTCACGAAAAAAAAAACACAATGAAATGAAGGAGAACGGCGGCCATTTATATCCCTTTTTATATGGCCACGAACTCACCCTAAATCCCTAACAAAAGGATGATATTCATAATCAAATCCTAATCAAAACAGACTCCGAATTAAGTCCGAATTCAGAACTAAAACAAACGTAATTCAGAAACCAACTTGAACAAAACAAGGACTCTGGACTCAACTAAAACAGAATTATAAAACAAAGACTCTTAATCAAGGCTCCATGCTAGATTTTATTCCGGTTCTGCATCATTCTCGAAACAAAATGAGCTGGACATGGGATCCATGAGATTGGAGTAAGCACACTCTCGGAGCAAGAGCAAGATGGGTTGTGGTCGCAGAAGCAATTTGAATCAAGGTTTTTGGTTGCAGGCAAGACCTAGATCCATGCTTGACTTCAATATGCTACAAGAAACTAGTTCATTAAAACATATATGATCAAGTTGTGGCTGACGACATAGCTTATGGCACATAGATGCAATTTGAGAGATTTCATTACCAACTATATTTGTCAGGATAGAAGAGACATCCTTGCATCAAAAAAAAAAAAAAAAAATTAAGTTACATGGTATTTAACAATAAAAAGATCCATCAAATGATGGTAACCTTACTTCTCAGGCAAAACAATGGTCACTGGCATTGTCATTCTCATTGAATGTGTACATCAAACCATATACATTTTGTCTTTTAGTGCAAACTTTAATGGAGCAAACTTATGGATTTGATCTATTATGTGTTAGAAGTGAAGGATTTAAATGAAAATTGGGCAGAGTGTAAGGATGGAAAAGAGCAATCACCAATAGATGTCAACTCTGACAACATTCAGGTTAATCAAAGTATAGGGAGCTTGATAACAAGCTATGACATCTCTCGTGCAATTATGCAGAAAAGCAGCCATGTTATAATGGTGAGAAATTTATGATTAAGCTATTCTTTGTTTCTCTTCTTCTTTCTGCAACCGAGTACTTATTCTTCGTTTCATCATTGATGCTTCTAGGTCAATTGGACAGAAGGTGCAGGTTCTCTTTCGATCGACAGCAAGGCCTATGTTCTCGAGCAATGTCATTGGCACTCACCTTCCGAGCACAAACTTCTTGGAGAAAGGTGTTGCCCTATGATTGATCTCCTAGATTAGGCGATTCATATTGGTACATGGCTAGCTTCAATGTAGATTTCTTTTGAGTCAAAATCTGATCCACAGTAAGCCACCATGGCCTGTGCTGTGAATGCCAAATACAAGGAGAAGAAATGAAGTAAATACAAAACCACTTGGTCCTCACAGACCACCAAAAAGAAACAAGGGAAAATTGCACCAGTTCAAAACAGTACATTAGAGGTCCACCTTTGATTCTGCTCCTTTCGAAGGTTGTCCATAGATGTTACTGGATTTAACCCAAGCAGGACTTCATCAAATCTCAGTATTCTATGTTTTTGAACCCAAGACCTAAATCTAGACAACATATAGTTACTTGTCAGTGAGACTTAGGATGATGAATCTCAAAAAACAAAACGAATGGTGCCCGCAGATACCCGCTGGAGTTACATATGGTCCACAGAAGTGCAGACGGAGACACAGCAGTTATCAGTATTATGTACCAGTTTGGCCCACCAGATCCTTTCCTCTTCAAGGTTTGATTCCACAAAGAACTTCCCTTCTGCTTCCATCTCTTCCTCCAACTAATATGGTTTTATCTTATTGACTCAGCTGATGAAGTTTGTAGCAATACTGGTGACAAATGATGTGGTGCCTGCGGGACTTGTGCCACCACCAGTGATAGAGATTGGAGCCCCTTATTATAGATACATAGGCTCTCTAACCACTCCACCTTGCACTGAAGGTGTCATATGGAGCCTAATTCAGGAGGTATGACCTCATAACCTAACTTACATGGCTTGTCTCTTCGTCAATGTTTCGATCTTATGAATCATTTTATCATGGATTAGGTGAGATTTGTCTCGAAAAGGCAAGTGCGCAAGCTAAGGAGCGCTTTACACAGGGTAAGATGACTAGTTGGTTGATCAAGAAATGTATAGTTTACTGAATGGATAATTCAAGGATTTAGAATTAATTGTTTGATATTTGTAAGCGATCTATTATATGAATATTGGATCATAACAAAGAGTGTTTGACATGTGTGATCTGCGACATATCATGTAGGAAAATAATGCGAGGCTGGTCCAACCGATCAATGGGCGCGCAATTTTTCTTTACAAGCCACGGGCCCAGGAAGAACATATGAAATATTTTGATAGGGAAAACTTATGCCGCAAATCTAGTTTCTTGAAGTGGCTGCTCTGCCACAGTAATCACAAATAATTTATGCAGCTTTATGATTGAGGTTACATGCTTGAAGAAACTAGTTGCAGTTTGTGGTTTGCTTCAGTATTTGTATTTATATATAATGCCCTTCAGTGCAGTTCAAGGATATTGTGCTTGCATGCATGTATATGTGTTGTAACCTTTTTTTTTGGCTTTCTTTTGAAAAAATAAGTGTTGTAGCTGTTGGTATTGCAAACTCTTAATGTCTGCAAGAGCCTAATTGTGCAAGATAAGTTGTATATACTCTGCTGTTGATTATGGTGCAATTGCTCTCTCCAATTTTGTGCCATTGAGGGAAGCTAATGCTGAAACAATGCAAAAGCAAGAAACAGGAAATGATGGTTGGAAAAGGATCCTAATGCCAGGAAAAGGAAACGTAATTACAAATAACTAAAATATATTTCGAGAAATACGTAGGAAAATGCATGAAAACCAAAAAGAGAACACCCAGGAATTTGTTTTAAGTGGATTAATGATGATTTTTCAAGTTGGCATCAATTAGGTGAATAGATACACCTTTATTTAAAATTTTTCTCGTTCCTTTTCTTCCTTGTTTCAAACAATAGCGTTTAAATCTTTAAGTAGGGGATTGGAATAAATGATGTGGGACTGCGTATGCATTCCATTTACATGGAAAAGATGCTGGAATCTCCAAGATTTAAATAGCAACAAGAGGTAACGACAAGTTTTTGCAACTTTTTTCAATGATCATATGTTGGGAATCTAATTTTTTTACAAGTTTTGTACGTTCAGTAATGTTTTTTTTTTTTAATACAAGTTTCCCAAAAGAATCCCTGAAAACTTATATTTGAGTGGAAGTGGATTTCTCGGTAGTTATGTATGAATTTGTTCTAAGCCAAATATTCCTATTCTTATTTATGAGGCAAGACCGTCCATCCTTCTCTTTCCTTCTTGCTCTATATATTTTCCACTACAATTCTCTATGCAATAAATATGAAGTCAAAGGTTCAAATTCTTTGTCTAGTATTGATTACCGTTCCTTCTGCAATGAAATATCTGCAAATTTACAACCCCACATCTACATCATAACATCAACTGATTTGTTTGTAAATTGAACTTAAAGTGTAACAATCCAAGACAGGATCTGCTGTGCCGGAACTGGAACTCGGACTGGTTGTCCGGCGATACGGATCAGTACACCTTCATATCATTTCGTGCCGGCCTAGTACCGATACAGTAAAAAAGACGGAAGAGACGACAAACAAGAGAAAGAAAAAGAGATAGAAGGGGAAGAGAGGGGAGGAAGAGAGAAGAAGGGTGGCGGAGGCTGGCAGAGTGCCAGCGGAGTTGCGAAATCAAAAAAAGGGGCCAGATCTTTAAGTGAAGTCGGCAAGTCGCGAAATAAAAAAAAAAGGCTAGACCCTAGTTCAAATGAAATAGGAGACCCAGTTGCGGAGCCCTCCTCCGCCTCCTCTGCATGGCTTACGGGCCTCTATATGGGTCGCCGATCTCCGCTAGCCTCTGCTCGGCTTGCTGGCGCTCTGCCAGTCGGCCTCCACTTTTTCTCTTTTCCTTCTTCTCCCTCTCACATCATATAAAGTATGAAGAGCTTCAGTCAACGAAGTCAGGCTGTCCAACTACTCCATAGATGACCCACAATTTTAGCACATCTCACACAAAGCACAAAATTAGTAATTTTAATTTAGGATTTTTTGCATGAATACTCAAGAAACTCCTGTGATTCAGAGATTTGACCAGCCAGAAACCATAAACCACAGTCCTCGAAATGCCCTCTGAAAATCATTCCAGTGCATCATAATTGAAGAAGAGAAGGAACTCATGGAGGAATAGATAACTTCTGGAGGCAAGATAAGGCTTCGCCGTTTGAGAACCCCTTCTTTCACCTTTGTGAAAGGAGGCAGTAGTTTTATAAATTCTCATTTATAAAACTATAAATAAGTAGCCCCTATCGGGCAGGTTTCAGGGGAGTACCCCCGAACCCCCTTAGTTACACTCCGGACTACCACTCTCCGAAACGAAAAGAGAAATACAACTTATTTCATTATTTACAATAGAGTCAACCCATGCGCCTTTCGCGGGGTGAGCAAAAAGCCTTTCCCTGTAATAAGAGTTAGAAGTTTCGGGTAATAACTTTTGATTTTTTCCTCCAGATCTATTTTTTTATCCTACCTCTATTCATGATTAGTAATCACAAACCTTCTATCAACAAGATAAAAAAGTGAATTTTTTCCTCCGAAGAATTAGAATTAGGGAAAAAAAATTCTTTATAAATATTGGATTTTGCATGAATACTCTTCCAAAATTGATATTTGCATGTATACCCTCGTAAAACTCTATTATTGTATAAATGCTCTTAACATAACGGTTGTTTTAACTGTGTTAAAAAAATATATCTTTATATTAATTAAAAATAAAATAAAAATTTGAAATTACACTATTGCCCTTCAGCTATCGCGATCGCGCGGACGTTCGCCCGCGGGAGTTCACGAGATCGAGATCTCGATCTCGCGATCGCGATCCCTCCCGCGAGCATTCGCCCGTGGGCGTTCGCGAGATTGCAATCACGTGAAGTTAAAAGGCAATGTTGCGTCTCTTTGCCTCTCTTTCAATTTGCATGTCTATGACCTAATTATGTCATTTATGATGGATTTGCACCCCCTACTGTCACTCTCTATTCGTGCATATCGTACAAGAGTTATCAGTAATTGGCAGGTATTTATTGTGTGCGAGGCTTTACTTTTTGTTAATTTCTTTCCCTCCCCCTCTTTTTGGTCGTGGAGAAAGATTTTTTGAAACATAAATCTTGCACCTCATGATAATTAATATTGATATGCCTATTGTACCAAATTGATGAACCAGTTGGAACAGTAATGCCGATCCAACATAGGAGTCCTTTATTTAGAGTGTTAGATCCGAGCTAAGTTTCTCTACATCAGAGTGCAAATAACGAGGATGATAACATGTAAGAATGCAAATGGATCGGATCGAGTCGGATCTACGCGGGTCGGGTCGGATCTACGTGGGTCACGGGTCAACCCGACCCATTTGCAGTATTAATCAAGCTCGACATAAAATTTCTCTAATTTATACAAAAATAAAAACAAAAAAATAATTATGGTGCCAAATAGGTTTTAAATAATTATTCCTATTTCAAAGTGTTTTATGCAGAGGATGCTCATGATGAAGTTTCTTCTAAGGCCTAGAGAGAAGATATTAACTAATAAATACATAATTATGAAGGCTACTACATTAATTAATATATCTAAATTCTTTCTACCTACTAGAATTCTTTTTTACATATATACCCTTTTAAATATAGAAAATTACATGAATATCCTTATAAAGTTGCTATTTGCTTGTATACCCTTATATATATTTTTATTTGCACGTCTACTCATTAAGAATATTTTAGTTATTTTAATTTGAAACCGTTAATTTTTTAACAGCGCTAGATGGCATGGGTATATATATAATAACAAGAATTAAAAAAAGGGTAGAATAGCAAAACAAGTGTTTTAAGAGGGTATACATGTAAATATCAATTTTAGAAGGGTATTTATGCAAAATTCGATATTTAGGAAGGTATTCATGTAAAAAAAAATCTTTAATTTACCAAATCAGTTTAACCATGAGCCATCCATATGGTAGTTAGATGTTCCATTTCAAAGACCAGAGCTCTCCAATCTCCATACCGATCGAAGTAGATTCTGAATATTGCATGATGTCCCATCATGCAGCTTCATGATGATATTTTGTTTGCACAAAGCGGCCAAATCTTTGACAACAACAGCCACAGCCCCACCAACATCTTCAGCTCTGCATTAAAACTCTTGCTATCTTGGACCGGTACAATCACAGGCAAAAAGGCCACCATTAGATACTTCACCCCTTCTACCTCTGCTCTCATCTCACTCTTCAGTGTTCCATATATGTGTACTACTGTGCTACATTATATGTACTTCTAATATCATCTACTCAATAAAATTCAGATAGGCTTGACCTTCCCTTTCCTCAAAAAAAAAAAAAAAAAAAAAAAAAAAAAAAAAAAAAAAAAAAAAAAAAAAAAAAAAAAAAAAAAAACAGAGAGAGAAAGTTGAGATGGAAGTAGCATGACTGTTCTGCTAGGTCCGAGTCAGAATTGTATAAAAGATAGTTAAATGCTTACTAGTGCTTTTCACAGGCCATTAAAATGGGCCGGTCGAATGTTTTAGAGAGGAGAAAGAGGTGATTAGGAAATCAGAGCCTAATCAGAGCCTTTCCAACTTTCAAGAAATCAGAGCCTCTTGCCCACCCTTAATCCTCTTGTTCTTGATTTTTGGCAAAAGGAACTGTAATACCCCTAAAAAAAAAAAAAAAAAAAAAAAAGATGGACGGGCCGGCCCGAAAAGACCGGGCCCATCCACCCGTTTACAATCGTGCCCTAGGCACGATCGTGGGAAAAAAAAAAGAAAAAACGAGAAGAGAGGGGAGGGGGGGGGCGGCGGCGTTAGAGGGGGTGACTCGCCGGAGGAGACCGAGTGCCGGAGAGGCGACGGTTCCGAGAACCGGCCGACCGTGGAGGAAGCTTTAAAGCTCTTCCTTCCTTCAAGAAGATCCCCACAAATCGGGTAAAGAAGCTTGGGGATCCGAGGGTCTTCCTCCTCCGATTTTCCGCCGGAAAGGTCGCCGGAACACCCCCACCGGACCGAGGTAAGCATGGTTCCTTCCTTTGTGTTTTATTTTCTGGATTTGGGGCGGCGTGGGTGAAGTTTTTGGCCGGTGAGATCGCCGGAGAAGAGTTCGAAACAGGGAACCCCTGTTTCGGCTTCTCTTTTCGGATCTTGTAGCCGCCGCCGGCCGCCGGGTTGGCCGGATCCATGGAAGCTGGGTTGAATCGGGACTGTGGGAGGTTTTGGTGAGGAATTTCTAGGGTTAACTGAAGATGGGAAGTGTGGATCCGAGGCTTTCTCCCTCGTGATCCCATCCCCTTTCCCTCTTCCTCTCGTCGGTTGGCCGCCGACTGGTGACGACGGTGAGAGCCACTGTGGCTGCCGTCGGGTGGGGGAGCCGAGCCACCATCACGGTGGCCCTATGTCAATGATGGTGGAAGAAGGGGGGGGTTCTTTGTCTTAGGGAAGAAGAAGAAGGCAGAGGGCCTTCCGACCTCTGCCGACTTTTTCTTTCATCCCTCCCTCTCTTGGCCGGCCATCATCGCCGGAGTAGTGGCCGATGAAGGTTCGGCCAATGGTGGCCGAGTTGTTGTCGGGTTGGGGAAGGAGAGGGCACAGCCATCATGGCTGTTGCCCTTGGATCAAAAAGATTTGAGGAAGGAAAATGTACTCCCAACCATGAAGAGAGAGGAATCATCCCTTTCTCTTGGTCTCTTCATCGGGACCGGCCATCATCGCCGGCGTGGCAGCGGCCACGGCTGGCGACGACATAGACTGATGGTACAGGGTGGAAGTCGGGCCACCCCGACTGCCCTAGATTTGAGGGATTGAGATGTTTGGGGACCTGGTGATGGACCCCATAGTAGATGTGAATTATGGTTTAGAATATTTAAATATTAAATAATTTAGTTTGTGAATTATAATTGATGTTGTAGGGGAAGAGTCAGCGGTGCCAGGAGAGTTTGATCAGGGGACTCAGCACCCCAGCGCGTAGGTTGTGATTCGGATCTGTGCTTGAGTCAGTCTACAATTTCTGTAAGGATCCTTGTACACCAATCCTGCATGATATAATTTTTTATATATATATATATACTTAGATATATATGATATGCTATGATCCAGACAAATCAAAAATAGTTTTATTAAATTATATTTTGATTGTGTTGGCTTGTGGTTGATATTATGATCGTATTCGCTTGTGGTTGGTATCATGATGGATGCATGCATGCGCATAACCTACACCTACATAATTGGACTGATGGATGTGGTGCTCTAAACTAATCATGTGATATTGGTTGCCTCGTCACGGGCTGGAAACGTGATCGTGGTTAGTTTAAAGCCAGAAATAAATAAAAAGAAATTGATGTGTGGATGTAAACTGGATTGCATGAAAAGGGACTTTGGGTTTATCTTGTTATTATGGCACGCCCCGTCACAGGCTAAAAATGTGGTACTTTGGTAGGCCCCCTCACAGGCTAGAAATGTGGAACTATAATGTGCAGGCCCCGCCACAGGCTGAAAATGTGATACTTTGGTAGGCCCCTCACAGGCTAGAAATGTGGAACTATAATGTGCAGGCCCCGCCACAGGCTGAAAATGTGATACTTTGGTAGACCCCCTCACAGGCTAGAAATGTGGAACTATAATGTGCAGGCCCCGCCACAGGCTGAAAATGTGATACTTTGATAGGCCCCATCACAGGCTAGAAATGTGGAACTATAGTGTGCAAGCCCCGCCACAGGCTGAAAATGTGATAATTTGGTTGCCCCACCACAGGCTGAGAAATGTGACTAAGATTTGACCCAAAGTCGGAAAGATAATTGATCCGGATCAAGTTAACATGGAATGGGAAGAAAAAGCATTGAAAATAGTCATAGTGATTTATAAGCTATATATATACTATATCATTCTTATGTGGCCAGATTTTCATTGATGTTTGATGTATAATTATGGACTTTTATTGATGCTTGATGTTCATAATTATATTGATTATTTGAGTCTTATGGAAAGTGTTTATGATTTCATGAAATGTGCATCGATTTGTCGTGGTTTTCGAATTCATATTATTATTGTGTTGGTATGGATGTGTAGAGATTCTTACTGGGCTGTAAAGCTCACCCCCCTTTTTCTTCTTTTTCTTTACCAGAGTTGCAGGATGCATAGTTTTGGATGGGATGGGCGCAGAGTGCGAGCACCAGAGTCATTAGTTAGTTAGTTGTTTATCCTTCTTTGATGTCGATGAACATTTGAAGATCTTGTAATTGAACTAATTTGTTTATTTGGACATGTCGGACTGCTCTATTTGAATTACTAGATTAATTGTGGATTTATTGAAATTTTTGGTTAATCATAGGCCTTGCATGATCTTTAGGGCACTGCTCTAGGGCTCATGCGGCCGGTCGCGTACCGGACCCGGGTGCTGGGTTCGGGGCGTGACAGAGTGGTATCAGAGCTTAAGGTTAAGATATCCTGAGGTTCAGGTTCAGGTGAGTGTGAGTAGGGAATCATGATTAAAAAAAAAACTATCAGAGACTTGGTTTATAATCACTTAAGATTGTAACAAGAATGATATTATAATCTAATGTTTAAGACCACTAGGGATTGTGGCCTTAGTGGCATCAGAGTTTGAGGTTTAAGATCATTGAAAATTGTGACAAATTGGAATCTGAGCATATATTTAAGATCACTAGAGATTGTGACAGAAATATATCATAGCTTAAGGTTACGATCATTTGAGACATGATAATTAAATTCAGTGCTTAAGGTGTGAGATCACTGGGCATTGTGATAAAATGTATGCATCGGATTTGGTTTTCGATGAGTGTAGAAGGAAAGTATAAATTGTCTGTGATCATGATAAGAGAGGTTAGACCTAAGATAAGTGTAGGAAGGTTAACAATGGCATATCGGTTATACGATGTTTAGATATTATTTAAATGACCTGAAAATTCAAACTTGATATGGGTTTTGATATGATTGTACTTTTGATTTTGCTACTAATTATTAGAGTGAGATTTGTACGTAGATCTTCCATAGTATTGGAGTGAGCTAAGAAGATTTCATAATATTGAAAGGAACGTTCTTCGAAGTTGAAAATGCATGTGGATTATATCTGATATTGGCATGTTGGATATTGCAAATAGGTCTATTTCCTATTGATGTATTTGATTATTTTGAGACCATAGAGTATGCATATTGATGGAGGAATTCTAATTATTTGAATTCTCATATTTGGATTGGGCTACTGAATTTTTCTTATAATTGTTGGAGATTATTGGGTGTGTTAACTTGAAATCTTTGTCATTGTAAAATACAAAATTGAGTAGAAATTTCGATTTTGAGATGCTTATGTGAGTTATTATGTGTAGCATTGATCATAGACACTAAGAATTTTGGTGAAAAAGAATTTGGAGGTTGATAGGGTTAATTCCTACTCATAGTGATATTGGCTCAACAGTTCTAACCCATTGAATTTGAAATAAATTCTGTTGGAAGGAAAATCAATGTAGATTTTCTGATTAAATTGCTAAGGGAATACAAGAATTACCCCTTTAAATTAAACCTAGATATTTTTGGATTCTAAAAAGGTTGTGGAGATCACGTAGTGATCTTAAACTTGACTAAAAGATTGGGGGTTAGTTATGGTAAGTATACTCTATATAAATCGAGAACAAAAAAATCTAGAGGTTTTGCTCTAGTTCTACTTGAAAATTTAAAATTTGGATTTTCTTAGTCTCGATGCAAAGTGATACCTTGGACAGAAATCATTTTGTGACTTTAGAGAATTTGATGAGTTAGATCAGAGTGCGCAGCGGAAGTGTAGTGGTTTGAGTTATTTTGAAACCGATAAGAAAAAGAAAAAAAAAATAATGATGATACCTTGATCTGAAGGGTATTATTATGGAAGACTTGAGTTAGTTTTCTAGTAGAGGGGAATGTGTTGATTCTTTGCCTACTGGAAGTAGTTATGGGCTCTCCTATTTTTGATAATTCTAAGAAAAATTTTGGGGCATCTCAAATTTAACGTTAACGGATTGTTAGCTTTGTGATTAAGCTTGGGCCTGGAATGATTTAACATAGTTCTTCGACTCCTAGCTCTGACTTGTTAATCTATCTATTTGAAAAGGGTTTGCAGTTTTCCTAGGATAAAGGTTGATCATTTAATCACAGGCAAAGTTATGAAAAGAAAAATGATTATAGAATATTAAGAGCATTTGATACTAAAGATTTCTCCTATTTCTATTAAGCCAATTATGATCTCTATGTAGAATCAAGAGAAATTAATTTCTTTGGGATATAATTATGGCATTTTAATCCAAGGTTGGGAGTTGGAATTCTTTTGAAGGAGATCAAAAGAACTTACTACGTGTGATAAATAGAAAGGATTAAGTTTTGAGATGCTGTAATTTTTGTATGTCAAATCTTGTGGGTAGGTACTCCGAGAGGGAGACTATTTGAAATCTCAGGGATGATATAATGGATGCAATTTTTTTTTAAAAAAAAAAATTTGAGGCTTCAAGTAAGTTAATTTCGAGGACGAAATTTTTTTTAAGGGGGAGAGTATGTAATACCCCTAAAAAAAAAAAAAAAAAAAAGATGGACGGGCCGGCCCGAAAAGACCGGGCCCATCCACCCGTTTACAATCGTGCCCTAGGCACGATTGTGGGAAAAAAAAAAAAAAAAACGAGAAGAGAGGGGAGGGGGGGCGGCGGCGTTAGAGGGGGTGACTCGCCGGAGGAGACCGAGTGCCGGAGAGGCGACGGTTCCGAGAACCGGCCGACCGTGGAGGAAGCTTTAAAGCTCTTCCTTCCTTCAAGAAGATCCCCACAAATCGGGTGAAGAAGCTTGGGGATCCGAGGGTCTTCCTCCTCCGATTTTCCGCCGGAAAGGTCGCCGGAACACCCCCACCGGACCGAGGTAAGCATGGTTCCTTCCTTTGTGTTTTATTTCCTGGATTTGGGGCGGCGTGGGTGAAGTTTTTGGCCGGTGAAATCGCCGGAGAAGAGTTCGAAACAGGGAACCCCTGTTTCGGCTTCTCTTTTCGGATCTTGTAGCCGCCGCCGGCCGCCGGGTTGGCCGGATCCATGGAAGCTGGGTTGAATCGGGACTGTGGGAGGTTTTGGTGAGGAATTTCTAGGGTTAACTGAAGATGGGAAGTGTGGATCCGAGGCTTTCTCCCTCGTGATCCCATCCCCTTTCCCTCTTCCTCTCGTCGGTTGGCCGCCGACTGGTGACGACGGTGAGAGCCACTGTGGCTGCCGTCGGGTGGGGGAGCCGAGCCACCATCACGGTGGCCCTATGTCAATGATGGTGGAAGAAGGGGGGGGGGGTTCTTTGTCTTAGGGAAGAAGAAGAAGGCAGAGGGCCTTCCGACCTCTGCCGACTTTTTCTTTCATCCCTTCCTCTCTTGGCCGGCCATCATCGCCGGAGTAGTGGCCGATGAAGGTTCGGCCAATGGTGGCCGAGTTGTTGTCGGGTTGGGGAAGGAGAGGGCACAGCCACCATGGCTGTTGCCCTTGGATCAAAAAGATTTGAGGAAGGAAAATGTACTCCCAACCATGAAGAGAGAGGAATCATCCCTTTCTCTTGGTCTCTTCATCGGGACCGGCCATCATCGCCGGCGTGGCAGCGGCCACGGCTGGCGATGACATAGACTGATGGTACAGGGTGGAAGTCGGGCCACCCCGACTACCCTAGATTTGAGGGATTGAGATGTTTGGAGACCTGATGATGGACCCCATAGTAGATGTGAATTATGGTTTAGAATATTTAAATATTAAATAATTTAGTTTGTGAATTATAATTGATGTTGTAGGGGAAGAGTCAGCGGTGCCAGGAGAGTTTGATCAGGGGACTCAGCACCCCAGCGCGTAGGTTGTGATTCGGATCTGTGCTTGAGTCAGTCTACAATTTCTGTAAGGATTCTTGTACACCAATCCTGCATGATATAATTTTTTATATATATATATACTTAGATATATATGATATGCTATGATCCAGACAAATCAAAAATAGTTTTATTAAATTATATTTTGATTGTGTTGGCTTGTGGTTGATATTATGATCGTATTCGCTTGTGGTTGGTATCATGATGGATGCATGCATGCGCATAACCTACACCTACATAATTGGACTGATGGATGTGGTGCTCTAAACTAATCATGTGATATTGGTTGCCTCGTCACGGGCTGGAAACGTGATCGTGGTTAGTTTAAAGCCGGAAATAAATAAAAAAAAATTGATGTGTGGATGTAAACTGGATTGCATGAAAAGGGACTTTGGGTTTATCTTGTTATTATGGCAGGCCCCGTCACAGGTTAAAAATGTGGTACTTTGGTAGGCCTCCTCACAGGCTAGAAATGTGGAACTATAATGTGCAGGCCCCGCCACAGGCTGAAAATGTGATACTTTGGTAGGCCCCTCACAGGCTAGAAATGTGGAACTATAATGTGCAGGCCCCGCCACAGGCTGAAAATGTGATACTTTGGTAGGCCCCCTCACAGGCTAGAAATGTGGAACTATAATGTGCAGGCCCCGCCACAGGCTGAAAATGTGATACTTTGATAGGCCCCATCACAGGCTAGAAATGTGGAACTATAGTGTGCAGGCCCCGCCACAGGCTGAAAATGTGATAATTTGGTTGCCCCACCACAGGCTGAGAAATGTGACTAAGATTTGACCCAAAGTCGGAAAGTTAATTGATCCGGATCAAGTTAACATGGAATGGGAAGAAAAAGCATTGAAAATAGTCATAGTGATTTATAAGCTATATATATACTATATCATTCTTATGTGGCCAGATTTTCATTGATGTTTGATGTATAATTATGGACTTTTATTGATGCTTGATGTTCATAATTATATTGATTATTTGAGTCTTATGGAAACTGTTTATGATTTCATGAAATGTGCATCGATTTGTCGTGGTTTTCGAATTCATATTATTATTGTGTTGGTATGGATGTGTAGGGATTCTTACTGGGCTGTAAAGCTCACCCCCCTTTTTCTTCTTTTTCTTTACCAGAGTTGCAGGATGCATAGTTTTGGATGGGATGGGCGCAGAGTGCGAGCACCAGAGTCATTAGTTAGTTAGTTGTTTATCCTTCTTTGATGTCGATGAACATTTGAAGATCTTGTAATTGAACTAATTTGTTTATTTGGACATGTCGGACTGCTCTATTTGAATTACTAGATTAATTGTGGATTTATTGAAATTTTTGGTTAATCATAGGCCTTGCATGATCTTTAGGGCACTGCTTTAGGGCTCATGCGGCCGGTCGCGTACCGGACCCGGGTGCTGGGTTCGGGGCGTGACAGGAACACTTTTCTATTAAGACTCTGTTTGGATGGCGGTTAAAGGGTGGATAGTGTAAAGTTATCCTATGAGAGCCTGTGTGGGCATATTTTAGTCCCACATCGATTATTCGTTGGGTATATTTTGGATACTTATACAAGATCAAGAAACCCAAATAATATTTTCCGGCTAGCCATTTTGGGTGAGGTTCACATCGTCACAAATGGTATCAAAGCCCATAACCAATGTGTACTAGGAGATACTGCAACACGAATCTATTGGGGATGATCATAGGTCGATCGTGGTATTTATAATTAGATTTGAATGAATTTGAACCCTTAGCCTGATGAGGACGTCAGGGCTTGAATGGGGGGATATGTGAAGACCTGTGCGGGTGTGTGTTTAGTCCTACATCAGTTATTCACTAGGTAGATCTTAGGTACTTATACAAGATCAAAAAACCTAAATAATATCTTCCGGCTAGTTATTTTAGGTGAGGTCCTGCGTCGTTATATATCCAACCAATCAAGTAGCTCATAATTGTAAGTTGATTAGTTGGCTGAACTATGGATTCTACACTATCCAATGGAAGCCATGATGATACAAAATCCAACATTTAATAACTTCGACATTGTCACGCCCCGAGCCCGAGGCGCGGCAGACGCCGCACGCCCGCACGGCGGGCCGCGCAGGCGTGCAAGGCATCGGAACATATCGGAGCAAATACAGATGTTCAAAACTGATATAATTATTTAAGTTGTTCAAAAGTAGTCTTACAAATTTTCAAAATAACATTCGACAACATAATTCAAATGTCCAAACTAATCTAACTAAAATGCCAATAATCGAAGAAATCGTCGGAAAATCTAACGCACTCCCCAATCCTGTGCGATCAAGCCTCTGGATCTGAAAAATAGAGAAAATAGAATAATTAGCTACACTAGCCCAGTAAGCAACAAAATACCTCAAAGTGGGGTCAGAGCATATCAGATCAAAATACAGGATAATGTATGGAATAAATCATAAATATCATTGTTTTGCTGTTTTCAAAACTTATTATCATTTTTCCAAAAACTCTGATACCAGAATCTCAACATGATAGGCTACGGCCACGTAACCCAGTGGCATGGGTTGCACAGAGTGCCAGAAACCACTATTGTTAGTAACCGGTGGCAACGGTATCTAGAAACCACTATTATAATCACTGGTGGCACGGTGTCGAAATCGGTTCCTCACAGATTACAAGTCGACAGGTCCAACGTATAATCCCCATTGGCGGGGCCAGAACAGAACAGAACAGATCATAGCCATGCTGAAAATACATATGTATATAAAAATATATTTCAGAAATTGTCCAATTATATTTCACGGATTTCAGAGCATATAACATGATTTTCAAATAAAATTTAACATGCCTAACCCATTTTACTAAATACAAAACATATGTCAAAACATAATCAGTTTATCAAATAATTTAGAAATCACACCTGAAGTATTAAGTTACTTACTTCTTCTCGCTTAATTCCTACTTCAGGTAGGCGGATTAAGTTCACCTGTTAATATTTAATTAATTTCTTTGTAAATTTCAGAGCTAAGCAAAACCAAAAGTAATACTATTGAACATGGCCCAACAGGGCTCAGAGTTGGCATATAATGGGCATGGCCCGATGGGCCTATATCGGACATGGCCCAATTGGCCCGCATAGATCCAGCCCAATAGGGCCCCCAAAGTTGGTCTCTAATGGATTATTTATGCATTGCAGGGGCTAATACTTAATTACAAGGTACTGTTCTATAATAAAACTTTAGTAGAGGAACCAATCGAATACATTTGGGGACTCTTATGTAATAATCTTTCTTATAGGGATCAAACATAACTTGCAGAAGGCTCTTTTGTGAAATAATATACTGCCAAGGGCTTAACTGCAAAATTTCATTTATTGGCCAAATGGGTTTGGGTTTCGGGTTCCGGGTTCGGGTTCGGGTTCGGATTCCGGGCTCGGATCTGAACTGGGTTTCGGGTTTCGGATTTTCTTTTTTTTTTGTTTCGGGTTTCGGGTTCAGACTGGGCCCAAGTTGGGCCCACGGTGAACAGGGCCCATGCTTGGCCCCGTTCGGCCTGTAAGGGCCATCATCTTCCCCAAATCCCCCCCATAAACAGGGGAGATAGAAACCAAGAGAAGGGAGAGGAAAGAGGGTAGAGGGCCGGCTTGGGTGGCCGGAGGCTGTCGCCCGGTTGACAGCCAGCCAGCCGCAGTGGCGGCCGGCGGTCGCTGCGGTGGCTGACAGGGAGGAAGAGACCGAGAGTGATCTCGGTTTGGGGCCAAAACAGAGAGAAAAAAATCAAGGACAAATGGCAATGGAACGAAGAGCCAAAGAAGGGGCTTACCGGCGGTCGACGGAGGCGGCGAATCCCGGCCGCAGGTGGCTCAGTTCGGTGGTCAAGTGGCGGCGACGGCCGTGGGGCTTTCCGACAGCCAAAACAAATCTTGGAACAGGGGATGGCCCACGAAGGGGCTTCAGATGGTTGATTGGGCGGGAGGGCATGCCGGTCACCAAGGAGAGGAGGAGGAGGGAAGGAGGGAGGAGGAGGAAGAAGCTCGGAGGTGGCCCTAGGGGAAGGTAAGATGGGGTTTTATCGGCCCATCGTAACGGCCCTCCGTCGCGATTCGAGCGAGATCCGCGGCCGCGGTTGGCCGCGGATTTACCGGAGCGGGGTGCTGCGGGTATCCCGCGACGCCCTTGCCCCGTTTGTCCCCGGAGGAGTCGGAGAGGATCGCCATCGCGATCCTCTGTTCCGGCTCTTCCCCAAAAGAAGACGCGGCTGAAGTCGGCTGGGGCTGCCGACTTCAGCCCGTATCTCACATTCTCTCCCCCTTAGAATAATTTCGTCCTCGAAATTTAAGAGATCTAAGCCTTTCAAATTTAAAAATGTTCAGCCCATTGAGTAATATAAATCCAAGATCTCATTCTCCCTGATCAAAATCAGTGTGATAGATAGCTTTAGATCAATTATCAAAAATTTCATAAGTGACTAACTAAAATCTCAGATTGAAATTATCATCTTGATGCATGTTCACTCGAGATTGGATCAGGATTGATTCACAATAGGATTGATTAAAATTAGTTGTGTTTGGGATAAAACTTGAAATGAAATAGATCTCATACACTTATCATGGTAGTGTGTTGATCCCTCAAAGGATAATGGCCAACCTTAGAGTCAAATCATTAAATGGCTAGAAATGTAATTCACAAAATGAACATGTACTGATGATCATTAGATAGCAACGGTCTATCTCAAAGATGATTTGTATCAAATCACAAGAGCAGGTCTGAGAAGGCAAAGTATTGATACCATGATTCAATATGCCACAAAGCCTTTAACTTAAACTTATAAATCATAAGATGAGAGCAAATAATGCATAGTTTATTCGGATACTTAACAAATTAGACCATATTTGGTCAACAATCAACTAACCCGAGTCATGATACGCTCAAATTATTATTATTATTATTATTTTCTTATCATACCCAAAAATAGCAAAGTCTATCCAAGAGATAACATAATCATATTATGATTGACCTGAGAATCAATAGTATTCACCTTCTCTTATTAACAAAATGTTTCATTATTGAACAACATAGTCTTTCATCATAACATATTACCAAAACACAATCAATATTTTTGACCAGTTTAAATTTACTCAGTCCATCATACTTTCGCTGCGCAACTCTGATCAATATTCTCCAAAATTTCTTAATGATCCCAGATCATCAACATTTTTTTTTTAATATCCAAGCAAAATTTTATCCTTGCTTCCCAAGTATACTAGGTCATGATTAACCCTTGAGATAGTTGTCGTATTTGTACCATTATATAATCAAGTAATCATATTCTAGTTCCAAATTTGAACTAAGCTAATTCTAGTTTCCCTTGACAATTCCATTATACAAGTTAATATTTATTCTAAGCTTTGATAATTAAGAGATTCTAGATTAGCTTACTCTGGAGCCTAGTCAATCATCCCGAATCTTTTCTTTTAGGCTAAACTTATTTGGGCCTCTCATGAAATCCCACTTGCATTTCTCATATGGTGATACAAAATCCACAATCAACTCATGGCCTTGATTTATAAATATTTAATTCACAAGAATCTAATAATCTGGTTCAAAGATTTACAAGAAATTCCATCAAGATACAAGCTTTATGATTTTACATTGAGATCCATCAAAATATCAATCTTAATTGTTTCAAGTCTCAAGGGTTAGAGCCAAATAAAAATTCTTAAGTCTCATCCCCAAGTATATTTTCCTTCTATATACGAGTTCCATGCATGATCCACGTACAGATTTCAATGAATATTTTCTAGTCCAACCTTTAAACATCTTTTTATAAATGAATCTTAATTTGCCATCAAAATAATTAACTTCAACTAGAAGCAATATCCACAGTGCCTGATATCAAGTTAAACTTCCAAAATAATTATATTGCACGATAATATCTCATGATTAATATTTCTTCACTTAATTTAGTCAAAATCTAATTAATCATAACTTGAAATACAAATTGCTCTACCAAGAAAACTCTCAGAGTAGCTCATTCACACTTCGGTTACGACCATAATTAGGTTGCATTCTAATTTTAGCATTTCAAAATTATGATAAAATAACTCAAATTTGTCAATAACAAAAGCAAATAAATGCATTCGTCTAATGGCCTAATGTCTACCCATCTCTCAAACTTTCTGACGAATCCTAAAGATCCTAAAACTTAAGCTCCATCTGACTATTTCAAACACAATCCCTAGGAATCTGAAACCTGAGCTCTGATACCACCAAATCTGTCACGCCCCGAGCCCGAGGCATGGCAGACGCTGCACGCCCGCATGGCGGGCCGCGCAGGCATGCAAGGCATCGGAACATATCGGAGCAAATATAGATGTTCAAAACTGACATAATTATTTAAGTTGTTCAAAAGTAGTCTTACAAAATTTCAAAATAACATTCGACAACATAATTCAAATGTCCAAACTAATCTAACTAAAATGCCAATAATCGAAGAAATCGTCGGAAAATCTAACGCACTTCCCAATCCCGTGCGATCAAGCCTCTGGATCTGAAAAACAGAGAAAATAAAATAATGAGCTACACTAGCCCAGTAAGCAACAAAGTACCCCAAAGTGGGGTCAGAGCATATCAGATCAAAATACAGGATAATGTTTGGAATAAATCATAAATATCATTGTTTTGCTGTTTTCAAAACTTATTATCATTTTTCCGAAAACTCTGACACCAGAATCTCAACATGATAGGCTACGGCCACGTAACCCAGTGGCATGGGTTGCACAGAGTGCCAGAAACCACTATTGTTAGTCACCGGTGGTAACGGTGTCCAGAAACCACTATTCTAATCACCGGTGGCACGGTGTCAAAATCGGTTCCTCACAGATTACAAGTCGACAGGTCCAACGTATAATCCCCATTGGCGGGGCCAGAATAGAACAGAACAGATCATAGCCATGCTGAGAATGCATATGTATATAAAAATATATTTCAGAAATTGTCCAATTATATTTCACGGATTTCAGAGCATATAACATGATTTTCAAATAAAATTTAACATGCCTGACCCATTTTACTGAATACAAAACATATGCCAAAACATAATCAGTTTATCAAATAATTTAGAAATCACACTTGAAGTATTAAGTTACTTACTTCTTCTCGCTTAATTCCTACTTCAGATAAGCGGATCAAGTTCACCTGTTAACATTTAATTAATTTCTTTGTAAATTTCAGAGCTAAGCAAAACCAAAAGTAATACTATTGAACATGGCCCAACAGGGCTCAGAGTTGGCATATAATGGGCATGGCCCGATGGGCCTATATCGGACATGGCCCAATTGGCCCGCATAGATCCAGCCCAATAGGGCCCCCAAAGTTGGTCTCTAATGGATTATTTATGCATTGCAGGGGCTAATACTTAATTACAGGGTACTGTTCTATAATAAAACTTTAGTGGAGGGACCAATCGAATACATTTGGGGACTCTTATGTAATAATCTTTCTTATAGGGATCTAACATAACTTGCAGAAGGCTCTTTTGTGAAATAATATACTGCCAAGGGCTTAACTGCAAAATTCCATTTATTGGCCAAATGGGTTGGGATTTCGGGTTCCGGGTTCGGGTTCGGGTTCGGATTCCGGGCTCGGATCTGAACGGGGTTTCGGGTTTCGGATTTTCTTTTTTTTTGTTTCGGATTTCGGGTTCGGATTGGGCCCAAGTTGGGCCCACGGTGAACAGGGCCCATGCTTGGCCCCGTTCGGCCCGTAAGGGCCATCATCCTCCCCCCCCCCCCCCCATGAACAGGGGAGATAGAAACCGAGAGAAGGGAGAGGAAAGAGGGTAGAGGGCCGGCTTGGGTGGCCGGAGGATGTCGCCCGGTTGACGGCCAGCCGGCCGCAGTGGCAGCCGGCAGTCGCTGCGGTGGCTGACAGGGAGGAAGAGACCAAGAGTGGTCTCGGTTTGGGGCCAAAACAGAGGGGAAAAAATCAAGGAGAAATGGCAATGGAACGAAGAGCCAAAGAAGGGGCTTACCGGTGGTCGACGGAGGCGGCGGATCCCGGCCGCAAGTGGCTCAGTCCGGCGGTCAAGTGGCGGCGACGGCAGTGGGGCTTTCCGACAGCCAAAACAAATCTTGGAACAGGGGATGGCCCACGAAGGGGCTTCGGATGGTTGATCGGGCGGGAGGGCATGCCGGTCACCAAGGAGAGGAGGAGGAGGGAAGGAGGGAGGAGGAGGGAAGGAGCTCGGAGGTGGCCCTAGGGGAAGGTAAGATGGGGTTTTATCGTCCCATCGTAACGGCCCTCCGCCGCGATTCGAGCGAGATCCACGGCCGCGGTTGGCCGCGGATTTACCGGAGGGGGGTGCTGCGGGTATCCCGCGGCGCCCTTGCCCCATTTGTCCCCGGAGGAGCCGGAGAGGATCGCCATCGCGATCCTCTGTTCCGGCTCTTCCCCAAAAGAGGACGCGGCTGAAGTCGACTGGGGCTGCCGACTTCAGCCCGTATCTCACAGACATACTATGCTTTTGTATATATTTTAAGCACCTACCTAGTGGGTCAGATTTGTGATTGATTACCTTTGCGCAGAAGGATGATGCAAGACCAATTCAACAAGTCAAAAGATGCGCAGTTCATTTAGACCAACCATGGATCCACGGAGACCATGCGAGTTCTTAATGATATATATGTAACAACCCAGGACCTCACCCAAAATGGCTAGCCGGAAGGTATTATTTGGGTTCCTTGATCCTGTATAAGTACCCAAGATCTACCCAGCGAATAACCGATGTAGGACTAAACACACGCCCGCACAGGTCCTCACATACTCCCCCCGTTCAAGCCCTGACGTCCTCGTCAGGCTAAGGGTTCAAATCCATTCAAATTTAATCACAAACACCACGATCGGTCCGTGGTCAACCCCAATGGATCCGTGCTGCAGTGTCCCCTAGTCCACATAAGTTATGTGCCGGGTCCGCTCTGATACCATTTGTAACAACCCAGGACCTCACCCAAAATGGCTAGCCGGAAGGTATTATTTGGGTTCCTTGATCCTGTATAAGTACCCAAGATCTACCCAGCGAATAACCGATGTAGGACTAAACACACGCCCGCACGGGTCCTCACAATATACTTATAGGCAGTCTTTATACCACGAATTTTATTACCGTCAAGTGTTTGCTCTGACCTTTTAATCTTCAATCAGTAGCTTAGTTCTATGTTTTGGAGCAGTGCGTTTCGTGTATCAGCGGCCTCCTCATTTGCACTCTGTTCTAACTTTTAGAATCATTACAATCATATTTGTCCAAGCTGGTAATATTTTCAAAAACAGGAAAATTCTATTGCTAGATCATGAGTCATTTCTCTATAAAAAATTGTAGCAGTTGCGGCAATACGGAGATGCTTTCCTCCAGCTGAGGATTGCATATGAATCGGGATGATTCCTTTCTTCTCTCCTCCCCTGCTTCTTTTGTGATCACTTTTTTGTCAAGCAAGTTAGACTCACTTAATCAAAGCAATTAAGTTCTCCTAATCTTTTCTTGAAAGAAATACTAATACAGCAAGTTGCAAAGACAAAGCAGAATAAAATCTCCTACATTGTTGCATCAAAGATCTCATAGACTTAAATTGTTACAATAATTGCATGAAGCTATCGAACCATCCTTGCAAGGATCTTAAGGATGTCATTTGTTGATGGGCGAGGCAAGGGATCATCCTCTAGACAAGCCTTGGCTAAAATAGCCATGCACAAAGCTTCTCCGAGGGGGTAATCCTTAAGAGATGGATCCATGAAAGCTCTCAACTCCTCGAAACAGCCACTAGCTCCTCCTCCTCCGGTCAAAAATCCCAGCTTCTTCAACAAAGTCCCATCTCTAGCCTCTTTGGCAGACAGGAGCTCCAACAAAACAACCCCAAATGCGAACACATCCACTTTGTCTGAAACCGAACCATGACGAAGGTACTCGGGCGCAATCCACCCCTCGAAAGTCATCATAACATCAGTACCCCTCTCCTTATCAGAATCGATGACAGAACCCATTCCTAAGTTTGCAATTTTTGCTCTCCAATCTTCTGCGATCAAGATGCTTCTGCTGGTGATGTTCATGTGAATGTAAGATGGGGCCGTGCAGTGATGAATGTAGTGAAGCCCGATGGCCACATCGAAAGCAATCTGTGTCCTCCTACGCCATGGGAGAACGTTTGCTGGATTCCTCAAACAATCTCTCAGACATCCATTTGAAACAAACTCAAACACCAAATATGACGAAGAGAAGTCGCTCTCCCCATAGCAGACCCCCTCCAAGTTAACGATATTAATGTGATTGATCTTGGAGTATATACTGATGGTTCTTTGAGCATCGCCAAATCCCATTCTCTTTATGATAACATCTGCGACTCCAAGCCTTCCCTTGTAAACTGAAGAACCCAACTTGGTGTCTTCGCTGAAACCCATTGTAGCCCGCCTGAGCTCTTCGAAGCTGTAGCTGACGAGAGAGTACTTGGACATCTCCGCAACCAAATCAGGAGACAGGCATGATGCCGCGGAACTCCGCGTGGATAACGAGTCAAATTTATTCTCTCTCAGCTTAAACCTGGCCTTGTAATAGAAACCCACGCCAGCTAATGCAAGAAGCATGAAAAAAATCCCCACCCCGGAGCCAATCGCGTATAAATTCTTTTGATTTATGCTGCCTCCGGTCATTACAGTAGATGTGATTGGAACGAAGCCATGCTCCTCGTTGTCTGGATCTTTAATGCTGGAATTGATGGAAGGCATTGCTCGAAGAGGAACTAAAATGGTGGTACTTGGAAACACTATGGGATTCGGACCACCTAGATTATTTTCCACCCATATATCACTAGGAGAGATGCCAAATCTTTTGCCTACCACTACTGTGTCGTCTTCTTCAACAATGGGGTATGTTACAAGGTACATAATTCCATCTCTACTATTGTTGGAATCAGGACAAGCACAGGTTAGAGGCACGGTAACCTCTGCCCCTACCTCGAGATTATTAGCATTAGACGGATGCTCCTTAACGAGAGTGTGCAGTTTCACCAAGCCTCCGAAAACCTCGCAAGAAATTTTGGTGAATGTCGCATCTTCAGGGATCGAGTAGCTTACGTTGGATCGGAAGAAATTGCCGGAGCAGGAGCAATTGATGGGAACGAGAACCGCCCAGTCCTTCTCGAGGATCCGAGAGGGGCTCGTTAGGTTGTTTGCATGGAGCACCTCGTCTTGCTCCACACCAAACAACCTGGAAATCTTCGATACGGTCTCGAAGCCATGCCGCGCTCGGTAGACTATGAATGTTTGGCATGAAGTTGGAGAATCGTTGCAGATGTATCGAGAACCCCCTGAGAATTCACTGGATGCGCAGGAATTAGGATCATAGAATTGCTTCGGACATGTCGCATCAAAGAGAAGGAAGCTGGCAAGCAAATAAGCTAGAAGCATTGGAGTTCAAGGTCGGAGAACAGGAGAAGCTTTGTGGAAATCTCTAACCAGAATATGGCGCTCTCCCTTTTAGATCTCAAGCAAATGAAAGCTACACTATCGATCAGACCTGACATTGAAGTAAATTACAAAAGATCCGATGGTTAGTGAACGTTGCTATTTCTAAAGATGAAATCGGAACCGTTCGGCTAAAAGTTGGTGTCATTTTAGATAAATTTGGATAGATGAGCTCTAAATTCCTCTGGGATGATGGCAAGGAGGCGGGTGGTTCTATATACACCCCCCCTATTGCTAAGGACACCCCCCAAAAACCAAAAAAAAATACCCAAACTAACCTTTAGTGTAATTACCATATTGCCCTTGAAATTTTCTCATACACCCCCCCTTCCTCCTCCTCCGTTTCGTTTTGAAAAGAAAAAAAAAAAACACCCCTCAAACCCCCCTTAAACCCCTCGATCCATTTACATCGTTTAGGCGATCTTTGAAGGAGATTTAAGCCCCATTCGAAGCATGGACAAGCAACTAGTGATTTGGGACGAAGAATCGGCCGCAAAGGTACGTGTTCCACCTTGTTTCGAAATTTTTTTTTTTTCACGGTTTCTGCTCCGTTCGGCACTGGATCGCCGAACAAAAGGCTTCTGTTCGGCTGAACAGTGCCGAACAGAAGCCTTCTGTTCGGCAACCCTCAACCGAACAGATCTGTTCGGCTGCACCGTGCCGAACAGAAGGCTTCTGTCCGGCACTGTTCAGCCGAACAGAAGCCTTTTGTTCGGCGATCCAGTGCCGAACGGAGCACGAACCGTGAAAAAAAAAAATTTCGGGAGAAGCCGGCGAGGTGGTTCCGGGAGAAGCCGGCGAGGTGGTCGGAGATCGGGAGAATGCCGGCGACGAGAGGGAGAAGGGGGAACGGGGGGGTTTTGGGCGTTGGCGAGGTGTTTTGGGGGGGAAGAGCGGGGTGGGGGGGGGGGGTTTGGGGGGTGTAGAGAGCAATTTAGGTGAGGGGGTGGGGAGGGTGGGGGGTAATTTAGGAATTTTTAATTTTTTAGGGGTGTCCTTAGCAAATGGGGGGTGCAGAGAGTATTTAATTTTTTTTTAATTTTTGGGGGGTGTCCTGAGCAATAGGGGGGGTGTATATAGAACCACCCCAAGGAGGCGAAGGTGGCGGACAACGACGCTCATAGTGCTTTGACCGAGCCGGACAAATTAGCCGGCCGGAGCTATACGTACGTAAGAGGGAGAAGATGACATTGGATTGAAATATAAAAGAAGACGATGGGTTGGACAACCAAATGGGATGGAACGGTTTGTTCGGGATATAAAGCTTGCATCAGTTGGACTTTGGTGCAATTATATTCTATTCGCTGTTTTGTGGTGAGAATGCAGTGTGATGATTGAAACAAAATATTTTATGAAATGGGCTGTGGGGAAAGACATGGGCTCATGTGTACTCTTCTGTGTCTGCGACTGTCTTCTCCAATTGGAAGGCTCCATATAGGTGCAATTTTATATGTGGCTCTAAGCTTGCAAATCTGATGCGAAGGTGGAAGAGTGGATTGTTTATATATGGTTAGATCCTCTCCAGCTTTTGCCTAATAGATGAAGAGTCCAAATAATTTAGTTGGAAAAAGAAGAGTGTAGTTATGCACCCGCAGCCGTCCATACAACCTATCAACCATTGGTCCACCTGTATAGAGAGCAGGTGAATAATTGGATTCCAGTAATTACAAAAGCTAGAGGAGGACCTAAAACACCTCACATTCTCAATTTGCTTTCAGTTCTTTGAGCTAAATTGACTTTTTATTCCTATGCTGATCATGGGTAGAAAGTTTACATTTGAAAGGAAAGATATGGAAAGTTGTTAGGACCGACTAAAACCTGCATGTAATAGTAAAGGCTTAACCATGGTCTTTAAACCGACCATCCCAAGCGCCCCTCTGGCATTCGATTGCGACTTGGCCCACACCGGCCTCCGCCGTGGGCGAATTCTCCCCCCCCCCCCCCAGCTGGCTCTGATACTACTGTTAGGACCGTAAGCGCTGCCATCTCACTAAAACCCGCAGGTGATAGTAAAGGTTTAACCATGGTCTTTAAACCGACCATCCCAAGCGCTCCTCCGGCGTTCGATTGCAACTTGGCCCACACCGGCCTCCGCCGCGGGCGAGCCTTGCTGACTTGGCCCACACTGGCCTCCGCCAACAAAAGTTTTTGGAGCATAGATCCTTTATGGTATACGGTTGCATCGCAATGATATGCACCGCTCGATAGTCGCCATTAAAAGATGAATGACTATCAAACAAGATGATCTTACGTGTCATATACGATGTATTACTGTTGATAACCGTTCATCTCCTGATGGCGGCCATCGAGCACTACATAGCACTTTAGTGTGCGTGCATTGTAGAGAGTTTTGGGTTTCCTGGATCCGGTAGGATCATCAGAGAAGAAATCGCGGGAGGGGAAGAGAGGGAGAGGGCAAAGGGTTGCAGAGATCGACATTTATGTTGAACTTGTCTTAATCAAACCTCATTTTATCAGCATATATGCCTAATGATGTGAATTGTATTTCTAAAATCTGATCCTATGGTATTGGTGTTGAGCATTAAACTCCTGCAATCCCATTCACACGGCAGCATCTATCTAATTACTCCATTGTCATGATGTATGTTCCTATTATGTTAGCATAACATGTAAGTTTACATTTGTTTCGAGAAATAAATTAGCAGTAAGGGTTCGAATAAGTCTATTCCTATAGAACAAGTTATAAAATCAAGAATAAGATGAAATAACTATTCTAATTAACTTTTTATTCCCTTATAGTTGTTTCTGCTACAAACAAGAATTTTCAGCCAACCAAAAGTAGGAATAACTTTTCTAGGAGGAACTGCCATCTCCATTCCACATTTTCTTAATCTTGAAGCAAAGCTAACCCTAGTGATTGGTATTCAAGCACCTCAAATACTACCCACTGTCCTGCACTTCATCTATTCGAATGTTTCTTTATTGAATAATGGCAGTCGAAAAGTTGCTTTTGTGAAAAGAAAGTGAGAAGTCATTCGGTGAAATTATATGGTCGATCAATATTTTAAACTTTATTTGATGAATGTCAAGCCACAAAGAATAATTGATCATCGCTGCAAAATTTCATATATACAAGTAAGGCTGCAAATAGATCAAGTTGGCCCGTGATCCGACCCGACCTATTTTGAAGGACTCGTGGGGCTGGGCCGGATTCTAAAATTGGATCCGTTCTATTTTTCGGATCAGATTTGGGGTTTACAGAATTCAAATCCGACCCATTTGAAATTTGGATAATTTTGAATTTTCAATCCTACGAACCGATCCGATCCGAATCTATAAAATTATTTGAGCCCACGGGCCGCAGCCCATAGGCATGCAAACAAGTTATGAAGCCATAGATGGATTGACTCAATCTGGACCCGAACCGGATCCGAATTTTTTGGGTTGGGTCCGGGTTATATATGGATCCGACCTGATCCGAATGATTCGTTGGGTCAAAAATTATAGCGGTGGACCCAACCCGACCTAATCTTCTACTGGGTTGGGTATGAGTCCAAAATTAGAACCCGAATAAGGAACTGAATTGAGTTGGAGTTATTCATGATCCGATCCAACCCGACTTATTTGCGCCAGTTGTTCAGGGACATGGCAAGCTACCAATTAGTAGATAAAATCTAACTCTCAAGTTCTGCCAAGTAGACCCACGTACAAAAACTTCAATTTTTTTATGGTTCGACTGCCAAATAAGCGATAACCCTGTAGTTGCACCCCTTGTTCATTTGCAAGTGGTTCTAAGCTTCCAAACTTGGGTTCTCTTTTCGCAGGTGTTTGACATAGATAATTTTTCTATCATTTCTTTAAAACAATTAGTGGTGTTATCATTTCTACTCTTAAAAGAAAATCATATTTCAATGAGCATCACTTTTAGATCCTTTTTCTATACTGTTTAGCATTTAAAAAACAAGCTAACTATTTTGTAAGATGAGATAAATGACTTGCAACTGTTAGTTGCAAAGTCCAAGAGAGGCAAAATGGAAGTATAAAGGCGACAAAATATAAACACTTCCACATAAAGAATTAATTGTATGAAATAAAATGTGAACAATTTTATATTGAGCAATTCTCAATTTCCTTCTTTGTAGAATAGCAATATATAGATTTAGATTTTAGACTCCTTATAAAGCTGTAAAATTTAGCATGCTATGTTTGCATTAATTACAACAATGAATAAGTAAATAGATAAATTATATTAATAGCAAAACAAATTGTATAAGATTCAAACACTCGAATCAAAATGAAATTTTTAAAAAATAAAAAAAAATAAAACTTCATGATTGTTATGGAAAGTCTTCTTCTCGGAACTATAGGGGTTACGAAAACTCAAAATGTCCAAAACCCCTTTTCTTTTCATCTGCTAAGGGCTGTAATACATACTGGTCCCTTTATTAGTAATTTAATATTCTAGTTATAGTGGTCAATTAATATAATATTGTAGGTCATGGTCATGGATTCAAATCCTTTTTATGCTATTTTTTCTTTAATCCAGCAATTCTTCATCTTAAGTCCTTTCTTTTTTCCTTTTATTAACTTGTTATCTTGCATCATTCTTGACTATTTTATGCCTTTATGTATGTGCATCAAGCTGCATGCGAGAGTAATGGTAACTGGTAAGACCTGATATACGCTATTAACCCGTTCGCTCCCTATTTAAGTTTTTCAGATATAGTAGTTAGTTTAACATCCTCGGTAGATTTGTGTGTGATTAACCAAATTTTCCCCATATCCCCCTACCCGAGGTGTTGCAAACTCATAACCCTTTCATATTCTCTCTCTCTCTCTCTCTCTCTCTCTCTCTCTTGTAGAACATAGAGATTAGAGCACAACCTTTAGTATTTGTGCTTTACATTTGAAAAAAAGAAGCAGGTATAGGATTACCATTATCCTTTGGAAGATACTAAATATAACAATCCTTCCATTTGGCGTCAAAATTGCTTATGAGTGTATTGTGAATCTCATGTCATAAAACAACCTTATATCCATGACAAAAAGGAAGTACGCCTCATGTACTTGCTTATGAATAAACAACTACTAACTTGCTTTACCGTACTGTAACAAAAGCAAGATTAGAAAATGAACAGGTGCAGAGGAGAAGAAAAACCCAAAAGTACGATAGGAAGTTTGGAGGAGGGTCTCCAAGTGGATCATTGCAGTGTAACCTATCTGAATTTGTGTTGGGCCCATCCTTGGGCCCAACGAACTGAAGTCGGCAATGGGTGCCGACTTCAGTTTGTTCATCATGGTCATCCCCATGATCACCACGCCAGCCGAACGGCCAGCGAAACCCCCGCACCCCTCTCCCCTCTCTCTCTCTCTCTTCGTTAAAAGAGAGTTTAGGAACTGTCAGTGGAGCCCCCATCCCTCTAAAAATTTAATCTTTTCTTTTTTTTCTTTCTTTTCTTTTTCCCTCTTTTGAGAAGGATCGCCGGAGCCACCGTCGCCGCCGGAGCCACCGTCGCCGCCGGGAATCCACTCGTCGACGACCGAAGGTAAGAAAGACAACTTATTTACTATCTTTTTATGAATTTAAAGGGAAAGGGATGAGGGTATGTTGATCGGTTTACTTCCCCTGTTTCGGAGAAGTTTGTGTGAGATTCCGCCGGCCGACGGTGGCCGGCCGGGGTCAATCCGGGCCGAAACGAGTTCGACCGGAGGTGGACGAATAGGGGGGCCGGACTTTCCAGCCCCGGCCTCTCTCTTCCCTCCCTTTCTTCCTCTCCTTCTTCTTTCTTCTTCTCTTCCGCGCTGCTCGTGACAGTGGCATGGCCGACGACGGCTAGCCGAGCGCCGCCGCCGAAGGCCGACCGGAACCACCAGCCACCCTCCCTTCTTCTTCTCCTTCTTCTTCTTCTTCTTCTTCTTCTTCTTCTTTTTATTCTTCTTCTTCTTCTTTCTTCTTCCTGGGCGTTTTTTTTTCTTGTTTTGTTTTTCGTTCCCTAATTGTGGATCAGACCATGAACCGGTTCAGGCTATGAACCGGTTCCACCTATTCCCTGAATTGGGTTGATCTGAGTTGAGTGAATGGGTTTTGTTATGGTCTGATTGAACTAGTAGTTAGTAGGATGGATTGAGTTTGAGTTGCAATCTGAATAATCAGCTTCGGATTGGAATTGGATTTTGGGTCTGAATCTGAGTCAGAAATTTGGGTTGGTATGATTTGAGTGTAATCTGGTTTGTTAAAATTTGATCTAATCTGGTCTGATCAGATCTGGTTTGGGTTGGGCTGGAGATCTGTTTTTGGGCTGAGTTGGATCTGATTGGATCTGCGGGCTGGTTTGGTTTGGGCCTGAGATCTGATCTGAACCTGTAATCTGGTTTGGTTCAATTGGGCCTAGTATGTTTTGGGCCACAATTGGTTTTGGGTTTAAAGAATTCTGATTTTGGAGTTTTGGTTTACTTGTTCTTAGGGTCTATGTTTAATCTTGGGGGCCCATTCTTGGAACTATGAACTTAGGAGTTTAAGGGGTTGGAAATAGTTTAAATTATGTTTCTTAATTAATTAAATAATTAATGTTTATGTTTAATCAGGGGTTCGTGATATTTGTAGTAGGAAATTTTTTTAAGCTAGTCCAGGTAGGTGACCTATGGCTTTAAAGTAGAATTTTAACATGTATCTTGCATATGTTGATGTTATGATTTATTATTGGCATTATGTGTTAGAATTAGAATTAAATATTTAATTTCATAAACTATTATGTGCTTTACTATTGGGAGTATGATCATGACTTTGATTTGGAAATTTACCATGTGGAAAGTTGATTTATTGATTTTTTAAAAAACCGCGTGACTATAGTCTAGGCCCCACCAATGGGATGATACATTGGCCCTGTCGACTTGTACTGAGGAACTAGTTCCGACACCGCGACCACTAGTGATAGAAAAGTGGCGGCACTGAGGTGCATTTTGCTCTTCGGAGCGGCTCGGTGGAGCGTGAGATTGGCACCAGGGGGTGCGGCACAGTGGTGCGTTGGCTCAGTGGAGCGGCTCTTCGGAGAGTTGTATTGGCACTTCGGTGTAACCATGCCACTGGGTGATGTGGCCATAGTCATGCGGTTGAGTTATTTTAAGTCTCGGATCGGGTTTACGGGTTATCGTGTGGATTTTTGGATTCATGAGTTTTAACTGCTTTTCATATGCATCATGACATGTTATATGATGACTTTATTGCATGATGTTGCCTACTGAGCTGTTAGCTCACTCCTACTATTTACATTTTTGCAGGTGATGACATATGATTATAGGGATTACGGGATGGAGTGATCATGATGTATTTAGCTAGTAGATATTGACTTTTCTTTTGACATATGTATATGTAGACATTTGATATGAAAGTTGGAATTTATCTTCATTTTGTTATTGATGGTTGATCTGATTTGTCTGCCTTGCGTGTCTGCGGGGTCTGCCCTGCAGGTGCGCGGCGTCTGCTCGTGTCCCGGGCCCCGGGTTCGGGGCGTGACAGATTTATTGGTATCAGAGCCAGGTTAAAGATCACTAGGGACATTAAAACAGAATTATAATGAATATAATAATAAATAATAATAATTGATGAAAAAAACCTTAGGAATATAGGGACACGTGAAGAAATGAGAGTGGGGTAGGAAATCTTAGGGTGGATGGATATAACCCTAATGTTGTGTTATTTGTGCATGTATCAAAAAAAAAACTTAGGAATATAGGGACACGTGAAGAAATGAGAGTGGGGTAGGAAATCTTAGGGTGAATGGATCTAACCCTAATGTTGTGTTATTTGTGTATGTATCAGCATGCCACCCCGCCGTGCACGTGTGGCACCTCGCCGCCTGATCGAGACTATCGGGAGTGATCTTGCCACTTCTCATCTGACTAAGAGAGTTCAGGAGGACGAGACTGATCAAACGGTACTGGATGGACCAGATTATGGCCAGGAGAGCAGGATGGGAGGACCGACCCAGGTGTTGGAGCTGATTAGAGAGGTTGTTGGGTTAGTTCGGCAGCAGAGGGAACCACAGCAGCTATTTCCCTCTGCTAGTTCTTCAGATCAGGGGAGGAGTATAGCAGAGTTCAGGAAGTTGGCTCCTCCGGCCTTCAAGGGAACTACCAATCCCCAAGAGGCCGAATGTTGGATAGATGAGATGGAGAAGGCCTTCAGGGCCATGGGTTGTACTGAGGAGGAGAAGATCAGATTTGCCACCTATATGCTTCAGGACCGGGCTCATCATTGGTGGGAGTCTGTGGAGAGGACCATGATGCAGGATGCAGGATCTGTGACCTGGCCGAGATTTTGCATGGCTTTCTACTCCAAGTATTTCCCTTCCAGTCGTATCAGGGAGCTGGAGAGGGAGTTTTTGAGCCTCTCTCAGGGGAGTATGATTGTGGAGGACTATGAGGCTGAGTTCGATAGACTGTCCTGTTTTGCACCATCTCTTGTCCAAGACCCTAAATCTAGGATGAGGAGATTTGAGGAAGGACTGAGGCTTCGCCTGCGTCAGGGTTTAGCTGTTGTTCACTCGACTGATTATGATGATCTAGTTGACAGAGCTAAAAACATGGAGATCATCTAGAAGGAGACACAGGATGCTCAGAAAGGGAGGTCGAAGAGGATCAGAGACTTTGATTCTGACGGTGAGCGGCATCTGCGCCGACCTATACAGTTCCTTCCAGGAGCTGGGCAGCGAGTTCCACATGGGACGACTGCACCGGATCGCAGGAGGATATCAGGAGTGTGCTTCAAGTGTGGCCAGACTGGATATAGAGCTGTTGAGTGTCTTCAGACACGGCCTGGTGCTGGGGCATGTTTCAGGTGTGGTCAGCAGGGCCACCGGATAGCTGAGTGCCCTTAGACTCAGACTGTTTCTGGAGTTTGTTTTGGGTGTGGTCAGCCGGGCCACAGGATTTCCAGTTGTCCTCGTACTGGATTTGCGCAGAGGCAACCGAGTTCTGTAGCTCCTAAACGACAGACTTCCTTCACTCCAGTACAGGTTACTCAGTCGGCTGTCCCCATGCAGCAAAGGGGAGGAGGGCCTCGTACCCAGGGACGAGTCTATGCGTTGACTCAGCAGGATGTTCAGGCATCCAACACTGTAGTGACAGGTACACTGTTGGTATCTTCCACTTATGCTTATGTGTTATTTGATTCTGGTGCTACGCATTCTTTTATCTCATCTTCATATGTGCATAAGTGCGATTTACACTACTCTTCCTTAGAGAGGGAATTATGCATTAGTACTCCAGCTAGGGGTACGATGACAGTTAGTCGGATCTGCATTTCCTGTCCAGTACTAGTTGAGGGTAGAGATTTGAGAGCTAATTTGATTGTTATGAATCTGCATGACTTTGATGTAATCTTGGGTATGGAATGGTTGGCTGCATACCACGCTACCATAGACTGTTTTCTAAAGAGGGTGACTTTCCGGATCCTGGGTACTGATGAGTTCAGTTTCATGGGTGATGACTGGGGTGTCTCTCCTCAGATAGTGTCTGTTATGCAGTGCATAAGATCTCTTAGAAAGGAGTTTCCCATCTTTATGGCCGCAAGTGCAGATTCTGAACAGTCTGAACAGAGAATTGAGGATATACCAGTAGTCAGTGAGTACCCTGATGTCTTTCCTGATGATCTGCCTGGCTTACCTCCTGATAGAGATGTTGAGTTTGTTATTGATTTAATCCCTGGTACTGCACCTTTGTCTAAAGCTCCTTATAGAATGGCCCCTGCTGAACTAAAGGAGCTGAAGGACCAATTACAGGAGCTATTGGATCTGGATTTCATTCGACCTAGTGTCTCTCCTTGGGGTGCCCTAGTATTATTTGTAAGGAAGAAAGATGGTAGCATGAGACTGTGTATTGATTACCAGGAAATCAATAAGGTGACTATTAAGAATAGGTATCCTCTGCCCCGGATTGATGATTTATTTGACCAGCTTCAGGGTGCTCAAGTATTTTCCAAGATTGATCTTCGATCTGGATATCATCAGCTGAGGATAAAGGAGTCTGACATAGCCAAGATTGCTTTTCGTACCAGATATGGACACTATGAGTTTCTTGTGATGCCTTTTGGTTTGACTAATGCTCCAGCATCATTTATGGACCTGATGAACAGAGTGTTTAAGCCTTTTCTGGATAAATTTGTGATAGTATTTATTGATGATATTCTGATATATTCAAGGAGTCAGGCAGAGCATGAGCATCACTTGAAGACTGTTTTGGAGACTTTGAGGCAGAATCAGTTGTATGGTAAATTAAAAAAATGTGAATTTTGGCTGGACAGGATGATGTTTTTGGGGCATGTTATCTCTAAGGAAGGAATTATGGTTGACCTAAAGAAGATTGAAGCTGTGGTTGATTGGAGCAGACCGAGTAATGTGTCTGAGATTCGTAGCTTCCTTGGACTAGCCGGTTATTACAGAAGATTTGTGGAGGGCTTCTCTAGTATTGCTGGACCCTTGACTCGACTCACTCGCAAAGGAGTGAAGTTTGAATGGTCGGATCAGTGTGAGAAAAGTTTCGAGGAATTGAAACACCATCTAGTATCAGCACCTATTCTGATCCTACCAGTTACCGGGACTGATTTTACCATTTACAGTGATGCTTCCAAGAAGGGTTTGGGTTGTGTGCTGATGCAAAATGGGAAAGTTATTGCTTATTCCTCCCGACAGCTCAAGCCCTATGAAGAGAATTATCCCACTCATGATCTTGAGTTTGTAGCTGTGGTTTTTGCCTTAAAGATCTGGAGACATTATCTGTATGGAGAGACATGCCAGGTATTCACTGATCATAAAAGTCTGAAATATCTCTTTACTCAGAATGAGCTGAACATGAGACAGAGAAGGTGACTGGAATTGCTGAAGGATTATGATTTATCTATTCATTATCATCCTGGGAAGGCAAATGTGGTAGCAGATGCTCTAAGTAGAAAATCTTCAGAAAATATTGCAGTTTTAATTACTACTCAAAGGAATATCGTGGAGGATCTGAGGAGGGCAGAAATAGAGGTATATCTGCATGATGCTACCCTGAAGTTGGCAAACTTGCGGGTCCAGCCTACACTCATTGACAGAATTAAGGCAACGCAAGTGGATGACTCTCGGCTCCAGAAGATCAAGAAAGATGTTGAGTCTGGATCTCAGTCTGATTTTCATATACATGAGGATGGCTCATTGAGGTTCATTGGCAGAGTTTGTGTTCCAGATGATCCTAGTCTGAAGAAGGAAATTATGGAGGAGGCTCACAATACTGGATATATAGTGCATCCTGGTAGTACAAAAATGTATAAGGATCTGAAAGTTATGTTCTGGTGGAACAATATGAAGAGAGAGATTGCCCAGTTTGTATCTCAATGCTTAACTTGTCAGCAAGTTAAGATTGAGCATCAGAGACCAGCTGGTATGCTTCAGCCCCTTCCGATCCCAGAGTGAAAGTGGGAGCATATTACTATGGTTTTGTGTCAGGGCTACCTCGTACCCTCAGAGGTAATGATTCAGTCTGGGTGATTGTAGACAGATTGACCAAATCATCACATTTCCTAGCATTTAAGACTGGGATGATACTAGAGGGATTTGCAGAGTTGTACATTGAACAGATCGTGCGGCTGCATGGGGTTCCAGTATCTATAGTGCCTGATAGAGATTTCTGATTTGTGGCTCATTTCTGGGGCAGTTTGCATAAAACTTTGGGGACTACTCTTAGCTTCAGTATAGCTTTTCATCTACAGACAGATGGGCAGTCCGAGAGGACCATTCAGATTCTGGAGGATATGCTGAGAGCCTGTTCTATTGACATGAGGGGTTCTTGGGATCATCATTTGCCGTTGGTAGAGTTTGCCTATAACAATAGCTACCAGGCAAGTATTCAGATGGCTCTTTTTGAGGCTTTGTATGATAGGAAGTGTAGATCACCTATCTGTTGGGATGATGTGGGGGAGAAAAAGATTCTGGGTCCAGAAATTATTCAGCAGGTAGTGGAGAAGATTCAGCTGATCAGAGAGCAACTTCGGGCAGCTCAAAGCAGACAGAAGAGTTATGCTGATATCAGGAGGCGGGATCTGGAATTCCAAATCGGAGATTATGTTTTCCTCAGAGTGTCCCCTTCTAAAGGGATAATGCGATTTGGAGTTCGGGGTAAGCTCAGCCCGAGATATGTGGGACCATTCAAGATTCTCGAGAGAGTTGGAGCTGTTGCTTATAAGCTGGCACTTCCACCTGCTTTATCGGGGGTTCATTCTATTTTCCATGTCTCTATGTTGAGGAAGTATATTGCTGATCCCAGTCATGTGATTGAGATGGCACCTTTGCAGCTCCGCGCAGACCTTTCTTATGTTGAGCAGCCTATCCGTATAGTGGATAGGAAGGACCAAGTTTTGAGGAGGCGCACGATTCCTTATGTAAAGGTGCAGTGGAGCAATCACAGTGAGAGAGAAGCTACCTGGGAGCTGGAGGAGGAGATGAGAGAGAAGTTTCCTACCTTATTCTCGGATTGAGGTATGTTTTAATTTCGAGGACGAAATTTCTTTTTAGTTGGTTAGAGTGTAAAGATATGAATTTGTGTTGGGCTCGTCCTTCGGCCCAACGAACTGAAGTCGGCAATGGGTGCCGACTTCAGTTTGTTCATCGTGGTCATCTCCACGATCACCACGCCGGCCGAACGGCCAGCGAAACCCCCGCACCCCTCTCCCCTCTCCCCTCTCTCTCTCTCTCTTCGTTAAAGAGAGTTTAGGAACTCTCAGAGGAGCCCCACCCCTCTAAAAATTTAATCTTTCCTTTTTTCTTTCCTTTCTTTTTCCCTCTTTTGAGAAGGATCGCCGGAGCCACCGTCGCCGCCGGGAATCCACTCGTCGACGACCGGAGGTGAGAAAGACAACTTATTTACTACCTTTTTATGAATTTAAAGGGAAAGGGATGAGGGTATGTTGATCGGTTTACTTCCCCTGTTTCGGAGAAGTTTGTGTAAGATTCCGCCGGCCGACGGTGGCCGTCCGGGGTCAATCCGGGCCGAAACGAGTTCGGCCGGAGGTGGACGAACAGGGGGGCCGGACTTTCCAGCCCGGGCCTCTCTCTTCCCTCCCTTTCTTCCTCTCCTTCTTCTTTCCTTCTTCTCTTCCGCGCTGCTCGTGACAGTAGCATGGCCGACGGTGGCTGGCCGAGCGCCGCCGCCGAGGGCCATGGTCGGCCGCCGAAGGCCAACCGGAACCACCAGCCACCCTCCCTTCTTCTTCTCCTTCTTCTTCTTCTTCTTCTTCTTCTTCTTCTTCTTCTTCTTTCTTCTTCCTGGGCATTTTTTTTCTTGTTTTGTTTTCCGTTCCCTAATTGTGGATCAGACCATGAACCAGTTCAGGCTATGAACCGGTTCCACCTATTCCCTGAATTGGGTTGATCTGAGTTGAGTGAATGGGTTTTGTTATGGTCTGATTGAACCAGTAGTTAGTAGGATGGATTGAGTTTGAGTTGCAATCTGAATAATCAGCTTTGGATTGGAATTGGATTTTTGGTCTGAATCTGAGTCAGAAATTTGGGTTGGTCTGATTTAAGTGTAATCTGGTTTGTTAAAATTTGATCTAATCTGGTCTGATCAGATCTGGTTTGGGTTGGGCTGGAGATCTGTTTTTGGGCTGAGTTGGATCTGATTGGATCTGTGGGTTGGTTTGGTTTGGGCCTGAGATCTGATCTGGACCTGTAATCTGGTTTGGTTCAATTGGGCCTAGTCTGTTTTGGGCCACAATTGGTTTTGGGTTTAAAGAATTTTGATTTTGGAGTTTTGGTTTACTTGTTCTTAGGGTCTATGTTTAATCTTGGGGGCCCATTCTTGGATCTATGAACTTAGGAGTTTAAGGGGTTAGAAATAGTTTAAATTATGTTTCTTAATTAATTAAATAATTAATGTTTATGTTTAATCAGGGGTTCGTGATATCTGTAGCAGGAAATTTTTTTAAGCTAGTCCAGGTAGGTGACCTATTGCTTTAAAGTAGAATTTTAACATGTATCTTGCATATGTTGATGTTATGATTTATTATTGGCATTATGTGTTAGAATTAGAATTAAATATTTAATTTCATAAACTATTATGTGCTTTACTATTGGGAGTATGATCATGACTTTGATTTGGAAATTTACCATGTGGAAAGTTGATTTATTGATTTTTTAAAAAACCGCGTGACTATAGTCTAGGCCCCACCAATGGGATGATACATTGGCCCTGTCGACTTGTACTGAGGAACTAGTTCCGACAACGCAACCACCAGTGATAGAACAGTGGCGGCACGGGGGTGCGTTTTGCTCTTCGGAGCGGCTCGGTGGAGCGTGAGATTGGCACCAGGGGGTGCGGCACAGTGGTGCGTTGGCTCAGTGGAGCGGCTCTTCGGAGAGTTGTATTGGCACTTCGGTGTAACCATGCCACTGGGTGATGTGGCCGTAGTCATGCGGTTGAGTTATTTTAAGTCTCGGATCAGATTTACGGGTTATCGTGTGGATTTTTGGATTCATGAGTTTTAACTGCTTTTCATATGCATCATGACATGTTATATGATGACTTTATTGCATGATGTTGCCTACTGAGCTGTTAGCTCACTCCTACTATTTACATTTTTGCAGGTGATGACATATGATTATAGGGATTACGGTATGGAGTGATCATGATGTATTTAGTTAGTAGATATTGACTTTTCTTTTGACATATGTATATGTAGACATTTGATATGAAAGTTGGAATTTATCTTCATTTAGTTATTGATGGTTGATCTGATTTATCTGCCTTGCGTGTCTGCGGGGTCTGCCCTGCAGGTGCGCGGCGTCTGCTCGCGTCCCGGGCCCCGGGTTTAGGGCGTGACAACCTATCTTGTGGGTATTAGTTTTATATAATATCACATGCACCACCTTAGTTTTGCAACCCACTTATACTTGCTCTAATCCTTTGCGCCACTACTTGCAGTGTTTTTCCCCTTCCGTTTAGGGTGGGAGCAAACTGTCTACCCTCGAAGTACTAATTGGGATAGGAGAGGCAGGGAAAAAGGATTGGTCAATGCAAAAGAGGTATCTTTTCACTTCAATAGTAATAAGAGAATGGAATTGCTTCTTCTTCCTTTCACGTATTTCAGAGATCATAAAGAGAAGTTTATATTAGAATATTTTCCTCTTATTCTTCATAATTATTCAGGATGAAGAAATGCCTCTAATGGAATATATCTTAACCATAGAGCATAAGGTCTTTTTCATTCACTTGAGCTGAGATGATATAGGTTAGTAAAAACCGCTTATTAGACTCTCTTTGTAGATGTCAATTGTATCTTCCTTCTAGAAGATATTGGACTGATCCGATCGAGGAGAAGAATATTTTTCTCAACCTACTCAACTCGAATCTCTCAAAAAAAATAGCAGAACATGAAAAAATTACAAAAGTAGAGCTTATATCCCTGCACTGCTGCACAATTCGAGTCAGATTCTTTTTTCAAATTCTAATAGGACTCTATTTTCTAAAATAGATATCATTAGTAGAAATAAACTTGAAACAAAGCTAAAATTCTTCATAAGATAGATCTCAACTTCTATGTCAACTCTTTCTTTTGTCGCTCCGTTTGATTGTTCTCGAATGAAGAGTTATACTTGGTCAAATTTTTGCCCCAAAAGAATACTTTCAGTTTGACTAACCTATTTCAGACCCTAAATGATAGAATTCGAGCCCAATTGCTAGAGGTGCCACTCCCTAAAAAGTGGGGTATCACGTCATAGATCTCAAAAAATCATCTCAATCGAATGTTGTATGACAAAATTATGGTCTTTGAAAGTTTGGCCTATAATTGAGCTTCTCGATGTAGCGGATTTTGCTCTTGGATCCTATCCAAATCTACTCGTAGTGACCAAAGTGGTCGATATCGAGTTTGATGATCCTTCTAGATCAGAACAAATGGATGCCACTTGTTATTTTCACTTCCATTTAACAATTAGTCTTTAGTCAAGCTTCATTCACAACTATACCAATTTTTTACATTGTTATGCATCTATATACACAATTATATACATATCTGTGATATGTTTTGTACAAACTTATAACAGGAGCCAAGAACTGAAAATTAAATGACCAGCACAATAGGTGATTAAGAATACTATACTTCAATAAAAAGTCCTAAGAATAAATGGAAAATAAATGGGACTTCAAATTTCAAATTTATATCTATTTTATTGTACAATATACTGAAAGTACGTTTGTACGAAAAAAATCAACTGTACAGTCGTGCGTTTTTAAAGAGTCTCGTAGACAAGTGTCCTACCCAACTGGGGTCACTCCTCTCCCATATCATATCTCGGTTAAGGCAGGATTCAATTCCAAATCACCTAATACATATGCCAAAACCTTTACTGGCCTGGTAATGTTGGCTCATGCTCTCGAGAAATGTTACTCTACATGAATATTGCTAAATGGGAAATTGATCACTTGAAAAAGATGGAACCTGTTATAACTACGTATAACTAAAAGAGCAACCAAGTGTACGTTTGAGATATCTATCGGAATGCACTAACCACTTTTGATTGCAATCTTTGGTATCACACTGAGAAAAGGCAGCGATTTGTATGAATCATTGATAGTTTAGTGCCGGTGACCATGCATCATGAGTAGTTGTATCTAATCTGTTAACTTTAAGCCTTTGTATTACATAAAGGGAGCATTTGGTATGGGACGATTATTCCAAGATCAAAGATGATATAGGTAGAGAAGATGAGATCAACGCACTTATTTGTACCATTATGATTCTATGTGGTAGTGATTCTAAATCATCTTCACTTCTTAAATCATCGCCCAACTTAGTAATGGAATACCTATCTTTAAGACTAGGAATCCAAGTTCATACACGGACAGTGACCTTGGGTTGAAAGTTTAGACAAAAATATCTCTTAGTCTAGCAAAAAAAATTAGTATATTAATATATTGTTAACATATATATCAACATTATATATATGATATTATTAATAATCATATTATTATTTAATAATAATTTTAAATTAGAGTAGAAATATAGTATTGTACTTTATATTTATATAATATAAGAATTTAATAAATTTCGTAATCAAAAAATTATTAGTATTAAAAAATAATATATTATAAATATAAATAAAAATATTAATTCTATAATAATAATTAATATATATTTACAGAATTAATAATTTATGAGACTAATAAATATATTTTTATAAAAAATATATTTTTAAAAATATATTAATATTTTATTATATTATATTTTATATAATTAATAAATATCTTTTTAATATATTAGGGATAGTTTTAGTGCCATAGGGTGAGTAATCAGGGTTTCTCTTGGAATACCAGGACAAGTTTAGGGGCAGCGCATAAGGCGAACTCATCAAGAGATGCCTTTTTTAAAAGAATAATAATTTTTTTATTAAGTATAAAATACTTTAAAAATTTATTTAAAAATAATTTGTCTAACTTTTTAAGATGCAAAATTACCGATTGTGTGCTAGAAAGAGGAGAATTAATTTGCTGTAGATATATCCAGTGAGAACCATGTCTTGATAGATTTTACAAAAGGTTTAACTAATTGTTTTAACCAACAATATATGGAACTGCTCTTTGTTTGTTTTTTCTTCTTCTTCTTTTTTTTTGATGGAATAATGCTCTGGGGTTTGTCAAGAGTGAAGAATGGATATCAATCTAGAATTTAGCTTGAGATCCACCTAGATGAATTATGGGGTTCACAAGCTACTGAGACTACTTAGAATTAAGCGTGCACAAAATCTATTGATTGGTAGATATTTTGTATATAGTTATAGATTTTAACCTCTCAACCGAGAGAAGATTTAATCCTAAAACTGAGAGCCACAATGAAAAGAAAGAACACGGTGAAAACCAAACCCCTGAGATCAATGCATTGCCTTATCAGCGAAAATTCCTAAACATAAAGGCTTCAGTATGTGAAAAAAAATCATACAGTTGAAGGGGAAAACGAACATAAATCAACCTTCAGAGTGTAAAACCATATCAACATCAATCAACCCAAATAAGTCCCAAATGAATAAATCTAGTAAAATCAAGCCATCTAAACCAAATCAGATCTAACAATAGAATCTCACACGATCTTCTCACAATCTCACGGGCCCTTGGCCTCGGAAGTCAAAAAAAAAAAAAAAACTGGAACTCGGAAGGCAGAATTCGGAAGCTCACCTCACCTGAAGGCTAGAGAGAGCGGAGACGTGGACGGCTGAGAAGGAGAAGACTCAGAAAAGACGCCGTCACGCCGACGACGCCGCCTCCCTCATCCCTCGTCACTCTCTTCGGCTGAGTGCGGAGTGCCAGCCCGACGGGGAGGACGGCGAGTGGGCCAATGGCGAACTGGCGAAGTGAGACTGTAAGAACCGAGGATGGCGAACGGGCGAAAGACGGAACTTTGAAGTCGGAAAATCTAAGGAGGACCGACTAGTGAGGACGGACTCGACGGAGGAACTCGGGAAGACAGGAACCGAGGAAGAGGAAGGAAGAACTCAAGAACCGAAGAAAAAGAGCTGAAGAGTTTAAAACTTTAGAGGCCCTGGTGGCTGGTGACTACGGCGGATGGTCGGATGGAGAAGACGGGCTATCAGCTATGGTGACAGGGCACAGCTAAGACGCCGTGTCCCATTACTTCCGTAAGTCGTAACCCCGTTGGCCACGTCTGGATGCTGCCATGCTGGATGCCTGGTTCATAAGCATTAGGAACTTAGGTAGCAGGCAGCTACGAGCCTCTGGTGGAGCAGCTCTCCCAGAGGCCTTCTTTTGGGTCGATGCCTTAGGAAACCGCCTCGGTTGCCTAAGGCTCGGGCCGGCCCAGGACAAGTTGAATACCCAAAAAACTGGAACATAGCATATTAAATACCATGATTTTGAATCATGGAGAATTGGATTGATCTGGGATAAACAAACGCCATCAAAAGGAAAAGATTTTTCATTACCCCATCCACACCGAGGCCAGCGAGACTTCATATTGGGAGAAACACCATGACGCTTCCCCCGTCATATTGGGCGCTAATCAGGCAGTCCGTGCATGAAATACAGAGAAAAACAAAAAGACGAGGGGCTAAATCCAATATTCCAATCTTCCCCTCATCAACCATTGCCAACCATCAACCCATCTCACCACTTTCGGTTATCCCGCTAACCCAAACGGCCAGCTCACACTCTCTTATCCACCGCGCACAGCCGACAGACGAGTAGACGACCCCCCCCCCCCAACCCGCCCAACTCATCTCTCCACGCAAACCCGCACTGTTCCATTTCCTTTCTTTCTTTCTTTCTTTCTTCCTTCCTTTCCTTCTCGATCCCCCATCCCCCTTCCTCTCTCTCCACTCTTCCCTGCCGTCGTCTCATACCGCCATCATATTTTCTTCTCTCTCGCTTTCCCCTTCTAATTCCTTCCTTCTCCTTTTCCGAGTTAATGCGCCCCCAAGTCTCCCCTTTCCGAACCCCAATCTAGGGTTCCCAAAACCCCACCAAACCTCCCCAAGATTTATTCCCCTCCAGATCCGGCGCCGCCGGGAATGGCTGCCCCGGAGATCCCGGCCTGGCTTAAAGGTCTTCCCATGGCCCCCGAGTACCGGCCCACCGAGACAGAGTTTGCCGACCCCATCGCCTTCATCTCCCGCATCGAGGGCGAGGCCGCAGCCTTCGGCATCTGCAAGGTTATCCCCCCGCTGCCCAAGCCCTCCAAGAAGTTCGTCCTCGCCAACCTCAACCGCTCCCTCTCCACCTCCCCCGACCCCGTCCCCGGCTCCCGCCCCGCCGCCCCCAGCGACGGAGCCGTCTTCACCACCCGCCACCAGGAGATCGGCTCCCGCCGCACCCGCGCGCCGGTCCACAAGCAGGTCTGGCAGAGCGGGGAGGTCTACACGCTGGAGCAGTTCGAGGCCAGGTCGAAGGCTTTCGCCCGATCGCAGCTCGGCGGGTTCAAGGAAGTCAGCCCATTGCTGGTGGAGACCCTCTTCTGGAACGCGACGTTGGAGAAGCCCATCTATGTGGAGTACGCCAATGACGTTCCCGGGTCTGGATTCGCTGTGCCGGAGGAGCCCTTCCGGTACCACTCCCACCGGAGGCGGCGGCAGAAGAGAGGGTTTGGCAGGGGAAGGGTTCAAGAACCGAAATGTCCGTGCCTGGCAGCTTCCAGTGAGGCGGTGCGGCAGAATATTTCGGTTGCTGAGAGCAGCGAGAGGGAGGGCACCGGCACTGGCACCGCGGGATGGAAGCTTTCGAACAGCCCTTGGAACCTTCAGGTGATTGCTCGCGCACCTGGTTCGCTCACCCGGTTCATGCCCGATGAAGTGCCGGGTGTTACCTCCCCGATGGTTTATATCGGGATGCTGTTCAGTTGGTTCGCTTGGCATGTCGAGGATCATGAGCTGCACAGCTTGAATTTCCTCCACATGGGCTCTCCCAAGACTTGGTATGCTGTGCCTGGGGAATATGCGGCCACTCTTGAGGAGATTGTTCGGGTGCAAGGTTATGGAGGAAATGTTGACCGGCTGAGTAATTTCTTAGTACCTGATTTCTTTGAAGAAGAGTGATTTAGTATATTCATGAATTTCTAGATGCATTTTTTTATTCTTGTGATTATAGAGCTTTGTTTTTTTTGTTACAATTACTTTGCTCCTATTTGCTTTTGTTCAGCTGCTTTTACTATGTTGGGGGAGAAGACAACTTTGTTATCTCCTGAAGTTCTGGTGTCATCAGGGGTGCCTTGTTGCAGGTAGATTCTGCATGTCAGTTTTGGTTCAAAATTGTCTAGAAGTTTGATGAAAAACATTTTCAAAGTTTCTAATTGCAACTCTTTTGAGTTGTAGCATTGGAGACATAATTTTCTCTGGTTTCTTCTTCAGATTAGTCCAGCATCCTGGCGAGTTTGTTGTCACGTTTCCAAGGGCTTATCATGTAGGCTTCAGCCATGGTAATTCTTTCTTACAGATGTTTTATTCTCATTATTTGAACCAATAAACTTCAATTATTTCTTTATGAATCTAATTACATTGGATGCATTATACGTTTGTAAAACTTTTTAGAATCTTGTTACTTCCTCATATGTTGGACACAAGTTCCTTTAAGTTGTTGGCACACACATGTTTAATTGAATTTTCATGGTGATTTTATTTGCTGGACAATGCTTTTATATCAGTTTGACTATTCACTCCCTTGCTATATCTGAACTAAAATAATATTATGTAGCCAAATGAACTAATGAAATCCTTAACATCTTCCAATCTTTCCCTTGTCAGTTACAAGGTGCAGCTTATATTATTTCCACCAATATAAATTGATATAACCGAATATGTTGGCCAACAAGACATCAACATATTGTCCAAGATTTTCCAATCATTTTTTTCTACCTTGAATGAGTTTTTTAAGTAATAAAAGTCACCTTAAAAAATGGTTGTCAATCTCAGTTTTTTACCATATTGGCTGAGATTTCAATGTCTTGGTGCCTATATATCAACCTCAAACTTCGTAATGTTGATTCTTTCTAAAATTTCTACACCTTCTATCTTGGCTGAGGTAAATTGGGATCTAGAGACCAACCATGCACAAAGATATCTGATATTACCTTGATGTTCCCATGACCTTAAATCCCATTTGAAAATACATCCTTGAACTTCAAGTCATTCTATAGGAAAGAGTTTTAAAAGAAACACGTATTGAAAGCTATCAAACCTTTGAATAATTTGAATAAATAGTAGTTTACTCCTAATGTTAGGCATATGAAAGCAGAAATTAGAAACTTGCTTTTCCTTTTGGTCTAGAGCAAGTTGGCCAATGAGTGCTGGTTCCTGTAGTTTCTTTATTTCAGCGTTAATTTTATTAGTTTCAATGAAAAAACCATTATAAACTAAAAAAAATCAAAAGGAGGAAAAGGAAATGAATAGGGGAAAACATGTTAATTTAACATATCAAACATCAATTGGGGCCTTTGGGTGTATATATTAGATCTAACAATATCAAAATTGTGATTCTTTTTTCCTCAAAATAAAAATGAAGATCATTTTTCAGATCTTTTTAAAGCGGCCTGTGATTTTATTGTTTGATGAAAATTTAATATATGCCCAGGATTTTGAGCTTGAATCTTGAACATTCGAGCTCAAATATTTTCTCTAGGAAATTCAACTTAATTATAAACTCCCCTCTTCACAGTTCTCCTCTTTATAGATACCAAAAAAATTTCAACCTTTAAAGGTTTACTGCTTCTGTAGATGACTATTTAAGGCATGTTTCTTGTATGCTAGATTTTTTCACTCTTCTTCATCCTGTCGTTTAGGGTTATATTTCAATGACTTTTCTTAGAGCCAAAAACTTTAACGCATAAGTTTAAAGTGTTCGGTTAGTTTTAAACTATAAATCCTTGGAATTTTCATCTATCATTTAGTTTTTTAATAGTGTTTGTAATTTTTCTTATGTCCTTGAAACCTTTAAACATTGTAGGTTTTAGTTAATAGATTTTGTGTCATAGTGTTGGTAATGTTCCCTTTTGGATAGATCAGGATTGTTCTTTGCTCTTGAGCTTTCCCCCCTCCTTTGAACATCTTAATTCAAATTGGGTGGGAAGTTCCACTATTTAGCTCCAAAACAAAGTTGTTAACGTTGAAAGTAAAATCGAAAAAATTAAACAAATTCCCTTCCTAGCCTCCTTCAATCTTCATTATGTTTTCGTCATTTATCCTTAATTAACGAAGCGTGGTAGAGTCCATCAACTCCTTTCTCTCTAATAAAAAAGAAAAATAGGGCTAAGTTAAACAAATTGTGACTTGTGACATGATTGATAACTATAGCTTCAAAATGTCAAGCACAACTTCCATATACTTATTCTTTTATTAGTGAACCTTGATAATTTCTATCCTGCTCCCGTCTCCACTCAAAGAAAGGGAAAATCTTGGCTCTACTTGTACCAAACAGGATAGGACTATTGGAACATTGGTAGTTTAGACTAAGGTTAAAGAAATTGCTCTGCATGATTTATACCAAACAGAGTCCCTCTCATTAAGGGGTGGGGGGGGGGGGGTACATTGATCGTAAAAACATTGAGATGAGCCGAAATCCATTGAAATGCTTAATTGGTTACACACATTCGAAAAATCAATAATTAATTGAAAGACTTCACCTCTGTTATTGAATGATATACTAGTAACATATACAGGCTAAAAGAAGGAGAAAAAGAAAACAAATCTAGAAACACCATACCCAAAAAAATCTAGAAACTTAATAAATCACAAGTAGCTATTATTATAAAATCTTGAAATTAATTCAAGTCTCCAAGAGTAGGGCTGTGGAGATAGGCCTAAGCTGGTCAGGCTTTTAATAGGGTTTTATGCAAGCCTAAGGAGGTTTAGGTTGGGCTTGAGTTTACAATCCCCAACCCAAAGGAACTTCCAGCCAAGTCTAGGCAAGCCTTTGCCCTAGGCTAGAGCCCAAGCACGAAGCCCGAAGCTCGACCTGAAGTCGACCCAGACTAATATATGTTAATTTGTATATGTTCATTAATTTTTAATTGATCTCATCCTAATCGTCCATCACTTTTGATGGATGGATTACTTCTATATAAAAAAATTATTAACCTAACTCATCTTTCATGCCCTCTCAAACTCATGCTACCATCCTTACCTATGCTATCTTCTAGCACTTCATCCAATATCGTTGCCTACCTCTGCAGCGTTTGCACCTCCTAGTGCTTTGCCAAGCATAGACAGCCTCTGATGTAGCCACCATTCTACTTTCATCACCCCATGACCAATGTTTGCCCCTTTCCTAACCCCTCCAATTGCTGCATCATCACCTTCAACCTCCTAATTCTACCCAAAGTGGTTTTTTTGGCTCCACCCACAGCTAGCTGGTGATGCTTAGGCTTTGATTGAATGGTGACATCACCTTTGCTGTCTGCGTCCTCAATCCCTTCACCCAAACTCAGATCCACCGCCCCCTTAAGTTGGTTCTTATTCCTTGAATTTCCAAGGCTATCCTGAGCTCCAATCTAGCTTTAATTCCAATGTTCTCTTCAGCATGCTAGCAATCTTGAAGCATAGCAGATGCTATGGAAAATGAAGGAGGTGATCTTCCACTCTTAGGTTGATTTTCAGGCCAAGTTAGGCTTGGTTTGGGTTTAGGTGGGTTTGGGCTTGGTTTGGATTCAGGGCCATTTGGGCTTCAACTTGAACTTGGATTGCTGATGCTGAATTGCATGTAGATTTTCAGTCTTAGGCTTGGGTTAGAGCCCGGAAAGAAAGGTTGGACACGTGAAAGGGAAAGGGGCCACAATGTTAGTTAAGAAAGGTTGGACACGGAAAAGGGAAAGGGGTCTTAGGCTTGGCTCAGAGCCCAGAAAGGAAGGTTGGCTCATGATGTGAGATGTTGATAGTTATATCAGTTAAGAGAGGGCCAAGGAGTAGAACTCAAAACAACTTGATTTATTATTCATAACTATTGGACATGCTACCATGGATGTAACATTCAATGAAAAACTAAGTATCGGTGAAAGCACCATGCTGATTTCCATTAATTGCAAGGAACCATGATGAATCCATTTCTAAATTGTTCACCCCACTTTAATGATAATTTTTTGTAAGATGCATTTCTAGATGATCAGCATAGAGATTTATGAGTTAGTGCACTTTGAATTATTCATGCTTTGGATTGGAAATATGACATAAAGCCAATTTTGTATTAGAAGTGGACCCCACCCCATTTTTAAGGTTTCTCCAAATGGGTAGAGCATCTTCTCCAAGGTACTGACAGTCGACAATGTTCTCCTAGTTCCTTACTAGTCAATTTTTGACTCTACTCCAACCCTAGCCATTTGAAGCTCCTAAAGAAGGGTCTTTCAAGTGAGTATCAAATCACATTTGGCTTTCAAATGATGAAACAACTGATCCTTTTCATTAGTAAATATAAGCATATCAAACATGGTATAAGACCAATATTTTGAAACCTGTTTGACGTACCTGGGTCAACCTATCCAACTTGTCACCCGCTAGTGTTTATTGATCAAGTCGGGCCAAAACCTAAAAATTGCTTAAACTCATCCGACCTAATGATTCAGATGATTTTACCATTCAACTTGTGTGGTTGAACCAAGGTTTGACATGTCCAAGTCAACAGTAGAAAGAAAGATAAATAGGGGAATGGAGGTTACTGAGGGAATGGAGGGTCATAAAACTAGCTCGGTCAGGGTTGAAGGCGACAAGGTTGGATCAAGTGGGATCTGATGCAAGGCTGGAACGGGCAGTATTTGATATGGTGAGGCCAAATCTAGTTGGAGTCAATTCGATGTTGCCAAATCCGGTGGAAGTAGCCATCCAATGGCAAGATCTAGTGAAAATAATGGTGGAATTTGATGGAAGTTGAGGGAGGTACAAGATCCAAGAAGAGATGAACTATGGCAAAAGATCTAGTGGGAGACAATTAAGGAGGCCATTTTTTGATGAGATCTAGTGGAGTGTAGTGTCGTCACAATAAAAGAGAGTCTTGGAGGATGATTGGTGCATGATTTGGGGAAGTGGAGAGGTTGTAGGACAATCAATGCATGATTTTGGGAAAGTGGAGAGTTTGTTCAGGTATAAATAGAGGAGTTATAGATGATAAAAGAAAGTTGAAGAACGAGTGGGAGCCGGTCCACTTATAGGTGACGGTCCACTTATAGGTGAGATACTAAAATTATAGGAATTTGAAAGTTAGCCTATTGAACCGCAGGTGAACCATGTTCAAATTGGTGACACGTGACCTAGCCACCGCAGAACATTGTATAAAACTATGGATGGCAAATCAAGTACAGAACATTTTCATGAAAATTCAGTAGGCAGCCTCTACAAAACCATTTGAAAATTTAGTAGTAGTTTGTCTATACTCATGGTGGTTTCTTCTTAGGTTAGATATTATAAGCATCATTCAACTTGAGCAGTGTACATGAAAAATTTAAAACTTCCATTTAACTGAAAATAACAAAGGCAGTCCATGATTAATTATATTTATCTACCCTTTGGAGTTTAGAGAGTTCCCACTGAGAAGAAACTAATTTCCTCATACTTGTTGATTCTAAATGCACTCCTTACAAACTTACCTCCCCTATTACTAGTCACAAAGTCATAATATTGTTTTGCCTTTGTTGACTTCTTGGCCTAGAAGCAATCCTTAATGTGACGAAGGATCAAAATGTTGGTGTGTCATGTATGTGTTGGTCAGGGGCTGGCGCAGTATGTATTCTATTTAATCAGTTGACTTAACATTTACTAGCATAACATTTATGTGAGACTATGGGAGATTATTACATTAACACCATTAATTGCTTCCTGATGGAATAAATGTTTTGGAAGCTCCAACATAGATTTAAACATTTATGTAAGTATGGCAAAGTCCTCCATGCTAAAAGAATATATGTTCATTCCTGACAAGTGACAAATCCTTAGCATGTGCAATAGACTATTTAAAGAATTTTTCACAACTTGACATACAATATCAATATATTAGCTGAACTAATAACAAAGTAGCTTCAAAAGCTATGAGAAACCATATACTACTTCATGAAACTATTTTATCATTTTGGTAATATTCTATGTGAATGTTTGAGATGTTCGAGGTTTTTGACTTCAATGTGCCCACACCATTTGAATGCTATCTATATCGATACTATGTGATAGAGGCAGATGCTATCAATCTGCAATGTGAACCCTTTTTATTGCATTGAATCAATTATTGGCATTAAGTTTTGGTGGAATATAAGCTATACTTCCATCCATAATTGTGTTGAAGGACATGTTCTTTTCTATGGTTGCTGTTCATATTTTCTCTTTTATCAAACATTAGGGAAGGATGCACTATCCAGGAAATTGTCCTCGTAAGACTGCTATATTGAGATGACGATCATGTAATCATCTTATTGAATACTAAGGAAAATACAATAAGAAAAGTATACGCATACCAATATTTACAAAATTGCTGCAAAACCCTTTCCAGTCTCCTATGACCACTGAAGACTCATAAAATAGTAATCATAACCTACAAGTGATTGCTCAATTATACAAGGTTAGTTAATTCATCAAATGATAGTATGTTTAACATCTTTTTGTTAGTGGCTCTTAACCTGGCCTTGGTGATAAAATTCCTGTTGTCAAGGTCCACCCACCCCCTTATGCAAGGCAGTTCTTTGACCAAGTTTTTTTTCTTTTTTTCTTTTTCAATTAGCTTCTATTGGTTGTCCTGGTCATTTGTTATTTGTGAAGAACAATCTTTCAGGGAGACTGCTAAGTTGCTGTGGCCTTTTGATGGTGAAAAGACTAGTGCAGACTTGTCTGCTCATAGTTATAAGCAAATTAAACAAGTTATAGTAACACATATTTCTTAGTCATTTAAGTTGTTTTTTTGGTAATTTTTAAAAGGTTAGGAGCAAAATTATGGGATTCAATATTAACATCTAACTGACATTAGTAGAATTGGAGACAATGAGTAACGGGATGGAAGATGGTAATACAGGGGCTATTTTGCTGAAGATAGGTGTGAAAGGGGTAGGATGGAGATGGAGGACAGTTCATATCATTCATCATTGATTAGTTGGACTCCATCAGACTGAATGTTGTTGGATGCTTTTAGTGGAGGAGTGGATAAAAAGATAAATTGGCAAGGATTAGGTGTAATATGGGGGAGAGGAAGTGGAATATATGCTTTTAGTTTAGAGGGGAGGGTGTAACATGCATTAACTTGATTTTCAGATCAATAAATCTAACGACTTCAAATATTTGCCTATAGATCATTTCGGAAGAAGCCCTGTTTTCTCAAGTCTCCATTATATATGCATTTATAAAATGGACCCTCGTTTTGTTTGGCTCTTTGGCTCATGTGTACCTTTTCTATAAAAACTTCTCTCTATATTAAAGTTATCATCTTTCCTCGTTATCCAGTATTATTCAAACTCTAGGGAAGTTTTGTGAGTTGCTCCATGGTTGCATGTGTCTAAAACTATGACCAATAAAGTAGATGCTCTGCTTTAGGTCTACATATTGGATGGGCTTAAGATGAGGATGTTATCAAATAAGCTTAGCCCAACAGCCTGACCCAAACAAGATGAAATTTTTGGCTTGCAAGCTGTCCCATTTGCTCCTTGGACCAACTGGGCATATAGGTTTGCTGGCATGCCCCCTTTTTACCTAAAATTACTGCATCTAGGAATTGGATGCTGATTTCTAGGGAGTTGTTAGGTTGATAGCTGGTCATAAATTTCAATCCTTTCATCGAGCTTTCTTAACTTAGAGTTCTTTTCTATAGCCATCCTCATTTCATGTGAAAAGGCTTATGATGATTAGTGAAATATGAGCATGCACATGCACATAAGCTCGTGCGCGCGCGCACACACAGAGAGAGAGAGAGAGAGAGAGAGAGAGAGAGAGAGAGAGAGAGAGAGAGAGCCCTTCCATTATGTTAGACACTGGGGGCAGTCAAATTGCATGATCAGCCTCTGAGTTCTGAAAGTATCTTTTTATTGTATTATGTTGTGTTCCATCTATTTATCAACTTACAGTTGCCTCTTCATGTAAATTGTTATATGACTAGCACAGGACAGCTTAAATAGGTGAGGATACTCCTGTACCATGGTTAAAATGACCACTTCTTAAATATTTCCAAATTACAAACCAAAGGAGCACTGTAAAGCTAAAACCTGTGTTAATCTAACAACTTGTTAGGTGCACTTGAGCAAGGTGGACCAGACTGCATCATGGTCATCTACTTATATATAATGGTTTTGAAATTTTGTGAACAATTTGCTGCTCTTTAATTTAAAGAGCTTAGCTTTGTGTGTAACTTGGTCAGGGAGCAAACTTTCTTTAGGTGTCACCATTGTAACCATTGTGGAAAAAGGGTAAGATGTACCCAGAGCGTGGCTGCTGTAATTTGTTTTCAATTCCTGTGTGATCATGTTGCTTTACCAAGATTCCATCCAACTAACTGTTATTAGGAGTTTGACCAATTTATTGAGTAATTACATCAGGTTGAGGGCAGGTAATAAGAATCATATTCAAATTAATGAGATATGTACGGACTACCCAAGCAAAATAGATGGAGTAAAGCTTGTCACTTGTCAATTATGTTTATGACCAATTTCAGTTAGTTGCTTTTTATGTGCTTTTGCTTCTATGAATGTTTCTTGTAGTTTTGTATGCTATTATGTCTTATTCTTCTCGTCATTACTCACAAGAAGGTAAGGAAAAACCCTTATCCTTAGTTTTATTGCATCGACTTTCAATATTTTTAAGATGGAATAAGCTTTGTTGGTTAAGGGCTAAGTGTTCTATTAGATAATTTTATTCTTTATTTTATGTTTGCGCATGCAATATAGGATTTAATTGTGGAGAAGCTGCCAATTTTGCAACTCCGCAATGGCTAAAGGTAGCCAAAGAAGCTGCAGTACGAAGGGCAGCCATGAGTTATCTTCCCATGCTCTCCCATCAACAGCTGCTATACATGTTAACAGTGTCCTTTGTCTCTAGGTTAGTTTTCAGTCTTTTTAATTACACTGATGGCTGATAAGGTCAATTTACTTTTTTCTTTTCTAGTTGAATGCTGCTATTATTTGTTTTGTTACAGTAAAAATGTGAAATTGCTGACAAGGGCTACCTTATGCTGTCATTGCAAAATTACTGGATAACATCTTCTGCATACATGTTTTATTATAGTGGCATACTAAATTAAGCAATTCTGCCGCTCATGACAGTTTGTAAATGCCGTAAATATTCTTATAATTCTCATATGTATGGTCTTTTTGGAACTTGTGAAAAGACAATGATGTACAGGTATCTTTGGCACTAAAAATATGGTGCATATATTTGAAGTAATATTTATGAATCATGATTAGTGACCAGAAATTTCAAAATTTCACTCATGGAAGGCTATGTTTCAAGTAACTTGGAAACTGGCCTTTTTCTCCTTTTTTGGAAAGGCAATTCAAATTTAGGACAACTGATCTACTAAGGTTCAATAAGTCCTGTATTAATAATTTCCTCTTTTTTATTTTGGATTTAAAACCATAGTCAAAGGTATTAAGTTGTTAGATTTTAAAATATGATTTATAGAATGATTTTTTTTCTTATGCTAATTTCTACCTTTATACTTTTCTTCTTGATTTTAGCCTTCTGATATAGAGAAATTTAGATGTAACTAAAAAGTCAATAATATAATTAAATTGGTGCAACTCACTCCACTGCCAGGATAATTTATTCTAACAGGATAAATAAATAGATATAAGATTGTAGAAGGTTTCATTATAATGATTCTGTTAAAAGAACTTAATTTTAATTATACCATTGCTTTCATAAGTCAATAAAATTTAGTGCTAAAGTACAATGACAATTAATAGTGGAATATTGAAATGATAAATTGTCAAGTCTCTTTTCTATTCTATTATACATGAGATAGCTAATAGAAACAAAGTTGAACTATTGTGTATTATGCCAGTACAGGCAATTGGAAGCAGTGTCATTTAAAACTGTACTATATTCTTGATGGGCTTAACAACTCGTTTTAAAGAAAGAATTTACCATATTCTGCTAATTACCATGCACTGATGCAAAAAGATCCACAACCCAGTGAAAAAAGACTTAGAATACAGTGCTGAGCATCAAATCCTTAGTATTTTGAGTTATTTCATAAGTAACAAATAACATCAAAACCTCACATTTGACCAGTCCAGACAAGTCAGATGTGCATGCTGATGTTGGTAAGCAAAAACGAAAGTATGGAAAATGCCAAATGCAGAATTCAAATATAATACTGTTAAATGAACATAAAGTGTTAAGATAGTTAACCATGTCAACCATGATACACTCAGTGGAGAAGCATTGACTAAGATAACTGAAGTCCTATATTGACATTTATATTATTCATTAATGTTTTTTTGTTTGCTATAACTGAAAAATTCTCAAAATGACAAGTGAGATCATCCTCACATTTTGAATTTCCTTTGTCACTCATATTATTGAGTGGTTAAGCTAATCAAATCCAGATGTCATTTTTAGTAACATCTAGTGCCCCTCATCAAATGTTTGGATTTTGTTCTTGTATGTCTAAGATCAACAACTATTATTGTATATAATTTCATCAGTGATCTTGTACCCTTGTTCTAATTGGATAGGTTAGAATAACTTCTGTGTTAATTTTTCCTCCAATACTGATATGTTATATTTTCCTTCATTGGCAGTTTGAAATGTTTATTATGATTCTCGATGATTTATTTTTTTTCATGTTTTCTGTATAAAATTTACCTAGTGGATGATTTTAGACATGTCAATTTCTTGTTGATGCCTGTCAATCTTTGTGCTTTTAAACAATTTTCTTTTCTTATTGTTGGTGTCCATACATTAATGGAGTGGGCACCTAATCATAATTTTTTCTCCAGTTTGAATCTGGTGGAATTATTTTAATGCCAGAGTTCCTAGAGAATTATTGCCAGGTGTACGAAGTTCACGCTTGAGAGACCGTAAGAAAGAGGATAGAGAAATTCTGGTCAAAAAAGCATTTCTGGATGACATGATGAATGAAAATCGTCTATTATGTGATCTTCTTGCAAAAATATCAACTCCTTATGTGGTGTTATGGGAACCTGAGCTGCTGCCTTTGCCATGTACTGGTCACCAGTCATATTCTTCTTCCATGTCTCGTCAAGCACATGGGTTGGTGGATGATGATGATTGTAGGAAGGCTCAGTCTCAACTCAAAGGAAAGAGTTCTTTTGACTGCAAAGAAGATGATCGTTGTGTTGTTGATGCAGATAGAGCAGAAGCAGATGTCAATAGCATATCATATCAAAATGTATCATGTGAGACACAGAAGAATACTTGCCATCCTGATTGCATGAGTTCTCAGGGGGGAGTGATGGACAGTACAGATGTTGATGAGGATGATTTACCATTTGGTTTGCATGTTGATTCAGGATCATTGGCATGTGTTGCTTGTGGAATCCTTGGCTATCCATTTATGGCTATCTTGCAACCTTCTGAAAAAGCATTAAAGGAGCTTTTCTCTTTAAATTGTGAAGAGTCTGACCTGAAGTTGGAAAAATCGGAGTCTTTGGGTCAACCACCACACCTACCAAGTACTATAAAGAATTTTTATTCAGGTAACTCTACCATCTGACATATATTTCCTATGGAATAGCTGTTGGAGTTCTATTGAAGTAGGCATTCAGAATAAAATGCAGGCATAAAATTTATACCATTTGCATATGCCTAGAAAGTTCCCAAGGATGGTTAAACTAAGGGTTTCCTTTTCAGTTCAGGAAATCTATGTTATGAAAAAGGAAAAAAACAGTTGTAAAGATTTGTACTTTTGGGTGTTAACAATAACAATTAGTCCTTGCATGCATCTTGAGAATGGATTCACCAGCACATCTTTTTTTCAGATATAATAGATAAGAAGTAGAATGCAATTATGATATATACAACCACGTCATTTCTCTTGTTTAATTTTTCTTCCCCTCTTTTTGTACATTAACCAACATTAAATGAGCCTATATTTCAAATCTTTTATCTGCAACCAAAAGTTGTTTATAGTCTCTCCAAGTTTTTATTGGAGTGAGCCCTTTCTACAAATTAGCCTGAGAAGAAGATTGTGATCCATCATGGTAAGAAAATGCTTTTGATTTGCATGCTTAGAGTATAAGTTTACCACACCTTTAATGTTACAGTCAAGGTTACCTTTGATCAAGTAATTCAATTATTTATTACTTCGGACTTGTGATATTAATGTGTAATATATGTATAAATATGCTCACATGCATAAATATATAGTTTAGTAGCTTAAACTGTTTTGATTTTGCTTTGCAGATTTAGAAAAAAATGACATTAAACCTGAGGAACGGAGAAAGTTTGATTTAATATGCAACTTGTCTCCTGAAGAAAGTGGCCATGCAACTGATGCCCCAAGTGCTATCAAGGAACCTTCATCTTACCCTACCAAAGTGCCAGAGGTGACTTGCGAATCAATTGTTCAGCCTAGAGCTGACAACAGATCTGGCACCAGCAGTTTGCCCAATAATTCTGCAAATGATATGGAATACCTACATATGTTTAGTTCAATGGAAGTAGGTGAACAGAACCCACAAAGCGAGAACACTGTATGTGCTCCTAGAAAAGACCCAGAATGTCAACATTCAAACAGGCTACGTTCTTTTGATGAGGAGAATGAATATGATGGGACTGTGCACACGACGGCTAATGCAATATTTCAAAATGATTTATGTAGCTCTAAATTTTCTAGTGCAAAGCCTTTAAATAAAACAGACAGGCTACTTGGCACGACAGTGGCAAGGTGTTGTCATGAGAACACAAAGTGGAATACATCTAGTGAATTTCTAAGATCGCGAATCTTCTGCTTGCAACATGCTCTTGAGATTGAGGAGTTGTTGCAGTGCAAAGGTGGTGCTCATGTGCTCATTATTTGCCATTCAGGTATGAAATCATATAATTGATACCATTTACATTATTCCCCATTATTGTCTAAATTTTATTGTATTTAACTTGTTGTATAACCATTACTACATGATTCTGTTTCTTCCTAGTTTAAATATTATAATTATGTTTTGCTGCATTACGAGCTATTCATTCTGATTTCCCTACACAATTGGAGGTGTAAATGGTCCTGCATAGTTGGATGTATAATCAAATTTGCATTCTTGTCTACCTTTTCACATGAAAATGTAATTACTCTTCTAAAATGTCTTCCAGTTGGCCAGGTTTCGTTATTTGCAGAAATGAGGTTGCCTGTTACTCTAGATTCAGCTTCATCTCCTTTGCATATGAATCTGAAGCCAGGCTGACAAACTGCCTCCCTTGAACCTCAAGATAGCTTTCCAAATTCATGAAGGCTGAAATTTAATAGTTTCTTATGTTAATCTGGGCTAAATTACTTCTCATCAAAATACCTATTCTGCATTTTGTAAGAACCAATAACATTGCAATTAAACCATAACTATAACCGTCCAACCTTTTCCCAACTATTTGGAATATGCAATTGATTAATATCTATTAAGCAAGATCATATGTTTTAAAAAATTGAAGAACTATTCAGAGATGGAAACAAATGCCTACTTCGTGTCTTCCACTGCTTTTATAACCATATGTTCTTCAAAGAACATCAATTGAACTTGTTTGATAATTATGTTTTAAATCTTAAGGAAATGACTGTGCATCAGTTGGTTAGAGCATTTAGTGGGTGTTTTGAAGGTGGAGCAGGTTATCCAGCGATATGATATGCTTAAAGAACGAAGTTTAAGATTTGAAGCAATGTCTTAGCAATCTAAGTGGCTGCTGGGCTTCATTATCTCTAAATTTCAGCAAAAAAATGAATCACCATTTCTACTGAATGGGTAATCTGAGAACAGTGGGATTGATGACATTGTCAGCATCAGGGATTTGTTGAGCTCCTCTCTCCCAATAGTGTTTCACTCAAAAGTCAACTTTCAAGCAGCTAGAAAAGCTGTCATCGGATAACCTGCTCCATCATCCAAACACCCTCTTAACAAATTGCTTATACCGAATATGTTAGTTGTATCTTTCTTTTTATCCAAACTCCCCTTTCTGCATCACTAGTCCAGTCCTATCTAGATGTAGATCCAATACAAGTAACATATTCAGTTCTTTTCTCAATTGGATACTGATACATGGGCTATTGTGCGACGTATTAGATTCTCTCAACTCCAAAAAATAAGATGCAAGGACAATACTATATATAATATTATATCTCATATGCATGTATATCATAACTTAAATTTATTAATCATCAGCATTGAAAATGATAATAATTAGAGCCACAAGTCGCATATGCACCTAAAGAACTTCTATCACTGTTTATGCTAATGCCAAACAATTGAATAGTTAACATGGTTGACGGAACCTTTCCGAACCGGGCGGTTCCGCCCATTTCGAGCCGTACCGGTGGAGCCACCGGTACAATTCGAGCTATAAAAATGGCTCACTGCTGGAGCCGGAGAAGGAGAAGAGAAAGAGAGAGCGAGTAAGCGAGGGAAGAACTAGAGGTGGTGGCCGCGGCAACTAAGGTTGTGGCTGGTTCTCCTGTTTCGAACGAAACAGGGGTCCAGCAACGACTAAAAAATTTAAGTCCCGAAATTTTTTAGCCGCGGCCGGACCCTTGCTTTGTTCACAATAGAACCGGCCGCGGCCTCGGCTGTCGTGGCCTCCATTGGCCCCTGCAGCCCTTTGCCGGCGTCCGCTGCCTCTCCTTCTTCCTCCCTCCCCTGCTCGCTCTCTCTTTCTCTTCTCTTTCTCTGGCTCTGGCAGCGTGCTCTCTCTCGATACGGGCCCAGCACAGCCCGTACCGAGTTGTCCTGCTGGAGAACTGGTACGGTGCCTGATACCGGTTCTTGCGACCTTGATAGTTAACCCAAGTGTATGTCTTGATGATGCAAATGACCCGTCATAACAAAAATCGAAATAAATTTTAAAACAACAAAAATCGAAATAAATTTTAAAACAAGATTTTTGTCCTATAGTTACATACATAACATGTGATGCTTTTTAATTATTTTTTTTTTTTTGCAATGAAGTGGATCAGCAGCATCTAAAGCATAAAAAAGATATTAGATTCAGTGATGTTTTAGCTTTGAGCAATTGATGTGTCCTATTGAGTCAGTTCATTTGAGTTGCCATTAATTCGCATCCTTGAATCAAGTTTGATAGACCATATGGTAACTAAGATAAGTTCGTTAAGCAAGCTAATCACGTAAATAATAGGCTATGTTCCACTAAACTAAAGGTCCATTCACTAAATCTCGATAACTGTGCATAGTTCATGATAGCATAATCTTAGAGTCAGTCTGATATTGATGAGTTGGTTTATTTACGAAAGTCTAACTGAGCATCGCTGATGTCATGCAATAGGAACTTTTTGATACATGCCTATCTGTGATTAATAGTTCTATTTTATTAACCAAGCCCATCTAGAGTTCTGTGTCTCTTTATTTATATCCCTCGACTCTTGCACATCAATGCATTAATTTAGCCCATTCTATATTATAGTCAATGCCTATGTTGCTCAGATGCTTGTACAGATGTCTACTTTAGGCACTGCTACATGGTGTCAGTTTTTCAGGCTCAAAATGATAGGATTTGATTACATGACTATAGTTCTGCTGATAGGCACATATTGTTTAGTCTAGGTGTTTGGTATGCATATTATAGAACAGAACCACAATATCTGAAAAACAGAATCTCATATGTATCTGTGAAAGAACTCTTTTAAGTATGCTGATATTTTGAATTCGGATACTATTATACTAATTTTAGTGACTCAGCACGACCCTTTGTCTCTTTCAAATTCATACAACTCGATAGGGTCAGGTTGCACAAGCTAACTCATTACTTTAATTCCTAAATTAGATCTGATTAGCTGACTAGATGTCTGTGATATTTTCAGCTTTAAGCTTTCATTTGTTGAGTTTAATCACCTAGCAGACACATTTGAAAAAACAGGAAGGTGCATTAGATTGGATTTTGAATATAATCTCATGTCTAGTCTTCATATATTTCAACAATATCTTGGTAAGTGTCATCTAAAACCCTAGGGTTCTGAGTTACTAGGATCTCTTTAGAAAAAGAGAGCATTACTACTGGTGTATCAAATGCCTTTTCTTTGTTTAGATCCTAAGTCAATTCAAGATATACCCCACGAATGTTTTAGTTGCACTTGTAATATATTACCTTAAACATGCCGGTTGATGGTGCACTGCAGTCGATATTCAGTTTAGTTATTTTGATTTTTGAGTTTTGTGTCCAACAAACAGCATGAGCATGCAAACGTCTATGATGATCTTGCTTTAGATTATAAGTTTCTCCCTGTAAATTATGAACATTTGGGTGGCTGACCTAACTGCATGGTGAAGCAGTGATGAGCTTTTCCTGGTTTGAGTTTTACATGAGTTGAAATCTGTCTGCATTGTGAATACAGATTTCTTTTTCAAAAGAAGTTTTCTTTGCTTCTTACTTTTTGAGATTTTGTGGACATGATTTCATATAATATTTAATGATTTGATCAATGTAGACTATCTCAAAGTAAAGGCACTTGCAATATCAATTGCTGAAGAAATTGGTATTCAGTTCAATTGTAAAGATGTTCCACTGGAGAATGCTTCTCCACCAGATCTGGATTTAATTAACACCTCGATAGATGATGAAGAACATGAAGAAGATGGCAAAGATTGGACCTCAAAATTGGGAGTGAATCTAAAATACTGCATCAAGCTAAGAAAGCAGCAACCAACAAATCAAGAACAGCTTGCAAATCAAGAGCGGCTTGCATTATCTTTGGGTGGAATTTTTTCCAATCCTTCTCCTGTTTCCCCTATTTCAAATCTCAAGTGGCTTTGCCGGAAATCTCGCACCCAGTATAAGGTAATTGGTACCTTCCAGTCAAAATCACACACTGATGCAAATACTGAGGAGAGCAAACCTGTAACTGAAAGTCCAAATGTCAATCCTGCCAATGAAATTCAAGTTTATAAGAGCCGTAAAAATGGGAGAAATGACATGGCTAGTAAGCATCGTGCTTGTTCTAGGAAAGGTGCACCAAAAGAATTGGATGCTTACAATGATGTTGCAATGGTTAATAGGGATGATCATAGAAACACATCTGGCCATACCCATCAGACTGGAAGAATGGTAGATGACAGTACTGATAATTTGCTTACTGTCCCTATTCTTATTGCTGAATATCCTCGAATGCATCGAGATGGTTGGGCAACAAAGAAAATTAGCGCAGAACATATTATTTTTGCCTCTACAAAATCTCGTAATTTGTCTATACCGGTTGATTCACCTGTTGTGTCTTGTGAAAGTCGACCAAAGATCCATTGCAGCAAGCTAAGCAATAAAATGATTATTTCTGAACCTGAAAATCTGGAAACTTCTCATCCATATTTTAATGTGCCAATGCTAGAGTGTTCAGAATTGGAACAAGATGGTGTAGAGGGATCTATGTCAAGATGTAAGGTTGGTGGTTTGGAGAAGTCCAGGTTTGAAGTGAATATTGTGATGTTGGAAGGTGAATGTTCTGAAGTTCAAAAAGAAGAAAGAGCGGTGGATGGAACTCACTCAGAGCATGAAATACATGGAACTGTAAAACCTGTCTGCGAACCAACTTTAAGAACTGTTGATAGGTCTGAAGATCTGCCAGAGGTAATGGCAAATCTATCTAATTCAGAGGGCAGTCTTGGAATGTTTTCATTGTCAGAAGAGCAGTTAACTGTTCCATTGTTATCATCCAATAGTTCTGAAATGCATCTTAATATTCCAGCCTTGAACAAATCTGAGCTAAAGAACATGGGCGCTAATTCAGCAGAAGGTAATATTGAAAGGCAGGAAGAACTTCCAGCTGCAAGGGAAGGTATTCTGCAGGGTGTTGTGGTTGGTGGGAATGAAAACCAGTTTACAGCTGACAACACAGCAGTTAAAAGTTCTCAAATTCAGCAGGCAGCCCACTTGGCAAATGATACAAAAGCAAATTGTGATGTTATTGATTATTTAAAATCAGAATATCATTCTGTTAATACAAAACCTGTAATTGATGATTCAAAGAATTCGGCGAATACTGGTTCTGTTTCCGTGGCCGATGGCTTAGGAATGCAGGAAGTCATTGAAAACACCAGAGACATGAGTCTTAATGCGGGTAGTGATAACTCCCCTCAGAATGTAGAAAGACATAATAAGACTCCAACCAGAGTAGTTCTCATACAGTATGTGAGACGCAGAAATAAGAGAAAGCGAGAAGCAGAGCAGATAGCAGAAAGTCACAATAGCTGTATAAGCTTTGTGCGTGGCCCCTGTGAGGGCTTGAGGCCAAGAACTGGGCGACCTGCAGCTTTGATGTCTGACACTAGTATCATGGAGAAGAAGGTTACTCCGATGAAAGCAAACAAGAGGCCAGAGAAATCAGTTGTTCAGAAGGGCAAAGATAAGGGCAAGGAGGCCTTCAAGTGTGATGTTGAAGGGTGTCAAATGAGTTTTAGGACACGGGGAGAGCTCTCACTCCACAAGCGCAACTGCTGCACATACGAGGGATGTGGGAAGCGATTCCATTCTCACAAGTATGCGATGCGGCACCAGTGTGTCCATGATGATGAAAGGCCCCTCAAGTGTCCTTGGAAGGGTTGTAACATGTCCTTCAAGTGGGCATGGGCCAGGACAGAGCATATCCGGGTTCACACAGGAGAGCGCCCCTACAAATGCAAGGTCTCCGGGTGCGGACAGACATTCAGGTTTGTGTCTGATTTCAGTCGCCACAGAAGAAAAACTGGGCATTATGTGAATTCTTCTGCCAGATGATTACTCTTCTTTTTAGGATTGAGGGTTTGGTTCTGGCTGCTAAGGGTTTCTTTCAGGCATGGAAGGATAAGTCCTTCCTAACTTTTGGGTAGTTCTAACGTTCCTTTTTCTTTGAAGATCAGCAAAAGACAATCCAATTAGCATTCAGATTCACTGATTGGGTGTAGATTTGTACAGACTGATCCCCTGAAAGTCTGCAGTCCTCTGCTGTCACTGTTAATTGAATGTTGAATCAAGCTTGTCAATTCGTTACGTTCTAATATTTAGTATTGGTTTCTGTTATATCTGTAACTGCCTTTTGCTAATTTGACATGTTATTGCTGGTGAAGTCACTGAAGTCAATAAGCATAAATAATTGCGGCTTTTAATGGGGCCACGGTCTGTTTCTATCCCAGCTTCTTTTTCTCGTACTAAGAGCGGTGCATTGTCTTGTCAGTAGTTAGGCAGGAGAGGGGAGATGACTTGATTACGTTCTTATTTTGACTTTCTTCTGCATGGTTAGGAGTCGGGAAAATTGGAATGGTCCTGATCCTTGTGGACCTTTATTTGGTGCCATACGTGGCCTCTCTGCAGCAACTTTTGAAATGGGTCATGTTTGTCTAAATGGTTGGATTATGTTTCTTTTAAATATATCGTGGCAGATTAGATAGCTTATCAGATGGGTTTTGCTTGATCACCGTATATCACTTTTTCTTTCTCAGCTGAATTATGATATGGGATACATGAATTAATTCAGGATATGTTGACATATTTAGCAAAAACATGAGAATGTTTTTATTAGGTTTGGTGCATTTGAGTGCACTAAATTCTGAGAAAAGCACCTCTGTAAATACATGTAGACATGCGATGTCTCTGATTTTCATGTGTTTAATTTATGTGCGCACACATGTAACATAAGCTTGTGTAACCGTATGTATTCATGCACTCGTGCATGCACATGTATGGTTGTAAAATGCATATAAGCATGTAAACGGGCGGATGCATTATTCACAAATCCTTACTGCATCAAACTACATTGTAAAAGGAAAATTGAAAGTAATTATTTGCTTCTTCTTCTTCTTCTTCAACCAAAATTGGATGTGTTTTATTGTCTGTCATTAGACTAGGAGGGTTCTGCTTATCATCATCCATTCGGCTTCTCATATGCATCCCAAGCTCAATGCTAGCGTGCGCATGTGTATTGATATGCATGCATACTTTGGGATAAAAGCCTAACATGATGTCTTTGTCAAAATCCTGAGTGAACAACTTCAGAGATTTATTTCTGAAAAACTGCTTTAATTAGGCAATCATGTATATAATAGTAGGTGTATCTTCAAGCGTGTTATCTAGTGCACTCCATAAGCTCATTGGATGTTGGTACCAACGATCTAGGTACAAGTGCCACTCTCGCCAGCCGGCTTAACCTTATGCAAGCTATGTCAACAACACATAATTGTTCAACCCAGAAGAAAAACACAATCAATATAAATTCGCTATTTCAATAACACTTGATCAACATATGGTTCAATAGGCTCGCAAGCATGCTGGGTACTAGTTTAATATAGAGTTTTTTTTGCATGAATACCCTTCTAAAAATTCAAATTTATGTGAATACCCTTTTAAAATTTATATTTATTTCTATGCCTTCATAAAATACTGTTTTTTCACAAATTCCCCTAATATAACAGTTTTTCTAACATCATTAATAAAAACCATATTTTTTAATTAAAAATAAAATAAAATTGTGAAATTACTTGTTTTATCTTCCATCGTGATGTTTCTTTTTGCACATCTACGCATTAAGGATATTTTAGTCATTTTAATTTGAAACCATTAATTTTTTAACGGCGTTGATGGCGTGAGTACATATGCAATAACAAGGATAAAAAAAGAAAAGTATAGCAAAATAAGTATTTTACGAGGGTATACATGCAAATATCAATTTTGGGGAGGGTATTCATGTAAATATCGATATTTAGAAAAGTATTCATGCAAAAAATCATTTAATATAACTGCCAAGGTCTTTCGTTTAGCCGAGGAACTTATTCATATTAAAAACACATACACTTATATGTAATATCTACATTTCACAAGGCATATTTATTATAAAGGAAAAAAAATTAAAAAAAAATATTATAATACTTATGTAATGCATGCACAAGTGCCGGCATGGGAGTTGCCGAAACTAGTCCAATTTAAATGTAACCACTTTTAGACAATCCCCTAGGCAAATAGTACTAGATTATCTTTCACGTGCGGCGCACGCGATCATTCGGAGCGAAGAAAACCACCTGCACTAGCCGGTGGTTGTCAGATTGAGTCTGATATGTGCCACTGCAACCTGGTCAGGCGTTGAAAAAATATTGGAGATGAGAATAGAAGTAACAAGTCAAACAGTTATAGTCTCAAAGTTTATATCATACGTGTAAATTGTAATATACAAGTATAATCATTATCATCATATTCTTTGAATTGAGAGGAATTCTTCAGTTGAGCTTCGACATTTTAGAACTCCATGGGCAGCCAGCGTGCATGCACTGAAAAGGATAAGATCATCAACTTAATTACCAACCCAGAATTAATCCTAGACTGGACCTGTAGTAAGCTATTCATACAGCATGCACTTGGATTCATCGATAAAAATTTTCAAGGTGCAGAAGAAAGTGGAGGCGATACCGAAGAAAGTGGCAAAAGCGAAGATGGAGGAGGTGGAGGGCTCGAAGAAGCTACATTGGCCGAACGCTCGAACAAACAATGCGGAGGTGGAGCCTCCAACGGGTGGATTGGGGGATGGGGGTGTGGAGAAGGAGGAGAATACGATGACGCCCTCTCTCTCTCACCGAATCCACCAGTGTTCATAACCCGAACTGCGCTGCCGATTGAAATGACAGCATAGAATGCCAACGACAATACTATGACCAGTTTCATGATGGAGTTTCAAATGAAAAAAAGCCAATTGTATTGATTTGGTGGTCATGCCTTTAGACTATATGTAGGAGAACTAGGGCAAGAAAGGAAAGAGCACGTATGGAAGACTTCACCGGATATGCCTAACCTTGTCTAGCCAAAAACCACTCTCAAGTCTCAACTGAAAATGACCTAAAATCTTTTAGTCGTTTTGAGCCGTATTTGGTTAGAGAAAGCTGAGCTTTTCCACTGTAACCAAAACCTATTTGGAAAATCCTAATAGGATTGAGCTGGATTTCCCACTAGAACGTAGATTACATAGCTTACTTAAAAAAAGCCCATAACAATCCAATTCCTCTCCAGCCTAAACCAAGTGAGAGAATAAAAAAGATCTCCATAGGTCTTTTGTTTATCTTGCACTCCAACATGCCCATATATAGTATTTTTGGCTGAAACTAAAATGAGCCTTTAAAAAAAAAGGAGGGTGGGTGGGGACCGAGTTCGATAGAAAATCCAGCCCAAATCCTGCTGGATTTTCTATACAGGCCCTTAGTTGGAGGGAATGAGAATACTCTAATTCTCCAAATTTCAATCCTGGTTCTCTTCTCAATATTCATATCCAATTCTGCCAGACTTACATAAAAAAAATTAATTTTTCAAAAAATACTCTTTTGTTTAATTAATTTTTGTAAAATATCTTCATGCTTAATTGATTTTCTAAATATACCCTTTTGTTAAAAATATTTTGATTCCAATCTTAATCATGGACTAAACATGTTGGAAAATGTCGTTATTCAGATTTTCATTCCAATCCATTTTAATTCTGATTATAGTCGTAAACCCAATGCTCCGTTGGTTTCTTACTAAATACTTTGTATGCAGGACCACTGGACAACCAAAATGTCATTTCCTTTAACTTTTGGTGCCAAGGTGGTTTGGCGGGAGAAGTAGTGGAAATTTTCCAACATGTTTTGGACTTCTGGCATTCATATTCTCAACTTCCTTGATGAAGTAAGCCAGATTTTCTACTTAAGAAGGCTATAGGACCTGTTTGGACAGCCGAATCTAACATTTCTGGATGAGTAATAATGTTTCATAGATGGAAGAAACTAAAATTCAGTCATTGAGGGATATCGAGAATTCTAGTACTGGAAATTAAAAACAAAAATGTGTATGTACAATATCGAGGTTTAGGGATTGAATGCTAGCTCAAGGGTTTTCCATCGCAATACCTCTCTATCGGGCCTTATCCAACAAGTGCTTTGCCATCATAATAGGCCCTAATATTCTTGAATGTGAGCAAATTAAATGACTTCTCACAAGCTTTAATATGCTCTTGAACTAAATCAAATTAAATGACTTCCTATAATAGGGCAAGAGGAAACGTGTCAGTTGACCGGTTATCACGCATGGAATTTTAGTTAAGTTAAGTAAAGATTGACACTACTCGCATTTTATTTTATTTTATTTTTGCCTCACCTCCAAAGGAGAGAGGATCTGGAGATAAGGAGGGAGTCCGATGAGGGGATGCCAGGAATCCGTATCTAAGTTTTAGATTCAAAGAGTGGCTGCAAAATCAAGTCTAGTTCAGCTTAGCTTGTAATCTTATGTTCAGATATTGTAGTGAATTTTTTCTATGCATCATCCTACAAGTATCCAAATGTCAAATACCAAAAAAATATTGTGATTATCTTTATTCGCCTTTCTCTTGGAGCATCACTATATTCATTCTTTTTTTTGATCTTTTGATAATTCTAATCCAAATGTCCGAGCAGGTCCTTAGTAAATTTATCAAATATATTTATTGCTAATTTTAAAAAAATTGATGACTACACAGGTTAAACATAAAAAAAAATAGCAAAAAGAAATTAAAGGGCCTACTACAATATGGATACCTAACTTTGGTGCATCCAAGAGCATCAAAATTGGCATGAATGACCGGTTCCAATAACAAATTTACTGACCAAAAATTAGGCGAAGAGATGATGTTAGTCAAAGGCTTTTTTTTTTTTTTTTTTGGTCAACAAACCCTATTTTATAGGGTTTTAACCGGAGCAGAGAAATGGCACTTATATTAATTCTATAAAATAAGAATTCAAATAATGATCTGTATTTATACTTATCATAAGCTAAGATATTAATGAAAGTTTAATTATGTATATATCTCTATTGAGATATGATGATATCCATAACATGAGGAGAAAAAGACTTGGAAACCTAATATTTGTTTGGTGAGGCTGCCCGTGCATGGAGGTGGTATACAAGCACGTTCCATTTGTTCATGTCAAACGTGAAACCTCTCCTATCACATTGTAGCAGTGAGAGAATGGTACGAACCAACACAGAATTGGGTGGTATAAGAAAATCGCTGCTTTAACTTTTGAAGAGCAAAATGCTCTTTTTTCATAACTTCAATGGATATGCATGAAGTATTATTGCAAATTTGCTTGCTATATGACCCCCTCAATTGGCCTTCCTACTCTAGTAATCATGATCGGTACTCTTCAAAGAATAATTCAGTCGAGCATTAAGTTTTGAGTCTTCATGGACAGCCAACATGCATGCATCCCTAAAAGTCTCAGGAATCTGGTGCCTGAGCCCCTCATCTTGATTGGACGACAGTAATTACCCCTGGTTGGTTCTATCTTGTGCTTTTTTTCTATGGACGTATTTGTCCGGAGAAATCAATATTGGACTTTTTTTTATCCTATTTATTGCGGGCCGAAAGGACAAGCCCTTTGAACCCGTTAAGCCGGTTTAATTTACCATTTTTGCCGGAATTTTTCTCACCGGTTCAGTCAGACTGAAGCAAGCTCATTTGTGAACTCTACCATCCGGAGGGGGTGTCGACTGGATCGGAATATGATCAGATCCCTTCGTCTCCTCTTCCTTAGAGTCCGGACCAGCATGTTGATGTCGCTTGGAGAGAGAGTTTCTATCTACAACATCGGGGAGTCTATCTTTCTAACGCTTCTCTCGAGTTGCGGCGTGCGGATCTACATCCGCATAAAAAAGAAATCCACGGACATTTGCATCTAACGTTGGTCTGCATGATCATCCCTATTTGTTTCAGATAATAAAATGTAGAATCTTTTTGCGTGAATATCTTTCTAAAAATTCAAATTAATGTGAATACCTTCATAAAATTTATATTTAATTTTGTACTACATAAAACAAATTTTTTGTACAAATGCTTCTAATATAACGGTTCTTCTAACACTATTAATGAAAACCATATTTGTTTTTGTTCTCCATCGTGATTGCTTTATAAATATTTCTTTTTACACATCTATCTATTAAAAATATTTTAGTTATTTTAATTTAAAATCCTTAATTTTTAATGGCGTTAGATGGTGTGGGTATATATACAAAAATAAGAATAAAAAAGTGTAAAATAATAAAATAAGTATTTTACGAGAATATACATGTAAATATGAATTTTGAGAGAATATCTATACAAAATTCGATATTTAGGAGGTTATTTATGTAAAAAAAATTCTAAAATATATTATAAAAATTGGTGAGGATGTGCGGAATGAATCCGAATGTAAAATTTATGGGCACATTAGTGGGAAAGCTGCAGCAAGCATAAAATATTTATGCAGATGGAAAATCCGCATAAAATATCACTTCCAATTACGGTGTGGAAGAGCGCATTACATTACTATGCGGATTTATCTGCATAGAGCAATATATGTGAAAAATGGTACGAAAACCTGCATAAACTATCTGTGCGGTGGTGTACCCATAGAAAGTAAATGCGGACGCCAGTGTTTAAATAGGAGTTGGGCATAAAATATCTATACACCTGCAAATCCGCCGGAAATATGTGGGCATTCCCACTCACGGTACGGATGTACGTGCGTAACGTTCTATGTGGAAGCCGCGTACAAAAGTTCGTGTGGATTATCACATTTGAAATTACTCTCACGCTTGCCTTGTGTGCCACGTGGACGGTCAGGAGGAGTCGAGGAATCCTATTATCTTATCGTGCTCTGCAGATGGCCATAAACATAGACGCCATGGCGGAGGGCCTCCAAGGCGGCGGACGGGGTGTACATAGGTGATGCAGCGATAGTCGTGACATAGGGTTAATGGAGACACTTCATCACAATGAAGTTTCTATGCAAGAAATCGGACAACATACCTTCTCTTTTATGATGTTCCTTTTCTTTGGCTCTCGCAAGAACTTGTGCAGGCGTATGTTTAGTCCCACATAAGTTATTCACTGGATAGATCTTTGATATTTATACAGAATTAAAGAGCCTAAATAATATCTTTCAGCTAACTATTTTAGATGAGGTCATGAGTTATAACAAATGGTATCAGAGCGAATTCGGCCCATAGTCTATGTAGACTCACTGGAAGTCTAAAAATTTGGCATCATGGTACATGTTACTCTCAATCAAGTTACTAAAACAATAATCTAATCTCTTACCAAAAACTACACGCGCACGCGCGCATGCACATTTAGATATCAACCAATCAATGAAAAAACAAATAAATAAATAAAATAAATCGTCCAATTTTTCATCTTCAACAATTTTTATGGCATAGTTGATTGCTCATGAGACTTGGTTGTTTTTTTGGTGAAAAATAGGAGGGGAGGGGGAGGGACCAGCCCACCCGCGTAGCAGCCCCATTACTGAGCCCCCCTTCCACTAGGGAATGTTCGATACAGGTCGCAGGTTTCGCGTGCCTTCCCCGACCCGTGGGCTCACCCCACTGGGTTCACCGCCTCACGTGTGGGTACATCACCCCAGTGCCACCTTGGTACAAGTGGAAGGAAAGCATAACCGCCAACAAGCCAGCCGAGCGTGGGGCATCCGGTCCCCTAATTTAATCGACGCCCGTGCGTTTCGAACCCGGGCAACTTGGGCGGAATTATCGCCCCCTTACCACCAGGCTACTACCTTGGTGACAAGAGACTTGGTTGTTGGGGGTCTTGATATTGCAAGTAGTAGCGGCAGTAGCTGAATTAGAGCTCTCGCTGGAGGCGATTCCACCAGAGGCAGAGGTGGCAAGAGAGCAGGCGATGTAGAGGGAGCAACCAGAGGACTCGGAGAAGGAGGCTAGGGATCGTAAAAAAGTTGTGGGTGGGATTTCGGGTGGGAGGAGGAGGGGAAAAGGGTGACACCCTCTTGCTCTCGCCGTATACTCAAGTTCTCATGACTCGAGCTGCACAACCTACTGCAACGAAACCATGGAGAGCCAACAACAGTACTAAGATCATCTTCATGGCGGACTCTGACGGGAAGCCCACTGTATTCCGTTTGCTGGTTTTGCCTTTCTTTCCTTTGAATTTTATAGCACGGCTTGGTCATGAAGGAAATGTCAAGCTGTTATAGTCTTTTAATAAATTTCGGGGAAGTTTCACATTTCCTTCGCTTTACATTCAAAATAAAAAAGGAAGGAAATGTTACGTCTGCACGTAAGAAGACTACATGGAATATATGTCCGTTTGGAATGTGTTTACATTGCCACAATGGGACCATGCATGCCCATGGGCACCTTGTTTTCTTCGAGAGTGCAGTCTAATTGGACAAAAGCCTTCTCACTCATGGAAATGGTCTATAAATTAATTATCTTGGATCTCCATCAACTGCAGGATAACAGTTCAAGCCTCCAGGAAGATGGTTTTGTCCAACTATGAGCCAAATAATTCTTAAATGATGGTATTTTCGAACCTTCTGCTATGAAAAATTATTAGTTGGACCAAATTTACTGTGGACCAATTCAACCAAAAAGCAACACGATATAATTATAATTATTTTTCTTCTTTTTTTTGTGTGTGTACTAGCAACATGCGTTAGAATGAATTTATTAGTGGTCCGGCTAATAATTTCTCCTCCTATTAATATGGGTAGGTTATGTAATGTCCGGGCCCACAACCTACTAGGCCCAATAGAAAAATAGGCCCAGTTAAGGGTTGGGCCCAAATTTTACTGTAGCCAGTATAATGATTATTATAAAAAAAAAAATCATACTGTAGCCAGTACGAAGGGATAAGACCGACAGGGAAGGGTGACCCCCACCCCTGCTGGCAGTCGATGCCGGCGCACCGGAGACAGAGGGGGCGGCGGCCATTCCCGGAGAGGGGAGGCATGGAGCGGATGGGACCTCTCAGAGAGGGGGGTCTCATCTTCTAAACCACTATTTAAGTCCCTGCCGGCAACCCTAAGTCGGAGGCCCCCAAGAACACTGAAAGAGAGAGAGCCGAAGCCCTGGAGCCTAAGGCGGAAGAGCCCTGAAGCTCCAAGAGGAAGGAGGGACTACGAGGGGGAGGAACGGCCCAACGGTAACCAGCAAAAATCCAGGTAAGTGGCCCTTAGGTTAAATAATAAAGTTTTAGGGAGTGGAGATACCCCTCTGTAGGGTATTCTCCCCTCTGTTTCACTGATGAAACAGAGGGGAGGAGACTGGCACAGAGAGAGAAGGAGACCGGCACGGGAGAGAAGAACAGGAGGAGGGCCGTGGGCCGGACCCACAGGCTGCGGGCCGGACCAACAGGCCGCGGGCCGGCCTGAGAACGGCCCAAGCCGAGCCCACGCCACCCCGGCCGAGCCCAGCCGGACTCGGCCTGCGGGTGACAGGCCCCGGCCGTGGCTGCCCTAGGGCTGAGGGGCAGCTAAGGGCCGCCGGGTCTGCCGTGCCGGCGACCAACGCGGCCTCAAGGCCACCAGCCTCAGCCGAGCCCCACCTCTCCGCCGGCCGAGAGGTGGTGGCGAGACTCCCACAAAAAAAAAAAAAAAAAAAAAAAAAAGAAGAAGAAGAAAACGGAAGAGGAAGAAGAACAAAGTAAAGAAAAAAAAAAAGAGAGGGGGCACTTACCGCGGACCACGGCCTTACCTCGCCGTGGTCGGAGCCGGAGAAGTTCTCCCGGAGGAGATCGGCCTCGATCCCACCTCCCGGCTCTTCTCCTCTCCTCCGGCATCACTTCGAAGGAGAGGGAAAGGGCCGGCCTCCCACCGTCGCCGCCCCGAAGGGGAAGCACCACTCCGGGCTGGTAGATCTGGCCGGGGAGGGTTCGGTGAAGGTCGGAAGGAGGAGGAGGCGGCAGATCCGGCCGGAGGAGAAGAAGAAGGCCACAGATCTGGCCGGAGGAGAAGAAGGGGAGCCGGAGAAGAGGGCCGGAAGCATGGGCTTCGGTAGAGACAAAGAAGAGAAGAGGGAAAGAGAGGGAGTGACCGAGAGGGGGAAGGCCACAGATCTGGCCGGAGGAGAAGAAGGGGAGCCGGAGGGCCGGCCGGAGGTATGGTTTCGGTGGAGACGACGGAGAGAAAAGAGAGAGAGAGAGAGCGGCCGGATGAGGGAGAGGGGGTCGGGAAGGTGAAGAGGCGGAAGCCTCTGGAAGGGGGGAGAAAGAACCCGATAACGGGTTCGCGGGTCGGATCCGAATCCGAACCCGCAACCCGTTAAGCCCAAAGAAAAAGAAAAAGAAAAAGAAAAAGAAAAAGAAAAAAAAAAAAGGGAAAGGGTTTAGCCAAATTTGACTAAACCCGAGCCCAATCAAATTGGGCTAAGTCTGGACAAGCCAGACTATAAATTAAACCAAAATTAAAGCCCAATTTAAGCCAATGTAATTAATTTGGGGGCCAAATTGATCCCGGATTGACCCTGACTCAGGCCCAAACGGGTCACAGTGACCCTAAACCCGAAATTAAACCCAATTAAGCTGGGAATTAAGCTTAGTGGCCAATCGGAAGGCCAATTAAGACTTATGAGCCCAGCCAAGACCCCAATACAGAGGAATTAGGCTTGGGCTAAATTTCAGATAGAAAAGGAAATAATATATTGTTATTATGACATGATTGTAGGTGACTTAGGACACGTCACCAGGACGCAGGAGACCTAGGAGAAAGGCGAATCACTGTAAGTAACCTGTTCTAATCCTATTATAGATCATGTCATGTTATTAATGTTTTCCTAAGCATTTATTTTAAGTACATATGTTTCATGCATGATATGTTACAATGCATAAGTAACTTGCATGATCCCAGAAGCTATGGCTATGTATGCAACCTGATGATATTGATATTTTAATTATGCATGTAAGTTTATAAAGTCTTAGCTAGCCCCAGAGGCACTATAATGGGCTCAAAGATGCTACTGAGAATGACTGAGCCGCCAGTGGCTGAATAGTAACTGAGCTGCCCCGCCAGTGGCTGAATAGTAACTGAGCCTGCCCCGCCAGTGGCTGAATTGGAATTGGGCCTGCCCCGCCAGTGGCTGAATAGTAACTGAGCTGCCCCGCCAGTGGCTGAATAGTAACTGAGCTGGCCCCGCCAGTGGTCGAGTCTGACTTCGCAGTAGCATCCGAGAGAAAAAGGACCACGGCATGCCGGGGCACGGTTTCATATGCATATTTTATGAAAAATTTTGTGATTTGCACTACTGCTTTGTTTAAATTGCATACTTATTATGCCAGGATGATTTTTAGATAAACATGCATGTCAGCTTCTCAAAACCCTGATTTACATGTTTAGTCTACTGGTTGATCCGGTAGGATTATGCAGGATTACTTACTGAGCCGTGTAGCTCACATCTGTTTATGTTTCGTTTTCTTTCAGATCCTCACCAGTGATCGCCATCAGACATGTTTTTATTTTGTTACAGAGCTTCGTATTTTTGGAGAAGCTTATATACTTCTGTACATATGAATAGCCTAGAAGTTCTGTATTTTTGGTTTTCAAACTTGAAGGTTGTACTGCAAACTTTTAATATATATATATAAGGATAAATCCTTTTGGCTACCTGTTACCCTGTATGAGGCTGCGTGCTACTGTGGGCGATAGTCGGCAATAGCACGGCCGTGTCACGGAACCGGATCCGGGGCGTGACATCTAGTGGTATCAGAGCCTTAGGTTAAACAATAGAATAACCATAAAATGCCTAAGGAAAAGGGTAGTTAAGAATGTCACCGTTATAGAAAATGTTATAATATGCTAGTTATCATAACCTCACTTTAAAAAAATTTTGACTGCTAGGTGATCATTAGGAAGATATGGATGACGACCGGAGACCACCCTCCCCGGAGCCCAGCGAGCGGTCAGTTTCCCCGGATACTCCACGGTCTGCAGCAGGTCAGGCAGGCCTAGCCGGAGTGTATCAGCTTATGGCGCAAGTGCTGCAACAGCAGCAGATGATGCAGTTGGCCGCTATGCCATCAGCAGACTCCTGCTATGAGAGGTTCCGCCGACTGAACCCCCCGACCTTTGAGGGTGGGTCTGACCCTATGGCGGCTGAAACATGGATCCGGGAGATAGAAAAGATGTTCCGAGCCCTCCACTTTCCTGATGAGGTGACAGTCTGGCTGGCGACCTCTATGCTGACAGGAAACGCCGAATACTGGTGGACGGCCATGGAGACGGCTTATGCCGTTGACAGACTCACCTGGAGGGACTTTAAGGGGATGTTTTACAATCAATACTTTCCGGACTCAGTGCACCTGGCGAAGCAGAATGAGTTTTTGACACTAACCCAGACTGACCAGATGTCCGTTCTGGAGTACGCCAATAAATTTAACGAACTGGGACGATTTTGCCCCCAGTTCATGGAGGATGAGAGAAGTAAGGTGAACCGGTTTGAGCAGGGATTGAGGTACGGGATTCGGTCCCGAATATCCTCCCATTTATTCTCAAGCTACAAAGATGTACTGGACCGAGCCTTGAAGGTTGAGGCTGACCTGATACGGTCCGGGAGAGAGAGGGAGGACCTGAAGAGGACCCGGTCATCAGGAGCACCGAGTAGTGGGGCTGGAGGCAGCAAGGGGGCTGTGCCCAAGAAGAGACAGAGCAGAGGCTGCCCCACCTGTGGCGGAAACCACAGGGGTACCTGCATGAAGAAGACCGGAGCTTGTTATTCTTGCGGGCAGACAGGACACATCGCCCGCAACTGCCCTAGCCGAAAGAAGGACGAGCCCCGACATACTGCACCAGAGGACCAGAGATCGAGGGGTAACCCTCGGGTTTTCGCACTGACTCGACAGGATGCCAGTGCTAGCGATCAAGTGGTGACAGGTACACTTCTGGTCAACTTGATTCCTGCCCTCATTCTATTTGATTCTGGTTCTACGCATTCTTTCGTGTCGGTTAGCTTTTCCAGACAATTACATAGCACATCTGAGAAATTAGTGGAATCATGGCATGTTGCTACACCCCTTCAGAAAACCGCAATTGTTGACATTAAATATAAAGATTGCATAATTCAGATAGGGGAAAAAGAATTAGAGACAAATCTTTTACAGCTTGACATGCAAGACTTTGATATTATCTTGGGCATGGACTGGATGTCACAGTATCACGCCCACATTGATTGTTACCACAAGAGGGTGGTATTTCGGATACCTGGGGAGCAAGAATTTTTCTTTCAGGGCGATATACCCCTTCAAGATGCTCCTACACTACACTTTATTTCTGCCTTGAAAGCTGGAAAGGCTGTGAGAAAAGGGTGTATGGCCTATCTGGCCTGTGTAATGGATACCCAGAAAGAGACCAAACTGGAAGATATTCCAGTAGTCAGAAAATATCCGGATGTCTTCCCGGAGGAATTACCAGGATTACCCCCAGACCGAGAGATCGAATTCACAATCGACCTCGCACCAGGAGAGGGGCCAGTCTCCAAGGCTCCTTACCGGATGGCCCCTGCTGAGTTAAGGGAATTGAAGGTACAACTACAAGAACTCCTGGATAAAAAGTTCATCCAGCCCAGTGCGTCGCCATGGGGAGCTCCTGTCCTATTTGTGAAAAAGAAAGACGGGAGTATGCGACTATGCATCGATTACCGGGAATTGAACAAGATAACCATAAAGAACAAATATCCCCTACCACGGATCGATGACCTGTTTGATCAGCTGCAAGGCGCCCAGGTCTTCTCCAAGATAGATTTGAGGTCAGGCTACCATCAGCTGAAGATCAAATCTGAGGATGTGCCAAAAACTGCATTTCGAACCAGGTATGGGCATTATGAATTTCTGGTTATGCCTTTTGGACTGACCAATGCCCCGGCTGCATTTATGGACTTGATGAACAGAGTCTTTAAACAATATTTGGATCAGTTCGTGATAGTTTTTATCGATGACATTTTGATATACTCAAAGAGCCGGAAGGAACATGAAGACCATTTGAGGATAGTGCTACAAATCCTTCGAGAGAAGAGGCTGTACGCCAAGCTGAACAAATGTGAGTTCTGGCTGGACAGTGTGGCGTTCCTCGGCCATATAATCTCCAAGGAAGGAGTGTCAGTGGACCCCAAGAAGATAGAAGCGGTGGTGGATTGGCCTCGTCCCACCAACGCCAAGGAAATAAGAAGCTTTTTGGGATTAGCCGGGTATTACCGGCGATTTGTGGAAGGGTTCTCCAAAATAGCTACCCCCTTGACCCAGTTGACTAAGAAACGGGCCAAGTTTATCTGGGACGGCAAGTGTGAGAGGAGCTTCCAGGAGCTTAAACAAAGGTTAGTTTCTGCCCCAATTTTGACATTACCGTCCTTAACTGGAGAATTTACCATCTACAGTGATGCTTCCAAGAACGGGCTAGGCTGTGTGCTGATGCAAGATGGCAAGGTGGTAGCCTATGCCTCGAGACAGCTGAAACCCTATGAACAGAATTACCCGACACACGACCTAGAGTTGGCCGCAGTAGTGTTCGCCTTGAAACTTTGGAGACATTATTTGTATGGCGAACACTGTGATGTGTACACCGACCACAAGAGCCTGAAGTATATATTCACCCAGAAGGAATTGAATATGAGGCAAAGAAGGTGGTTGGAACTCTTGAAGGATTATGACCTGAGTATTAAATACCACCCAGGAAAGGCCAACGTGGTGGCGGATGCCCTAAGCAGAAAGTCAGTTATAAGCTCCGCCGCTTTACTCACCACTCAACCACAGATTCAGAAGGATCTCGATGAAATGCAGGTTGAGGTGGTTACCCAAACTACAAAAATTTTGCTGGCCGCCTTGAGTATACAACCAACCTTGATTGATAGAATAAAGGTTGCCCAGCAGTCTGATGAGCACATTTGTCAGCTCAAGGATGAAGTGGAGAAAGGGTTGCGACCCGAACTCCAAATGCACCCAGATGGCACTCTAAGGTTTGGCCACCGACTGTGTGTACCGGCAAATGTTGACCTAAAAAGGGAAATCATGGAAGAAGCCCACCAATCCCGTTTCTCTATTCATCCAGGCAGTACTAAAATGTACCGGGACCTTCGGGAACATTATTGGTGGAAGGGGATGAAGAGAGAAATAGCTGAGTTTGTGGCCCGATGCTTGACCTGTCAGCTAGTAAAAGCAGAGCACCAGAGGCCAGCAGGGTTGCTGGAACCAATAGAAATTCCTGAATGGAAGTGGGAGCACATCACGATGGACTTTGTTACAGGACTCCCCAAAACGGTGAGAAAGAATGATGCAGTGTGGGTGATTGTTGATCGCCTTACAAAATCAGCTCATTTTCTGCCATTCAGAATTGGTACTCCTTTAGACAAGCTGGCCCAATTATACATCGATGAGATTGTACGCCTGCACGGAGTACCAGTGAGCATCATTTCTGATCGTGACCCCCGATTCGTGTCCAGATTCTGGGAAAGCTTTCAGAAGGCCATGGGTACCGGACTGAGGCTCAGTACAGCATACCACCCCCAGACTGACGGCCAGTCAGAGCGGACAATCCAAACTCTGGAAGACATGCTGAGGGCTTGCACTGTGGACCTAGGTGGAAACTGGGATAGTCACATACCACTGGTGGAATTTGCTTATAACAATAGCTACCATTCCAGTATCCAGATGGCCCCATACGAAGCTCTCTATGGGAGAAGATGCCGATCCCCCTTACACTGGGATGATGTCGGGGAGCGGAAAATGCTAGGACCTGAACTGGTCCAGCACACCAGAGACAAGGTACTACTAATTAAGCAAAGGCTTCAGGCTGCCCAGGATAGACAGAAAAGATGGGCTGACAGAGGAAGAAGGGCCTCGGAATTTTTGGAGGGGAACTTTGTCTTCCTAAAAATTTCACCATCAAAGGGTATTACCCGATTCGGAAGACACGGCAAATTAAGTCCTCGCTACATTGGCCCATTTGAGGTTCTTGCTAGAATAGGCAAAGTTGCCTACAAATTGGCCCTACCTTCAGAGCTATCAGGCGTACACAACGTCTTTCACGTCTCCTTGTTACGGAGGTACGTCCCGGATCCCAGCCATGTGGTACCACATGAACCTCTGCAATTAAATAAAGATTTAACCTATGAGGAGGCTCCCCTGTGCATCATAGACAGAAAAGAGCAAATCCTCCGAAGGCGCACCATTCCCTACGTTAAAGTCCAGTGGACCAACCACACTGAAAGGGAAGCTACCTGGGAATTGGAGGAAGAGATGCGACAACGCTACCCTCAGCTCTTCGAGAACCAAGGTATGTTTAATTTCGAGGACGAAATTTATTTAAGGGGGGAAGAATGTAATGTCCGGGCCCACAACCTACTAGGCCCAATAGAAAAATAGGCCCAGTTAAGGGTTGGGCCCAAATTTTACTGTAGCCAGTATAATGATTATTATAAAAAAAAAAATCATACTGTAGCCAGTACGAAGGGATAAGACCGACAGGGAAGGGTGACCCCCACCCCTGCTGGCAGTCGATGCCGGCGCACCGGAGACAGAGGGGGCGGCGGCCATTCCCGGAGAGGGGAGGCATGGAGCGGATGGGACCTCTCAGAGAGGGGGGTCTCATCTTCTAAACCACTATTTAAGTCCCTGCCGGCAACCCTAAGTCGGAGGCCCCCAAGAACACTGAAAGAGAGAGAGCCGAAGCCCTGGAGCCTAAGGCGGAAGAGCCCTGAAGCTCCAAGAGGAAGGAGGGACTACGAGGGGGAGGAACGGCCCAACGGTAACCAGCAAAAATCCAGGTAAGTGGCCCTTAGGTTAAATAATAAAGTTTTAGGGAGTGGAGATACCCCTCTGTAGGGTATTCTCCCCTCTGTTTCACTGATGAAACAGAGGGGAGGAGACTGGCACAGAGAGAGAGAAGGAGACCGGCACGGGAGAGAAGAACAGGAGGAGGGCCGTGGGCCGGACCCACAGGCTGCGGGCCGGACCAACAGGCCGCGGGCCGGCCTGAGAACGGCCCAAGCCGAGCCCACGCCACCCCGGCCGAGCCCAGCCGGACTCGGCCTGCGGGTGACAGGCCCCGGCCGTGGCTGCCCTAGGGCTGAGGGGCAGCCAAGGGCCGCCGGGTCTGCCGTGCCGGCGACCAACGCGGCCTCAAGGCCGCTAGCCTCAGCCGAGCCCCACCTCTCCGCCGGCCGAGAGGTGGTGGCGAGACTCCCACAAAAAAAAAAAAAAAAAAAAAAAAAAGAAGAAGAAAACGGAAGAGGAAGAAGAACAAAGTAAAGAAAAAAAAAAGAGAGGGGGCACTTACCGCGGACCACGGCCTTACCTCGCCGTGGTCGGAGCCGGAGAAGTTCTCCCGGAGGAGATCGGCCTCGATCCCACCTCCCGGCTCTTCTCCTCTCCTCCGGCATCACTTCGAAGGAGAGGGAAAGGGCCGGCCTCCCACCGTCGCCGCCCCGAAGGGGAAGCACCACTCCGGGCTGGTAGATCTGGCCGGGGAGGGTTCGGTGAAGGTCGGAAGGAGGAGGAGGCGGCAGATCCGGCCGGAGGAGAAGAAGAAGGCCACAGATCTGGCCGGAGGAGAAGAAGGGGAGCCGGAGAAGAGGGCCGGAAGCATGGGCTTCGGTAGAGACAAAGAAGAGAAGAGGGAAAGAGAGGGAGTGACCGAGAGGGGGAAGGCCACAGATCTGGCCGGAGGAGAAGAAGGGGAGCCGGAGGGCCGGCCGGAGGTATGGTTTCGGTGGAGACGACGGAGAGAAAAGAGAGAGAGAGAGAGCGGCCGGATGAGGGAGAGGGGGTCGGGAAGGTGAAGAGGCGGAAGCCTCTGGAAGAGGGGAGAAAGAACCCGATAACGGGTTCGCGGGTCGGATCCGAATCCGAACCCGCAACCCGTTAAGCCCAAAGAAAAAGAAAAAGAAAAAGAAAAAGAAAAAGAAAAAGAAAAAGAAAAAAAAAAAAAAGGGAAAGGGTTTAGCCAAATTTGACTAAACCCGAGCCCAATCAAATTGGGCTAAGTCTGGACAAGCCAGACTATAAATTAAACCAAAATTAAAGCCCAATTTAAGCCAATGTAATTAATTTGGGGGCCAAATTGATCCCGGATTGACCCTGACTCAGGCCCAAACGGGTCACAGTGACCCTAAACCCGAAATTAAACCCAATTAAGCTGGGAATTAAGCTTAGTGGCCAATCGGAAGGCCAATTAAGACTTATGAGCCCAGCCAAGACCCCAATACAGAGGAATTAGGCTTGGGCTAAATTTCAGATAGAAAAGGAAATAATATATTGTTATTATGACATGATTGTAGGTGACTTAGGACACGTCACCAGGACGCAGGAGACCTAGGAGAAAGGCGAATCACTGTAAGTAACCTGTTCTAATCCTATTATAGATCATGTCATGTTATTAATGTTTTCCTAAGCATTTATTTTAAGTACATATGTTTCATGCATGATATGTTACAATGCATAAGTAACTTGCATGATCCCAGAAGCTATGGCTATGTATGCAACCTGATGATATTGATATTTTAATCATGCATGTAAGTTTATAAAGTCTTAGCTAGCCCCAGAGGCACTATAATGGGCTCAAAGATGCTACTGAGAATGACTGAGCCGCCAGTGGCTGAATAGTAACTGAGCTGCCCCGCCAGTGGCTGAATAGTAACTGAGCCTGCCCCGCCAGTGGCTGAATTGGAATTGGGCCTGCCCCGCCAGTGGCTGAATAGTAACTGAGCTGCCCCGCCAGTGGCTGAATAGTAACTGAGCTGGCCCCGCCAGTGGTCGAGTCTGACTTCGCAGTAGCATCCGAGAGAAAAAGGACCACGGCATGCCGGGGCACGGTTTCATATGCATATTTTATGAAAAATTTTGTGATTTGCACTACTGCTTTGTTTAAATTGCATACTTATTATGCCAGGATGATTTTTAGATAAACATGCATGTCAGCTTCTCAAAACCCTGATTTACATGTTTAGTCTACTGGTTGATCCGGTAGGATTATGCAGGATTACTTACTGAGCCGTGTAGCTCACATCTGTTTATGTTTCGTTTTCTTTCAGATCCTCACCAGTGATCGCCATCAGACATGTTTTTATTTTGTTACAGAGCTTCGTATTTTTGGAGAAGCTTATATACTTCTGTACATATGAATAGCCTAGAAGTTCTGTATTTTTGGTTTTCAAACTTGAAGGTTGTACTGCAAACTTTTAATATATATATATAAGGATAAATCCTTTTGGCTACCTGTTACCCTGTATGAGGCTGCGTGCTACTGTGGGCGATAGTCGGCAATAGCACGGCCGTGTCACGGAACCGGATCCGGGGCGTGACAGGTTAAGTCCGCTAGACTAGACGAATAACAAATTGACACGTCATCCTTTTTAAACTGCTGCTTCTTTAAAAGTTAACCACGGTTAACAAAGAGTTGGCTTTTGGCGCAGATTTTCTTAGCCTATCCTGGCATTCTAGTGTAAAATCTTATGGCAACAACAGCAAGTTATATGCGAGCGTGTTATCTAGTGCACTCCATAAGCTCATTCTACGTTGGTACCAACGATCTAGGTACAAGACTCTCACCAGCCGGTTCAACCTTATGCAAGCTATTTCAACAACACATAATTGTTCACCCCAGAAGAAAAACACAATCAATAAAAATTCTCCACCTCAATAACACTTGATCAACAGAAAATATCAGGTTGCAGTAGATGGCTCGGAAGGCTTGCGGCATGCTGGGTGCTAGTTTAATGTTACTGCCAAGGTCTTTCTTTTAGACAATGAAATTATCCATATTACTCTCCACAAGGGGTTTTATTTAAGAGTTGAAGAAACAAGTCTGACAGATTTATTCTCAGAAGGTACGCATATCATACGTGTAGTATACAACTATAATCATAATCATCATATTCTTTGAGAATTGAGAGGAATTCTTCGATTTTCTAGTACTCGACGGGCAGCCGGTGTAAATGTATTGAAAAGGATAAGATATATCCCAGAATTAATCGTAGATATATAGGACCCGAAGCAATCTATTTATACAACATGCACTTAGATTCATCGATAAAAAATTTCGGGGACCGGGAGGTTGCTGATACGGCATGCTTGATGGAGGAAGCGGTGGCTGCAAGTTGACGTGAGCTTTGGCCGGAGGCGATACCGAAGAAATCGGCGAAAACGAAGATGGAGGAGGTGGAGGGCTCGAAGAAGCTACCTTGGCCGAACGCTCGAACAAAGCAGGCGGAGGTGGAGTCACGATTACCCACTGGCGTCCGGAATTGCGGACTGGAGCGGGAGGAGAATGGGGTGACACCCTCTTGTTCCTGTCGTTCATGACCCGAACTGCGCTGCCGGTTGAAATGAGAGCACAGAATGCCAACAACAATCCCAGGAGCAGTTTCATGGTGGAGTTTCAAGTAAAAAAGCTAATCGTATTGATTTGGTGGCCATGCCTTTCGTACAATATTGGGCTATATATATGTAGGAGAACTAGGCCAAGAAAGAAATCGTCAAAGAGCACGTGGAAGACCTACAAGGGATACACCTGACCCTGTCTAGTCTAATTGGAAAGCTACTCTTGACCGAAAGTACGCGGAGCGTTTGAGTCGTCTTTGATCGTGTTTCTTTGGAGGTGGCCTAAAGTCTTTGTTTGCCCCAAAACCGTGTTTAGTTTGGAATGGAAAAATTCTTTGCAAAAGATCAGGCCTCAAAGAAATTCTTTGCAAGCTTGATTTTGAAAAGATGTTTGATAGTTTGAACTGAGATTTTTCAGTAGAAGCTCTTCAAGTACGAGGTTTTCCGAAGATCTTCACCTATTGGATTCATCGCTTACTATCTTCAGCCGTAGTGGCTCTTCTTATGAATAGTAAACTAGAAAATTGGATCAAATGTTGCAAAGGTCTTCGGCAAGGTGATCCCTTATCTCCTTTCCTGTTTATCTTGGCTACTGATGTTTTGGCGAGGCTTCTTAAACAGGGAGGATCTATAGAGCAAATTGAAAGAATTAGAGAAATTGATGTCTTTCACAATATTAAAAGCCTTCAATTTGCTGACGATACTCTGCTCTTCTGTGCCGCAAAAAAAGATAGTATGGTTGCATCGAAAGCCATTCTCCTAGCCTTTGAAGGAGCTTTAGGGTTGAGAATAAATTTTCATAAAAGCTTCATTATTAGCCTTAATATGCATGAAGAGGAAACTAATATAATGGATGCTTTGATGAAGTGCAAGAAAGGTACCCTACCTTTTACTTACTTGGGCTTGCCACTATTTGACAAGAGACTTACAAGACAATGTTAGCTTCCACTGTTAGAGAAGATCAATAGAAGATTGGCTGCTTGGAAAGGAAGATTTCTCTCGGTGGGGGATAGGCTTACCCTTATTAATAGCGTGATGTCAGCTCTTCCTTTTTACTATATGTCGGTGTTTAGATTGCCAAAATGGGTCATTAACAGAATTGATCAAATGCATACGTCTAGGAACAAGGAGGGCTGGGGATAAAAAATATTGAGTAAATGAACCTAGCATTTCTTGCAAAATGGGTTTGAAAGTTTTTGCAGGACAGTGACTCCCTTTGGTGGAAGCTTATTCAAAGAGCTTACTATCGGAGGAAGAAATTTGGGATGAAAATTAGCAAAAGCTTCAAAAGCCTATCCCCTATTTGGAAAGATATTAGCAAATAACTTGAAGCCTTTTGGAACTGTTTGTCGTTTAAATTGAGAAATGACACGAACGTTCGCTTTTGGGAGAATAGCTGGTTGGGGCTCTTGAAACTCTCCTCTTTATTTACTGAGCTCTATGCTAATGCAGTAAGGCAGGACTACACGGTTGCTTCATAGTGGTTATAGAAACACACTCTCTTGGAAAGTTAAAGTAAGAGGACCCCTTACAAGATAACAGATGGATCAATTATATACCCTCAAAGAAGCTCTCTCTCATGTAAGACCGTCATGAATTGGTGATGTCCCCCTGTGGAAACTCTCACAAGAAAGTTGCTTATAGTAAACTTTTTCTACAAATTCTTAATAATGGTGACCTTCGCTGTCCTTTTTATAAGAACCTGTGAAAGGCCGCTTTACCAGAAAAAGTAAGAATTTTTATATGGCTTGTGCTCAAGAATTGACTGCATATAGGAGAGATTCTTGCTAAGAAAGGATGACAGGTTAGTGATGGATGTGTGCTGTGTGGAAGAAGAACCGAAACGATCTCCCATTTACTAATTTGGTGCCCATTTGCCCGTAGTTTATGGATAATAATTAAAGTGCAGCTAAATCTGAAAGGATGGCCTACGAACATTAGTGATCTGTGGACCAAATGGAGAAACAGAAAATGAGGATAAAGAGTCTCAGCAGCGGGTTTGTCTGGACTAATTTTAAAAAATAAAGCAATAAAGGAAATTAGAGTAAAGAGAAAATTTCTAACGCTTTATACAATGCTTGCTTGGGCCCCGGCATGGGTCTTGCCGAAACTTGTTCAATTTAAGTGCAACCATATTTACGCAAACCCCTGTGCAAATTATATTGTTTTTCACGTGCAGTGCACGTGATCATTCAGATCCTGGAAAACCACCTGCGCTAGCCGTTGGTCGTCAGATATGTACCCACTGCAACCTGGTCAGGCGTTGGAAAAATATTGGAGATGAGAACAGAAGAAACAAGTCTGACAGATTTCTTCTCAAAAGGTACGTATATCATACGTGTAGTATACAAGTATAATCATAATCATCATATTCTTTGAGAATTGAGAGGAATTCTTCAGCTGAACTTCGATTTTCTATAGTACTCGACGGGCTGCCGGTGTACACGTATTGAAAAGGATAAGCTCCCAGAATTAATCGTAGATATATAGGACCTGAAGCAATCTATTTATACAGCATGCACTTAGATTCATCGATAAAAAATTTCAGGGGGCGGGAGGTTGCTGATACGGCATGCTTGATGGAGGAAGTGGTGGCTGCAAGTTGACGTGAGCTTTGGCCGGAGGCGATACCGAAGAAATTGGCGAAAACGAAGATGGAGGAGGTGGAGGGCTCGAAGAAGCTACCTCGGCCGAACGCTCGAACAAGCCAGGCGGAGGTGGAGCCTCCGACGGATGGATTTGGCGATTGCCGACTGGCACGGGAGGAGAACGGGGTGACCGCCCCCTCTTGCTCTCATTGTATACACGGTCGCTCATGACCCGAACTGCGCTGCCAGTTGAAATGAGAGCATAGAATGCCAACAACAATCCCAGGAGCAGTTTCATGGTGGAGTTTCAAGGAAAAAAGCCAATTGTATTGATTTGGTGGCCATGCCTTTCGTCCAATATTGGACTATATGTAGAAGAACCAGGCCAAGAAAGGAATCGTCAAAGAGCACGCGGAAGACTTCACGGGATATACCCAACCTGCTGTCTTTATTAGTTCAGACTAATTGGAAAGCCACTCTTAACTGAAAAATGACCTGAAGTCTTTGAGTCGTTTTAAGTAGTAATTATGTAGGGCCACTCGACAATGAAAGATGTCCTTTCTTTGGGTTTTAACTTTATTTGATGCCCTTTAACAATGAAGGTGGGACAAATAAAAGAATGGCCAGGAGTTCTATCGAGTATCGTTCTCTTGACCAACGCCGCCTTTGGGCGTCCAGCACGGTAGAAGAAGAGTGCAGGATGCTTGCAAATCTAGTTGGAAATTCAAAGATAATCCCGAGAGCCTTAGCTATCTTAGGAGGTCCTATGGTTGTTTTACTAATTAAGAATTGGCTTTTGGAGCAGATTTTCTTAGCCCATCCTCACATTCTGTCCTTTAATTTGCGCCAAAAGTGATACTTTTGTTGAATTTCTGGGTGTTATTCAAATAATGCTTACCAAAACAATTTATTTTAAAATAAACCTAGATATATTTGGTTGCTTATCATAATCCACATTCGCCCTGACTTTGACCCAACCTCCATTTGCATTAGATTATGAAGCTCCCAAAACCAACAATTCCTGACCTCGTTAAATTAGACTTATCGCGGCTAGACCTATAATAAAAACCCAATCTGAGCCAAACCCATCAATTGATGGTAAGATTTCGATCAAAGTTTTAGATTCAAAGAATAGTTGCAAAGTCCAAGTATAGTTCAACTTAACTTGAAGTCTTATATTTAGATATTTTTTATTATAATAAATTTTCAGTGCCTTAATTATCTTGCAAGTAGCCAAACATCAAATACCAAAACATATTGTGATCATCTTTTTTTTTTTTTGCCTTTCTATTCTAGCATCATTCTATTCCTTCATTTTTTTCAATTTTTTGATAATTTTTATCCAAACATCCGAGCAGGTCCTTAACAAATTTATCAAATATATGTACTATTTTTGTAAAAAAAATTGGTGATTACACGGGCTAAGCCAAAATAATAATAATAATAAAAAGCCTACTACAACACGCTTGTCGCTGGTGCACCCAAGAGCATCAGAATTGGCATGAATAACCAGTTCCAAGAAGAATTCTGTTGACCAAAAATTAGGCGAAGAGATGACGTTAGTTAAGGGCATTTGTTAACATATCATTTATGATACTATTCTAACTGGAGCAAAGAAAAGGCACTTAGATTTATTCTATAAAATAAAAATTCAAACAATGATATGTATTTATATTTATCATAATTATGTATATATCTCTATTGAGATGTAATAATATCCATAACAACAGGAGAAAAAGACTTGGTAACCTAATATTTGTTACGTGAGGCCGGCTGCACATGGAGATCGTATACAAGTACCATTTCTTCTTGTCAAACATGGAACCTCTGCATGAACCAACACTGAATTAATTGGGTGGTATGAGAAAAACACTGCTTAACCTTTGAAGAGCAAAATGCTGTTTTCTCATAACTTCAGTCGATAAGCATGCGTATTATTGCAAATTTACCTGCTATATGAACCCCTCAATTGGCCTTCCTACTTCAGTAATCATGCTCAGTACTCTTTACAGAATAATTCAGTCGAGCACTAATTTTTGAGTCTTTATGGGCAGCCAACATGCATCATTAGAAGTCCCTGAATCTGGTGCATGTTCCCCTCGATCAAGCTACATCATCAATGCTCTAATCCCTCACCAAAACACAAAACATATATAGACAAATCAACGAGTCAAGCAATGGATAAATTTAATAAATCAAGCAATTTTTTCATTTTTCGACTCATAAGACACGGTTGTTGGGGGACTCAATTTTGCAAACGTAGCAGTGGCAGTAGCTGAATTGGAGCTCTTGTTGGAGGCGATTCCACCAGAAGTGGAGGTAGCAAGAGAGCAGCCGATGCAGAGGAAGTAACCAGAGGACTCGAAGATGGAGGTGTTAATCCTAAATGATAGATTTTGATGATCACAAAAACAATCGAGTCAAATGGGTACTCTAATAATGTTGGCTTAAATGTGAAAGGATAGATCTCTAGACGAAAGTTGCACCTACAAACTCCAAAGAATCAAGAAAAACAAAATCAAGAAACTTGAAAATTCTATCTGTAAACTAAGTGAGCCAATCCTTGTGTTTAAGGAGTCGACCCTTGTGTAGTTCAGGAGAAACAGAGAAGAATCACCATCTGAGACAAAGTACATGAGCCGACTCTCGTGCTTGCGGAGAAGACTCAATTTATACATGAGCCGACCCCCGACATTATTGAGTCGACCCTTGGAGGAACGCAGGTAACCTATGAGCACTAAAAGAATGAGACGACTCTTGTGTTTGATGAGCCGACCCAATATCTATATGAGTCGACTTCCGACATTGACGAATCGACCCTAGAGCAAACACAGGAACATTGTATAGATTGAAGGAAAGAACCGACTTCTAAACTCAGTGAGCCGTCTCCCTTTGTACACGGGACGACCCCCGAACCTGATGAGTTGACCCATGGCATCCTGACTACTCCAACGGCTATTTTCGACAGTACTTCTTCTAGATGAACAACGGATAGTTTCTTGGTGTGATTGGTATCTAGTACTTCTTGAAAAGCTTATAGTCTATAAATTCAAAATAACACCAAGGGAAAAAAAAGATGAGGGAGAGGAACTAGTGAGAATATCTTATCACCCAAAATCCAAGCTTCAAAAGAAAAAACTTTCACATAAGAGCCTTTCAGAAAAAACTATATTATGAGGAAACTAGTTGAAATATTCAACAGAGAAGTTGCTGTTGTGCATTCAAAACCTTCAGCTGCAGCCAACGACCATCATCAAAGCTTCAGTTTTACTTTCATTGTTACATTTATTTTAAAGTTTCACTTACCTCAGCATTTATCACTTAGTTTTATTTCTGCTGTAACAATTATATTTGCTATGAAACTGAGAAAGGTTCTTCTAAACCTTAATTAGAAGTTGTTGAATCAAGGGATGCAACAAACTTAAGGTTTTAGTTGGTGAGCTTGTGAAAACCGACTGGGTTGTTTGTGAACCTAGAAAACAATCGTGTAAGGTTTTGGTTGGTGAGCCTGTGAAAACCAACTGGGTTGTTTGTGAATCCGGAAAAAACAAACAGGTTAAGGTTGTGGTTGGTGATCCTGTGAAAACCAACTGCGTTCGTTGTGATCCTTTGGGTTGTGAGCTCGAAAAACAGTCATACGGTAATCTGGGTGGTTATAGTGAAATTTCCAAGAGTCTTTGGGAGTAGATGTAGGAGTGGATTACACCAAACCCCTATAAAATCTTTGTGTTTGTGTGTGTTTTTCTCTTTACACTATTGCATTTTAACTTCTGCTTTTATTCATTCATTGCTTAAAGCACATTATATCCTTCAGTTGAAATTATAGTTTATCCGCTGCATTCTAGTTTAAGAAGAAATTTAAAAATCCAATTCATCCCCCTTCTTGGACTGCATATCTGGGCAACAGGAGGGCTCATGAAAAAGCTGTGGATTGGATTATGGGTAGGAGTAGGTGGGGAAAAGGGTAGCACCCTCTTGCTCTCGCCATGTTCTCACGACTCGAGCTGCACCACCCACTGGAACGAAACCATGGAGAGCCAACAGCAGCACTAAGACCATCATCTTCATGGTGGAATCTGACGGAAAGCCCACTCTATTCCGTTTGTACGTAGGTTATATATATATATATCTTTCTTTCCTTGGGTTTTATAAGGCGGTTTTTCCGTGAAGGAAATGTCAAGATATATATGTATGTATATATATATAGATACGAAAAGACCACATGGAAGTTTACCAAAAAAAAAAGAAGAAAGAAAACCACATGGAATATTTGTTCATTTGGAACGCCTGTTTACGTGGTCAAAATGGGACCATGCATGCCCGGCGGGAACCTTGTTCTCTTCGAGAGTGCAGTCTAAATGGACAAGCCTTCTCGCTCATGGAAATGGTCTAAGCTATAAGTTACTCTGGCTCTCCGTCAACTGCAGGATAACATATTAAGCCTCCAGCAAGATGGTTTTTTTAGACTAAGAGCAGAATTAATGAGTCATAGAAGGCGGCGGGGCTAGAAAGAATCCATTCCGGGGCCCTCGATCTGTTGCCCGACCACCTTCTGATACCACCACAGCAGAAGGCAAGGATTAAACTAATTTATAATGTTGTAAGTTTCCAACCACGCGTCATGGGCCTCATGGCCGCCTGTTTGTCTTGACGTGAGAGAACTTTGACCCAGTGCTAAATAAGTAGACAACGTTGTACAATTAAATCTAACTAAATAACTTCCCCAGATTCAGTGTCCTGTCCTGTCCCGTTCCGTTTCATTTCCAAATAATCTGAATAAATCTAAACACAATCTCACTAAGGAAAGAGATTCTTGGGATTGAAAAGTATTTTTTGGGGGGTATATTCAGTTTTGAATAGGTTAAAACTATTTTGGAAGGAGGGGTACGTCAAAAGAGGGGTACATGGTTCACGAGCAAGAAGTATCATTTTTGTTTGAAATATTTAAGTTTGGTTAGCATTCTTCGAATCCCAATACAAGTAGGAAATATAAGTTTGCTTTAGCTGCAGCTTTTGCATATGATTTTTTTGAAGATCTTTTACTGCATCACTATTGCTTTCGCTTTCTGAAACTATAGAAAAGTCTTCACATTTCAAATAATTGCATCATAATTCCTATATTTTGAGAAAGTGTCCAAATAAGCAAAATAATGAATATGGATAGTGTTTTACAAAATAAATCCTACTAAGCAACAGTCCCAAACAGTTGCTAATAAACATAAAAAGAGTTTTTTAAATCAAATACTATTAGTTAAAGATTACCTTTTAAGAACAAATTTAGTAATTAAAAAATAATTTATATTCTTATTTATTTAAACTTACCTTTTAAAAACAGCACCAACATACTCTCCGTAGAGATGGAGGAGAAAAAGGGTTCAATGGTAGCAAAGAGTTGGGTTATGAGCAGTCCAAAATTTATCTTTTCGATGGATGAAAAAATTGATTTTAGAGATGCGATGCTTGTTGCAAATCATGTTCAAGCGCATATAGATTGCTCCAATGAGGTAGCAAATGCCACCACAAAAGAGTATATCATAAGGTTTTTTTTAAGAGAGTTTTTAGCTAGTATGAAAAATCTAGTTAGTATGAAAAATAATATTATTAGAATAAATTTCTACAAGTATTGTTTAGAAAATTCATCTAATTAACCATGAAGAAAAGTATTATTTTGCTAAAAAAATATATTATATTTGGAACATCAGAAATGCGGTATGGCAAGTGTATGTATCACAAAGTTTGAGCACAGTGCTTCTAAGCATATGAAGGTTTCATAGTGTTTTTCATAATCTTTGTCCATAGTTGTCCAGATGGTTACTTGGCTGATAAATTTATTTAATTTGAGAAACAAGTAATAAGCATAGAAAAGCAATGGCATAACTCTGATTTTCTTTTTCTTCCACTCCTTTTCTTTTATTTTTCTTTTCTCCGCTTACTTCCATTTCATGCTTCTGGGGCTATTTGGTTGGAGAATGAGTGGAAGAATATCCCTCCAAATAGTGGGATATCCTTTTCAAACACCAAATAAGGGTTTATACATTGTGGAGCTATAAGTAGACCACATGATATAATTTTATTGCATCATTTTGGTGAAATAGACTTATAATATGGAATTGGCATATCCTTATTCCCTCCAATAACAATCTTTTCATCCTTTTTCATTACATAAATATATATAAAAAAGGATTAACGATGTTGTCTTTACAATGAAATTCAATGCACATTAAATATATCTTATTCTCCGTACTTATACTCTCTAATTATCCTTCCAACCAAACGCCAAAATGCCACTTACAGAGATATCTCATGCCAAATTTATTCTGTAGCCAAATACTACCTTAGGTCAAGGAGCATTACCTTAAATTAAACTATCAGTGGCTGCTTGCTGGAACGGCATGGTAACCGAACCAAGCCAAAGTCGAAGATGTCGTTAATTATATATGAGTAAAACTTAGATTTTTCATGAGTACCTTCATTATTGGATCATTAGGAGCCTAAGATCTCAAAATGCTTTTGTACTGTAACTTGATTAGATATTTGTTCTTCAATCGAAACACTTAGCATGCATTTTTCTCATAAATAATAACGACATAGATATCTATTTTTGAATAATAACAAAATAACATTATAATATTGATATTATATCTATTTTTTAAGAATTAGAACCGTAACTAGACAAGATGTGGACTGACCACATAAGCATGTTCATTCGTAAAATCGACTCAATTTTATTTAATTAACAACCATGGGCACCCCTGGATTAGAACTCGGAACTCTCTGGAAAAATAAACAAAATAATTGCTAAAAAGTTTGCCCTTCGGAACCTAGATTGCCTGGTTTTTTAAGTAAAATACCATGTGTAATGTGTTCGACCTCCTCTCTTCGCTGCCTCCTAGCATCCCATGAACTCCGATATTTCCTTCTGACTGCCATGTTACTATGGATGATGCACGGTCGCCCCCCAAAACATACCGCTTGTCTTCCGCCGCCAACCCAATCTCTCCGGCCGCCTTGTCTTCGCCGGAGCTCCCCTTCGTCTGGGCTCGGATTCGGCTGGCCGACAAGCAGGACGTCCCCATCATCCACCGCCTCATCTGCCAATTGACCGGCTTCCTCCATTTCAATCACGTCTTTTCTGCCACCGAGTCCTCCCTCTCTTCCACCCTCTTCCCCACTCCCTCCCCTCCGCCGTTCCTCTCCCTCACCGCCCTCCTCCTCGAGCTCTCCCCCTCTCCCATCCCCCAACGAGACCTCGAGGACGAGAAGGAAGAAGACAGAGAAGAGAACAAAACCGGTTCTGTCGTCCACCGAATCGAGCTGGCGGCGCCGATGGCGGACCCGGAGGCAGAGGCGTTCGCATCGCCTAGGGGCCGGGGGCTGGTTGTCGCGGGGTTCACGCTGTGCTTCCCCAAGTACTCGGCCTTCCGGGCGAAGCCAGGGCTGTACGTGGAAGGCCTGTTCGTGAGGGAGGCTTGGCGGCGGAGGGGGCTTGGGCGGATGCTCCTCTCGGCGGTGGCGACGCAGGCGGCGAGGATGGGGTTGCCGAAGGTGGAGTGGGGCGTGCCCAACTGGAACGCCGGCGCCGTCTACTTCTAGGAGGGGATGGGCGCCGTGGAGCAGCGTGACGGGAGGCACTTCAAGCTTAGCCGGGGGGCTTTGAAGAGATACGGGACAGAGGCGGAGGGAAGTGGCTCGGATGACGCGTGCGTCCCTGGACCTGATCAAGCCTGAATTCTATGTAGCCAGCGGTAAATTGCCCATCATATATATATATATATATATATATATATATATATATATATATATATATATATATATATATATATATATATATATATATATATATATATATATATATATATATATACACACACACATATGTATGTATGTATGTGTGGAGTGGTAAAGGTGAACTTTGATACATCATAAAGGATCACCATGGCCGCCTGTTATTTGCCATATCAAGAAAATTTTAACGCTCCTACGGTGCTGGAAGTGGAGCTCAGAGCTGCCTACTGGAAAGGATTGCTAATTGCTGTTGACTATCTCAAGTTAGCCAAGATTTGGTTGGAAGGAGATTCCAACATAGTAATCAACTGGATTGGAAATACATGCCCTCTAGTACTCTTAGATATTACTTATTTTGCTTCTTTCTTGGATGTCTTCTACGCAAACCATGTATTATAGTATCGGAATCTCAACCACACGACAAGCTAGCAAGTTTCGGAAGCGGTGAATACTATCTCTTCCTCTCTATTACCCCAAGAAGTAAAGACTCTTTGATGATGGCCGATGCTTCCGTGTCCTTTTCTTTAAAGCATATGTTTTCTCTAGTTTGAAAGTAGTTATAGACCATATTGGATTTTGCGACAACCCAAGACTTCACCTAAAAGGACCAGCCAAAAGGTATAATTTGGATTTTTTGGCCTTCTACAAATATCCAGATTCTATCCAGTGCGTAGCCGATGTGGAACTAATTACACACCTGCATGGGTCCTCATATGCTCATTCCATGTAAACCCTGGTAACCTCATCAACCTAAGAATCTATCCATTCAAATCTAATTATAAGTATCACAAATCTAATCAAAAACATCGTGATTAACTCATTGTCAGCTCGTACGGGTCCATGCTATAGTATTCCTAATCGATATGGGCCATGACAAAGTTTGCTCTAATACTATTTGTCAAAACTTAAGACCTCACCCAAAAAGATTAATCACAAGGTGTTTTTGGTCTAGTTGGTCCCACATAAGTATTCAAAATCTACTCAGTGCATGGCTATAATGGAAATAATACAGGCCTCCATAGGTTCCCTCACACCAAATTTATCAAAGTAAGAGAGAGAAAGAGAGAGAGAGAGATGGATTTAGGATTTCTTATGCACTAGATTCATGCCCAACGACTATGATACTAATGTTGGACACAAGCCGCCATAGAGAGGGCCGGTGATGACAACAGCTTAATAATGATCTAGAGATCCAAGCAGACAACAAAGTTGAGAGGAGATCTCAAGGCCAATGGCAAATTACATGAGGAGTAGATAAATTGAACCATCTATACAGTAGCACTCTAAATTGAACCATCCATTGGGATGTATTTGATCATGTGACCAACTTGGCTAACAAACCCTACTTTATGTCGATAACTATCCCATTACAAATTGGCTAATAGTCTATGTAAAAATGAAGAAAATGGAATACAAATTAGATAAAATACAAAAATTCTTTGTTTCAAAAAAAATAGAAAGTTCACAAATTGACAACAAATTCGAGTTATTGATATCGGTGGTTGGCGGTGACTCTACATCGATTATTAATATCAGTATTTTCTAATCAATCAACTTAATGATTCAAATCAAGTTAACATTAATTTAAGTTTGTATCAAGTTCGATTCAAAGGTGATTACCGTTTAATTGATCGAAAGAATTGAGCTTTGAAAACCGTTAGCATATAAATAAACAAATAAATTATCACTTCATAAAATGTAGTAATTTAACACATCAATCAATTAAATTTAAGTTTAGCTCAAGCTTAATTCTAAGCGACTTTGGTCAAGTTAAGTTCTTTTTATCTTAATTTGAGTTTAATCCGAGTTGAGCTCCAGTTGGAGTCATGCTTCTCCGATCGATTGACAACCCTGCTAACGGTCCAGATATACCAAACCTAAAACCCATTAGACCGCACGATTCTGGTTACCGGCCCGGTCATTTGATCTTGGCCCGAAAAACCCCAAACCTTAAACCCTAACTCCCCAAGCTCCGCCGAAAGACGCCTCTCGTGCCTCCACTTTCGAACCCCTCCTCCTCCTCCTTCCACCGCCAGCCCCTGCGCCACCGTGCCGAGATGGTGAAGGCATATCTCCGCTACGAGCCGAGCCGAGCCTTCGGCGTAATCGTCTCCGTGGACGCCAATATCTGTTACGACCCCTCGGGCAAGCACCTCCTCGCCCCCGCCCTCGATAACGTCGGCCTCTGGAACCTCAAGCAGGGCCTCTGTTCCAAGACTTTCTCCCCCTCCACGCATTCCTCCCACTCCCTCGCCGTCACGTCTATCGCGTCCTCCCCTTCCTCTTCCTCGGTAAACACCAAATCCCTGTTAAAACCCCAAATCATTCTCTATTTCAATCAAATTCTCACCCTTTCTTGGGTGGCAGATAGCGAGCGGGCACGCCGATGGGAGCATAAGGCTGTGGGACTGTGAGAAGGGCACTTGCGAGGCCACCCTCAATGGCCACAAGTCGGCTGCCACCGCCCTCCGCTACAACCAACTCGGCTCGCTCCTCGCCTCCGGGAGCAAGGACTGCGACATCATTCTATGGGATGTTGTCGGTGAAGCTGGGGTTTTTCGCCTCCGGGGCCACCGGGATCAGGCACTTTCTTTTTCAAAATCTCTCCTTTTGATTGTTTGCAGCTTGTTCGTTGTTGGATTATGTGTTAAATTTGCTCCTTTTTTAGGTTACCGACCTTGCTTTCCTTGATGCCGGGAAGAAGCTGGTGAGCTGCTCGAAGGACAGGTTCATGAGGGTATGGGATCTTGAGATGCAGCACTGTATGCAGATAGTGAGCGGGCACCATAGTGAGATATGGTCTCTGGACATCGACCCAAAGGAGAGGTTTTTGGTTGCTGGGTCGGCGGACTCGGAGCTCCGGTTCTACCAGATAAAACACGATGCTGAGGAAATTGAGAATTCAAGCAAGTGGGAGGTTTTGAAGCAGTTTGGGGAGATTCAACGGCAGAGCAAGGATAGGGTGGCAACAGTGAGATTTAACCAGTCTGGGAGTCTTCTTGCATGCCAAGTGGCGGGGAAGACAGTAGAGATATACCGAGTTCTGGATGATGCTGAAGCAGCTCGAAAGGCCAAAAGGAGGGCTCACCGGAAGAAGGAAAAAATCTTGGCAAAAGCAACTGCAGAGGGGAGTGAGAATGGAATGGTGGTGGATCCTTTGTCAAACAAGGAATCCCAGCATCCAACAGTTGTGGTCTTTGATGTCTTTAAATTTCTACAAATTTTAAGGGCAAGCAAGAAAATTTGCTCCATTGCTTTCTGTCCGAATGCTCCAACTAAAGGTGGCCTTGCCGCTTTATCCTTGTCTCTGAACAATAACATTCTGGAGACTTACTTAGTTGATAGTAGTAAGGTCTCTAAATTGCATTCGATTGAGCTTCAAGGACATCGTTCTGATATTAGAAGTGTTACACTTAGCTCGGACAATGACCTTTTGATGTCTACCAGTCACAATGCTGTTAAGATATGGAATCCAAGCACTGGAGCCTGCCTTCGCACTATTGAATCTGGATATGGGTTGTGTAGTTCCTTTGTCCCTGGGAACCGCTATGCACTTGTTGGAACAAAGAGCGGAACTTTGGAAATTATTGATGTTGGTAGTGGTAGCCGCACTGAAGTGGTAGAAGCTCATGCTGGTTCTATAAGGTCGATTGTGCCTATTCCAGATGAAAATGGTTCCATCACTGGGCGTGGCTTTATCACAGGGAGTGCTGATCATGATGTCAAATTCTGGGAATATCAGCTCTTGCAGAGACCTGATGGTGTAAGGTTTCTTTCTTTTTACTGATGATCCTTCCTAAAATCTCAACTCCTTAGATTGGTGGCGCAATTCCAAATCAAATAATACTTGCATCACTACCTTTGATGGTAATGATAAGTCTTGTTGTTTTAAATTTTATTAGATTTTCCCATGATAATCAACATTTTAGATATCTTATAGACCATTAATAAATCACTTGAGAAGTACTCCAGTACTCAGTAGTTTATCACCTTAAAGTTAAAAATTAAATATTTCAGAAATCTTTCTTGGATTAGTTGTGCCTGGCTTTTTATTTTTCACATCTGTAGTTTGAGACTATTTTAACTTAATTTTATTTTGATATTTATTTCTTCAATTTTGATTTTTTTGTAAAGAACCTTATGGGAGGGTTTTCTCCAAACATTTTGATGGAAGGTCCTTTAAGATCTGCTAGGTTCTCCACTTATATTAGATGGTGTTTGTTGCTGGTTCTTTTTAGTTCTAGTAAACACTTATGAAGGATTATCCCATCTCACCTGCCAATTTTCTTATGTAGCTAATTTTATGGGGCAGATGCTTAGTAAGTCTGACAAGTGTGTGTTATTTGTGGATTCTTTCTGGCTCATTAGATGTTTTCACAATGTATCAATTATTTTTATCATCTAATCACTTCTTTGCTTCTTTATGGTTGAAAATTATTATTTTTTGATTGGCCGTGAGTGCAATTTGCATAGGCGATGGTCAAGTGGAGGTGAGGACAACGTATTGTGTATATCTTATATTCCACTGCTCAAGTGCTATTGTAGAATCTAAAAGTAGAGTCCATTTGTCAAGTATTACATTGGAGAAGGAACCTCTTGAAGGATGACAGTTGTGGAAGCTCTTCTTTTGAGTCTGCCATTGTCTATCTCTAAATTTTGCTGTCATAGTTAGACCATGGGCACAGTCGGAAGGAAGACCAGTTTCTGGGCTATCCACCTTATAAATAAGCAGCAGATTATGATGCAACTCGTGGAAAAGGAACTTAAAACTTTCTATATGTATGTATATGTATATATGCACATATGTACGTGCATACATACATATGTGTGTATGTCTGTGTGTATAGATAAATAGATAGATCGATTGATAGATAGAGATATAGTTATATAAGAAACACCTAAAGGCAGCTCGCGGAAGATTAATAAAATTTAGGGAGCCAGCTTGTACTAGTGCATTTCTGGTGTATTAGGCCCAAGGCCACTGCAGAAGAATGCAGCTCCTTTAGGGAAGTGGCTAGCGGAAATTTGGTGATATTTCCAAGCTTTAAATGATTTTATTAAATAGAAACAGGAAAGGGCATAAATGAAATTCCTTCTTAAACTACCATCTGCCATATAGCATGTGCAAGCCTAAATTTTGTATCATTATATGAGTCTTGGAATTTGGACTTATATAATTTGCAATCATATATTGATCTTACAGTGAGTTCTGTTAACGATCTATTGGGTAATGAGTTCTATCTGAACCTGATGGTAGATATGAACTTCTTTCCTTTGGTGACTTCAAGTTTTATTGGTTATTCAGAGCATGGCATTAACGATTGTATGCTGGGCAGAGGCATTATATTCTCTTCTTAATTACTTTGCATGTATTGGGTAAACATTAATATAATTTTCTGCAGGTTGGCACATTACAGATCTCTAATTTGCTTATATGAATGAAGTCGTTATTTTGAAACCCTTGAATTCATTTAAGTTAGATTGTCAATCTTTGCAGGACTCTAAACAGCTGAGTGTGACAAATGTGAGAACGTTGAAAATGAATGATGATGTTCTTGCGGTCTCAATAAGTCCAAATGCTAAATACATCGCCGTTTCTCTATTGGATTGCACAGTGAAGGTTATATATTATCATGATTAATTTCTTTCTTATATCTGTTCTTTATAAAATTCTAGCAAGTCTTTTTTTATTTAAGAATCCCACAAGTTACCAAATTGTCATACTAGGAATCCATTTTTTCTCATTTCCTATATTCTAGTTTCTGCATCATTGCATATCATCTAAATTGAAATCTCTGGAAGATTCTTAACTCGAAAACATCTAAAAGGACTGATATATTTCTGGGGGCTTTAGATGTGCTATTTATTCAGTAAAACAAATGATTTTACATTTTGGCAAAGCATACTCTATACCTTTGGTTGGTTAGCTACAGATGGTGGATGCAGTCGGAGTGGAAGGTATTTGGTTAAATCTGGTGCAGTTTAAGTCTCAAGAAGTTCTATTAGAGACTGACATCAGTGATTATCATGGTGTTTTGGCTTCATAAGTCTAAGTCTAATACATGATATTTGCAAAACAATTATTTGCAAGACATTTTTGGATGTTCGGTTACTAGACCTAATGACGACTAAGTGGAACAACAAGTTTACATAAAAAATAGCTAAATCCTGATGCTATTTGTGGATGACATGGCATTTGAGAGTTGGAGTTATGCACTTTGCTTCACTTTGTTCAATATGGTATCATATCTTGAATTCTTCTGAACAATGTTGCAGGAATGACTTATTTGGATCCTTTTCCCATAAGTTTCTAATTCTGTCATGTGGAAGTTGCACTTCGTGTTTAATTGCATATCCTGATTAAGTCCTCCACTCTAGACTTAATCCCATAAAACTTGAATTATGGTATCTGCATGCGGAACACGTGTAAGAGTAGGAAAATGGACTCTATAAAAATAATTAGGGTGAGGAAGCACCTGGGAACTCATTGAACTATATTGAAAATATTAAGACAGTAGAACTTAGAATTTTTGTATTGCTTTTGTAGAGAAATACATTACCTAGTTATTCAAAAAAAAACGTTATCCCAACAGACAGTGTGTTAATTGTTGAAGTTAAATAGATTAAAATAGTTACAACGTTAAAAGATAAAAAAATTAATGTGTTGGAGATGGTATGAAGAGAATGCAGGACTGAGAGTGAGATGCAAGAGAGATTCGAAAATGGGTGTAGCATCGTATTTAGAAGATTCCATCTACGAAAAGTTGCATTGCACGTAGTTCATTTTTGTAAATTACTTATGAAATTTTGATTTCACTTTAGTTTCATTGTCTGGATTTGGGGTTTACCCTTTGTTCTTAGTCCTGCAAGTCTTCCAATTCATTATTTTCTCCCTTCCTCTGTTCTCACCCCAAAGCCTTTCTGAACAATACTTTTAGATGTGTGTTGATAATGCAGCATCTCTCTTTAGAATCCTTCAGAGGTTAATTGACTCTTATTTAATGAGTCTCTTTAAACCAGGAATTGAAGTTGCGTGTGCTATTGGCATGCTGGCCTTTTGTTTTCTGCTTTTAACAGATGGAGACTTTTGCCTTTTATCTTTTTAATTATATAGAAATGTGAAAGCGATTTATGCTTTTGATATTTTAGTGGCTCAACTACTAGTTGTAGGATTTCAAATCGACTAATGCATTTTTCTGAATAAATTTCTTTTGCGTGTCCATCTGATACAATGTTCAACAGGTCTTCTTTATGGACTCCTTGAAGTTTTTCCTTTCCCTTTATGGCCACAAGCTGCCTGTGCTCTGTATGGATATTTCATCAGATGGAGATCTTATAGTTAGTGGTTCTGCAGACAAAAATTTGAAGATTTGGGGTTTGGATTTTGGTGACTGCCATAAATCCATTTTTGCTCATGCTGACAGGTGGCTTGACATGTACATCTAAGAGTTGCTTTTTGTTATCAAAGATAATGCAGAACTGAATTGTAATTCTGCCTGTTTTTCTAATGCAGTGTCATGGATGTGAAGTTTGTGCGAAATACTCATTATATGTTTAGTGTGGGGAAAGATCGCCTTGTCAAATATTGGGATGCTGATAAATTTGAGTTACTGTTAACTCTCGAGGGGCATCATGCTGAAGTTTGGTGCCTTGCAGTTAGTAATCGTGGTGATTTCATCATCACAGGATCTCATGATCGTTCCATTCGCCGCTGGGATCGTACTGAAGAACCATTTTTCATTGAGGTGTTGTTTATTTTCTGCTTCTTTTTTTTTTGTTGTTGTGTGTGTATGTGTGTTATATCGGAGATGAAGAGATGAGGCCCTTTACAGATAATTATTATTATTGGACTAATGTAAGTTCTGTTGGAAAACTTACCAAAGTGCAGGAAGAAAGGGAGAAAAGGTTGGAGGAGATGTTTGAGTCTGACTTGGACAGTTTAAATGAAAATAGGTATGCACCAAAAGAATTGATTCCAGAGGAGGGATCTGTTGGTGTGCCAGGAAAGAAGACTCAAGAAACTCTCACTGCAACTGACATGATTATTGATGCCTTAGACACAGCTGAGGAAGAAATAAAACGAATCGATCAACATAAGGTACAATTTGTATACCTTGCTGTGCATTTATAATTCTGAACTTGGCTGTTGTTGTTTATCTTCTAGTTAACAAGGACATAATTTGTGCCACCTGTGGTGTAGGTTTGAAATATTCTGAAAATATAGATATGATGGGCAAAATCATCAGGTTCTCAACATAAAGTGAAATTTAGCAGACCAACTATTTCTATAGGGCAAAGGAGGTGCAAACCAATCTACAGAATTTAAAATAAATTGCAGTCATTGAAGAGGGAAAAGAAATTAAAAGCAATTTTGTTATCTTTCAAATGAAATGTATGATCTGTCTTAGGCGGGGGCATACGTGAAGTATCATGAACGCCATCAACTGTCTCATTTCTTAATCCAAATATTATACATTGAGGGGGAGAACCCCTATTCTTTAAATATTTGTTCCTATGTCAAAAAGAAAATCCAAGCATTGAGGTGGAGTATGTCAATTGCCACATAACCCATTCATTTAGACGAACAATAAATCTCTTTTGCTCTTAGTTATTTTGGGAATCTAGTGACTTTCCATATGTTTTAAATGGTGTTATTTATAGTGTTGTAGAATTAATTGAAAGTTGGCATAAAGGATGAACAGCAATATTATTAAGTTAAAGCATGTTTATTAGTTTATTCATTTAAAATGATTTCTTGTTGCTTATATGTCATTAACAATCAACATATGGGGAAGAGTGGTTTCATTCTCAAGTTTAATTCTGTGAAGCTTAAGATAATTAAGAGTGTTTAGATGTTCAGAGAGAGATGGGTAAGGTGTACTCGTGACTTAGGTACCTAAATTTTGGTCAATTAATTTTGTAATGGTCTCGTATAATTTGAGTTTTGTTGCCCCTCCAATGTATGGTAATCAAAAAATAGATTGTTGTAAGAGGGGAAGATGGTGGTTGAAAGTCTAAATTGAGAGAGTTTACCTGGTTACTCATTCTTAACATGCTCGCAACGCCACCTTTTTGAAAACAAACTTGCTAACATGATATACAAACATTTTTGTATTTATATTCATAAAATGCTATGCTCTCATGTACTTATATTATAGTCAAGTAACAATACCACTTCATCACAGAAGATTAAAATTTCTTTTTGGATTCTCTATACCTGAACTGGCATACATCAGATTTTGTTAGATATGCAGTCGGTCTATAATGCATCCACCCGAATACAAGAGAATTTTAATTGAGATTCTTGGCAATGTTTTGCTCTTTGAAATTTTAAGGAGGACAAGAGAGATGGAAAAGGAGGTGAATTCGAACCAAATATTATGATGCGCGGGCTTTCACCATCTGATTATGTACTCCATGCACTTTCCAATGTTAACACCAATGACCTGGAGCAGACCCTGCTGGTATGTTTATGATTTATTTGTTCACTGCATTTTTTCTTGCACTATATACCATGTAGCTGGTTCACAAGCTGTTGATTAAACAGGCTTTGCTTATAAGCTTGCTTTCATGTTTATCATATCTTGTTTATAGTAGTGTGTCTTTTCAACCATTTTTTTAAATTAAGAATCCTGTTTGGTATTGTCATTTCTCTAGCAAAAAAAATGATAAGGTTTGACTGGAGTCTTTACATCAGAATGTCTGTCCTGTTAGAACATTCTACCACTGTTACCAGGAAAACTTTCTTTGAGTCCGAACTCCATATACGTTTTTTTCTAGAGCTAAAATTTATGTGGGTATGTAAAACACATACGTTTATGTTTTTATATGCCAGTTAATTAAAGCAGATAATGACATCAAAGAAGTATCAATTTGAATGGGATGAATATAATCTGTGTGATAGCTTCTGCAATAACCTTTGTGTGATCAAATCATAGAATAACTATTTGCATGCTAGATTATATTTCTGCTGTTGGAGAAAAATTTCGGTTGTATGTTTGCAGATATTGTTTCTCAATCTTTCCTTTCATCTCTTTAGCCTCATGGAAGCATTTTATTATTGTGATGGCTTCTTTACTTGCTGATTTGTCATTGAGACTTGATGGTACATTCAATTCACTGCGAGCATTTTCTTTTGCAGTCATTGTCATTCTCAGATGCTTTGAAGCTTATGTCTTACTTGAAGGAATGGGCCCTTATTCCTGACAAGGTAATGCCCATGTTTTGTGCTGTGTTATTGGGCTTGCAGTCTATCTGATTTTCTTTATTTTTCCCTCTGTTTCTAGAACACTCCAGTGATCTTTCCCTGTTTTATATATTCTGATTCTATGAATGCTTGTCTGAATCTAGTTGTCACACTACAATATATGCATTAAACCCATCAAGCAGCTTTGCCATCTCGATGAATAAAGATTGAAAGTAATCAGAGGCTCCCCCTCATCCCCTCCTGATTAATAAGCTTGGAGGTGATGTTCCATGTCAGATTTGTTACATAATCATTCCCTGGAAATTGAATGAAGAATAAGCAAGATCTATCAGTCCACCTTGCTGGTCAATGAACCCATAAAATGTCAAGATATGTCACTCGTACCGATTTTATGGCCCAAATGCCCCCAGCTACAGCCTCTCCTTTCATATCCTAAATTATGAAACTGCCATCAAAGTTATTTCTATGGTTACCCCAAAAGTTCTGTACAGGTCCATTACTCAGCCCTCATGATTAAAGTGAACTAAACTTGATGACAACTAGCATGCATATGTGACTACATGGACCTGCCTGTTTACCCACCCCTACTATGTCCGTGTAGCAGTCTTGGGAAATTATGTCTTTTGTCCCTAATGTTGGTAAAATGTCAACTTTCGAAGATGTTTAAGGTGTGGTACTTCTCCTTTATGAGAAATTGCAATTTTTGAAAATTATTAGGCAGGTTTCATCTCTAGGAAGGTTTCAGACGATGTATATATGAGTTATATAATTCACTAGTGATTGATTAAATGAAATTACATTGATCAAGCTTTCTCGAAAAAAGAAATTGCATGGATTAAGGGTTTGTCTATAAATATGCTAATTGTAAATTAGATTTTGCTTTCTGATCTATACAATGTCGCTTCACCATAGACTTACCTAGTTATATCTGCTTGCAGGTTGAACTTGTTTGTAGGGTTACTACGGTGCTGCTGCAAACACATCATAATCAGTTAACTACTACTACATCTGCCAGACCCATGTTGACAGCACTCAAGGATATTCTTCATGGAAGAGTCAAGGTAATTTGAAAAATTTAATATTGTCAACCTAATTGCATGATGATTATGAGTATATTACTTCAAATGTAATTGAATTTGGCCCTGCATATCCAGAAGTGAGTGAAGACATTTGAGAGAAAAAAATTAAAATGATTTAAAATTCAAATTTAAATCAGCAGAGCTAGAAGAAGGGTCTAATAGGAAGAATAATGCTTTGCTGTTTAATTGGAGTCCAGTGGATTTTATTTGCACTCTTTTCTGTTATCCTACCTGTCCTTTGATTTTTGATTCTTCTGATGGAATTATTTGTCCGAGAGAGTGCCTGTGCTGCTTTCGCATAAGTCTTCTGGGCACTTCAGTCTTTGTAATGATCTTATTATTAAGAATGTGTTCTTAACTGGATACTCCATCTTATCTCACAGGTGTCTGACTACTGCTTTCGATTGGTTTTGTTTGTTAAATGGAGCTGTTATCATGACTCTCTAACAATGACCATCATTTTCATGATATGAACTCCTGCCATGTCCAACCTATTTTCCTACGGAAAACCTTATAAACTTATCTACAATAAAGCATAACTAGGCTAGAGTGATACCGCACAGATGGCTGCTGGTTTTTTTCTTTTGTTTTTTATTTTTCTAGAAATACTAAGTTGTTGCTGGCGGAGTGAGTGATAGCATGGCTAACAAATCTGAAGTCAAGTTGATAGAATATCAGAGAAAAAGGTATAATATCAAATAAGAATATAATGTTTCATTTTGATTTTTCAGGAATGCAAAGACACGATTGGTTTCAATCTTGCTGCAATGGATCATCTCAAGGTGAATACTCCTTTGACTGCTCATTAACAGCACTTACAGACTTCTATCTTTGAACACAAAAACCAGTGAACCTAAATGAGATTTTCGCATGGTCATATAGGAACTAATGTCGATGAAATCTGATGCCCCCTTCCAAGATGCCAAGGCAAAGCTTATGGAAATCCGAATGCAGCTGTCCAAGCGTCAAGATAGGTCCGAGAGCAAGGAGAAAAGAAGGAAGAAAAAGCAAAAGCCATCCGGTGAGACACGGTTGGGGGCGTGATCCATTCAAGATTCTTGTAACACCACCTCTTCTCATGCATAATTATGTATTATGTTAGCATATTCCATTTGCTCAAAGGAATGGGCAGATAAAATTTTGACATATCTATGTAAGTGTAGCTATTGATGCTAATTCTTTGGTCACGCAAAAAATCACCACCATTGTTCGAAACTAATACCCATGTGGTTCTAGTGATTGTTGTAATGTGAAAATTAATGCATATCAACAATCCCATGAAAACAATCAGGACAATCACGAGACATCAAGTCTTGACACCTGAAAACAACTATTTCCAGTATAAGTAGAAATAACCTCTTCAGAAGATTATCTAATTGGTTGCTTTTATTCATAGTACTCTTATTACCTCTTTTGATTGTACATGGCACCTTGGATGGTATAGTTGTAATTGATAAAAAACAATATATTAAAGCAAGAGGTGACAAAGAATATTTCTTCAAAATAATGTAGTTCTTAAATTTGAGGCCACTATTTGGAAATGCACATCTCAACCCACTCCTCCCTAACTGCCTCTCTTTTTAGATTTTCCCTATTCCTGTGTATTTCATAGGCCTCTGTTTCATCTATAGCATGGATTTTTTTGTATGATTTTGTGTCTCTGTCTTTGTTTCATCTATTGAAACTATGAATGTCCAAGTTTTGACTTTGAAACTTTAACCCCAAAAGTAAAACTTCTTTTCCCAGATTTGATATGATCTGACTCACAATCCTTAAGCTAATAAACCTATGTTGTCTGATATATGCTTATGTAGTGCCACTCGAGTAATAGGTTATGTTTTATATAGTCACATAATCCAAGAACTAGGATTTCATGCGCCACTTTTGGTGGATGGTTTCATCTCATCAGTAACCTTATCCAGCATTCATTTAAAAAACCTGATAAAATTTGCTCTTCCATTTGTTGAATTTAATCTGTAGTCGATCGCATAAATATCGACCTCCGTGATTAGACTAGAACTAAGATAAACTAGACTTGCAAGCAGATCATGGTTGATTAACTACTTGTATGATAAGGATGATCCTTTCCATATAATTTATGATGTATATGTGAAATATCCATCCTTTCAAATGTTGCTTATCATGGGTGTAAGGTTCACCCCTCTCTTTAAAAAAAATCTGGATATCACTGAAATTAACATATTTAAAACATCAACACAAGGTGAAATGAAAAGAAAGTTGCTACGCTTATCAGTGATATGCCACATGCAGATTCACGAAGCACTTCATTTATACATAATTTTTACTACACCTGTGACTACGAAGTAATGGAAATAAAGGAAGTGTCAAGTTTCTCTCATACATAGTCTGCTACACCTGGGACAGCCAAGTAATGGAAACAGATGAAATGAGGATAAGATTCCTGTCTTTTAGTTTCACACACACACACACACACACACACACACACACACAAAAAGCACCTCATAAGGTTTACAGATAAAGGTAAAAGCACAAGGTCTGAAACCATGTGAAGAGCTCTTATTCGCTGTACTCATATATCAGCTCATCACATCCTCCCTCCAAACAAGCTTCTCTTCAATTTGGTCATGTTCCTGGCAAAAGCCACATAAATGGTGTCATATAGACCATCCACGAATCGAAAATAAGTGATTCTCCACAATCTATTGAGCACCAACACACCAAAGACTGTCCAAAATCCAGCAGCAAAACCGGTTCCGGCACCCAGAGAAAACCACAAAATTCCATTTTCACCTTCATCATCAGCAAAAGATTTTGGACCTTGACCTTTATCATCCACAGGGCAATTTACAGTCAGAGGGAACCCAGAGAGGTCATGATTTCCAGCAAAAACTGACGGATCGTTGAATGTCTGCAGCTGTCCACCAGAGGGAACTCTTCCAGACAGATTGTTATATGACACGTTCAGGTTGCTCAAAAAGTTTAGACTAGACAAACCTGATGGAATAGGACCTGAAAGCTCATTTCTTGATAAATCCAACGATTCCAAGGATCGCAGTTCGCCGATCCTCTCGGGGATCTCTCCAGCAAGACTATTTCCAGATAGATTTAGATTTCGCAGCCCGGCAAGATCCATTAATTCCTCTGGTATCTGTCCTGATAAATTGTTGTCTGAGAGATCCATGGATGTCAACAGTGAAAGCAGCTTCCCATAATCAAGATCTCTTCCCTTCATCACCACTTGCATGACTACCATTGGGGTCCTCCAAAAATTGACATAAGACTCGCCAGCCCTTCGTCGGACAACCTTCATTGCAGTGAAATTCTTAAAGCTTGCTGGTATAATTCCAGACAATCGATTGTTCGACAGGTCGAGGAAATGCAGAAAACTAAGTTGAGATAGCTGCAGGGGTATGTCTCCAGTGAACATATTTGATCGCAAGCTCAGGATCAACAGACGTGACAGGCTTTCACCAATCCAAGTTGGTAGGCTTCCAGTTAATTTATTTTGTTCAAGATTCAAGAGAACCAATTCCTTGCAACCCTTCAAGACTGGGAGTTCTCCACCCAGACTGTTATTGGTCAAGTCCAACACATTTAGCAACGGTAGTGAGCCAATGGAGCCTGGAATAACTCCAGATAAGTTGTTGTTGGCTAAGCTCAGAAATTGCATTCTGACCAAATTCTCCCAACAATCTGGGATCTCTCCAGATAGTTGATTACTTGACAGCACCAGAAATCTCAGAGATCTCATATTACACAGAGAGTAGGCGATGCCACCATGCAAGTTGTTTGCAGAGAGAGAAAGAAAGGTCAAATAAGGTAATGCATTGCCCATGGCCGGAGGAATTGTTCCTGAAAGTGAGTTATTTGATAAATCCAGACCGATAAGGTTTGAAGAGAAGATAGGTATTGGACCCTCCAAGTGGTTGGAACTTAGATCAAGAGTTACAGGTCCATACTTGCCAACTTTCAATATTCTGGGCATCTTGCCGCTAATTTTATTCAGTGATAGCTCTGCAACATTCAAATAAGAAAGCACTTCCCAAAACCAGTCTGGCATGGTACCTGATAGTCCAGTGTTCGTCATACCGAGGATAAAAGCATTCACCTGTGTTCGGATCCACGCCGGAAACCGTGGACCAAGTCGGCAAGAAGACAAGTGAATCACCTCAAGTTGGAATGGTGGAATCCAGTCAGAGCTCACATGTAGAGCTAAGGAACTTTCAGTCAGCTCGAGATAGTTCAGACTCGTAAGATTAGTGAAATGTGCTTCAGACATGACAGTTTTCAGAGGATTGAAGCTAAGATCCAAATACTCTAGCTTTGAGAGTTGCCCGATGCTTTCAGAAACTGTTCCATTGAATCCATTTTTTGTGAGTTGAAGGTTTTCTAACGATGACATTCTTCCTATAGATGCAGGAATGGGACCATAAAGGTTATTAGAGGAGAGATCAAGAGTTTTGAGATTCTTAAGGTTCCCTAACCAATCTGGTAAAGGCTCCAAAAATCCATTGGCTTCTAAAGCCAATTCCTCCAGGCCATTTCTAATACAACCATTAAGGACTTCCCCAAACTCAGCCAGGTTATCGCTAGATAATGAAGCAGACAGGTATAATGTATGCAAATTGCAGAGTCTACCAAGTGATCTAGGCATTCGCCCCACAAAGTAAACATTGTAAGACAGGTCAAGGTACTCGAGAGAGGTCAGATTCCCGATAGCAGCTGAGACAGCACCCCTAAATTCGCTTGCTCGGAGATCAAGATGTTTAAGGCTTCTTATGTGAAACAAATAATCTGGTATTCTGCTAGAATTGAAAGTGTTATCAGAAAGATCAAGAACAGAGAGAGTAGTGAAGTTGGTTCGAGGAAGAGTTTGTGGAAGGTTACGCAATTGACATGAAGACAAATGTATCTCAGTAATAGAGGGGAGCATGTTGAGCACTAGCAACCAGTTGGTCACGCTGATTAGGTTCACACCACCCATATTAAGGTATCTCAAAGAAGAGAGACTGGAAATCCATTGAACATCATCAGCATAGAGTGCCGGAGTGAGGGAATACAAGTCAAGGTGGCGAAGGCTAGAGAGATTTCCAAGCTCAGGTGGTATGATCCCTGTGAAACCGGCTCGAGAGAAGTTTATGTATGTTAACTCCTTTAATGAACTGATGAATTTAGGAATGGAGGCTCCTACAAAATAATTGAGGCTGAGGTCCAAGTAGCTCAAGTGTTCAAGGCCAAGCAAGGATGGATTGATCTCACCACCGAGAGAGCCGCTGTAGTCCGGCGAGCCGTCGTAGTTGAGAGGCTGTGGATTATGGAGGTCTAACTGGATGACATGACCCGTCGTGTTGCTGCAGTGTACTCCTCTCCATTGGCAGCAGTCATCGCCGACCCATGAAGCAAGCTTCTTGGTAGGATCTCTAATATTGGCTTTGAAGCCAAGAAGGGCATTTCGCTCTTGCTGCAAGCAACGGGCAGTTGAAATTAACGGTTGGGTGCAGAGAAGAAAAAGCAGTAGTGCAGCATGAAGAGACAGGGAAGCCATGCTATTAGGAGTTCTCTCACAGTAAATCTGTTGCATTTTAATGAGGTTTCAGTTCATACATTGAAGAATGAAACAGAAGAAATGTTGTTCTTGTGTCCATCTATTGCAGTGTTTTACTAGGAAAGTATGATGCAGGATGAAAGCTAAGTTAGGACCTGGCCAAAGTCAAGTTGTGGCAGTTATATTTCACACGTAACCATATCGACATATTAAGATAAAAAAGATGTTTTTCATAATCACTTACAGTTAAATGCATTATAAGAACCCTAGTCTTTGGCAGAAATGCAGGGGATAAAGGTTTTACAAAGCTGGGAAGATAAATAGATGGCACACATTTGATAGTAGGTGTGTGTGGAAAAGTATCACCTGTACATGGGGGACCAGATTGATGATAGGATATTAAGAAAGTAAAACTAAGATATTTGATTATGGGGATTTGATTCTAAGGGAATTTTATGTACTTATCAAGTTGATGTACTACAAGAAAATTGGGCATTAGCGACGCTTTTACGCATCGATAAAAACCTTCCCGACGCTTTCCTAAGCGTCGGTAAAGCGTCGCCTATGCTACAGAGAAAAAAATATTTTCCAATGCTTCCAAAAGCGTCGGGAACTAGCGACGCTTTACCGATGCTTTTTCGCATCGGTAATTTACAATGTAGCAACGCAGAAAGCGTCGCTAATCGCAATTTAGTGGTAAATGTTCGATTTAGGGACGCTTTAAAGCGTCGGTAAGTCAAACTTACCGGTGCTTTAAAGCGTCGCTAATTGATACATCTTCGTGATTTTAACAATGCTTTAAAGCGTCGCTAGGGTATTTTTTTAAAAAAAATTTAAAAAAATTTTAAAACCCTATTTACAAAATTAAAGGCATACACACTAAACGAGATATACACATGGCACAATCAAACATATTTATCTAAACATTCATATTGTCAAATTACATTCATACTGTCAATTTACGTTTACAATGTACTTCGAAAAGTATAAAAAAAATACATATAAAACTCCAAAATAAAAGCTTCAGGGGTCGATGGCATCACCATCTCTACGCGCAGATGAAGTATCAGGAACCTCTAATAAAAAAAATTAAGAAGTTAAGAATACGAAAATTATTAAGCTCATTAAAAAAATATGATACTTATGTAAAATGTTCAAGTAGATGTAATAATTTACCTGAGGAGGGACAAACTGATGCAACAAAGATGTAATCTGATTAATTTGAGCCCTCAAAGATTGTATCTCTGTCTGGTGGCTCTGCTTCAACTCTTGTATCTCTGCCTTCAGATCATTAACCTCTGCAGTGCTACTACTCTGTCTAGCATCTTGAGTATATCTACCTACTGTAGACAACTGAGTGGAGGTAACTCCAACGCCATAACCCCTCATTCGATCATAATGCTCCGAGCCCATCAATTCGGTAAACACCTGAGCTTCGATACATCTGGTGTTGCGATTAAAGATGACTCTCCGATACGCTCTGAAATAAAGGATGTAACTTTGTCCTATATCTCTCAAAAACAATCAAATTAATTTTTGAAAATTGAAATACATAAAAAATCATTGCACAAATTATTAATGAACACATACAACTATATCTCTCGACTCCTCCCGAACAAAGCTGCCATCTCGGTAGATGTGAGTCATCTTATAGAACTCCACCTCACCAGGTTTCCTCCCATGGTCTTTCATCTATAACAAAAAGTATATTGGAAGTTCTATATATCATGATACATGCTATATGATACAAGAGTTTCAAAGAAACTTATGAATTCAGCTCTGAGCCTCGCATAACTCTTCGAGCCTGAAGTGTGAGGAACTGTTTGAGATGCTCGTGCGGCTCGACCAATGTCAGAATATGTCTACCACGAAAAAAGTAATTATTGTAATATATTAAATGTATTAAACATTATATAAGGTATTGAGAGAGTATACACAACGTGTCCTCTCTCTGAAAACCAATAGTGAACAAGCTCCCTCCACTGATGATGGTATACATCAGGAGGACAAACATGAGCAACCTCCTCCTCTGTCATACCCTCGCGCTTCCAGTCGGCCTTCAACTTCGACTTATATTCTTTCCATTTGCGGTTGAGGGACTTTAGCACCCAATCATGGCTCTCTGGAGGGAGCACAAACTTTTTCTACACCAAAGTAAAGAATGTTATAACAATATTAAATCAAAAAATTAAAATTATAATAGTAAGCAAATTAACATACAGTAGGTATCAAATTAACAATATTAAATTTAATTCTTTACCTGTACAACTTTAAGAAGCTCAACTTTATAAGAAGGAAGCATACATACCACTTATGATAGTTGAGCGGACACAACTGACCCCTACGCGCAACCGATCCTAGGAAACTTGATAAAAATCTTCCAGTCCTCTTGATGGGTTGCCCTAGTTCGTTGCATCCGACAACTATCTTTTCATCCTCACGAAGCTGCCACACATCCCGTGCTCAAGAAGAAACCCGTGTCGTCTTCACTCTCCCCTGTTCATCTATAAAAAAAAATAAAATATCCATTAAAACATTGGAGGCAAATTAATTAAAATAATTAGATTGTAATATATGTACTTTAAATCAAATTATCCTGGATATGCAAGTCATCCATAACCTCCTGCCCTGGATCGTGCTGAGACTGGAACTCACGCTGAGACTCGGACAAGTGTTGCTGGGGCTGCTGGGATCGCATGGACTGAGCAGAAGAAGATCCCACCTGAAACTGCTGGAACTCCACATCTCTGAATCGTTTTCCTTGGAGCATTTTGTTACCTAGTATGCACGAAAATGAATCAATATCAGTTAAATAATAATTAAATACTAAATGAATTAGTAATAAAAAATACATCATTCAATGTATACATCGTAAATTTTTCTTACCATTACGAAACTATACTCTCTCATTGTCCATCAATTGGCACAATATTAAAAGGCATACACTGAGTATAAGTCTTATTATCCTCCTCTTCCAACCCTTTTTCTATATCATATAAATCCCTAGGTTTAGTCTTAATGACAACAGACCAATCTTTATCTTTTGAGTCTTGTACAAAAAATACTTGTCGAGCTTGAGATGAAAAAATGAATGGGTCATCTTTCAATAGCACACCGGTATGTATCAACCTTGAAAAATTTACAAATGTGAAACCATTTATGTCTTGTCTCAAATCTCTAAATGAGTTTATATCCACCCAATCACATCAAAATAGTACTACCTTAAAGTTTTCATAATAATCCAGCTCATAAATATCCTTCAGGGCACTGTAATAAGTTTTCTTGTCCGCCTCAACCATAACCCCACTATTTTGGATTTTTCTAAATTTCTCACGTTCTTTAGTATGAAATTTAAAATCATTTATAATGAACCCATCATATCTGTTGACAATATTGTTCGAACCTCGAGCAATGACTATTAATTCATCGAAATAATTTTTCTCCATCATCATGGGTACCTGAAAAATTATAGAAGCAATGATTAATTATTCAATGACAATGTCCAAAAAAATTGAAAAAATACCTAATGTATTAAATGTCTAATCTGTTTGAATAGCCATTCACGAAATAACTCAATCAACCATCTTTGCTCAATCCTTGAGGTAGGACGAATGTTATTGTTGATGCTTCGCTGAGTTACTAAAAATTCTTTGCACGATCAGAAACTCTTTAACTAAGCATATTATATCTGATATGACAGATAAGAAGATTACAATCATACTAACCTGCGATACTCGGATATTATATCATTGTGAAGTAACACATAGCGATGTGCCTGTGCTAAAGATTTTTGGTCAAGAACAACACTTTTAACTGTCCCCAAAACTCTTCTCGTAGATGAGAACTTGTAAATTTCTGCATTCTCTACAATATCACAATTCTTTGGAGGTCGATTGAGAGCAGTTTCAACACCTTCGAGATATCTCGAGCAAAATGTCAAACACTCCTCAGCAATATATCCTTCAACAATCGAGCCCTCGGGATAAGCTTGATTATGTATATAATCTTTTAAGCGCACAAGAAACTTTCAACAAGAAATTTTTAAGATCAATATCAACACCGATATGATTTATAAATATGGACATTAGAGTTTAGCAAAATCACCTCTCAATAGGATACATCCATCGGTAGTGAACGGGTCCACCAAGTTTAGCTTCCGCCGCTAAGTGAATTAGTAGATGAACCATAAAAGATCTTTTCCATATGGCATAATGTAAGGGCAACATTAGACTCCAATTGATCAAGCACCCTAGGTTCAAAAACTTTTGAACTTAATGCCTTAAAAAATGATGACAACTGAGAAACAATTACAAGAACTTGTTTCGGCATTGACGATCTTAAAGCCAATGGAAATATATCTTGCATCAAAATGTGACCATCGTGACTTTTAAGATTTGAAAGTTTTCGCTCTTTAAGATATACGCACCGTGAAATATTCGATGCATACCCATCAGGAACTTTCATATTTTTCAGAACCATTAGAAAAAGATCCTTATCTTGAGTAGACATTGTATAACATGCAGGAGGTATAAAAAATTTATCATTGGCAAGCTCTTTCAGATGAAGCTCTTGTCGTATGCCCATGTCTTTCAAATCAAGATGCGCTTTCAAGTTGTCTTTGGTCTTTCCATCAAGATTTAATAATGTTCCAATCAAGTTATCACAAACATTCTTCTCTATGTACATGACATCAAGATTATGTCGAAGAAGATTATAATCCCAATAAGGTAAATAAAAAAAATACTCCTTTTTTTTCATAACTGTTTCTGTGTAGAAGCTACCATTATGTCATCGTCATTTTTCTGTCCATATACGTTGTCATCATTCTCAAAAAAGATAGCATCGTCATCATTCTCAAAAAAAATAGCATCCTCTAAAACCTCTGATATTAACCCATCATTTAATGAGCTGCCAACATCCTCCCTTCCCCTCTTCTTTGAACATTTGGAGACCTTACCGGGTATGTAATTCATGTCATGCATTTGTCTAAGAACTTCAGTACCAATTGGTGGAATAGGGGCAGAATGCAACTCTGTGGTACTATCAAATAGATCATTCTGAAATCGAAATGGATGGTTTGGTTTTAACCATCGACGATGGCCCATATAACAGCACTTTCCTCCATGTTTTAACCAATATGAATGGGTTGAATCTCCACAAGAAGGACATGCAATACGCCCCTTAGTGCTCCAACCAGATAAATTAGCATATGCAGGAAAATCATTAATAGTCCATATAAGAGCTGCATGCAATTTGAATGTTTGACCAGTGAAAGCATCAAATGCATCAATACCCTTCCATAACTGTTTTAATTCCTCTATTAAAGGCTGCAAAAAAACATCAATATCATTACTTGGGCCCTTATCACCTGGAATAACCATTGACAGAATGTGCGAAGACTGTTTCATACACATCCATAGTGGCAAATTATATGGAATCAAAACAACCGGCCAAGTGCTGTATGTAGAACTCATAGTTCGAAATGGATTAAACCCATCAGTAGCCAAACCCAGTCTAACACTATGAACATCAGAAGCAAATTCGTGATGCCTATCATCAAATACTTTCCATGCTAAACTATCCACTGGGTGTCGTAATATTCCATCTTTTGTACAGCCTTCATCATGCCATCTTATCGAGGAAGCCGTCTTCGATGATGCATACATTCTTTTCAATCTAGGTATGAGAGAAAAATATCTCAACACTTTAACCGATTTTTTCTTAGTCTGTGCAGCATCCACTTCATTCAACAAATCATGCTCGTCTTTAGCTTTCTCCCATGAAGATCCACATATTCGGCACGACTCTTCGTTAATATTTTCAGCATGGAATAAAATACAATCATTTGGACAACTGTGTATATTCTCGCATCCAAGATCCAATTCTTTTACTAATTTTTTGGCTTCATAAGAAGATGATGTCAAAGTAACGCATTCCGGAAATGCATCATTTAATAATTGGAGAAGCATAGTAAAAGACTTGCTAGACCACCCATTCAAATACTTCAAATGGAATAAATGCACAAGAAAAGAAATCTTCGTAAAATTCTTGCAACCCGGATATAGTTCTTCATCACAAGCTTCAGCAAGTTATGATACCGAGTTGTGTCATCATCAGAGTGTATATGTTCCTCAACATGCATAAAATCAGTTGATGTACGCTCATCACCTAATCCAGTTGCTTCTTGTCCTCTACTAAAATCTGTTAAATTTTTAATACTATGTCCAAGAGCATCTCTGAGTAAGCCCCTTATATCATCTTCTTCTACAGGATTTCTTTCTGTGTTACTGGATCCAAAACTAGAGGTGTCTTCTATATACGAGGGTTGGTTACATGGAGATGACAATATGAACTCTCCATGAAATATCCATTCAGTATAACCTCTCGTAAAACCATTCCACACTAAATATTCTTCAATAATTTTTGGAGTGAGAAAAGAAGCATTTACACATTTTCGACATGGACATAAAATCTTCCCATTCATATTAGATTTCTCAAAAGCAAATTTAATGAAATTCTGAACTCCATTCAAATATTCGTCACTGGATCTCGGCTTATTCATCCAACTTTTGTCCATTCTATTAAAATACTGCTTGAACTGCAAATTATCTAAAAAAGATATTATGGCAAAGTGACAATCCGTAGTTGAACCCAGGAACCTAGAATAAAATATATAAAGAATAAAAGTAGGAGAGATTGACTGGGATCACTGTCAATTATCACCCAAACGGATATTACTAAAAGTTACATAATCAAGCATTTAACAAATGTAAGAATGGCACAGTGGCCATCTAGCACCTGCCATAGATTCCTCCAAAAGGGTGACAAATATTCTTGCAATCACATTATATATAATGGGAGTGGCACAGTGGCATATAATGGGAGTGGAAATTACAGAAAAGGTTCTGAAACCCTCAATGTGTCGAAAAGGATGTCTGCAAATGTGTTATTCAGAAATACATTTGAACAATTCTTATCCGGACTGAATTCTATATATCCATTTTACTCAGTTAATTTGAGAATCATATCTACGAGATAAGGCTAGATCTTCTCTTTTCTTTTTCTTTTTCTTTTTTTCTTGATTGAAAGGGAGGCAGGAAAAAAAAAAAGAGGGAAGATAATGGCTGCTTCTGAATCAGAGGAGTGTGAAGAAGAACCATGGCTGCAACAAGGAGGACATTCACCTGGTGTTCTGCCAAAACAAAGTATGCAGGAGATAGGTAATCATCTTACTAATAATAGCATACTTGGCAAGTTTTTGATTTTTGACCAAACTTCCCCAAAGCTGGAGATTTGATTAGGATTACAAAGAGTTGACCAGTCATTGAAACATTACAGGCCAACTGAAGCTACAGAGATCAGTAAGGATTTCTTATTTAGAAAAATTCTCATATTTTTTCTTTTCAACAAACTCAGGCCCACGAGAATAGTGAATCGAACAAATTTGGAGTACATATATCATGATGGGCCATGTGGACCTAGTGCCCAGTGCAGGTAGTTGCCTGGTACTCTACTTGCACATATCATTCCCCTTTCTTGGCCGACATTCATATCCGTACAAATTCATGACCCAGCTGGATCAAGGTGCTAAAGCCCATGGGCAATCATGACTGTGGACCCATAAACAACTATTTGGAGATCAAAACTTCTTATGTAGCCTATGCTTAAATATAGGAGTAGTAATAAGTAATATGTAAATTTACTATCTTGTACATGACCACATATTTTTGAAACTGATTTTCAGCCATCTTCTTGATAATTTAGTAGTTTCTCGTTTGGGCCTAAATAGTGGCTTAGTATTCAGTTATAAATGTCGCAGACCGTCTGCCAATTCATAATTACTTATAATTGGGTCTTGCTAGATTATATCAATGGTGAATAACACTTGTTCCTGAGACAGCTTCCATGCTGGGAGCTTTTGGTAGCTCTATTAGTTTTACTTTCCTAGCTGTTCGTTCTGTAGGCTTTTAAGCCGAGCTGATCAAAATTCGGATCGGGCCGGGCTCGAGCCGGGCTCTACAGCAGAAATTAGGCCCGATGGCTATGCCCAGGCCCGCCCAGCTCGACTGTCGGGTTTAAATTTTTGTCCAAACCTGATCCGACTTTATAAATCTGGACCATCTGGCCCTAGGCCCGACCCGACAGGTTCGACCCAACATGCTATTTTTAAAAGTTTCCAGGCCCGGCCTGATTTTTTGATTGGGCCGCTTTTCCTATCCAGGCCCGACCCATGAGCCTTTTTTTAATGCCCAAGCCTGAAAAATTTCAGACCAAGCTAGGCGGGCTAGAAGGCCCGTGATCAGCTCTACTTTTAAGGTGACGTCCTCTAAAATTTGAAATCAAAAGCTTTTTGTTTGTTTGTTTTTTTCATAAAAAAATACGTCGAAGTGTTCCTACTTCAGCTTTTAAGGTTAGTTGCACCCGTGTCTCTCGAATTCTTTGATAGATTTTTTTTTTTAAGGTTTGATGACAGTATAGCATGCAACAAATTCCGGAAGTGGAATGATTCCAACCGGTATTGATTTTGTGCATGAAAGTGCATCCTGGATGCCCTTCAAATTGATTGCATATGAGTGGGAACAAACAACATTTGATTGCATAATCAGATAAAAATTAATGATAAAAAAGAATTTAATGATCCGATTATAAATTCATGAAATAAGAAAAATTAGAACTAAATTTCTAAACAATCGGATTATAAAAACAAAAGAAAATCCAAAACATCCAGAATTTAAAAATCGAAGCAAGAGAAGAAGATCTCAAACATGGCCTTGTCCTTGTCCTTGTCCTTGCCGGCTCCAAACTTCAAACGCCACATGAGTGCTCTGCGGCAGAGGAGGAGGAAGTTGTCCACGGAGAGGAGGCCAATAGAGAGGAGGAGGAGGGGAAGGAGATGCGGCGGAGGAACGCGATTTGGGATCGCTCGGTGGAGGAGAATGGCTGAGATCGGTGAAAAGAGCTGAGGAGGGAGGGCGTCGGTCGGCATGAGCTAGGGATTTAGGGCTGTGGAGGGAGCGAGTCAATCGGATTTTGTTGTGGAAGGAATGAAGTCCGATGACGCTTATAAGCGTCGTCATATTTCTCCATTATGCCGACGCTTATAAGCGTCGGTGATTAAATATTCCGATGCTTATAAGCGTCGGTAATGGACCCCAGACGCCGACACTAAAAAAAAGCGCCGGCAGAACATTTTTTATTGACGCTTTTTAGAAGCGTCGGCGGTTACTATCGCAATAAAAAAAAAATCGCCGATGCTTTTATCTAACGTCGGCAATATAGAGTCGGCAAAAATCTTTTTTTGTTGTAGTGATCGAGTAGTTACTTCTTGCACCAGGTATATTATTTCTACAGATTGCATTTAGGATTCAGCACATAAAAAAAAAGTTTCGTGAGCAAACCATGATTTCAATTTTGCAGTTCTGTTGGATAGACGCTACGACTATGAGAAAATAAAAAAATATAGAAAAAAAGCTGAACGATTACATTTTAGTAGAAAACAAGTATGTAATATGCATGCCTACGAGTCTGGATTTTACTTAATCAACAATAAACAAGCTAAATCAATATGCAACACTACTAGGTAAACAGATACGCACTATGGCAGCCAAAATCAATGAACTAAAATAGTGGCCATCAGCAGAAGACAGTGAACCAAAATTTAAAAGGCACACCACCAACAAACATCATGGGAGCAGAGACATGAACACCAGTTTTATGCAGGAAGAGTTACATACTTCTAATAGGACATGGGGCAGATTCATGCCTGTAACAATATAATAATCTCTTTAAGACCTCTTGAGATTTCAGAATCTTTAGGAGGAATACAAATATCACCTTAGTAGCTTTGACAAAACAAAAGTAGTTCTCACTCAAAAGCGTGTCATCAAGTTCGAGAAAGCACATTTTAACTACCTATTTCAATCATATCAAAACCATGTTAATAAAGCTTGAAGATAATTTATCCTAAAACCATTGGTTCTGAGCAGCATAGAACAACCTCAGAGAAAAGCTCCCAAATTCTCCAATCCTCTATCAAAATGTTACACTCCATATAATACTTCAAGAAAGCCTCCATCATAGACGCCATATCTTGCATGCTTATCACCACTTGCAAGGTCTCTTTATTTTGAATAAATTTATGATCCAAGCTTAAGCGAAGCAAACATTTTGTAGGTTGAATAAGTTGAACAACATATCATGATAAACCTCATCATGAGGATGGAAGCATGCTGTAACCCAACACCTTATATACAAATTTTTTTAAGGGTGAAAATTCTACAAACCTTTATAAAGTGTAAGTATAAAAGGAAAAATCTTAAGCAAGCATGCACACACAAACAATAGTACTTGGCATGTGCTATGCAATAATGTAAGTGATGGATATACATACATATGTATATGTACATACACATATACATGCATGCATGCATACATGCAGTATACATACTGTTGCTGGAATTTGGACCCGGGGGCCGCCGTGAAGCCGGGGAAGGAGGAGCTCCGCTGCTGTAGGAGGCGGGCGGCGGTGCGCCGGCTGGCTGCGTCCTCCGCCGCGGAGCTCCTCCTTTCCCGGCTTCATGGCGGCCCCCGGGTCCAAATTCCAGCAACAGTTGGCGCTAGAGGAAGGGACCGAGTTCGCTACCATGAAGCTAAGAAGCAAAGGGGCTTCCAACGCCTCTCGACGTCCTCCACCAAGCCCAGAATGTTCCGCTCGGAACTCACCACCCCCGGTTGAGCCAGCACCTCAAGTTCAACCAGAACAGTTTGATGCCCTGGTGCAGCAAGTGCAGGCGTTGGCTACCGCCGTCCAAAGCTTGCAACCCAGGGGCATTCCAGCAGCACCGCCTCCCCCGGCTCCAGTTCAACCGGAGCCCCCTACAAGCGGGCTTCCTCTTCGAGGTCAGGACCCTCAAGTCCAGGCCTCCCTCTGGAGAGAGCATCCAGTCAGAGATCACGGAGGCTGGCCACAGCCTTCAGAAGCTGAGTCGGTTCCAGGGCAACCTGCACCCGGAGGAACCGCTGCAGCGATCCCCCAGAATGATGAACTCGACAAGAAGGTCGAGGAGCTGGAGCGCCAGATCCAGGCACTCCATGGAAGGAAACCGGGACGTGATGGTGACTTTGAGTTCACCACAAAGTCCCCCTTCTCTCAGCAAATTGATGACGAACCAGTCCCGCCGCGGTTCAAGATGCCCCAGGTGGAGCCTTACAACGGCAGGGCCGACCCCCTTGACCACCTGGAAAGTTATCGGGCCTTAATGGCCCTACAAGGAGCCTCGGAGGCCATGATGTGCAAAGCCTTTCCAGCAACGCTCCGAGGACCGGCCCGGCTTTGGTTCACCGGGTTGAAGCCGAGTACTGTCTCCTCCTTTGAGCAGCTCGGCAGGCAGTTTGCCAGTAATTTTGCCGCTAGCCAGCCCCAGCGGCGGACGTCGGACTCCCTCCTTGACATCAAACAAGAGGAGGGAGAGTCCTTCAAGGAGTACTTGGATCGGTTTACTGCCGCAACATGGGAAGTCCGGGAGCTGGACCAGTCAATCGCCATGTCGGCACTAAAGACTGGAGCCCGGTCTTACAGGTTCCTCTTCTCTATCGAGAAGAAGTTCCCTGCGGACCTCACCGAAATGTTGACCCGAGCTCGCAAGTACGCCAAGGCTGAGGAAGCCATGGCCTCTCGGCGGGAGGAAGCCGAACGACCTGCCAAGATGCAGAAGAAGCACCAGGAGCACTCCCAACCAAGTAGCAGATTCCCCTGGCATGAGAAAGAGCCTCCTTGGCCCAAGAGCCTAGCTCGCCCGGGGTCTCCCCTCCAAAAATTTCAGACGTACACTCCTCTCACATCCACCCGAGCAGAAATCCTCATGGAGATTGAGGGTCGGGGCTACCTCCGACCTCCATTGAGAATACGTCCGACAGAGTCGCGGAAGCACTCAAAAAAGTACTGCCGCTTCCACCGAGATCGCGGCCATGATACGGAGGATTGCTACGAGCTTCGTGATGAGATCGAGGCACTTGTCCGCCGAGGTCGGTTGAGTTATTTTGTCCGTGATCATGCCTACAGGAGAGAGCCCGAGGAACAAAATCCAGTGCCGCATAAGGAGCAGAATGACCACTGACCTCTCACGGGCATCATCAATACCATCAGAGGGCGGGCAACTAGAGGTACCAGAAGCTCCGAGCTCGGAAAAAAGAGCTTCCTCAAAGCATCCGTGCTCTGTGAAAGTCACATCTCCTTTTCTGATGAAGACCAAAAGGGTGTTGAGCCCTCTTTATGACGACGCTGTAGCTATTTCCCTCATCATTGCAAGGTTTTAAAAAAGGATTTTAATACATCATGAAAGCTCGGCTGATACCTTATTTTGTATGCCTTCCAAAGGATGAGCGCTCCTCTGGCTAGATTCATAGGCGATTCTACCCCAAGAAAGTACTATGAAGCTAAATCCTTTCATGGTCCAGAAGGCTGCCGAGCTCAGAAGGCCGAGCTCCGAAGGCCGCCGAGCTCAGAAGGCCGAGCACCAAAGGCCGCCGAGCTCAGAAGGCTGCCAAGCTCCGAAGCCCGAATGCAGAACACCTCCCCCAGAAAATCGAGCCAAAGAAAGCTAGTGCCAAGCTAAGTCCTAAGGGACTTCGAAGCTTGGAAGCCATTAAAATATCTCCAAAAGGTACAGGACGCCACTTTGGCTTCAAATAATTTTAATATTTTATGTATTTCCAGGTCGGAGAATCCAAAAAACGACCAACGTCGCCCCGAATAGGGCGCACGATCGCCAACGGACGAGGTCCGTCTCCTGTATGCGTCTCCAATGATGCTCTAGCTAAGCTCGGGACGCCGATTCGACGACATTCGACGCCATTCGACGCCATTCGACGACATTCGACGCCATTCGACGACATTCGACGCCATTCGACACCATTCGACGCCATTCGACGCCATTCGACGCCATTCGACGACATTCGACGCCATTCGACGCCATTCGACGCCATTCGACGACATTCGACGCCATTCGACGCCATTCGACGCCGATTCGACGCCATTCGACGCGATTCGACGACATTCGACGCCATTCGACGACACTTCGACGCCATTCGACGACACTTCGACGCCATTCGACGCCTTTCAACGCCATTCGGCGCCTCCTACGACAAGCCAAAGAAGGCCGCTGAGTCAACCTGGAGCACTTAACTCCAACTGCATGAGAGGTACACCCTACTTGGCACGTACATCTTTATACATATTTGGCTATATTACAGGATGATCGACGACTGGACTACTTCCTTCGTCCGAGCCAAAAAGCAGCTCGAACTCGGAAGTCGGGGGGTAGTGTTGGTGGTAAAATGGACCACCCCACAAATGCAATTATAGCACCCAAATCCGTCAGCAAGATCGAGCTCATCCAAGTGATCGGGCTCTTCGGCTCATCCAAGTGATCGAGCTCTTCCGCTCTCAAGCTCATCAAGTGATCGGGCTCTTCTAAGTGATCGAGCTCATAGGCCGAGCCGAGCACAGCGAGCCGAGCACAGCAGGCTGCCGAGCACAGCGAGCCGAGCACAGCAGGCTGCCGAGCACAGCGAGCCGAGCACAGCAGGCTGCCGAGCACAGCGAGCCGAGCACAGCGAGCCGAGCACAGCAGGCTGCCGAGCACAGCAGGCCGAGCACAAAAGGCTGCCGAGCACAGAAGGCCGAGCACAGAAGGCCGAGACCAGAGAGCGCCGACCAGAAAGGCAACCCCGCCGAGCCCATGCCTTAGCCAAATATCCAATCTCCGCCTAACCCTCCAAAGGATCTGACAACTAAATATATGACTCCACTTCAATCTGCCACCATCCCCAAGTCATTAAGGCACAAGATCTCCGCAGGCATTCGGCACACCCTATCATTAATGCATGAGACCCCCTCAGGCCTCCAATGCACTCAGTCATTAAATGAACACGGCTCAAGATGATCTCCGGATCACTGAACCATCAAAGCGTACGGCTCTTTCTGACCACCGGTTCACTTAGCAATCAATGCACTTGTCATCTACGGACCCCAGGCCCACCGCGGCCGGCGGTTCAACCACCCCAACGGGTCCGATCAATCGTGACAGCTCCCTGACAGTGACGGTAACCCATTAATTCGCCCAGTCACATCACAGGTAATCCGGCCACCCTCCCTATAAAAGGGGAGCTTCTCCCTCTAAGATGAGAGAGGCCTCTTCCTCCCAAGGGGATTATTTCGGACTTCCACATACAATCCCTCTCTCTTCTTCAAAGTTAAGCCCCCCCTCTGACTTAGGCATCGGAGGGCCGGCGCCGGGGAGCCCGGCCACCGGTTTTCCTTGCAGGACTTGCACACCCCCCGCGGCGGAGGACGCAGCCAGCCGGCGCACCGCCGCCCGCCTCCTACAGCAGCGGAGCTCCTCCTTCCCCGGCTTCACGGCGGCCCCCGGGTCCAAATTCCAGCAACACATACATACATGAATCATAAATACTTATGTATGTACTTACATATGAGAAATCGGACATGTGCAATGTATATTTGAGGAAAGAGAAAAGGAAGAGTGAGTGATAGAGTACAATATGTTTAGTAGTTGAACGTAAAATTCCAATCTAATCTTTATGGGTGTTGAATAAGGCTGTAAATGGGTCGGGTCGACCCGAGACCCGACTCGGCCCGACCCGCGTAGACCCGACCCGATCCAAATTTTAGGACCCGTGGATCCGGGTCGAATTTAAACCCGAACCCGATCCGATCTGAATGGACCCGAAGAGGGGGAGAGAGAGAGAGAGAGAGAGAGAGAGAGGGAGAAAAGCAAAAGAGAGTTTTTTTTTTTTTTTTTGTATGTGGGTCGTGGCACTACTAGTCCATCAGAATTCTCTCTCAATCTATTACACTGTTGATACCTCTGGTGTCTCGGTAGTTGGCTTTTTTTTTTTTTTTCCTTCTGTTTTTTGGTTTTTGTTTTTTTTAACTTTTGCAGGGAGGAAGTGAGGAAACACTGAACTGAATATGGGTCATGTGCCAGTTTTCTGCAATGGAATTGGATTTTGGAAGAAGGTCTGGGATTTTTTTTTGTCCCCGTGAGAGGGAAGCTGGGAGACACCAAGTTCCGTCCAACCAGTCATATAGACAAAAAATAGTGTGATATGAAATTTGGCTTCTAGGCCGACTTACTTAGTGAGTCATGGGTCACCTGTTCTGACTGGAGGTCAATTGCAAGTCTTTCAAGTCATGGGTCACCCAGCACCTCATAATTATGATATGACCAAATTAGATTCGTCCAAACTCTTTTCCAAAAATACAAAAAAATGGACTTGATTCGGATCGTTCGGATCCGACTCGGACCCGACCCGATCCGATCTTCAACCGGGTCGGATCTGGGTCCAAAATTAGGACCCGAATAAAAAACCGGATCGAATCGGGGTCACCCAGGACCCTATCCGATCCAACCCATTTGCACCCCTAGAGTTGAATTAGAGAAAGACATACAGATAGAATCTAATGTATTGGGAGTTGTATGGCAAAGATACAATCTGATTGGGAAAGGAAGAAAGAGTGAGAAAGTTAATAGGTGAGTAACTTATGTTTAAAATAAACAAAATAGGTATGCTCGTTATAAAAATAACAGATAGAATCAAGAAAGAATATTTCCGGATTCTGAAACTATCATTTCTATATATAATACACAAACACAAATATATGTATGTATATGTACATGAATGTATATGTGTATGTGTGTCTTTAAATCTCCTCTGAAAACAGCTCTTCAAAGGTCAACTTGAGAATTTAATAGGGTGGAGATGATTTAGATTGGCTTTGAGAAGGTATGGACTGCTCTTTCCAAAAACTATCGGCAATTTATCTATGAGAATCTTAGCTTTGTCGTGCTTGTTGACGTCTTGACGCACACTTTTGATGAGGCAGAAAATCCAACTTTGCACTTCTATGTTAATTTGTGAACTGCAGAAGAAACCGGTGCATTAGAAGCCAATTAATATGTGATGTTCTGATCCAATCGAAGAATAATGAAACAAATCTTTCGATTTGTCCAACTTGTACCTCTCATGAACAATAATAATAAAATAAATAATTTCAAATATAGGGTATCCCTTTTTACTTTTGTTAATTAATGATAAACTAATACACGTAATTTCTATATAAATATACTGGCGATGTTTGCCCATCTGAATTCTGGTCAGATTTCTCTTCTAATTAAAGGGGATGGAAAGTTCCTAAAATAGCAATGACTTTACGCTGAAACAAGATTTATCCCAGAACTAAATTTCAACTCCTGCATTAATATTTTCTGCTCCTGCACTGTCTGTTCATCCTTAATAGGAAGATACACCTTTCAAATCTTATCCAAAAAGATTTTTTTTTACAAACAATATTAGATCCCGAATCACTAGGGGTTCAATGCACCTTTTGAGGGTTGTTGCACCTCCATTGTACTTGAAAAAACTTTGTTTTAGTGCCTAGAACACGGTCGCATGATCATGTGAGAAAGTTGCATACTCTAAAAGTTACACCTTATGATTGGTTCTGAATGCGGCGGACATAAAATGGCCAAACTAGTTCACATTGGATCTGATGATGATCCTTTTTCATCATGTGTTTTTGACAAGTTCGCCTTTCTTGAAAATCTCATTCAATTGTTTATGAGGGAGCACCTAGTCATATCTCACCTTCAAGAAAATTCTTATTCTCTACATTTAAATTAGCAACTTGCAACAAAGTAGCTAAAGAAAGATTTCTAGCCGCCAAGTTTCTAGCTTTCTTCAATTCCTCCAGACTAACCACATAGGCACTCTTCAAGAAAGCCATATCACTAACAACTAGAAAGCAAAAGAGCCACCGTAGATATAGCTTTCCTCACGAACGGACCCCACCATGCCAATCAGAACTGAAAGATATAGTTTTCATCCACAAATCCCCACTAAACAATCCAATAAAAACTGTACCAAAGACACAATCCAATAGGAACATGATTGGAAGCCCAGGAGGAGAAAGAGTCATCCCCATTCACCAAAGATGGAAAAATAGAAGTTTGCTATGCCTGCTTTTCTCTCAAATTTGACCACGCAATTCGGCTACCAAAGACGGGAAGGTCCACCAGGTTCCAATCGGATTCAGCCGCATGGATATGCAAACCCAATTGGCCATCCCATGAACGTTAGTGGATACCATGTCACATACCAGATTTGGATATTCGTCGAACCATTTGGACGGTCAGAGTTTTATTTCTCCACGTTACTAAATACGTCAACAATATTACTTTATCCAAAGTAAACATCATGAATATCCAATCTAATCATGATTTGTGATATATATATATATATATATATATATATATATATATATATATATATATATATATATATATATATATATATATATATATATATATATATAGGGTTTCAGATTTTTGGGTATGGATCTGCGTGGGCCCAAAACCAACCGAATAAATATTCCAAGATTAAATTTAGAAACGCAAACCCCAGTTTTTTTTTTGACCCAAACCGAAGATTCTGAATCGGGTTCGGGTTGGGTTAGCCGGCTTTACAACTCAATTATTTTGTCTGACTTATCCAAAACAGGTGTTAATCCTAGTCGCGTGGCAACCTAACTAGGACCGCAGCTTTACATTAAGGCCGAGCCGATCTTTACGACCTCGAAGATCTCCGGTCGAAATCCCAGTATTTTGTTTTCAAAGTGCTGTAATGTAAAACAGTGCAGTAATGTAAAACAAAAAAAATAGTGAAAAAAATGCACTCCCGTCACATCCAAAGCTCACCGCGGAGCAAGCGACACAGAGAAATCCGCCGGAACCCTGACCTTCTCGTCCCACGCCTTAGCCTCGATCAACTGCTTCGACAGCTTCCCCGCCACCCATATCATGTCCGGCCTCCTCCCCGCCTCCGCCTCCGCCTCCACGCACCGCAGCGCCACCTGGATCAGCTTCTCCGCCGCCTCCACCGGGAACGAGTCCCGTAACCTCCGGTCCACCCACCCCCTCACCCTCATATACCTCTCCTCCACCTCTTCCTCCTCCGCCGCCCTCCGCGCCGTCTCGATGATCGAAATCCTCTCCAACCCCCCGCTCTCCCGGTCGTACCGGTAACGGAGCGGCTCCTCCCCAGAGAGCAGCTCGAGGAGGACGACGCCGAATGCGAACACGTCGGATCTCCGCGAGATCCGCCCGCCAGCGATCAACTCCGGCGCGATGTACCCCCTCGTCCCCTCGATCCTCGTCGCCCGGGTCTCCGATCTCCGCGGAGTAGAGGCGCTCGCGATCTCCCCGGATTCCGTCTCCTCGTCGTCGACCGGGACGTCCCCGGCGAGCTCCGCGGCGCCGAGGTGGCAGATCTTGGCGCGGAAGCCGTGCTCGGTGACTATGACGGCGGAGCTCTTGATCCGGTCGTGGACGGTGCCGCGGGGCCGCCTGCGCTCCGGCGGCGCGGGCGACTGCGTGCTGGTGCCGGCGGAATAGTGGTGGATGTACTCGAGCCCCTGGGCCAGGTCGGCGGCGACCTGGACGCGGGAGAGCCAGGAGGAGAGGGGGGAGAAGCTAGGGTTTCTAGGGTTTCTGAGGCAGTCGGCGAGGGTAGCACCGGGGACGTACTCGTAGACGAGGTAGAGGTGGTCGCCGGCGAGGGAGGCGCCGAGGAGGCGGGCGACGGCCGTGTGGTTGCTGCGGCAGAGGGCGGCGAGGCGGGCGGGGAGGGCGGCGGCGTCGCCGCGGAAGGGGCGGCGGACGACGGTGGCGTCGGCGCCGCGGAGGGAGCAGCGCCAGGAGGAGGAGGAGGAGGAGAGGGGAGGGGAGAGGAAGCTGTTGGTGGCGGCGAGGATCTCGGTGAAGGAGTATAGGATAGGGCCCTTGTCGCGGAGGGAGAGGCGGAGGTCGTGGAGGGAGGTCGAGGAGGAGGAGGTGGAGAAGAGGGCGGTGAGGTCACTTCTGGCGGAGCTGGTGGCGACGGGTGCTGACGAGGAGGCGGCGGGTGCTGACGAGGAGGAGGGGGCGGCGGAGGAGGATGCGGAGGCGCGGGGGGAGGGCCTGGGTTGGGGTCTGCGTCGGGGATGGGGAGCGGAGGCCACGACGTCCCTTCTATTCCGGCACATATGGGATAAGGATGGCGATTAGGATAGCATATCGGACAGAGTTTGGGATTGGGGGAGGGGAAGTAGAAGAGGAGGCGTGGGGTTGGGGATAACGGTGGAATAATGGAAGGCGGGGCGGCGAGGGTGGGTACCGTACGGGAACGTGTGTGAACGTCGGGCCGTTCCGCCGTCGAGCGCCTCCCCAGCATTGCGTACTGGAGGAGGCATAAATCGATTGGATGTCAATAATCTCTTTTTTTTTAATATTTACATTTACATGAGCTTAAAAAAAAGTACTTTTTTTTTGGTACCAAAAAAAAAAAAAAAGTACTTCGGCGAATCTTGTTGAAAGAAGACTGGACGAAAGGTAGATTTATGACTCTTATAATAATAGCTGTCACGGGAGTTTTGGAAAAGGTCCATTTGATCATACGTATTAATAGTATTTGAAGTGCAGCCTTTTTTTTTTTTTTTTTTTTTTTTTTGCTAAAGAAGTGCAGCCATTTGCCGCCTTCTTTGATAACTTAGTTTTTTGTTTAACGTTCAAAGTTTCTATCAATTTTTTATCTGAAATAGTTTATAGCAAAAGAGCTACAGATATAATTATGATAGTGATCGATGTCTAATTGTCTATCCTCTTCTAAGAAAGCAATGCTGTTATTTGAAAGCTGAAGCGGACGGAGATAAGCCGACCGAATCATTCCACATAGATTTGCGACCAAAACCGCGTGGCCGGTCTTTTTGTTAACGTATTGGGGCCGCATATCAAGTGGATGGCAAGCCAGCCTATTCTACAAGGCTCTCCACCGTGCATGCATAGCAATCGTCGAACGAGCACGGGAATACCGACTCAATGTGGACGATAGTCGAGAATTCTTTTGATGGTGCAATAGTCAGGAAATCAGTGAATGTAGGTGTCCGGTTGGGACTTTGCTTTGTGATTTGCATCCCAGCTGGAAGATGGTGATGAAAATGATATGATTTATGACAGATAGTGTGAGGATCTATACGGACGTATATTTAGTCCTATATCGGTTATTCACTGGATAAATGTTTGATACTTATACAGGTTTAAGAAATCTAAATATTACATTCCGGCTAGTCATTTTGGGTGAGATACTGGATTGTGACAAATGGTATCTGAGCAGATCTGGCCCATAACCTACGTGGACTGGAAGATATTGTAGTACAGATCCATTGGGGTGACCATGGGCCGATCGTGGTGCTTGTGATTAGATTTGAATGAATTTGAACCCTTGGAGCTGACCACAAACCGATCATGGTGCTTGTGATTAGATTTGAATTGATTTGAATCCTTAGCCTAACGAGGACAACAGAGCTTAAACGGAGAGAGTATGTGAGGACCCATGCAGATGTGTGTTTAATTCCACATCGGTTATTTGCTAAGTAAATCTTCGGTACTTATATAAGATTAAGAAACCCAAATAATACCTTCCGGCTAGTCATTTTGAATGAGATCCTGAGTTGTTACAATTGCAGCCCAATTTTCGTTTGGATCAAGGGCCGCATGATGGAACCCTTGTCACCCATAGCTAGGAGCAGGGGTTCGATTCCAAAAGGAATCAGCTCTCTTTCAATCCTATATATAAAAATTCTTGGTTGCACTAATAGTAGGGTTAAAAACAGATCAGATATTAGTATATCTATGTCCATATTTATTTTGCTTAACAAAAACAAATATTGATATGGATGCGATTGTTAGTCGAATGCAAAAATTTATATCCATATTCTTTTAAATAGATACAGATACGGACTAAATAGTGAAAGTATAGATATAAATATGGATATAAGTCGGATAATTAAACTTTATAACTGCAGAGTCAAATATATTACTAAGTAAAAAATAAATCAAGTTTATAGCATATTAACGTGTCATTTATTTTTCTTAAAAGTTCATGAGTGTTATATAAAATTAAATAAGATTACAAATAGAATATTCAGATGGGAATCGAATAGTTGCATATCTATATTTATATTTATATTAATACGAATACAAATTTTAGTCAGATGTTCAAATTTCTATCCATATCTGAATAGATTTAGATAAAAAAAAAATATGGATTGATATTATCGAGTCCACTTTCACCACCAGCTAGTAATGGCTTGGCCTACTCAGAAAACCTGAACTCCCTCATAAATGGAGTGGTGTAAGTATAAGGTAGAGATAGGAAATAATCTCTTCGTGGTGTGCCTTCGGGAACGCGGACACAGGTGGTGCATGGCTATTGTTAGCTCGTGCCGTAAGGTGTTGGGTTAAGTCCCGCAACGAGCGCAACCCTCGTGTAAGAAAAAAAATAAAAAGAAACATGCAGCCGGAAAGGAGGCCACAGGGGTCACGCCACTTTCGCTAGACATGCACGGTAGTTGTGAAAAGGCTTCAACTAGATCAGGAGACCCCGTTCCTGGATTGAGCAAGAGGGCCGAGATCCGTTGTCTGAGAGTCCAACAATGTGGCCCCGGCGGCGAGAACACACGAGGGCCTGTTAATTATTGGCTGCGGTTTGAAATTCCAGGAGTGCTTGGATTATTGAATTTGATCCATTCCATCTCTGCTCTGCTGAGCTGACTAAAAACAAGCACGGCTACAATTGACCTTTTAGCGTGTAGGCTGTTTCATCATGACGAACACACCGTGACCAGCGTGCTCTGGTTTGTCCTCTTTGGCTTTTTCATTTTGACTATGTTTTCAGCCATTGCCAGCATCTCCAGCTACCTCAATCTTTTCAATTAAAGCTATTCTTTCTCCGTCTGAACAGTTCTGCTGCTACTGCTTTACCGCTATCTTCATCTTTTGGCGTAGCGGCAATAATATGGGGCTTCTAGCACCAAATTGAGATTCTAGTAATGGTGGCCATATTAAGGGGTTTCCAGCACCAAATTGCTGTGTATAATGACATTTCTCCTACTCAACCAAACCACAAAGAAACCCACCTAGAACTCCACTATGGGCTCCTATTCAGTCGGAATCAACATGCCAAGTTATTCCATATAAAGGAACATACACACAAGTTTCGGCTCTTTGGGCCAAGAAATATGAAGTTAAGATCACGAGCACTCTGGGTTTCTTATTCCTGCACATAATGCTGCGGACATCTCGAGGATAATAACGTGCCCTGCACGCCCAAAGATCGGAGAAACTATTAGAAGGACTAGATCCCGCCAACCAGTCCAAATCCGGAGGCATGCACACGGCAGATCGTAGGAATAAATTCTCACCCCTGCTTTGATCTTGAACTGTTCAAATACATAAAAAAAAAAAAGGGCAATGCAGCGAGCGACTATTGGACTGGACCTGGTCCGTCTAATAACATCTCCAGATATGGATAGTGAAATATGGTGACCTTTCGGCAAATGGAACTGACCTCACATGTCATCAATCGGATTCTGATTCCGTTGCGGAAGAAAAGCCCAAGACCCTCTGAGTTTTTTCCATGTTCCGTCAATTCTCTGTCCAAGACCACCGAATACGATCCAAAATTCCACATTATTGGCAAACACAATGCACCAATACAACAATTCCATTTCCAAATCCTCAGAGCAAGCAAATTAGCATATTCAAACACGGTCATCACAACAGATTAATTGCCTCTCTTAACTTCGCGCGATTGTCCGCAAGAAACTATCCACAATATCATCTCTCAATAACATTTCTCCTGTACTTTGAATTCAACTAGAGGCACAACAACTACAATCTACCATGAACTGCAAGTATCCCATACCCATATAGAGCTAGCACAGCCTGCCCCTGGACATTTAGTATAATCCTGTAGATATGAGACAATGAAAATGAAATTTATGGGACTATCCAAACTTTCGTGAAATACAAGACTGGCTAAGATACCGTATACTGTGTAAGTCAGCATATGTACAGCAGTGATGGTGAACTATTTTTTGGTTGAAGTCAAAAAAAAAAAAAAAAAAGTATACCGTTTCATCCCCTAACTAGGTAGAGATTTGCTTATGTACAATTCGGCCACTACGGCTGATGGATATGCCATTACTGCAAGCAGAGACCGGAGAAGAGGAAACTAATGGAGGTCTGGACTTCCGTTCCCTTGGATATGGATGGATTATAGACAACTCTTTAACCCGTCGTAAAACAGATTGAGGTATGGGAAGTGACATGTGCTTCTTCTGCAACTCAACCTACAAAATGGGGGAACAGAAGTTTGTTAAGTACACAAACTTATTTGTCTGTATGTTACATAGAACATATTAAATCAAACACATTCTGCACCAAAATTATGTCAAGTTCATTAATTTACAAGGATAATCATTGACGCAAGTCTGCTATCTAAGATCTTCGGTTGTCATCCACCATTTATCTCCATTAATTCCAACTCTCTATGAGAAAGGAAATAATGGAAGTTAGTTTAAATGTAGTTCAAATTTTAGAATAAAGTAATACATACTAATATGAATTATTAAAAATACTTCAACATGAGCAAAGCTGAAGCTTATGCGGGTCCTTTTTTTCCCTCCCTCCCTTCCTCCATCCCTCTGTCAGCAAAAATCTCCAATAAACAAGGAAATGACTCTCAACAAGACAAGCACACAAGCCATCTCTTTCATCCTATGCTACTTCGGATGCCAGTTGCATTTTTAAGTGCTCGGCTTTATGGCCCCTCTTCTGAGCACTGCTTTTATTTTTAATTTCAGAGGGAACATCTTAAGCCAGTGCAAATATTACAGTCCATTTTTTACTAGCGGCACTACCTGGTCTAAGTCATCCACAGTGTCCTAGAGAATTCCTAGTCTCACATGTCCACTCAAAAGAGCATATAGCACTCCTTGCATGCATTCTACATTGTTGTATATTAACAAATTATTTAATTGCATGTAAGGAACTTGGTAAGAACAATTTTAATAAAATGCTAGTTCCATTATTAACACATGCAAAGGATAAATATGAAGATGGTACAGTATAACCTGAGACAATGATATTATATTAACAAAATGACCACAGCTCCAACCTGGTTTCTGTTATGCAGCTGTGCACCACTAGCCCTCAAGAGATTTCTCCATTTATCCTGCATAACCCAGCAGAGTAGACAGCATCATTAAGAGCTAGATTTGCAAATATTCTCATATTAGTCACATATGATATCAACAACCTTGAGATCAACAGATGTGCGATAAGCAGATGATGAGAACAATAGCCTCTTGATTTCAGTCCATCTGCCAACTCCATACCGAGAAACACCTTCAACAAGTTTCATCACCTCTGAAAGTGTCCACAGCCTATGATGCTTCCTTCGAATCCCACTTTTCTCATTTCTAGTTGCTGTAGCACAATCATCTGATAGGCCATCTTGCAATTCATCCCGAGCAAGCCTTGAAGCACACGTAGCTTGACATGCAACTGAGAATATCATGTCTTCCTTGCTCCCTAGGATCTTACTACCCTGAATAAAACTTGATAATTATTGGCAACCAAGAACCAAGTAGAAAAACATAGGACTCATCAAAACAACTTTTTTTTCTTCTGTTAAAAAAAAAGCTAGCATACCCAATATTGGAAGAGGGGAAGTAGTTAATCAACAAACAGCCAGAAGCTGAGCATTCTACTTAAAATTACATGTAATAAGAGACTCTAGTAAAACAGATGGAGAGTGTGACACGTGCAGCTAGACTTGGTATCAGGCAAGCTTGAATTAGGATTTGGACAGGCCAGCCAAGTGCATGCTATGAGCAAGCTCATCTAACTATCCGAGTCTAAGGAGCTAAGGTGCATGAGCTGTAGCAGGCGCTTGTTTCAAGTTCATAGTTATCACTTATCTCTTTCATGGTAAATTAGGTTTACTGAAGAGAGAAATCTATTTTCATAAATTTATATAATAGGATATCGTTATTCTTCTTGACTGATGACAAGTTTGTTTATAAAATAGTCCAAGTTTATCAAAATATATGAAACTAATAATGTAAAAATAATTTTAAGAGTGTCACAATAAGAGAGATAAGGAAACCAGTACAATTCAGAAATTATTGAGTACATTTCCAACACGCTCATGTTTCTGTTATTACACCAGGCACCTTGCAAAGAGGCTCATTTTGACCAATTATCACTTTGCTTGAGATTTGGTGAATTAGGTCACTCTGATTCATCATTTGGGATTAAACTGCAATTAACTATAATAAATTATTCTTGAGATCTATAACCAACCCAACAATCTAAAATCATTCATGGTGCTCTTATGTGGCAATCTGTTTGACAAGCAATTCATGTCTTTTCTACTGTCAAAGTCAAATATTATTGAAGTCCAACTACATAAACTCATGTTGCTGGTACTTACCCCATTACACCAACATAAAGGATGGGAGTAAAGATGGACTTGTGTGATTGGATGGAAAGGTTTTGTGTAGCGTAAGTCTTCATGCTTTAAAACAAAAAGAACCTTCCAGGTTGGCTCTAGTGATCTATAAAGTTACTAACAATAACAATTTCACTCTCAGCAGGCTCTCGTGGCAAGCATCTAAAAAATTTGTATATCTCTACCTCAAAGAAACTGCATAAACTGTAATACTTTTGAGCCAAGATAAGCTGAGGTGTGCAAGGCTCAGCTTAGGCAGGTCATGGCCACCCTAAAATAAATAGTCATTAGCTTTGCAGCAATCTTCTCAAAATAGATAAGCAGAACAATGAAAACCTATTCTGAGTTGCAGATATGGACAAAAAGGACCTACAATACAATGACAGGAAGTGAACTTTGACTTCTGCACTGCTAATTCAGCAATAGCAGACACCCTGAATAGACTAATAAAACAGGTGACCTGACATTTAAGCATGACATAATTACAGATTATCAAATAGTTCTCGTTGAAGTAGTCTGCTGATTATGTCCGCCTTCTTTTCTGTTTGTTTGTCAGTCTGTTTGTCTGTTTGTTTGCACGTGCATGTGTGTTATCATCTGACTCTACTAGGTACTAGTCACAGGCATTAAATGCCTATGCTTTCTGTATTCTGGATATTTTCAACTAGCATGCATCTGTATCAAGTACATCTTAAGCCTCTGTTGAAATATAATAACATTATGTTGCTTAGATCAAAGCACCCCCCCCCCCCCAAAAAAAAAAAAAAATTGTTAGAATTAGATATATAACAAAATTGCTAAAAAAATCGAATATATACAATATCAATGCAAATAACAGATCTCAAGATAGACTGAAGTTGAGAATCAATGCCAATAACAATTCTCAAGATCCATTGAAGTTAATGATGTAAGTCTTTTTGTGAAAAGAGTTCCTCACCATAAGAGAGCTATTTTTCTTTGGACGGCCTCTTCGGAATTGCAGGCTGTTAGGTACCTGAATACCAGATCTCGGTGAATATTCCTGATAAACCACTTGCCCACCTCTATTGTCTGTCTTAACATGACTAAGCTTATCTCTGGAACTGACAATGGGGGCACTGTCAATGGGGGCTTTTGCTCTCTCATTGCAGCCTCTGGATATCATTTCTGATGTTTCCTCAATATATCTCCGTGTTGGTTTGCGCAATCTCTTAGTAGCTGTAAGTGCACTTGGCCTTTCTTCTAAATTTAAAGGCTCAAATCCAGCTTTACCAACCTTAGAAATATTGGCCACTGCGACATCCTCACAAGAATGTCGTTCCTTCCCTGCACCAGTGCCAACTACCAGTGCGCTGCTCCCAAAGATATTAGTCAAAGGAATACATATTTCTTCAGGTACATTTTTTGGGATCCAAATCATGTCGTCATCATTTTCTACCGATGATAGGCCACATTCTAAAAGGCTAGAAGCATAACCCACTTCAGTATGGTTCTGCAAGCCAAAGAGGACACGATGCTTAAGCCACTGCTTGTCCATTACACATGTATCCCGTCCAAACATGCTTCTAAAGGCATCATGCAGCTCATCGGTGCTCATATTGTCAAGGAATGATGGAGCACAATCAGATGTACCTTCACATGGAATAATAGCATTTGGCAAATGGGACATTTCACCAGCATCCTCTTCTCTTTCTATGCTTATTGTTTGGCATTCTGATCCAAAATTCCTCATAAATGACATATTTTCAGAAGCATAATCCATTTCAGAACTTTCTGGAAAACCAATATCTTAACATAAATAAAAACAGCATTGTAAGCAGCACTGAGGATCAATGTGACAAAACTGAATAAGAAAGATATATGCATTATGGAATGAAGGTACCTGAAAGATCAGGACAAACACTAGAGAGACTGTATGGTAAATGTAGAATTCCTTCCTCCTCAATTCCTTGCATCATGTTTTCGACATACTGCAGAAATAAAACTACTACATCAATCTTCTATAAGTCATGGTAAAATAAGCATACAGAACCTGCATTTATACCATCATCAACTAGGGATGCCTGGTTGGGCTTGTGGGCTTTGGAGCTAAACACCATATTTAAATTTGAAATATTCTCATCACACAGAAATTTTATCCAGTTTAATAATTTGAGAAGAGGACTCACTACAATATATAACTCTAAATTAACTTCAATAAAAAAAATGAAATTGACTCTTCATGTTTATTAAAAAGAGAAGCTGGCTTCTTTTTTTTTGACCTTCATTGCCATCAGGAGGGAGACACATTCAAATTGACAGCCTCCTCTATACTGACAAATCAAAATCTCTCTACAACAGGCACCCCATTGTCTGTGACCTAGCACTGACTCAGTCCCCTACTTTCCAATTAAACGTCCTACTTCACACCCGAAACCATCAGCACAATCCGTGTTTTCCTGCTTGCCACCTTCACTGCAGCTAAACACAACCCATAAGCTGCCGAGCATCAGAAGCCTCTTTATGAACTCAAAATATTGAATTAAACATTTGCCTTCTTCCTCTTACATATAAACTATTCCTACAAATTGGTGAAACTTGGAGGTTTACTACTCTGAGTGGGGTTAATCGCATAATCTAGAAGGTAGGTCATCTACATCTCAAGTATACTTCTATTTTCATGAATCAAAAATCTGACCAAAAGTTTTTATGACCAAGTTTTCAAACCCACATTGTACAATGTAACTGCATGTTGAGAACTGGCTGTATTTTGATAGACAAAGCAGACATCATATGCATGGAACAAGCATTTCGGTCTAAGTTGTAGATATCATATGGTCTCATCTTTTTCTTCTTTCTCCCAACAGGAACATTCATCTACATTCATATGGTATCATGTGCAGCTCCATTTCTTGAACCTAATTACTCCCATCACATTGTTCTTTGTTTCTCACTAAGATTAGTCACCATTTTGTCAGAAAATGATGTATTTGATCTAAATCTAGCTTGTATAGTTTTGATCTTCTCAATTTCAGACGTTCTTGCTTGAGTCACAGAGTCTATTTGAAAATTAAAAAAACTAGGGGAAATCTAGTAAGCATGGGCAAATTGGAAGAAACTTATAAAACATGTATCTCATAGTGTTATAATATACTGTAATTTGTTTTGGAAATATTGGAAGTCAAGCTTTGGCTTTTCCCAGCAAGAAGTCCAAAAATATTAATTATTTTAAACCATTTATTCATCTCCTATCTCTTAAGCATAGCCTTACCCTATGTAGTCCATGATAATTTAGCCTTAAAAAGTAACCAGACAAATTCTGAACAATTGTCTAACTAACCATTCAGAAGTCCAAAACCAAACTTATGACTAAATGAATCAAAAAAGCACATCCAAATCGAAGAACTTTTAAGTTTTTTAACTTGGTCAAAATGAGTCTATTTAGTGTCTAATTCATCCAGAAGATGCATATTATCTTTGCACTTCAACATGACACATAATTTAGCTAACACAGGGACAAAGTACCAATTTATAACTGAAAACAATTTATGATTTTATTTATATCTCAACTTCCAAAAAATAAGACTGAATTCTGAACCTAAGGACTCATCCATGCAAGGTCAGCGGAACCGTCCCAAACCAGGCAGTTCCAAGCCATCCCGGCTGCTCACCGGGATAGTTCCGACAACGGAAACCGTTGCCGGAGGCGGAGAAGGAGAAGGAGAAGGAGAAGAGAGAGAGAGCGGGGTAGGGAGGGGGAGGGAGGCCGACTGAGGGTGTAAGAGGTCGGCAGAGAGCTCATGGAGGCCGGCGGAGGGCCGTTAAAGGCCGGCGCCGGGGCAGGAGGCGAAGGACCCGCAGAGGCCAGCAAAGGGCCATCGGAGGTTGGCTCCAGGGTAATAGGTAGATTGCCGATTTCACTTAAACATCTCAATTTTTCAGCGGTCAAACCCCTGTTTCGAACAAAACAAGAGAACAGTCATGGCCTCTGCTTGCTGCCCCACCACAGGCCTCCCACGGCCCTCCGCAGGCCTACCTCCGACGGCCCTCCGCCCTCTCTCTCTCTCTCTCTCTCTCTCTCTCTCTCTCTCTCTCTCTCTCTTGTCCTCTCTCGTTCATCCTTTCCTCTGCCTCTTCTACTGTATCAGTACGGGCCCAGCATGGCACAGCGCAGGCCCGTACCAACTCGTCCCGCCGGATAACCAGTACGGTGCCCGGTACTGGTTCCGCATACTTTGCATCCATGCCTAACCCAAGTCACCAACTAATTCAACATAACACCATGAGTCACTCTAACATAATTCAACATCCATGATATCTGTATTTATTAGAATTAAATTTCTATTAAGAAATTCAATACATGAATAATTTGATAAAATGACCACATGGCTACCTATAATTTTTTTTAAAAAAAAACTAGGTAGAAAGATAAACAAAGTTACATAAGCCAAAGACCAACAAATACATGTTAAATATTTCCATGATCACAATCTCAATCGGTTTATATTATAAATTCCTTTGCAATAACAATATTCGCATAAAACTCACCCCATCAGACAAGTCAAACCTAGGTAATAGAACTAAGAGACAACTACAGATGATTGGCAGGCTAAAGTTGCAAATTTAGGGACATCCAGCAGTAGTAATTGATATGCAGCTCACCATATATAGATGATCTTAAGTTAAGAGCAAAACCATCAGAAAGCTCATTCAGTAAGCTTCCTTAAGCAATTTGAATAACACAAATTGGATCCTAAACAAAGAAGTTATGGACTTTTTTCTTCCCCAAGCTGTTAGTGTTCTAGCTAGACCTAAGGTTGGTGAATTCTGAACATTCAGACCTTCAAATCAAGGGATAATTTGAATTCAAGATTCCCTAGTTGTTTGCTTTATTTGTTAAATATCATTATGAATAGAGACAGAATACATATGAGCTATGTTTCTTAAAATCTGCAAGTCTATTATCGAAACTTTTCTATTCATTCTTGGCAGTTGTAATCTCCCCTGTCACTTCTTCATCCTATTTTGCTATTTTAGATTGCTGGATCATCTACCTCTGTTCATGAAGAAGGCCTTAGTGTTAGAGCATGATTGGTGAAATTCTTGCAACTAAGCACCATAATCCCACAATATCCAAATATTATAGAAGTGTAAATATTTTAGAGAAGTGGTACTCTGTGCATCCATGTCTGTACAAGTTAACAAGAGGTTCTGGACATGTAAAACTAAATATATCATACTAACGGTTAACAAGAAAGGCTAGAAACATGGGTAGCCTTCAGAATTCTAATTCATCATCTAAAGAAGCACGTTTTAAAGATGTCTGAAGGGTTAGAATAGAGTAAGATATAAAGTCAAAACAATTTCATGAAGGCCAAAATTCATCAGCCATCAACAAGATCATGGCTTCCAGATGCCATACAGAGTTCAGGGAACTAAACATTTAATAATAACATACAAAATTAAATAATTCTGACATCCCATGCTTTTTCCATCCTTAAAAATAAAGTCATGCAAATATGTTTGGTAACGAGGAAACATACTTCATACTTTGGTTCCTGCTTCACTACATGTGCATCATCAGAGTCCAGCATGCCTGCAGAAAAACCATACAGTGTTTGTACATTAGACAACTTGCTGCCGAACTAGAGAAGAGAACTAGGCAAAAAAGGAGTGTATCCTCAAGGAAATTTGCTAGAGTATATTGAAAAAGTAATATACAGACATATAAACAACAAGTTGAAAGGAAATAGCTCTCTCTAGACTGTAGGGTGGCAGTATGCATTCTAAGGACTAAAAACATAATGAAGCTTACTGAAGGGACATCAAAGGAAAAGGCAGGCAAATTAGATATGAAACGCAAACATTGCACCTAACTATGCACAGCATTACATTAATGAAAAAAAGAAAACAGGGAAAAGAATGTATACGGTGCACTTAGGTTACAAAATGGCCAATAGAAACTGCACAATTAATAAAGACTTTTCATTTTGACAATATTTGCATGTCTCTGACCTCAGGGATCTTTACAGAAATAACAATTTGACATCAACATTTTAATGATTGGCTGCATAGTCACAAGTTCATCTACGATGGTTTCTTCGGTGTGCAAAATTGTTAGTCCGGGCCAAAGCTCAAAACTCAGTTCTGATTTTAGTTTTGACTGCACTATTGAGATTCAGTTTCAATAATCTTATTTGTTTTGCATTAGATTGGCAGTTTCATTTGAAAAATATAAGAAATTAAAAACCATGAATTAAGATTAAAAAAAGTGAAAATTCAATCAACAATAATAATAAATTAGGCATCATTCAGAATATATTATATTGTTTAAGACTTCTAGATAACTATTACAACAGTACTCAATTGAAACAATTGAGAAATAATTTTTTTTAAAAAAAGCTCAAAGTGTAATATTAAGAGTTCACTAAAGAGATCTTTTTACCAAAACAAAAAAAAAAAGTTGAGATCTAGAATAGCCAAACTATGTCGAAAGCTTTCCTTCTCTTCTGATCTCTTTAGTTTCTGACATTGTAGTGCTTCTGATTATTCTTAGAACTTGCAATATCTTTTACATTTCAAGTTTAGTTTTTTTTTAAAAAAAAACCTCTTCAATCCTAACATTAAGGCTCTGTTGGCTTCTTAGAAAAGTGAAAGAAGATGCATTGTCTTGTATGATGAGAAAGAAAAGAAAAAAAGAGGGGATCACCTATTGTTTCGTTGAACTAAAAAATCAAAGACGAAGTTTTAGAGAAATTTTTACTATTCAATTGTCCAGGATGATGAGAGGCACCTCAGTTTGGATTATTTTCATTGTTATCATATCCAAACTTTCAGAGAGAACAAGATTCTGGTTTTATTTCCCAAACTCACTTCCTTGGATGAGGGACAACTTACGAGTGGATAAAATTTATACTCTTAAGTTTTAACTTGAAAAAAAATTGTTTTTAAATTTCCTTCTCGCTGCCAAACATTGGAAGCAGATCCCCTCTGACAAACTTTCTTTTTGCACACATCCTCAGCAACCAATAAAAGTAATAGAAATGAAGAATGATAATAATCAGAAGTATCCCACGTAAATATTAAGTTTGGTCTTAAAAGTTAGTTGTCTAAAAACCCAAATCAATCTCAGGTTTAAAATTGGTTAAGGCAAAAATCAGATATTCTGCTTTCAGCTTTTCAGAGTTTTAGATGAAACTTCAAACGATGCTTTGGACAAACAAATGACCAACAAAGAATCCACAGCCTAATAACAAAAATAGAAGAAAATAAATTATCAAAAGTCGAGTGCTGAGAATGTGCTAGAAGATTTTCATAAGTTTACTTTGATTAAAAAAATGTAGATAGGCTGCTTGTTTCGCACAGTGTTTTCCCAAATAAAGAGTTTATCTGGTATCTAAGCGATGCCTAGACCCCCCCTCTCTCTCTCTCTTCCCAAACCCATAGCCCTTCTTCATCTTCTTACTTCTTATGCTTCTTTCTCTCATAGTTCTTGGCTCTCTCTTCTCTGTTATCTTTCACCCCAAATTATGTCAGCAATAACTAAATAAACTCTTATTTCATATGCTTGATCTGAACACATGCGAGATAAAGTTGTTTAGCTGAATGGCCTTCAACCATCGAGCAATGCAGTGTAGTCCCAGATCAAGATCACAAATTAACAAAGGTTTCACAGTTCAATTTATAGAAAATAGTCATTTAAATGGAAAATAACTCAATCTTATCCTAGATCCCACTAACATAATGAATCTTCCCATGTGTGCATCGCAAATAGTATTTATTTGATACTAATTAAAATATAACCTAGGAGAACAAAGAATAAAGACTAACCAATAAAAGGAACAAACTGACAAAAACCATTCACTTATCCGAGGCTTTTAATAATCAAATGGCTCAAATTACTGCATTATACTTGCTGCAGGCATCAGATGCATCGAAAAGTGAGAATTTTGAAGTATGCTGAAGATGATGGGGCATGAATGAGAAGAAAAAATACAGATATAACATACAACAAATTATAGGTCATACCAAAATCTTTTTTTGGGTTACCGCAACCAACTTCGCATGGAAAATCTTCATTGCCTAAACGCGGATTTGTGTTCTCTGAGTTCAAATGCATGACATCAACAATTAAATCTTCCTCACTTTGTGGTTCTGCAAGTAGATGTTCAACCTCCATAGCTTCATCCTCCAAGGCAGGAATACAAGTCCGATCTCCTTCAACCTGCAATACATTAAGAATTGGATAGATGCTATACCTTATAAGATACCATGCTACATGCACAAAGGTCAACTTCCATTTTCTAGCATCTAGCCAGTTGAACAGATAAGAAATAACAATGATAAGGTAAAGAGAAGGAATTTGCGCATTATTAAAGAATAAAGGGCTAAGCTCTGATAGAAGAAGCTACCTTGTGGGTTTTCAAATAAAGTTTACTTGATTTGTCATGGAAATATGATCCCAGCATTGGAAGCGTTGGAAGTGGGAGACACCTAGAGTTGTTTTTATTTCTAATATGATCCTCAATATCAACATTTGTCCAAAAGATACTTAAAAGATTTAAATAGTGAAAAAAACAAATAATACTAACTTGATGCTTGCCCACTAAGCCCTAGGGTCAATAGTAATGTATGATAGATGAAGTTGAAATGACATTTGATGAAGTCTTGTTTCTTAATTGATACTCTACATATTCCTACGTAATATACACCCCATCGCATTAATGCATGTCTATTTGTTGAAAGATGATAAGAATAATTTATTATAACAAGCACATGCATTATACATTTACTTTTGGTTATGAAATAGTTAATTAAAGATTTATATCATATAAGTCCATTGGCATTGTACAGCATATAGAACAAGAAGTCAACCTGTTGGGCAAAGTAATATTTTAGTGGCCTGATTATCACAGGGCTTTCAGATGAGGAAACATAATAAATCTGAAGCCAACCTCACATATCACAGCCAACATGTGCACTTTCACAGGCATGAAGAGGTGAGGATGGATTAATTGAATCCCATGTTGATATACCAATTCTGAACATTTTTCATATTACCTGTTCCTTTCATATTTTCAGCACCAAAAAAGTATCATGTTTATGATGAACTGATAGGCTTCAATTATTTCCCCATTATTCATATGAAATCAACTCCATACATTATACCAAATTTTGTAGATAAATGATTCCCTTAATCACAGAAACTTCAAAAAGACACGCACACAATAGCTGACCATGGTCCATGATTGGTTGATGTTTATAATCAATCTTAAGTTGAAGTTCTCTTCTTCACTTCTATGCAATGAACCATCTTGAAAGGTTCACGACAAATATCCATCTTCTGATATCCCCAGTGTTGTTTATGATTGGAAAATCCAAGATTTTTTGAGGCATTTACTTTTGGCACCTCTACTAATATTCCCAGACTCAGCAGTTTGTGTTGGAGACTCATTTAAATGTATTCCTTGTGCTTGATGTAAGGCCAAGATTATTTGGTTTGCCTATGTATATGGTCTGCAACTTGGGTTAAATAGGCTGAAAGCTAACCCAAACCAACCTGAGTTTCAGGTTGGTTTGGCCTATTAAACTAAGCTTGAGGTTGGTCTGGAAACTATCCTCCTGGTTTGGAGGCATCTGCAAACCTTGAGCAATTCAGTCAACTAAAACAAAAATTCAACCAACTCTTTATTACAAAGAAGAAGAGAAGTCCTGATTGAATTGGAAAAAGCTTTTAGGAAGATCTTCATGGCTGGTATTTCCCACAAGTCATTTGTCTGATAGCCAACCTGTACAGTGTCCACTAAGTGCATAATCTGCTGATCCCAACCCTACAAGATGGAAGACAAGCAAGCCTGGAGAAATTTGAATGAACTGCAAGATTAACAGTATACTCTGTAGTTCGACCATACTTGCACTAGCTGTGTAAACTGAGGATATAGGTGGTGGAAGACCATCTGAATTCCAGGGGCCTTTCAGCTACAAAACATACTATTTAAAGCAATTAGTTCAAGAGCCTCCACATATTTCTTTCAATCGGTTAAATTGGAATTGAATATCAATTACAACTGCTTTCCTGGTTGCAGGCTCTCATTACATCATGTCTTCATTTTAATGGGCAATATCTTGTTCCCTTCCCTCAAAATTGTTTGTTGATCTAATCATCCGAGACCATGGTGGGGCATGGAGGAGGGAGTCAAACGAAGGAAAGAAGACAAGTCAAAGCTGGTCAAAAATTTCACTCTTAATGCCAATCTCAAGCACAAGCACTTGACATCCTGCTAATAAATTAGTTAGCCTGAGACTCTAGAAATTTAAGATTTGAGTCACTAATTTAATTTTCCATCCATTTCTAGAAGAGAGGATATGAGAAAAGAAGAGTATCAAATTCTATTTTCAACTCTAGAGAGCGGTTAATGACCTTCAGAAAGGACTTTCTGGGGTTTTAGACCTAGTTGTTGTAACTAGGAGAAGGCGCAGGAGTGGGTGCAGATCTTGGTGCAAGGAAGCAGATCTTTTAAAGAAATTGATCAAGAAGTTGGTGAGGATGGATTCCAAACAGTTACTTTTCCTAGGTATAGGTTCCCTGCTAGTAAGGTTCAAAATTTAGGATTAGAGAATTTTTGCTGACTTATAAAACCCAGTTTACATGAGACTAGTTTTAGTAGAAAGACCAGGTCAAGTTTGCACTGGTTGATCTTTAGCCTCCATGGTATCAATTATTCAAAGTACGTCTTCCAGCAATAAGTACATCTGACAAGTGTGAAAAGATATGGCTCAGTATTGACACTTGGTGCAATCCTATTATGACAGAAAGTTAACTTGTCTTAATCCTGAGTCTTGACATTATGTTGCATCAAGTGGTACATCGACATTAGAGCCTAGTAGTCTCTTTTACATCTATTGCCCCAACTTCACAAAAGGTTGGATGATGATAAGATGACTCTCAATTTGGATATGCCAAGAAAGTGGTGGGATAAATATGCTTAGCATGAAAATGATTTTACAATGATACTTAAATTGCAAAAACAATTTAATGAGAAAGTGAAGTGCACGGAGGAAAAGCATAGAATATCACCTTTTTTCTATCATATATATGTTCTTATGGCTGTTTGATCAATGGATGATTATAATTCAGTATGCATTAATATGACACTTGAGGATCTTACCATACCATATCAACTTTTTGCTTGTTGAACCTAGGATGAGCATGTTCTTATTGTTTAATTTATCAGCTAAGTGCATGTTCTATCAGGTGGTTAGTCAATTTATTAGTTGCCCGCTCAATATTTGGCTTAATTTATGTTTGATGTTCAGTACACCTATAATGTTTAGTTTACATAAAAATGCTTTTTGTTTCAATAAGATAGTATTACGAAATAACTCCCTATGGTATTATTGAATTATTTCAATACGATAGTGCTACAAAATATAATTTCGGATCTAACCAAGAAATCATTTGCTTAGAAACAGATAACTGTCCATACCTGAACCAGCTTAAATGTCAACTGGTCTACCCCTATGCTTTGTTCTGCCCAATTGTCTTTCTCACCATATTTTGCAGTCCCACCTTTGCTTGCATCATTCTCAACTTCCAACATATCAACAAGTTTGGCAAATGCTCATCAGATCAATGCTGTAAATGGAAAAACTGGAATAACACAAGCCAACTATCATTCGATTATCCTATTTATGAATGAGAAGCAATGAAAATAACTTTAGAACCATTGCACTTAAAAAGTGCAGTTTGGGTTCAAGCATTTAAAGCTGATTTTTGTTTCATCTGAAAAGAAAAAAAAAATAAAAGACTGAAATATACACCAACGTCATTGTAGAATGTGAAATAAAAATAAAAGAAATGAATTTTTTATACATTAACATCACTAAAGCAGCTAGTGTAAAATTCAACTTTCATAAGCAATATGTGAAATGGTCAGCTGGCAAATATCAACTAACAAAGATTAACATTAAATATTCAAATGGCCTTGTTACGATGTCAGAAATTAACCGCATAGCACAAGATCTTAATAGAGCAATTTTCTGAACAAAGTTAGTATAAATGTTCACTGAAAGGGTATGCATAAGTTCTATTCATCAAGTTTAGTGATTATATTTTAAGACATAATGTAAATGTTTCTGGATGATGATGCATGAAAACATGAATTAAATACGTTAGAGAGAAACAAAAGAACAGAGAAAAATGATTTGGACACTCGAAATTCCATCTTACATATTGTTTTAAATGACATAAGAAATCCTTCATAGACATGAACGACGTCTGCAACAGACATGACCTATACCCGCCCAATTACCAACAAGTGGCAGCCTAAAAATCTTGGACCCCTCAGAATCATTGACTGAGTAGGAGATAACATCTTTGTCGTAGACTTACTAGAGGATCTCCACCCCATCTCCACCATCAACTTCCAAAACCAATGAAGCAAAAGAAGCAAGAAGTCGGGGCCCTTCTTGATGAATGGATTGTGCTAACAAAGAAGAGATCGAATCAAAAATTCCTAGAAAGGTGGAAAGGACTAAGTTCGAGAAATTATGGATTATTGCAGAAAACTTGCAGAGCCTGAACCTAGATCTCTACAAGGAGTACCATGCTTCACTCGTCGAAGCCAAACTTCTCCAAGCCAGGGGGAAGCTAATAAAGGCCAACACAAATGGAAGCCTAAGACAAGTCGAATCCAGGTGAAGGTGAGTTGCACACCATCAGAAGCCATTCGACAATGCTCAAGTCACCATCAGAAGGGGATTCTAAAAGGCTTGCTCATGAAGCAACCAAGTTCGAGGCGAACTCTAGGAACTCTAACAGCCCAACTCACAGACCAAATAGCAGGGAACTAAGGCCAAGATGAAGTCCTAGACCAGAAGCATCTGACAGTGGATCAAGCCACTATCATTATCCTACGGTGGAATAGCCACCATCCCAGCACTTCCAACAACAATTATTCACCATCAGAAGGATATTGCCTTCTAGAATGCCTTTCGGCAAGAAGTCTTTAGTTTTAGTGTTTTCGGAGTTTTATTTCAAACAAGGTTCACCGAATCGGTATTAAAAGATGTACCGGCTGGCAACCTGTTCGGCACAGTATAGGTCTATATCGTGCCACTTTGGGGTGTACCAACACAGGAAGAGTCGGAAAGGGAGAAGGAGAGAAGAAAAGAGAGGGAGGGAGAGAAAGGAAAAGGGAAGAGGAGCGAGAGGACTTGAAAACCCTTATCTAAACAAGGGATACATTTTTTTGCCTTTTTTTTGGCCGTTTCGATATAGGGAATACTCTCCCTCTCCCTCCCTTCCACCCTCTCCCTCTCCCTCACTCCCTCTCGTTTTCCTCTCTCTCCTTTTCCCTCTCCCTCCATTTTGGACCAAGAGGTTCAGCATGATCCGGTAAACCTTGATTTCAAGCTTTCCAAGGACACTCAATCATTCTTACCCCTTTTATCAGTCCCAAAGCCTATAAAATACACCCTATGTATCTCTTGCTTTCATAAGTTAGTCTTTTGAGAACCTCCTATTTTCACAAGCCAATGAGAATTATTCTTTTGGGTGCAATCTTGCTCCCTTTTCCTTGTATAGTGGATTTAGCGCATGACCTAGTGGATTCTAGGGATGACGATAAATCCAATTGGTACCTTCCTTAATCACGGCATGCTTCAAGGCATCAATTGGTGAATTTTTTGGCATGTAGAAGCCCTTTGATAGCAAGGTGAAGAAGCTACCAGATATCCCTAGCTCTTCGATACAATTTCCTTAACCTTCAAGTTTTCAAAATTAATTTCTTGATTTCTAACTTTTTGGTTTGGATCATATCTTGCTTATAACAATTAATTTCTTGCTCATATAATTATAATCTTCCACTTTTTGCTCTAAAACTAACATCACGCCTTCCTTGCCTACGTCATGTTGCTTTAGCTTTGCTCAAAAAATGAATTTAAACCAAGGTTTGCTATGCCGGTCAGTACTGCTGCATACCAACCATATCATACCAGACTAGTACCAAACCGATACACGGTATAGAGCAAGGTCCGCCGTACCGGTACCGGTCGGCGTACCGGTGGCGGCCCGGACCGGTCCGAACCCGGTCCCGTACCGGTGGCGTACCGGTCCGAACCGGTCCGAACCGATCCCGTACCGGTGGCGTACCGGTCCGAACCGGTCCCGTACCGGTTCTTCAACAATAAACTACCGGTACCGGATTTCACGCTGATCCGGTACCGGTACGGCAAACCATGGTATAGAGGATGTACCGACACTCGGTATGTCAAACCAACTCCGATATCAAACATACCAACACTATAACAGGATGATACTATGGTATAGGGTCTGGAACCGAGACGGTGAACTTTGGTTTGAACCCTTTGCTTGATGTACATCTAGGTTAAACATCTAGTAATTCACTCCCTAGTCTCGTCTTCGGATCTCAAGCCAAGAAGCAAAGCCAAAAATAAGAAAAAGGAAAATAAGAGAAATATTTGCTGCTTGGAGGTCGGAAAGGCTCATGAGGAAGGTATCCTAAACCATTCTTCCCTCTTCATTCTGTTCTTTTTTTAATTTCACCCATTTTGTGGGTTTGTAAGGCTTAAAAGAATAAAGCATCCATTGTGGCTTCCATTCTAGGGAGATTAGGAACGTTGGTCTTTTATCCCATTGGGCAGTCTACGAGATTAGGGTTTTGGGTAGGGCATGGAAGAATGGGAGGCATGTCAGCAATTATATATGTCGTGTCATGTCGTTTTCCCATGAAGACATGGCATAAAACCCAAAAGAATGTCATGCCCAGGTAAGACTGCTCTTCATATAACTTTCCGTCCATTTCTCTTTTTGTTCATGTAGTTCTGGATTATTAAGGATTCTGCTATGTTTTAGTTTATTAACAATATCTTGCCTAAGTAGCATTGCTTTTTAGTTTGGTATTTTTCCCAATTGACAGGTCTTATTGAGCGTCGCTTTTTATGTCCCATGCACTGATGCAACTTGAGGGATAAACAACCCAAAAAATGGAGATATGATCCAATACCCGATGAAAATCACATGACTCTTATGTACGGATATAGCCACACACCTCAATTTCAGATCTATATATGTAAATTTTGGAATGAATGCAAATGAATTTGACCAAATCTCACTCCGCAAACGAAAAAGATAAAGATTTCCTACGTTGTTCCAACTCCATAAACCGACTTTAAGCGCACAAAATTACCAAATTCTTTGCAACACAAAATCGCAATACACCAGGAAAACCGACTCCAAAATAAGCGAAGAGGCAAAAAAAAAATTAAAACAACCAAATCACATCAAGAAACTCGAAAAAACAACAAAAAAAATCCTTCACAAAAACCGTTCCAGCTCAGAAAGTAGCAATCGCCAGCAACATTCTCCAAGAAAAGATGAAAAAAATGAGAGAACAACTGGGGGAAGATCAAACCTCGAGTAGAAAGAGTTCGAAACGGAGATCGAGAAGCGTCAAAAGAGCGAAAGAGAAGGGGGAGACGAAGAGCGCGAGTGAGGGAAGAGAGAGAGAGAGAGAGAGAGAGAGAGAGAGGAGTGGATAAAGTCGAGCATTGCTTTGCCTTGCTTTGCTTCGCTTTGCTTCAGCTCTGGGGCTCCGGACTCGAGGCGGGTGAGGGAAAGCCGGATTGGAATCTGGGGGCTGGGGTCCGGAGGGACGGAGGACGCGTGAAGGACGTGGACGGTTGTCGCTTTCTTGGATTCCAGCAGAAGAAACGGCGATTATACGGTATGACGTGCGTCGCCGTTAGATGCGACGTGTCAAGGATGGGGAAAGCGGCGGTGCGGTTCCCGAGGCAGTGCTCCTGGCGGAGCAGTTTAACAATCGAAAACCAGCGAATAGGAAGCATCGCGAAATACGGGCTAATGTGGGATCGGACGGTTGAGCCGATGGGACTAGGTTAAGAGTTGGATTATCTAAATCTGCGGGTTAAGGTATCCGAGGTTTCGGGCTGTTGGTACTTTTTAAGCTGTTGAGAGTGTCTGGTTTGATACAGACCATCTAAACCGGATTGGGTCCGAAATCATGTGGCCGTGGTTGCTTTAAAACCTGGGTCCTACGCCACGTGCTGTTTTCCTTTACTTCTCCCTCATGATCGCCTGCATGAGACCTTTTGGGTACATGGATCCCTTTCTGTTCAACAGCAGCAAGCAACGTTGAACGAAGAGCAGCCCACCTACTGAGCTAAAAGCTGTGTAGGAGAGTATCACTTTTTAAGACTTATTTTAGGTACGAGATTTCAGCTATGGTGACCGAGCATGTTCGAAACCGGCACAGCAATATTGGCAAACAGTTACTGCTCCACAATATATACAAGAGAATGTGGCTCCTTCTAGATCATCCATATCTATCGGAAGGCGAACGGTGTTGTTGACTAGATCGTCTTCTTTATGGCTCATCATTCTGAAGGATTTGTTTGGGAGAACTAAGCATTTGTTCTTTTCTCTCTCAGTCTTTTTTTTTCTGATTTTATTGGCTATACTCATACTCGTTTTGTGTGTGGCGTCGTTGTATTAAAAAAATAAGAAAAAAGAAAAAAGTTGCCGGCTAAGCTTGAGAAATAGTGATAATAAATAAGATTGATAGGAGCTCTTCAAAAATCAATTCTCACATTGTCTGAAAGACAGGTTTGATTATATTTGGGAGCATCTGAATAAATTTTAACAAATTAAGGTCATTTTGGTAGCAAAAAATGGCAATAAATTAACTGATTGGTTTGCTCAGCATAGAAGACAGGTAGAGCAATTTGTTGATGAAGACTATGGAATTTCCTAAAGATAAAACTCATTAGCTTTTGCTCACTTAAAAAAATAAAAAACTAGTCCTCATAACAATGCCTTAGAAAAATTAATAGTTGTTAATCAAGGTTTCAGTAATGCCATGAAACCCTCTAACGCACTGTCGATTGTTGTAATGGTGATATAGAATTTAACGGTACCGATTGCTCAAATCCTCTTGCATTAGCGCTATGTTGGATTGCATTATGACTACTATGATGGTTGTTATCTATCAGTATAAGGGAAAATCTCCAACAAAATCAGGACAAGTGCAGGACTTGAAAACTTTCCTAACTACACTAGTTGGCACCTGGGAAAATAATGGTTAATATCATAAAAATACAACATAATTTATCATTCAAGTCACTACCCATCAAATAGAGAAATATTTTTCCGACTAGTAGAAACAATTCAAGTTAAGAAATATTAATTGATTTAGGTCAATGGTGTAAATATTAAATACGTTGCTATTCATGCTACCTACCAATTGTTATAATATTACAATTATCAAATAATAGTTGATCAATCGAAGAGATATGGAAAAAATTCCTTTCAATCCACTCAATTTGAAACCTCACAAAATAATAACTAAACAAAAAGCAAGGTTCGAGCCCTTTTGTTTTTATTAAAATAGATAAAACTATGGCATAAATCTTCTACTTATATTAATAAGATCCATCCTTTCATAGTGAAATGGACTCCTCTTTTAATAAAAAAGATATTGGGTAGAAAATAGGATAAATCCCTTTACTTTCCTCTCATCTAATTGATATTTCTAAAACTATAGTATGAGGTCTTTATTTATACTAGTAAGGTCTAACTTTTTAAATTTGGATCAAATTTCTCTTGTAATTAGGGTCAAATTTTGTAAAAAACAAAATATTATAAAAAATTTCAAATGTTAACAGAAACTAGATTTTACTTCTTACATCAACTCTATTCTTGTCATATAACCTACTTTATTTTGGATTAAAAGTATGGCTTCCCAAAATATTGGTTTCCCAATTGAGTCTTAGATATAACATATCTTATTCCTAGACTCCATTCAGACATACTCGTAGCAGCAACATTATTATATGGTGGGTTAGGTGATCTTCCTAGATTATAGCTCCTCCTTTAATTTGAATTTATCCTCCAATGCAAAATATCCATAACTTTCATCTCTTTCAGGATGGATGGAATAAACTTCTTATTGTCTTCAAATATTGGAAATAGTTTTGTGACAAAGAGTTACAAATGTTAAAATTGAAAATATCGACTGAGTCACAAGCTTTATAAGTTTTGTAATCTTTATCTCCAATTAACCAAAATGGGATCTCATATAATCATCCACTAGTAGATGCTATCCTCTACTTTGTCTTATGACATACTTCAACCACTAGACTTTTTTTTGTCCACTTGTACTGCTTGTGCATCTCAATTATATTCAAGGACTTTATATAGTAGAGATCTTAGTTTTTGATACTAATTTAATCTCATTGGAGAGAGAAGACAAAACTCCTTTAAACTATTCAACTAGGATCTCTCAAAAATATTAAATAAGTAAGATAATATTTGAAAGTAGGGTTTTGATCTTTTTCATTCTTATTACAAATAAGATGAGATCTATTTCGCATATTCTCTATTTATACCAATAATGTGATGGATTTTTCTTATGATTACAAGTGGTATTTGATAAAAAGCATGGTAAAATCCTCTACTCTATTCTCATCCAATTTATGTATCCAAAACAATGATATAGATGCTGTTTGATTTGGAGGTTTTAGTAAAAACAATCTTTCCAAAATTGATATATGCAGAATTTTATGAAAGCTGATGTTTGGAAAAAAAAATTTAGTGGTTTGAGCTAATCTTGGTATTCTAGAAAATCCAAAAGGTAAGCTTATAAGAGAATCGGAGTCTTATATTTTTCTCAAAATGGGTTTTTCTGAGTCTCAATCATCAGAATATTTATGGATGTCACAATTGCTTGATTTCTCAATCTGCCAGAAACTATCCATATATGCTCGTCCTGCAATATAACTACCATCCTCAATCGTACAATATCTTTCAATTTCCCTCCATCTATTAGGTTGTAAAAGGAGGTGGGATCCTTTTTAATGAGTTCTTATAAGTTGTGTATGAGGAAAATTTTTGATGTTATTTTATAGATATTTCTCATTCAATTGTTCACAAGAAATAATCAATGCAAAAGGAAGTCACCAACAAAATAAATGAGCACTTCTTCCCTCTCCTCTTTCTCTCCTTGTGTGTTCAATATTTTTATTTTTTTTTGTTCCAGAATATTCAGACTTTTTGATGGGTTTTATTGGTGTATAAACCAAACTAGTTGCTAAATCACATTTTGGCAGCGTCTTTTTAGACCTTTGTTTTAAAATGTAGAGATCTATTGTTGCTTGTTTTGGGGCCATATCATGTTTAGTTAAACTCTTTGTTCTAGTTATAGATTTCTCAATGCAAACTATTCTTACCACTTTTTAGAAGTATTCTTTGAGATCTAGTGTCTTTATAATAACTATTCTTACTCGACAAATAAAATGAATCATTCTCTCTTTTTTTTTTGGATTATCATGTGATTTTTGCATGAACATGTAATTTATGAATCGCTGTTAAATATAGATGCCTCTTGTCAAAACTTAGACATGACTTGTATATAATGAAACACGTGCTTTCACACTCCATGGTAATCCTTTACTTTAATCAAAATAGTTATCTACATCATAAATGACATTCTGTTCGAGTGAAATGTTATAGAGTTATATCTTTATATCTAGTTTAGCATAGTAACATAATATTAATACTTCAATTTTCAGACTCTTCTTAGGCAAAGCATGATTTAAACATTTCAATCTTGGCAAGAGGTTCCCATTGAATGTTTTAATTTTAGGAAAACTGGGTGATCCTAAGCACAAAAGTAACAATCAAAGAATCAGCAACCAAACAACTTTTTGCAAAAACCTAATACCAGTTTTTGTCTCCAAACAAGGGTTCAAGTAAAGCCTATTGTTAGCAAAACATGCTTTTGCAAAACTAAGATATTCTCAAAACACATTCAATAGAACCAAGAACCAAATAGCACAAGAAGGCCTCTATTTATAGTTGTGTGATCAGTTATTTTAGAATATATGTTGAATTCCTCTACTAGTTAGGGCTGAATTTTCTCAAAATAAAACATATTATAAAATTTTGATATTTAGGGAGAAGCTAGATCTTAAGTACTACACAACTTCATTTCCTATCATGTAGCCAAATTTTTCACAGATTAAAAGTTATAGCTTCCTAAAATTCAAGCTTCCAAGTCTTGAATGTGGCAGCACTTATTCTCAATCCCTATGCAGACCGACTACTTAAAGAGACCAGATTGGTCCACGGCAGATCAGGTGACCCTCTTGGATCAACAACCAAAATTTAAATTCACATTATACATAATATACTGGACCCCTTTAAAGCCATTATAATAGCCCTCAATTAAAACATTGGTTTCAATTTTCCATGTTATTTAGCATACCAAGTTACATTAGTATTTAAAAGAGATATAATTTATGTTCTACATTTTTCCTATAACTTTTTTCACTAGTGTTTTTTTTTTGTGTGCGCGTTATATATACCTTTGCATGCGTTTCGAAAGAATCATGTAAGTTCATCTTGCTTCGTAAAAGTTCATATTATGGAGGAATGACAGAGATGATGAAACTTCAGTAGATTTATTTCTTCAAATTATTAAAAACTGAATGATTTGTTTTATCATTTCTACGAGTATAATATTTTGATTAAGTTTACCAAATAACTTTTAAATTTGTATGTTATGAAGTAGATCAAAGTTTCACTATTTAGAGTAAGGACCCAGAGGGATGATGTAAAATTTTGAATCTAAATATCATGCTACAGTATATAAAAAAAATCTGATTTAAAAATCACTTCAAAATTTAAAATTTTCCCTCCAAAAGAATTTGATTTAAAAAGATTAACATATATGTCCCATAAACAACTGCTTATCTCTTCTCACCATGCACCACTGAATTTTATGCTAATCTTACAAAAAAATATTCACATGGGCAATAGATATTGGAATTCAAAATCGTAAGGCATTATATCCACGATGTCAGATATTTTTCCATTACTTTTCCCTTTCAAACACTCAACCATAGATTTCCTTAAAGACCAAGAAGTAGGAAGCTGGTTGCATATCCAATCCGCTAATGAGTCCAAGTTCTCAGCGAAGTCATGCATGTTGGAGAATAGGAGCTTTGGGATCATCAGCCTTTTTGTACTAGTCACCACTATGGAAGCCTGTAGGTACTCCAACTTTGCTTTTTCCAACTCACTTAAGACATTATCAGATGTATATATTTTCACCTGCACATAAATTCGATCTATTACTGGCACGCTTTAGAAAGTAAGAAATATGTTGGCTGGTAGTTTAACAGCTTGCAGTGATGCTTGTCAATATGTTGTTATCCCCCACCACTATCAGCCATTAGTTAGACTAGCATCATTGTGAGGGATGTTATAAGGCATGATACAAGTGGGAGACACTGGCCATCATTGTTTCCTAAAAAACATCTTCTAAAATATTCCGAAACATTCAAGTTATAAAGTACTCTTCAATAGTTATTACTAATGTCCTGGTTAATCACACTATTAAGTATGAATGATGGGAGAAAATTTACTTACAGCTGGAGAAGATTTGCTTGCGGAACATAATGCAAATATAATATTAGGCTCTGGGTGTTCCAATCCATAAATACTCCGTACGGCTTCTTCTTTGTCATCCTTCTCACCTTTCCAATGATCCTGTCCAATAACTCATTCAAATATTAGACATTAATTTTCTCAAGTATATGAGGCTCTACTTAACGGTTCTTTCATCTCCCAAGCACATGCATTGCATGTGCTAAACTGTAGAATAAAAAGTTAAGCTTAATACTAACTACAGAAAATTAAAATTAAGACACTTACCTCTTTCATGCTTGATGGTTGTCTTAGAATAAAATGTTCTATTGCTAAAGCATTAAGTTTGTTTCCTCCAATATTAAGCACAGCCTATACAGAAAATATAGTTTTTAATGACAATCATTTTAATATTTTTAGCGGTCCAATGAATTACAGTGACTTAGGCTTTGAATACCTTATTTTTCAAACCAAGCACCTTTTCTGGATCTGATGGCAAACCATGCTCCAGGAATCCCTGAAAAGGGCATAAACATCCATGATATGTTAGATAATGCTTTGATGAAAGATTCTTAGCTCATATTCATGCAATAATTGGGTTAAAAATGGTTGTAACCATGCTATACATGCATGATACAGGTGTTGTACAAGTTGATCCAAAATGCTAATTTCTGATGGTGGGTCAAAAATCTCAAATCCACCTCTCGGAGGCTGTTCAATAGCGCCCTAAGAAAGAAGTTAACAAAATTAGAATTGCTACCATAACAAAAAATACATGAATACATGGAACAAATTAATATGTAATGCAAGCTCTAGGGCTACAACAACTATGCAAGGTTTAGATGTATAAAAAATCTATGAAAAATTAATGTATATACACATGCAAAATGATTATTCTCATGTATGTGTTATTTTAAATCATTTAATATGACAAATCATGTTGATACTCACCTTAATTGGTTCAGTAAAGAAAGAGAATTTGATATTCCCTTTAAATCCAAAGAACTCAATGTGAATTTAACAAGATTCTTATAAGGACCAATATCTCTTGAAAGAGAACCTTCAATCTGAAAAATCCCATAGGGATCTTGCTGCCTCGTCTCCTTTTGAGTGGTAATGCTTGCATTTAAATTCACACTACCATCAGCTCTGAAGCTTCCTGATCTTAAAAATGAGCTGTTGGACCTTGATAAATTGCCTGCTTTTTCTAGTTCCACAGCTCGTGAAGTTCTTATCAACCTTAAGAAAATGCAAATCAAGCACTTCATAATTTTCTCAGATAATTTGTTTGGCTGGCATTTTTGATACTCCTTATCTGATGACTTTGCAATGGAAGAAGGTTCTTGTAAGAGTTTGAGTAGCATATCTGCATCAGCATTTGATGGCTGAAAATTGAACTAAAATTAAAATTAGCTATAAGAAATAGATAAAAACAAACTTTACAAAAAGCCATAGCAGAAAGAGTAAAATATGTTTGCATATCTATATCTATATATATATATATATATATATATATATATATATAATACATATATATATATACATACATACATACATATATATATATATATATATATATATATATATATATATATATATATATATATATATATATATATACATACATACATATATATATATATACACACACACACATATATATATATATCTTCCTTTTATCCTCTTCTTATTTAAAAGGTATTCACATCATAGTTTGACATAATAGTGTGAACTGAGAGAAACTAGACTTACTCTAGTTGTTGGAGGTCTTGGGGGCAGCTTAGGCATAGATGCCTTCTCAATCATTCCGCTTTTCATTGAAACTCTCTCTTTTAGTTCCACCACCCTCTGATTTTCCCTTCTACCAATAGTCTTAACTATGCTTCTGATATCTCCATCATTAGTGAAACCGTGGATTAAGTAGTTTCCTTTTATTGCCTGGTTTATGAAGAACATAGGTTTGGTTTCCATTGCAACCTTCTCTTGCATTACTTTGGTACCAGGAGCTTGAGATGGAGCTGTCGGTGGATGGTCAAGAGGTGAAACTGTACTATCATTTATTTGCTTACAATGATTAGATATTGAAGTCTCCTTTATTCGAGCTTCTTGTTCATTGTTTAAACCTTGCTGAATTCTGCTTATTTCATCTTCAAGACGAGCTATCTCTTCTTCCACCATTACAAGTTCTGCCAGAAGTTCTTTTGCCTGTGCAATTTATGCATGAAATGTTTAGCAGATAAATATTTTGAAACATTAACTTTTTTAAGGAATAGAAAGAAAAGTGATATACATAACAGAACAAGCATGTTGTGAGATTGAAGCAGATCTAATAATATATTTTAATATGATATAATTTAATTTGATTTATGTAATGTGGTTTACTTGATGTAATTTTCAAAAGTATGCGATTCATAACTCTAGTTAGATAATTCATTAAGATGAAAAAAGTGAAGCCCTATTATGTATGGCATAATTATTATGAAGATCATATTTTTCATGGAAAATAAAATTCTGCCATGATTTGGATAATTGTGGAGGGTGTTTTTTATAGGTTTAGGAAATTCACAACTTATTAAGTCATATAAGTTTATGGGTTTTGACAATATCCATGCGACGGTAATGTGAAACTGATATGAAGGAAGGTTGTCAACTTCAATTATAGGAGTGTACAAATAGTTATGATATTCAACATCATGGTTCACCAAACTGCCTTGTACTGGGTATACCATACTGTAGGTATTGATATGGTATTGAGCTTCGATATGACATAGGGGGCCAAACTGGCTTGTACTGGGTGGAACCGGTGGGTTTTACTTGATTTTGTATTGTACTAACCTGTATTGCCTGATTTCAAGTGGTAATGTGGTTGAGTGTGATAAAAGGATCTTCCAACTTTATGCTAGTATGGAGGATGTACTGTACCATATTAGGCATACTGTACCATACTAGGCATACTTTACTATATTAGGCATAGCCACACTAATAAGGTACCAGTACAATAACCAGTATCAGTATCATGAACCTTGTTTAGTAAGATATCGAAATTTTTTTATAAAGTATTTTTAAGAACAAAAGGCATCAAAATCTTATTGTACTTTTTAAAACTTCAACTTCATAAGAAAAGAAAGTACACGTCATAAACAAAGATATTCTTTACAACTACAAAAATATTCCCTACAACTAATTTGAGAAAAGCTATAATGTTAGCTTCAAATGCAAAACACAGCTACCTGCTATTATAATTTGAATGGATCTTTTGTTTGACTCATTTTTTTAATAATTAGAACCCTTTGCAAAGAAAAAAAATATCTATAATTTATAAAGAAATAAAGTGCATCTATTGGAGACTATTGGAGAAAGTATACTGGTCCCAGAAAAATTATTTGATAAAATCTTTTCTTTTTGCCATAGAGTTACATAGTAAAAGTTAGAAAAAAATTTGACACATGACTGACAAATGAATAGGGCACTTGACGATACAAAATGGGTGGAATGCATCATAGTTCTGCGAATCATGGTATCATATGGCTTCAAATTCTGGCACTCAAAAGATCAGTAAACTGAAAAAAAAAGAACAATTTGAAACTAAAGATAAAATTGCTCCCACCAAATTGCTTATTGGCTAAGCATTATCATTCTGATAATTGCATAATTTGGAGTCTAGATGTCATAGCTCCAGCTTAAACAATGAAAACTGGGTCTTGGTCGAACTCTTGATGTATCACTATTTGAAACTCATTTTCCAAACTGATTATGAAATAAACTTAGATTTTTTCTTACTATTTTGGGTCTTCTAGGTTGCCAACCAGCTTCCTAATTAATGAGACAAATTTGCGGTGAATTTTAGGAGAATCTAAAACTTCCTAAATCATCAATTCAAAGACCAAGATTAATTTTTAAGTTTTGCTTAGGTTTTAGTCATTAGTGAGTTTTCTACATAAATAGCATCCTTTTTCTTCAAAGAATAAATAGCTTCTCTCCAATATAGATAATGTCTTCCATATCTAATGCTACAAAAATATTTGTTTATTATCATTGTTTCTCCCTTCATTATTCTATTTCCCCTCTTGATTTGCTATGTGGATTTATGGTTGGTCAGAAATCACAAGGCAATTGTGCTGACAACATTTCATTTTGATGCCTCTCTCTCTGTATTTTTTTTTTTGTGTGTTTATGTATGTATGCATGCATTCAAATGATAGTTCAAAGAAAAGAGTTCCTGATGATGCAAGTTTTGTATTGCCTATTTGGATTCCAAATTGCCTCATTTTTTGGAGGGATCGATGAACAGTTACAAAGATAAAAGAATACCTTTTTTGGAAGGAAGCTTGGAATATGAAGGGTGTGTCTAGCAGCTTGAGGGAGTAGTGCGCGTTCCAGAACTTCATGCACTTTCTCCTCATCATTCAACATTTTCTGAAGCTGAGCCACCTGCAACAACATCAACATTTTTTTTAAAAAATATCATTGTTCCAAAACAAACATAAACCCCACCTAGAGGTTTTGAAGTAACATCCCTTAGGGTTGCAAAATTTAGTCCTACTTTTTTGAGAAATCTGTGGCTTCAGATCCATGTTTTTACAAAAATGTCCTGATTTATCTAACTTTCCTGTTTTCATATTTGGATAATATCAATAGTCATCCCTAACAAGAACACTTCCTACTTCTTAATTTTTTTTTTATTTTTTTAAAGCAGAAGGAAAGGTAAGAAAAAATTAAAAGAAATAAGGTAATTAAGAAAGAAAGAAGGAAAGCTTCTGATGTGGAGATCACTCGCCACAATTGCTACCTTTATAATGTGATTTGTTTGCCTCTTGGACACACAATGCAATGAGTCTCAGGTGTTGCTCATCTTGATCCCACGAAAGTGAGAATCAGGCGCAGGTCACAAGATTTCGATAAATTTTACAAGGAGGGATAGACTCACTTCTTATGAACCTAAACTCTTGCCCTCCTTTAGTAACATAAGGTCCCCTCGTGACAATTGGGCTGTATAATTGGATTGGACAAATCTGTTTCCAATTCGGAACCAGCCCAAAATTAACATAATCCAATCATACTTGAAATCATTTGGATTGGCTTGGACTTAAATATAGATCGCTAAACAACCAAATTTGATCCCAAACTAACCTGATAGAAATATACTATTTCCAATTTGAATTTAATAAACCAATTTAATTATAACAGTGACATTTCATGTAATTAATCCTCAATTTATATTGTTGAAGGGGAGAATTGAAAGCAATCTCCAATTTGAACTATTCAGTATCACATGTCCGTTACAAGGAACATGACACTAAGGCCGGTTAAAACAACTATCATCAATTTATATCATCGTAATGATTTAAGTATGTGGCCAATCAATCTTATGTGAAATGTTCTGTTGCTAATATCTATATTCTATATATTGTTTAATTGTAATTTTATTACATAATATGTCTATGATGTAATTCATCAATTTATACACATTAACCTGATTCTGTTCAAAAAAATTGAAGGATAAATATAATAAATATTAAATCTGATCCAATCCGATTTGAATAATAATATATTAGACTTGGATTCACCTATCTGATCTAATTCAAATATGTAATAAATTCGGATAATGCTCGCCGTTGGTCCAACTCATTTCATTCGCATCCACAAGTCACGGGGAGGACAATGTAGACAATACCTTTCAAACAAGGTGCGTACTAGGCCGTGCTAAATGCTCTCTTTCTCCCACTCCATTCCACATGGAGAGAAATGACTCACCAGCTTAATGTCCTGAGTCTAGCACCTGGGGCCACTTGGACAACAAAAAGGACCAATTTTGTGATGGTTTTGCTTCCTTAGGTACCAAACTTAGTGTTGTGTCACAATCACAGCCATCAAAATCAGGAGGATGCAAGGTGGGACTCAAATCTTTGACAGTGTATCAGTAGTAGGTAAGATAGCAGCAGTTTGTTTATCAACGTCAAGTGCAGTTTTCTCAGGACTACTTTTCTCTATTTTCCCTTGGGACAAGCTGATTCTAATATTAATATCTCTATTTTGTCAGTTCCCATACACTGTCACCGACTAGAAATTAAAGTTATAAAAGCTACTAAAAGGGAAAACTCTGATGGAATTTATATAGCATCTTACCTCTTGTTCAAGCTCTTGCCTTCTCTGTTTCACACTCATGTCCTTCACTCTCTGTATTCTCAAAACAAATAAAAACATATAAATCACCTCGACTAATATAATCTGGTAATCAACAATACTACGCTGTAAACAATATTATCACAATTCGGAAAAACCACTAAATACCCTATAAAAAACAAAGCTTTCTAAAATGCAATTGCTCTTTGGACCCCTGATCACAAGTAAAACAGATTGTACTCATGTGGAAAATAAAAAACATACCTAAAATTTAGTTGAAACATTACAAGCAAAGCAATAAATAAGCACCGATGCATTACATATATATATATATATTAAAACCAACAAGCATTCTCCTAACTTATGATGACCGACTCTAGAACATCTAAACGGCATGATATAAGTTTATCAGAGCAGTTCTTTAAGCATATCTTGAGCACACCTCAGGCACCCAGTCACAATGTCATACTAATTTTTCCAACAACATTTATACGACACATTTATTGCGTTAAACATTTATTAAGCACATCTTGGGCAGAATTCATCCTCTCCATGTCCCCACTTTTAGGCCATGCCTTAACCAGACACAAAAATCTTTTTTTGAGTGGAACACAAACGGTGATATCATATTGCAATTTCTTGTTCCCTGTTTTGACATTCAAAATTAACTAGATGCATGCGAAGGACATGGACATAGAGGAACCTGATGAAACCATACGATGCAAAACATCTAGCATAATCTAGTAAATGAAATCTAAGTTAGCCATTGCAGCGCAATGAGCTTACCATTCGGGGGGCCGCGGGAGCCGTGGCGTGACTGCGAATGCCATGCGCCATGAGAGACAAAGGGAAGATCCTGCACTTCGGCCCAAAGCAGCATGTGGAGCTCTCGCTAAAAAGGCCTGGGTAGGCGTCGGAGTTGGTGGATGGATTCTGGTGGGAGGGGGATGGAGTCTTTGGGAATAAGGAAGAACATTGGACTTGGGTGCCAGGAGAGGATGGGAGGGAGCTTTCACAGAGGTTGGTTTCTGGTGAGGAGTCGAATAACCGCCTCGCACGAGGACGAGGCATTGCAGGTGAGGAGGGCGGAGGGAACTCGTTTCTTGGCTTCCAATTGTGGCTCCATGTGGGGTTTTGGCTTATGATATCTTTGGTTGCTTGGTGGTTATGCTAATATTTTATGAGCTTTAGAAGATGAGGGCTGCTTTTGGGAAAGGTATTACGTGCGAAGGATACGGTGGGTATGGAAGGGTAAGCAGTGGAGGGCTCCCAAACTTGTGGATTTGGATGCCGCAGAGACATGGCATATTAAAAAAAGCGTGAAGAAGGTGATCATCCTGAGAGTATTTGTGAAGAACAATTTAACATTCAGTCCTTTATTTAACCACTATTTTTATTTTTTGAGTTGTTCATAAACTTAGCATATTATACTTGTCTTATACAAGTGTTTTGAATGCAGTTACTTGTTCTGTGTACTTATATTTGGTTCTGTATACAGTTATACTCAAGTAGGTACATAATTAGAATTAAACGTGGTGATCAAAATCGAGGGACGAAAATTATCAGTTAATGTGGACTGGAAGGTGAACCATTTCTTACCCTGATGGTACCATCCTTCTAGTTAGCAACTAAGAATTCAGAAGTTCATTCTTGAATAGTGCATTCTTAAACATCAATAGGATCGGGCTACTTCTCTTCTTCTCAAAGGAAAAATTATATATGGTTAATTTGAGAAGTATTTGCTTATTTATTTAATGGATACTATGATACAGATCTACTAGAACCTTGATAGTTCTCAGTTGTTTCTATCTACCTCCACTCTATTTCTTGCTTGGTTTATCATTGGCTAAAGAGTACCGAGTGTCACATGGGTAAGTCATTCATAGAGTTTTTTTTTTTTTTTTCTCTTAATATGTGTGTAATAGCTAGAGCTTGAACCTTAATTTGAGTCTGGTATAGGCATAAGAAATTATTAGTTGGATTAGGTCCACCAATTCAGTGGTGGAACAACCCAACCGAAAAGAAATACGAATAAAAAAATGATCGACCTGTCCTTTTTTTCTTCTTTGTTTGGAAGTGTTGGTGTTGCTTTCTAGTTGGATCGGGCTATATTGAGCTGATAGATCTAATCCAAATCGGGAGTTTTGCGAGGGACAGCCATGTTGGCCAAGAGGTTGGCCGATTGAGTCCCTTCTCTACAAATCTGTGAGGCCCGGAAATCCTCAATAAGTTGAGCAACACACCATGGTTGCGGAAGTAGGGATGAGTAGCAGATGAGGTATTGCAGATATTGGTGGTGTGGTGGCACGAAGATCCTGAACAACCATCCCGAGACCTTTCCGTGCCGCCGATAGCTGTGCCATTAGGACAGAAGTTGTAGAGAGTAGAATTGACCCTGCAAGAGCAACTCTCCGAAAGCAGTCACATAGCAAGAAACCAGATGATTGCCAGAGAAGTCTTAGAGGCCTAATCGAGAAGAAGATAAAAAAGATGTCAGCAAAGTGAACTTGGATAGATTAAGGGCGACGTTGGAGCACAGAAATGCCTTCAAATAAATTCAACTTCCGGGCCCTCCAAATTTCCAAGAGAAAATAAAGAAGCCTTCAATCTGAGAAATTCATCATTATTGACGACAAGAGAAGCGCAAATACTTTATAATATCGGTTCCAGGAAATTCTTGCAGAGTTCTCTGCAAATGCTTGTCGGCCATACAAATTCTGCTCCTCATCACATCTCACCAGAGGTGCCATTTTAAAGATGACGCCTGGCCTGAATATTTTTTGACCTAATAAAATATTTGTTATTGGTAATCCTACACCTAGGGCTGTAGACTGTAGAGGATGTAGGGGACATGATTGCCACCGACAGTTTATTATTATTATAAAAAAATGGAGTATGCAATGAGGGTCAAAGTCTTGGTTGCCTCCGAGACATTTGTCTCAACTAGGAGACTTGTCTTTGAGTTGTGAAGCGAGCAACCAAGCGAACAACCATAGACATGCCAAATTGGATGAGCATGGGGCAAACGCGCCAAATTATTAGTAGGTCTGACTTCAAATCCTGAAGTCAGACGAGAATGGTATGAGGGCCCGTGGCTGGCCACGGGTATAAACATACTGACCGGCCACGCCATGCCATGCTCAAGCTTGCTCGAATCATAAACAAGCCAAGGTCAAGTAACAGAGCCAACCATGCGTTCATGAATTTAACGTAATTGAATATAATTCTATCAATTTACCTATATTAAATTTACTCACACTCCAACCGGTCCTTGTTCAGCCCTTGACAAATTTGGGCCTGCGAGTTGGAAACAGGACCAGTCCAAGGCCTGTTCGCCTCCCAACAGTAGCACCAGTTCCAAAGAAAGGTATCCTCGCACACTTCAGATTCAACAGGGACATGCAGATTATAGCAAGGAGATATGCAGATATCAACAAGGATAAAAAACTTGTAACCTTGATGTTTCGTAGAGAAAGAGAGAGAAGAAAACCAAGGTTAAATCAGCATGACTTGGAAAAAAAGGATGTAGCGCTGGTAGAACAGAACATCTCTTTTAAAAGTAATTGTGCTGATCCAGATACCAAAAGAATGTTGTATTTGACATTCTTCAGAGGTAGAACTTAAGCTGTGAAGATGAACCTTTTTTCCCCAGTTCACTCATCCAAATCCAAGCTTCTCGACCATGACTCTGCCCTTCACTCATCCAAATCCAAGCTTCTTGACCATGACTCTGCCTTACAAATCCAAGCTATCCAAGGGTACACTCCATACATAGATGGCGAATCAGAACTGCAAGAAAGATTTTCAAGTATCGAAGTGTTAAAGAGTAATTCAGGTTAAAACTTTGGGTTACAGCAAAGCAAGACATTGACAAAAACAAATAGAAACATCGGCATTTATTGCAGCAACTCTAGTATCCATCAAGCTTGGGTGGTTTGATCTTTTGTGGTCTCCCCAGATGCCAGACCTCGGATCTTGACATCATAGTAGACTTCTTCAACTCTTCTCAAGTCATACTTCATGCCTGCCATTGAGAAGCTTGTGTTAGAAAGTTGGATAAGCACGCAACGTTCAAATAACAGAAATTTGGCTTCTAAAACAAAATCCAAAAATATTAAGTTGAGAAATGGAGCCAGGAAATGTATATATGCAAGTTTCTGAATGAGTGTATTTGTCACTACTGGTTCAACTATACAAGAATAACATATGAGAACCTACCATCAAACTTTTTACGCAAGAAGTCGTTTCGAAGGTTTAGCATCCTAAAGGCTGCATGGAGATCAGTCAAGAACTTCAACACCTTCCTTGGACAATCATAATCCCCAGCAGTTACTTGATTTACCACATATCTGGGCTGGAAAGCCATGAACTGTGGGTCAATAACTTATTTCCCTTTCAGTCATGTAAAGAGTAAATAGACAAATGCCATAGCTGGCATACAATGTCTTACCATTTCATTGGACATAAAACACAATCCTGCAAAAGAAAAATGACTTTGCTTAATATTCTATAGCATATTCCCCAAAACAATACACAGATGATTCTTTTCCATCTAGAAATTACAGAGAGATCACAGTAACATATACAACGCATACTAGATGGCAAGTCATTTACATCTAAATATAACCCAAACTAAGCTCCAGAATTATCAATATTGCACCTGAAGAGACAAATTTGTTGACAAGTTTCTAATAAATGATCAGATATTATTTGAAGAGAACCAGCAGATCATAAGCTCTAAGATTACCATTATTAAGAAGACAATTACCAGGGGAGGAAAAGATTGCAAAGATCCTTTAGAATGAAAATAGGTGGTCCTGCGAGACATGGCTTAAGGTAGTTTCAAGTTTGATTTCAAGAATCCACCAATTGATAAAGTCGTGGGTCCAGGGAAAGACATATCCTCTAAGTCATAAGCAACCAGATCTCGATGCATATGTTTCTACCAACCATTGCTTACCTAGCTTTCAACTTTCCAAAAAGAAAGCCAATGGTATCTTCACATACCTAGACAAGCACATTACTTGAAGATGTATCCATAAAATCATAGTAACTCGAAATTTCTCCAAAAGTTATGCATGTTTCAGGGTGAACATGTTTCACTCTTGTTCTTAGAAACATATCCAAAGTCAAGCCATGTTTTAGAGATTATAATTCTCTAGGAAAAAAGTTGCTAAGATAATAAAGAATTTTATTAAAACATTAATTCTTATTTCTGTTTGTTCTTTTTTTGTTAAGCCAAGAAAGGGCTAAATACTTCTTTCATTTTTTCCCAACAGAAAGGGGAAATAAATAAATAAATTGACACCTTATATATACCTGAATGCTATTTACTAGAACATATACAATTATACTTAATACTCATTTATATTGTTAACATGTTCACATTTTAGAGACAACAAACAGAACATATTTTGTCGTTTTGTGTTGTTTTTGTTTTCTCTCCATCTATCACACTGGTGATACAGGTTCAGCAATCTGATGCTTTCAGTATGAAAGAAAGAAAAGAGACAGTGATTTTATATGGCTGATCATAAAATTATTATTAAATAACTAAGCCTTTTTATGACTATTTCGGCTTGATTTGACATCTTTTTGCAATGAAAGATTTTCAAATTTCAACCTTTATAACAATTTCCATCCAAGTTTTCATAGGTTCTCTATACTCATATTGACTCTCCACACTGAACGTGTCAATGCCACCACACTCAATTCTCCTCTGCTTAAGCAATACACTGCATGGGATGGTTGCATGCACCCCATAAGCACCTTTCTTCTTCCACCACCCTGCTCTTATCCTATTTAATAGGTTGCTATCAGCCTCTCTATTCTCAAGTTCAATGGGTTAAATATAGGAAACATGATTAATTTGGAGTATCATTTGGTTGTTAATAATGCATGGTGCCTGATTTTCATCTTAACCTCAATAAAATATAATTCTTTATGCTTTTTGCTGACATCTACAGCTTGCAAGATAATGGCCTTCAAATTATTCTTCTCTCATCGATCAACATACCATCAGCAAATAATATATGCCCCAGCAACTTTCCAAAATTGGCACTTAATTAATAACAAACCACTGTAGACCTCATACACCTACCTCCAGAACAGAAACCAACAGAGCACAATTATCCTGAAAATTGCAACCACTCCATATCCTACCTTAAGAAAATCACACTTCAAAATTTTTGGTAATGTTATCTTACTGCAAAACTAAACTCCATCATGGTAGTGTATCATATGCTTTCTCCAAATGATAAAAGCAATGGTGCGTTCTATATCTTGGAAGTCCATATGACCTTCAATTCCCTACAAAAGAAAGTAATTTGAAAAGTTTTTATTCCAAAACACAAGTAGTACAGGACTTCAACATGTAAGTTTTCCACTTCCTTCTTTGGTCAGTTATCTTCTTCCAAAACACCACCATGAGACTTGTATGTAGAAAGATAGTTAAATATAATTATTTTTCAAATGCCCTTCCATTTTCACAGATTGACGATACCATGATAGTTTTATTCTATCAACCTTGATCTTATTTTCAAGGTTGCAATTTAAGTCTAGTTAACTAAATCAAACCAGTCTCAGCCAGGATACTCTATTTCTAGGTTGGTAATTTATCTAGCTCCAAAACCTTACCTTTTGCATCCCCTTTCAAAGTAGTCTATACTTTAATTATCTAGAACCAACAACAGTACTCATGAATCCTACTAAGATATGTTTATTCTAGACATTCTATTCAGAAATTTTTAATAAAAAGTTGCCAATCTTTCCTTGATCATGCCAATGTTCATGAAAAGTCAATTTCCATCGCTTATCAATCCACCTATGCTGACCCAGATCTCCACTATGCTCTCCCTCATCTTAGCTAATTTGCAACACCCTACACACCTCTACTACCCCAAGCCATCAAAGAACATATTGAGCTTCCTATAGTTTTTCTCTCTTTTGTGAGGTTTGTCTTTGAAAGCCTATTATCACCTTTGTCTCATGTCATTCCTGTTTCACTCCCTCTTAAATATAAATATTCCATGAGCGTATTTAACTATGTACCTTTTACCTTTATATTATTCTAGGCTTTACCTAGCGATCCTTTCACATTTTGCCATATAATATCTCATCACATTTCACAAAATTACTAATTTAAACTTCCTATGTTCAGCAATTTGTGACTAAGAAATATTACATGTTACCTTACAAAGATAACCACCTTATTCCTGAGCACAACAGTTTCATCCTCTTACATTGGCTCCTATATATATATATATATCAGAACTATAAAGCTGCCTACTGGACCAAACTTTCTAAACCTATGACATTACAATCCTACAAATTATGCTCTTTGTCATGGCAATATAGTTTTAGAAAGAGGTTCAGACGGCCTCTTCTTAGAAGAGGCTGGTTGCTTTTTAAAAGCGATATGTGGAAACTGCTTGCTGCCGAAAGCAGTTTTACAATTGGCTTTGACTTTTCAAACAAGACTCAAACCTGCTAGTGAGCTCCATTTGATATTGCCAGATATTATGGGATGATAGATCCATAAGTCATGTAGGTAACAAATGCCTCAGAAAAAGAAAGCAAATTCACAATTTACAACTGACCTATATTTCTTTAAACACAATGCCAATACGCTTCCAACAAAGGAAGAATGTATGCAGAAAGTTTCACATAGTAGTATACTAACGAAAAACCATAATAAAAAGAAAAGTAGAATAAGTAATTCACTATATATATTCCTACAACATGTGCTCCACCTGTGCTGTAGAACTGCATAACAGAGAGACATTATTTGCAGATGATTTGGCTTGCATGTACAAATACACTACATAAAGTAGTCATCCTAATCATATAGGTACTTCATGTGGGTAGATGAAAAAATAAAAGCAAGAGATGAAGTGACTACTCAACTGCAGAAGCAACATGACAGCAGTGACATATAAACATTTCAAAGTCAATCACATCATTCATATGACATAGGCCACAAAAAAAAAAGTGATTTCTTTCCAGCTAATGCTCCAAGGATTTTGTTTTCCAAAAGAAAATTCAGTTTTAATAACCAAACATTTTTATGGAAAATAAGATGCACCTATGAGGTAATCTTCAATGTCCAGACCAAACTCCGAAGCATTCACTGCACAGAATAAAAACAAGATTAGCAAATTCTTTTACAAAGTTCACTTTCTGGATCCTGCAAGAAAATTCTCACAATAACATCATGTTTGGGATGCCAATGTTTAGAAACTGGACCTAGAATGGAACGCTGCAATGCTGCTTTACATAACAGTAATAATAGGAAGAAATGGAGTGCATTTCAGATGGGGAGTGAACCTTTTTTTCCAATTCAAGAAAAGGGAGAGGGGTTACCCCCACCCAGCTAATAGGGTGTTTGCAGGATCCGAACCTAGGTCATTGGGTACCACAGCCCAATGAGTTTACTAATGGTACTAGTCGACACCCACATGTTAAAGTAAATAAATCACAACTCATACTACATGGTAATTTCTGCACTACTAGGATTCAGGTGAATGCAATACGCGTGCATGCAGTGAGAAAACATGATGAAATGGAATCAGGAACTGATGGCATATAACCGACAGGATATAATTCTACAGTCGGCCTAGCAAAAATATTTGTGAATGTAGCAGCCGGCCAGCAAGCTTATCGTGCCAGGAATGCAATACCTAAGCCTTGCTCAAACAAAAACTTTAAATCCCTTCTCAAGTCCATGTTCTTAGGATTGACAACTAATAACTCAAAACTGGATAAGCTGCTGGACCATAGACCATATAAGTCAGAGAGTTGAGGCTCCCAATAATTCATAGAGGCCAAAAGTTTGTAACTAAATGAAACAACAAAAGAGACATCAAAAAAATGTTTTAAATACTGATAACTCTGTACAATTTTCACTAGAATACTGTACCAGTATGATACTAGCACTGATGGTACATATTGAGACAACTTCAAGAAAAAAGAAAGATAAATTGCCAGTATGGTACCATCAATAAGCACCAGTATATACTGGTATGGCTGGTAAGTGCCGGTACACAATGTTTCGGCATCCTGGCACCCATACTGTGCTAGTTTTGCACCAAAATGATACAATACCATCATATAGTCCCGTTCTGACAGTTTTTAAAACCATGTCTCAAATTTTTGAACTTTGAAAATATTTGAGAAGAGCAATATAAATCAACAAGTGCAGGAGGAACAAACTGGAAGTTCAGAAAACTGCACCAGAATTCAGGCAATATTATATCATCTGTCTGCAATTGAAACAAGATTGTGGCTTTCTTAAATCATTAAGCAATCAGAGAAAGTAAAGTAAAAAACTTTGGAATAACTGGAGAGATCTCCAAGGTGAATATGCATGCATTTTGCCCAAAGTAACATCACATAAGTAATGCAGAACATAAACCTTATTTTGATGATATTGATTAAATTATGGCTCAAGATAGCAAGGTTTGCTCAAAGGATCATGATGTGTTCAAACCAATGACACTAGGCCAACCTACATAATCTCACAGCAACTTAATAAACATTTTTCTAAAAGGTGTTCTAAAGAACAAACATGATTTAAACAGGACATTTTTTCATTTCTTATGTATACTTTTGGAAATTCTAAGAACAATATCCTTTTTCTCCAAGTAGGAAGATGAAATGCCTTCAATCACCATTTTATACCATTACCCAATGCATATTTTAACTCATACTTAACAAAATCTAAAAGATTCTGCACTTTATAATTTGTCCTGTATAATAATTTGTTATTGGTATCATTATTGTTAAAAATATTGGGATTAGCCTGCTCCCTCATTAACAATAGTTAAGAGTGGGATATGCATCTCAAATCTATGCTGAACTACTAAGACTGATTTTTTTATTAGTCAAATAGTTGCAGGCACATTTTTGTTAACACAATATTGGTCCATGTTGTTGCATACATTATTGACACAATTTGGATGGATGTTATGGGTGTTCACTGCATGAATCACAGAAGAATAAATAAAGTTCCCTAACAAAATATGATGTATGCTCCAAAGTACCCCAAGCATCCGTAAGAATGGACCATATTGAAAGGATAAAGACCTTTATAATTTATGCAAGAATCTGCAGATATGGATTGCTCAAGTTGGCTGTGAACAGCTTGGCAGTCTTAACTATGATATCATATGAATATGGTACAAAGTTGAGCACACTTTTACGCATGTAAATGTGATGCAGTAAACACCCCTTCAACCTAAGATCTTAATGGGGCAATAAAAATGATCTATACATAAATGAACAGGCCGGTTCGCAAGTCAAAATGTCAATATGATTAACTTTGGCAAAGTTCCACCAGTGCCGGTCCAATTATCATATTTGCCTAATGGTCCTTTATTTTGAGTTACTAACCATTTGATCATACCACAAATGTCTAATTCAAGACTACTAGATGACTGTAAATTTGGCAATAAATCATAAAATCTGGAACCCCCTGGGAAAGTCTAGGTAATATTCTTGCTTGCGACTTATTTCAGATAATTATACAACATTTGCAAGCAGTCATGGTCCAATGAGAGCTAATGATTTATAGGAAGATAAATGCAACCCAGTTATCACATATAGAAAGGAGCTACTAAAGCTGTGTTCTCTTAAGCTGTGTTCTAAATGTTGTCTAGATTGGCATAAATGAAAAGAAAGCAACCTAAGAGTAACAGCATCTCTAACAACAATATTATAAGTATATTAGAAGCAACGTTATTTTAAAAAAAAAGGAATATTAGAAGCAACGTCATTTAAAAAAAAAAAGGAATAAGAGGGAAAGAGGCCTTGCATCCAAGTTTTTTCTCAGCTTCTTCATGCGTGAGAAGACTCCCGGTCTCCAACCAATGCAGAAAAGCAAGCAGCGAAACCACGGTCTGCGTCTCGCTCTTCCAATCCCCATGATACCTAAACCCCAAACCATTTCAATTAAAAACTCCATCTAAGGAGAACAGCGCAGCGAAACAAAGTTAGAAGAACCGCAACCACCTGTAATACTGTCCCGGGCATTCTCGGAGGATCTCAGCAAGCCGACCAAAGAGGTCATTAAGCACCCCAATCTGAACCCTAGCCTTCTCCAAAACCTCTGCAACCACAAAAAGACCCAAAAATAAGCAAAAAAAGCCCAAACCCTAAATCCTACCAAAACCCTAACACCAAAAATAGAATCTTTTTCCCCCAAAAAGGGAAGAAAGAAAAAACTTCAGTTCTTCGGACCTGGGGCTGGGAGGGACTGGTGGACGAGAAGGAGACTGGAGTGCATCAGCCGGATGGCGCCCTCCATCTCCATGACCACCCTGCGGATCCGCTCGCGGACACTCCCCGACTCCTCGAGCTGGACCCGGAAATCCTCGAACTGCTTCTCCATCGAAGACGAGGAGGAGGACGACAAACCGACAGTGGCGCCGGCGGCGGCGGTGGAGGAGGACGAAGGAGAGGCGGATGAGGGTGGCGTGGGGTGGTTCGCCATCGACGACGAGAGGGGAGAGCTTCGGAGGAGGAGAAGAGGGGAGAGGCGGAGAATACGACGGCACGGGCGGAAGGCGGCGGCGGAGGAGAGGAGGGCGGGAATAGCGGTTCGAAACGCCGCTCTCATAGCAGAGGCTCTGTCCGGAGGTTTGTTGTCATTTGGATTATTGGATACGCGTTGGGTGGGTGGGTTTTGATGGAGAAATTATTTCGTTTTTTATGATGGTCGAGCGCCGTCTGTCCAAGCTGTTGACGAGGCGAGCCACCTAAGTTTATTAGCTTGGGCGGTTCTCGCTGGGTCCTCTCCTCGAAGTTTTTAGAGCATGCAACAAGTCCATTACATACCACAACTTTTATTAGTTTAGTCCCTAAAATTTGTTATATAAGTTTATTAGGTTGAGCTGGTTCTTCTTCCAATAGCTTAAATTTTCAGACTCCGCAATATAAAAAGTGTCACAGCCAAATCTCAGTTTGCATCTAAAGGTATTGGCAGTGCAATTTAATATGAAATGATTTTTTTGATCCATATTTTCTGATCATTATTTTCCAATCTTCGGATATTTACTTTTTTTTTCTATTCAATAAGAATTGGATTGTTATTTTTTTTTAGTTTTGAGATAAATATAAAAATTATATTAACCTAGAAAGGAGACAACACCAGTTCTTTTGAGAAGCTAAATGCCCAACGTATCCATGGATAACTTGCCGCAAGTGAGAAAACAAGAGAAGAAAACGGAATTATAAGGAGAAAAATTGCAACAATCTAGAGAAATCACAGGTGTCATCATCTCAATATTTCAGAACAACTGACTTTATTAGAAAAGTGATGTATATTATCCCAAAATTTTGAAGAATAAATTTCAAAGAAAGTTTTTCATCCATTATTTCTCCTTTCTCGCCTTCCTCTCCTTATTATAAGGATTTATGGAAAGAAAAATTATAACATTCTTAGGAAATCACAGGTCTCCTCATCTCATCTCATCATTTCAGAATAATCGATTCTATAGACAATTTGTAGAGAGATCCAAACAAAGTTAGAAATCTGTGCAGTGAGACTGAAACTATGAAAGTTAGAAATCTGATGAGGAGGATGAGTATCATCTAGCAAACGATGATCTTACCGCTTAGCTCGGACAGTGGACTAAAGTTCATACCCTGCTCCCCTAAACTTGACAAGAGGGACAGTGATTGATGGAAAATGAGTATAAATAACATGAAGAATCTTCAAGCTCTGTTTTTGTATCTGGACATCTCTTTGACATATCAATAATAGTTAACTTTGAGTTTACCGTGTTGATGGGATACCTTTATTTCCTCTGTAATATTACCAAACACAAGAAAGCAATGAATCGAGACACCACACCATAAAGAATGAGGATGGATATACAAAGACGCCAATCATTGATATCATATCCGCTTCGCATTAGCAAACCGCACCTCGTTATCAGCCACACACCAGAATACCTGTATTCAAGAAAAGTTCAAAAAGAGACGTGTCAGTTTCGCATCAAAGGCATTCGGTGGAATAACTTTAAATTTCAGTATGTTAATGGTATATAAAGCACAACTATGAGATAACAGATGCCTGCAGTTCCTATGCCTTGTAAACAGTGGGTAAGAAAACTTGTTCGATATAACATTTATCTGATGGTGTTTAATCTTCTTGATCCCTACATTTAATGTTACATGTCAAAAAAAAAAATAATAATAATCTATTCTTCTTATTTTGGATGTTTTAAGTCTGACTATCTTTCTTTATTTTCACTTTCATGGTATAAACAAGACACCACTGTCAACTGAAATAATATGTTCTTACTGGCTTTAGCTGCGTTATTTACCATTTTTCCTTCCCAGCTTGTCAAATAAACTCTGTAGTCAAGCAGTCAATTTCACTGTATGAGAAAACATTTCTCTACTATCACATTGAGAGCATAGAGCAAATATTTATTTGCATAATTGATTGTCTTGTGACACATTTTCTTAATTTGTTAAAAATAAAGATGGCTTTTGGATTCAAAAATAAGAAAATATTAACAAGCAAAAAAAAAAAAAAATTTGCATGGAACTATAATGTTAAAGTGGAAGTTAGATTTAATGGAATCTCAAAAGCCAAATTCTGTCATGGATTTCTTAGTTTCATGGGTATAAGTTGCATTTAAAGGACAATTAAAAAATAATAGAAAAAATAAAGAGAAGAAAAATCTACAAAACAAGAGGCTTACACCATATTGGCAGTGAGAGATGGTTGCTATTTCAGTTAAACATAAAAAGGTCATGAGCTAATGAAATACAAGGAAATAAAGTCAATCTACTCCCTGTTTCAGCATAACCAGACAGCAATCTCTGTTGCTTCTTTGTCAGGCACATCTGTAAGGGAAGCTCACAAGAGAAAACCACCAACAGAGTACTGTGCATATGAGATTGCCACGGGAGGAGTCTAAACTGTAGCCGCTCTCTCCGCACAACCCCATTTAGAGAAACAAAATGGACATTCTCCTTTTCCCTTTGTACACCAAGTCCCAGATAATAAAGTCCTAATGCGAGCCTTTCCATGTCAAATTGGAGAAAAAGATTAACCACCTCTGAAACATTCGCCACCTTGGCCTGGATAAGTATAAACCACTATATAACATAAATAGAAGCCTCGTAATCTTCTTTTAGATTCATTCCTTTAGGGTCCTACCAGCTCGAACTTTTAGGGTGGCCTAGAACTTCTCTTGAATCTTGAACGTCTTCCTTTCAGCCTACAAACTCCTTTTGGGTGGTTGCTACAATAAATGAGCTTATTGCCAATGCAAAAGAGACTCAAGGAGAATGGCTATTAGCTGTACAACCATTCAGATATCCCGATTGTCTTATTTTAGAGGCCTGAAAAAGTTTGCCAACAACAACATCCTCAACCAACTAGAGACTATGTATCTCTTTCCATCATCAAAATCTTAATACCTGATGCTGTTCTTACAACAGCTATTGCTGAAGAAAAAAAGTTTTTGGAGTTTACCAAGCAAGGCGATATCAGACTGCACTATTATGATTCTACTTAGAGCACACACCTCTCCATCTAGTAAATTTGTTTTACAGTGACATTATGCAGCTTTGTTGCATTTTTTTTTTTTTATTTGACATTGACTTAGCCATAATTTAAATAGACTGAAAAAGTCAAAAGACAGAAGCTGAGAATGTTGAGGTAGTTTAGGAGAAAATTAGAAACAAAAGCAACAGAGGTTTAGGAGATGCGTCCATAGACAGTCAAGTGATGGAGAACAGAATGAAATGGTATGGTGATGAAGAACAGTGAAATAAATTTTTAGTTTATGCTAACCTAATGAATCTGTCTCTGGATAAGCTCTATATTTGATGGATAACAAAAAGAGATACCTAGAAGATATGGTTTGCTTGCGGCAGAATACTAGAGCCTTTGGGTTTCTAGACAATCACATGGCTTGGTTGTACAAAATTCCAACCTCTCTAATATGGATTGCCCGCATTTCCTGCTTAGCAGTTGCTTTTCTCTGGGTACTTTACTGCTTAACTATGGGAAACTCCTAAAATTTGATATTTGTACACCTCAAATCGCATGGAACTTTATAAAAGTTTGAAGCCATCCCAAGCTTATGAACAGCTATTTCTTTGCGCTGGCAGCACAAATGGCACATTTACACATCATATTGATGTCTCTTAGATTCCCAACTGGATAAATTTGATAGAAGATAAGGGGATATGCTTAATCTATGTTGTAGGAGAATAGTCCCTTTGTGTGGGTGTGGCTGTCTGGGAAGAAACCAGAGGAGGCTTATGTAGGGATGGCCATGCTCTCTCTCTCTCTCTCTCTCTCTCTCTCTCTCTCTCTCTTTCTCCCTCTCTCTCTGGTTGTCCATGTGGCAGAAAGTAAAGAGGGAAAACTGAAACGAATTGGCTATAGCCAGTCTCCCATAATGCCTCAAACCTCAGGCTAAAAGAAAGCCAAATTAGAAGGACAATTGATAGAGGTGGGGCACACATTTTAAATTTCCCTTCTTCCTTTGGTTAAAAACTAACAGGTGAATGAAAGTGTTAAAATGAATCGTATGGTATAGTATGTTCGAATTTATAGAACCTGACCAGACCCGATTTCAAATACAGACAGACTTTTTTTTGCAGGCACAAATTTTGGATAAATAGATTTTGTCCAGAACCAGTTTTTTCCCAGTCAGTTCAAATCGCTCGGATGACTCAGATAACAAATTGCCTTCCATGAGGTTTAAGATACTTGACATATATGCCAAGTCCAAAGACATCACAAATGTTCAACATGGCCAATCATGTAAAGCCCGATACCGTGATACTTTAATAATATATTCCTACCAATCTTTTTATGTTTTGTATATTACGTGTAAGTGTGTAACTATAACTAAAAACCTAAATCTCACTCTTTGTGTTCATCTTTGCAAATCCTTCAAAATTAAACCTTGAAGGACAACATGCTCTTTAACAACAACTTTGTTTGAAACCCTTCATGGCAACACTCATCCACACTATGTTAGGCTTCCCTCCTACTTACTAGACCATTTGGTAGTTGCTAAAAACTCAGATGTTGCCTCTTCATACTTTTGTTGCTCATCCATGATGTCTCAGTTCTTCATTCAATCCTTTCTTCGTGTAAGTCCAAGACTCCATTCCTTGTTTCTGATTATGTGTATACAAACACATGCATGAGTACTTAAATGTATATGTGCATGTTTATCTTCATATTTTTATAAATTTGTATTTGACATTTTCCATGGACCATCAGAAAAAGTTGGTCTCGGTAGTACTTTGTATCAGCATAAACATTTGATATATAATAATAACATAGTGCATAGTGCCTACCGAGTGCATAGTACCTCCTTAAAAGATTCAAGTGCATGGTGTCCTAAAGGTTTGCCATACCAGTATCGGATCCCGTACCGGACCCCATACCGGTGCCGCACTAGCATATAGGCCTACCGACTGTCAGTACGGTATAGTACGTGGTACGCCAGGCGTACCAACACTAGCATACCGATATAGGTACCCACTGAGACTGGTACGGTATGCCCAATACCGACCGGTACAGCATACCATGGATTAGAAGGTCAAGATTAAACCCTTACAAGGAAATTATATAGATAAATGAAGCGAAGGAGTCGGGGTGGCAATTTCTAACCCAGACCCACCAACTTACCCAAATAAACAGCTCTTGATGGAGTTTCTTATAATGAGGTCAGATTTGTGTCAACCTCAAATAGCATAGTTATAAAGGGGACAGGTTCAGATTTGGCTCCTAAAGCTGACAGGCATTACCCATGATCCATCTCTAGGCTCCTAGGATAGTGTTAAACTGTTAATAGTATGGCGGGCCATAGGCTAGATAAGCCCAGTTCCAATGACCGGAAAGACCTTATAGTTAGTGATAAAAGAAGAAAAGTATGCACTGTAGAAAAAAGTGGAGCTGACAATGTTTCAGCGTTCCAGGATTTATCACAGTTTCTTCTCCACTTTAATTTGTTCTCCTTCTGTATCTCTCAATTTATTTTGATATCCAACGAAAGATACTGGCCCTATTCCATTTAGATTTTTTCGGGTATATAACTGACAAGTAAAGCTTTAATTGGGCAGGTGATTCAGGTATGGGCCTATATAAAATAGATGGGTTTATTATGGATTTATTCTTTTCTACCTCACTATAAAAGGATCGAATATGTGATGTAGGACAGTCTATGTAAGCAGGCCTTATTAAGATTTAGGATAGGACTTAAAGTAAGGTTGCCGGGATTCAAAGTTTACTTGGTGGACTAACATCTGAAGAGAAAATAGACAAATCAAAACCAGATGTAGAAAAATAGAGAAATATGAAAGCACAACAAAGAAAGTTAAAAAAGTAAATGAAAGAGGAAAGGTATTATATGACTCACTCGGGGATCCAAGAATCACACATAGGGTTCAAACTTCAAAGGTTTGACATCTCTATTGTGGAATCACACCACAAAAGGAAAAGAACATAGAAATCATATATTTAATTAATCAACCATCTAAATGAACTATATAAAACCCAGAGACCCTATTTATAACAAAAAGAAACCTTAACAAGTTTTCTTCTAAACCCAAAACAAGTTACTGCTCGGAGTTACTGTAGTATGAATCATGGTATGCTGAACCGGCCTATACCGGCTAGTTCAGCACGTACCGGACCGGTCCGGTTCCTGACCAGTACAGTACCATGGTGGAAAACGGGGCGAAACGGAGCAGCATGGAGGGCATATTGGTGCACCGGTACAAGCCCAGTACGCGTTTGCTGCGTGCGCTGGGCAGCGTGCCCCCACACGCCCGTACTGGGTAGCACGTGCGGCACGCAGTACTATGCAAACCGGTTCGGCACCGGTACGAACCGGTCCAAACCGGTCTGGTAGGCCACCGTACGCCTACCGGTACCAGTTCGGCAGACCATGATTTGAATAATATATTGAAATGACAGTATGAGGATAGAGCTTAGGCTCATCAAGCTATTAAATAAAACTCAAAATAATCAGAAATAACATAAAAACAATGAAATGGTCATGGAATGCCGTACCGGCCCGTACCGGCCCGGTTCTAGACCGGTACCGGAACGGCAAAAAAACCGGTATTTTCCGGTTTTTTATCCGAACCGGCCGGTACCGGCCTCGTACGATTTTTTTTTTTTAGAACCACAGCGCCGCACGCTGTGGTTTTTGAAACCACCGCGTACCGTACCGGTACCGGCTGGTACCGTACCAGTCCGGCCGGCCACCGGTACGCCGATCGGTACCGGTACGGCGGACCTTGGAAATGGTAATTAAACTTAAATCTTAGACAATTGCTTAATCTCATAGCCAAGGTCCGCAATCTCATTACTGGGTACCATACTCGTGCGTTACTAGTTCGATCGGTATAGGTCGGTTCGACACTGTACGCACCCCATACCTTTCCTCGCTGTTCAGTTTTCTGAGCTCATTGTTGCCGTCTCCGTAGGCGCCATGTGAGGTGCAGTTCCCAATAGAGTTGCAGATTCTTTCCATTGTTTCTGGCGCGGCGTAGGCATGATCAATCTATTCCTATTCTTCCAGTTCTTTGGCTATATCTTCTGTCACTCCGGCTGCAGCTTCTACCTCTAATTTAGTTTATTTTAAATAATAATATTCTTCTTAATTTAATCAACTGCATATTCTAATTCAAAAATGGGGATAACGCTTTGCCTATTTGACCTCGTGGAATCGCCTTTTTCTTAAGAGATAAGGGCTTTTCCGGATAAACCAATGAAATGAGGTCTCTACACCTGTGACCGGCTACTATATCAAAACTGCCATCCGTAACTACGTGACCATCAAGCTATGCCCACAGAGCCCTGGAAAGTTCATCTTGCTTGGAAACAACCATTAAACTATTTTTCTTAATTTTTATTATAGTACGCTTTGATATGGGTCGGTATAACTCGGTACAAGTCAGTACACCCTTCGGTACATCTCAGTATGCCTCGATACACCTCGATGCGAGGCCTATATTGGCCCGAATATGAGTTTCGTATCACTTCCGACCCAGTACAGTATGGTACACCCGTGACTGAGCAATTCATGGCAGCGTGATAGTCCACGCTCACAACCTTCTTATGCATAACGAATGGTCTTTGATTTGCATTATTCATACTCCCAAATTTGACCCAACCTCACCCTGACTATTGCCATCTCTAGCAAGAGCAAAGTCTAGAGGAAGCTTGGAGGGCTTTTCCTTGGTCGCATGAGTTCAAAGTTCAAACTGCACCAAACAATAAGGTAGGCTTCCTACTATTGGACTTTTCATGTCTTGGCAAGACCTCCTTGCCTAGAGTTGCTCTTTCAATGAACTTGAAAAACATATCAATGGGTTAAGAGTCACAAAAGTTGATTTTTGTTCCTTGATCCACAAAGCCAGCCCCATGAGGCTGGTTGGTGGGGGGGGGGGGATCAAACTAAGGAGTTATGCAGCAAGAGCTCACGAGATTGTAGCTTATAGGTAAAAGACCTCCAAACACTTGATTATCTGCATTGAACATCTTGAGCAATGATGTCTATTCTCATTTTTGAAGGATTATCATTAATTTTGGGTCCATACTTAATAGTACTTGAGACTAAATAGTATTGATAACATTCTAGCTAATAGAAAAACATATGTGCATACACATGCACATGCACCTACAGACACATGCGCACAAATACATTTGAGAGTAGTTGGCATCAACTGTTCCATGCAAAATTAACGATAATCCTTTTTAAAGGAAAATCCACACAAATGCGACATCTAAATGCCCAGTTACCAAAAATCATTTGTTTTGGACTAGTTTACCTATGCATGGAATGGGCACAGAATGGATGGCAGTAATAAAGAGTCAGATTAAATATACAATAAGAGTCGATCTTGACATAGTCATCTTAAAACATTTAGAAACCAAAATTTTAACCAATTTGGAAGCTTTAAAATTATGAATTAAATAAAAGCGAGGGATCATACCATCAGAGCTATATATGCTCAATGCATAGGTAAGAGATAGTGTGGATTTTCATTCTAGAGGGGTTATTATTGATTTTGCATGGGAAGCATTCTGGCAAATATTCTTAAATGCGTTACATACATATATGTATATAAATACCTATGCTATTTAACATGCAATTATGTTTTCTTCATCAGGCTACATGAAATCTAAAATCGGTTGAGCAGGTGCATCATTTCTCCATATGTCTATGTCCGTGGAACCAAAAATTTTCCTTTTTTCCCCCTCAAAGAATGATATGCATAGGTTCATGTCTGCACAATCTACAGTTACTATGTATATATGAAAACAAGGAAAAACTAATTGATGTGCTTCATCACAACTAAACAAATCTGGTACTATGAGCATATCACTAGCATAAAGGAAAATATAGTCAATATAAACCTTTCTGCATTTGCAATTTCGAATGCTTCCAGTGCCCACTTTGGATAGCATAAGTCAGCTAGGATCTTTGAACTTTTCTGCCGAGTTGCTATCAAAGTCAAAACAACAGGAAGTAGAGCAGACCACTGCAACATCAATGTTACCTTGGAGTTAAGAGATAATGAAAAGAGAAAAGATATAGTAGAAAAAAAGAGTTTCAGGTAACTTCTTGGACACACCAGTTGGGCTGAACCTGGTTGGAAGCAGATGGCAAAAATATAACCAATGCCAGTTACACAGTACACAAGTGCAACCAAAATTGTATAGTTATCTGCAATGGATGACCTTGGATTGCTGACGAAATAGAACATTGAAAGATAAGTTATAGGCTTGATGGCTGTATTGAAATGGTCAATTGTATCTTTTGAGAGAAAATAAGCTAGTGAACTCATGCCCGATGCTCTTTCTCTCCAATATTGCAACTTCTCAAGTGAAAATGACCTTAGAGCTCCAATCTTGCATAGGAGAGCTGCAACAGAGTGCATCAACCAACCAATCAAAATTTTGGAGTAGAAAGATTTTGCAGAACTCTATCTTTGCTAATGTGACCTCTCAAGAGAGGTATTTAGATGCTTCCAATGACCATTATATTTTACATCCCAAGGACATAATCTTAAAGTGCTAAAAGCGGACCTGATCTAAATACTTTCAACCAGCAATCAGTTTAATATCTCATTCATGGGAGATGAAAAAAGAAATGTTATAATGGCAGACAAAGTAAAATAGAGCTAAATGCATTGACAATTACTTGTTGAAAACAACTAGATCCTAGCAAATTGTTTTTAACATTTCTTTCGAAGTTACAATGAAACTCCAAAACGTTTCAGTTTCACCCAGAGCCATTTCCAAACGATGGTTAGCGTCAGAGTTTTAGCCAAATCTTTATGTGGCCAAATTTATTGCACATATAAGCCATGTATGCCCTTTTTATGTCATTTCTTCCAATCTGCGAAGCATTTTCTCCAGATCAAACTTAGATTTTATGGGTTTTAAGATTTGTGGGTCTATAGATTTGTGGCATGAATCATGAAGCCCTCAATTTTTAGTTAGTTTGGCATTTTAACTAGGAATATGTTTGTGAACAACCAAGCAAAATGGCATTACATTATGATATTATCTTGTCATGATATTATAAGCATAGCGAGGTAATCCTGCCATTCCAGAGAAAGGTCTAAATAATTATTTGGTGTTTGTAGTTCTTATTAAAAATCATATTATAAGAATAGTAGTAAATGCATCTCCAACTTACAAACAGAAATCACGGTGTACGTGTAACCTTGCACCCCAAATGTTTCATCTCCCCCTTTAGCAAGCATTCCTAAGCAGACTCCAGCAAGACCCAGGATCAGAAAATCAACTACTTGTATTCTAGCTTCACGTAAACGTTGCTTCATGACTCTGCAAGTGAAGAAGACATCCTTCTTAGATAGACCAAACAATGTCCAAGATTCCATGACAATGACAAAAAGCTCTTCAACATTTTTAGTATGCACATCGTATTTGTAAAATATAAAGAATAATAACAATTTCAACTAAAGAAACTACCTTCCCAAGTAGTACTTGTACTGCACCAAAATACCAGGAGTCCTTCTGTTAGATAAATCTGTTAATTTTGAGAAGTTGTTTGCCATATGATATTGCTTTAGGGTTAGGGAAGCATTGGCATTTCTGCCTGCCTCACCAACAACAGATTGCCCGTCAGATCCATCCCTAGAAGAGTTTGTTCTGCCACCTCTTGCTGATGTATCAACTCCATCAAGATTATGTTGCATATCTGGGGGTATGTCGTACCTATTATGCAACATCCATCTGAGGGGCAGCTCTTTACAAGTAACAGCAATACTTGTGCCTGGCTTTGTAATGCCTTCTAAAATATCAATGTAGTAGTCTGGAGGATTCACTCTCTCAGGAACATTGAACCCTAGGTTTGCAAAGTATTCTTCGACTTTCTCCACTGCTCCATGATACACAGTTAGACCTCCTTTTGCCAACAGTATCAAATCGTCGAACATCTTGAACAAAGTATAGCTAAAGCAGAAAATTCATTACAATTAACGAAAGAATGTTGACTTATTCCAGCAAATATAGAGGAATGGCATGAAAAGTTATATGAACTACAAAATTTATATCCATTTCATCACATCAACTAGTTTTTTCCATATTAAAACAGACAAACACAAAAACCAAAATCTCAAACAATTTGATTATAGTTATCCTGACATGCAAGCAGCCTCCATTCTCTTGCTTCACAAGGTAAACCACCCAACCAGACTGTTGTGATCCACACTAGACCAATGATTGCTGAATCGAGCCGAACCGGCCGGTTCCGCCCGAACCGAGCCAATCCGGTCTCCGACCGAGTTGGTTCTTTAATGGAAAACAGTTCTGGCCCCTAGGGCGGGTCGGTTCTTTAATGGAAAACGGTTCCGGCCCCTAGGCCGGGTCGGTTCTTTAATGGAAAACGGTTCCGACCCCTAGGCCGGGTCGGTTCTTTAATGGAAAATGGTTCCAGCCCCTAGGCCGGGTTGGTTCTTTAATAAAAAACGGTTCTGCCCCCTTAGGGGCCGGTACCTGATTGGATGTGGCCGGAACCGACCGGAACCAGACAGAACAAAGGTTCCGTTCGGTTCGAACTAGTACGGATCTCGGTACCGGTTCGACGAACCTTGAACTAGACAAGCCACATGTCATATAACTAATTATAGATCTTTTATTTCATAGATCTCATATCACCTTTCAGTTCATTACTTGAGTTACTGTCTTCCCTCAGAATTCATTATGTACTTTAAAGTGACCAGAACGTATGAATGACAATTTTTTCCTTCAAACAAAGATGATGAGAGTATTGAATAGAAGGTCAACTGGCTTACAGCTTCAAGTGTTCAGAAGGAAACAAACGAAACAAATGATAAACATTAAAACCTCACTGTAAGCTAGTCGAGCAAATGGTATAGTTCTTTTCCATATCAATATTTTATTAGCATATTGTACATTTTGGTGATACAAATACAGTTCAAGCTTTATTCAGGACATATAAAAGCAACTATGGAAAGGAAAAAAATGAGAGAGATCTATGGGAGAACATAATTTAGAATTCACATTCTCATGAATTTGGAACAACCTAGGTTGGTGAACCACCATGCAGATGTTTACCCCTTCAAGTGCCTCACGACGAAGAGCTCTCAAAAGCAGCTGAGATGAGGAACTGTCCAAACCAGATGTAGGTTCATCTAGTATCAACAAAGATGGTTCAATAACCATTTCTAGCCCAATATTTACTCGTTTCCTCTGTCCACCAGAAATTCCACGCTTCTCTACCGTCCCAACCAAGGAATCCCGCACTGCTTGCAGCCCTAAGTAATCGATAACTCTTTCCACAACTAGAACCTTATCCGCTTTTGGCATGTCAGCAGAAAGCCTACATCACAAGGATAAAAAGGTAGTAACCTTTTCTAACTCTAATAGATTAAAAAAAATAGAATGCAATTAGAGGATGAGTGTGATATTCTAAATCAGCAGACAATCAATTTGCAAAACGACAGACATTTAAGCTATGAATAGAAGTATAGAACAATATCTCACAGAATGATTGGCATTTAAGCTGTGGGTGGTTTATAAGGATACATGAAACAAATGAAAAATCTTGAATAGCATGAATGGCACTAAAAACACAAAAATGGATCTACGTACTAAGTCCAGTGCATATAACTGAAAAGCTCTAAAGACAGCTTCCACACCAATGTCGGTTGCAGGAGTAGAAAGTTTAAGTGCCATTGCCAATTGCACATGTGCTACCATGTTGAAATAAAAAACAAAAACTTAGTACCCTTTTATTTATGAATATCTTAAATAATAACTAACTGGTGTCATTCTAACCCTTCTAGATGCCCATACTGGCCTAGCATTGTATATGTCAGCTGGCACAGAGTGGCATAGGCCGGTGTTTGAAACCTTCATTTAGGTTAAGTAGACAGTCATTTGTACCAAACATCAATCCTGAGTTCTTTATGGCAAGGAAAGTGAACTACAGGTAATTGGCTTGGAAATAGAAAATAATAGTTGAAAGAATTCTCAATGTTATTAAATGTTTAGTAAGTAAATTATGGAGTTGTCAGTGTACATCAGATGCATTCAACAAAAGCACCTAGCCAAGTCAAAGATAGTCTACAAGTACATCATTAGCATATCTGCATGGAAAATAGCATGAACTGCAAGTCTGCGAGCAGCACATGTTTTTAGTCAAGCTGATGAGCCTTTTAATAGTTCAGAAACAATTGACAGATCATATAAAGTTTATAACTAAATTAGGAATATGGTATAAAAGGGTCTTTAAGAAAACAATAATACTTGAAAGAAATAAAAGCTGGGATATGGCCAACATGGTAATACTTGAAGATTTATAACCAAACTAATTGTCGAAAGATATAAGATATATACTAAATCCCTTTTTCTTTTTTAGGAAACATTATATAAAAAATGACACGATTCAAAGTAGTAAGAGTGTATGCAACTTATTAAACAGCAAGAAGTTTTCTTATTATATTGAGTTTGTTCTTCCTTGTGGAATAACTAAAAGATTGAAAAAACTACTGAATCATACTTCATCATTGAAATCTAGAAATATCCCTAGCTGGTCCTAGAGTGACTAAAGATATTAAGTAAAAACGAGCCAATATCTATCTACACGAGGACGAAAGGACAGCTAAGGTTGCTACCTTACCCAGTGGAGTCCACAATCTAGATGTGATAAAAACCCAGCAAAGGTTGATACTCCGGAGAGGAAGTCCACATTGGAAATATCATTGACGAAGAGAGAAACTTAATTGCAACGCTGAACCAATAAAAAATTACTACAAACATTACACTTCAAGCAACTTTGGAACATTATGGAATAGAGGAGGGTTCTGGTCAGACTACAACTTGCATAAGCTTGGCTGCACAAAAAGCCTGAAAATGTTCTACAAGATCAAGTCCGAGCCCTGTACAAGGCTGAAACAGGCCAGAGTCCGCCGTACCGGTACCGGTCGGCGTACCGGTGGCCGGCCGGACCGGTACGGTACCGGTCCGGTCCGGTACGTACCGGCCGGTACCGGTACGGTACACGGTGGTTTCAAAAACCACAGCGCGCGGCGCTGTGGTTCTTAAAAAAAAATCGTACCGGTGCGAACCGGCCGGTTCGCACCGGTACGGGCCCGTACCGGCCGGTTCGGATAAAAAACGGAAAATACCGATTTTTTTGCCGTTCCGGTACCGGTCTAGGACCGGACCGGTATGCACCGGCCGGTAGGGGCCGGTACGGCATTCCATGGGCCAGACAGATAGCAACTTAGTATCAGACAACACATCGGAGTGTCCTTCTAGGAACTAAATTACGTGGGATGGAGATGGCAAGGGTGGGATTCTGATTAAAGAGGCTAATAATGTGGGTGATGTTATTCGGGGTGATCAACCAGATCTTTGTTGTTGAGAGGACAAGCACAATCCTTCAATATTCTCTGCTTTCCCACAACTTCAATTAGTTTGGCAACTTCCTAGAGGTTGAGAACGCCTAGGAGAGGCCCCTATCCTCTAACAAGGGTTGAATTTCCTTGGGCAGATGGAATGATCTTATGCTCACAATCAGATCTCTAGAGGCCATTACCCACCAACATTAAATGGTGGTCTAACATCTCCAAACCGTTGCCCACCAACATCATATAGTGGTTGGATCTAATAATGCTGAAGTGGAAAAAAGTGGAGTGGATAAAGGATTCAGACTTCAATAACGGGGTACGAGACAATGAAAAGAGTTGCAGTTATAAATATATATTTTGATATGATATCGGCCAAGATCCACAGTCTCGGTAATAGATACCATATCGATACATTACTAGTTTGGTACAGTATGGTCGTTATGGTAGAATACACACCCCGTACCAAGATAGCTCCTGGCTCCTTTTTATAATCTATTGTATAGTACACACCCTGTACCAAGATAGCTCTCGGAACCTACATGTCCTTATAATCTTGGCATTACACTCAAGCTGCACCCCTAAAATCGATGCATTGCAACTATTTATAAAAACAAAATAGTTAAAAAAGAAACCTCAAATTATACAATAGCCTCTTATATCCCACACTTTTTTCCTTATCCAATTATTCCTACCTTATAAAAGGAAAAATATAAAGAAAAAGGAAAACCACATAAACCAAGATACTATCTCTCTCTCTCTCTAATTCTGGTAGTAACATTCCAATTTTCAAAGTCCTAAGATACCCTTCTACCGTCATTCCTCCTTTTCACCATTCTCATCCATACCCATTGCTCAATGTTAATTGTTGCGATGTTGGAGGTAACACTATTGAGATCACTTTGAAAGGTTCAAAAGTTTAAAGATAAGTAGCTATTCTAGATCTCATCATTTAAGCCTCTTTATTGTTAATCATCGCAATGACATAATGATATATAACAAATTTGAGCTATTGGAACTTGAGAAATTCACACAACATGCCCTTTTTAGTTTATTGACTCATAAAGTTTGTAAAGTATTAGTAAATACCAACATCAGCGGAACCATCCCGAATCACTCAGTTTAGGATGCACCAAATCACATTGGTAGCGGACTAGGATGGTTCCGGCCTCCCGATAGAGAAACCAGCGGAAGGGAAGAGGAAGAAAGAGAGAGAGTGAGGGAGGGAGAAAGAGTGGCCGACAGCAACCAAAACAAGGCGAGGGAGGGGGAGAAAGGGCTTTCAAAGCCATTTCTCCTCCATGCGTCAAAACAGGGGAGAGGCGAGAGGGCTTCAAAAGCCCTCTCTCCCCATCCCTCGAACCTATTCCAACCACCACCCTCTCCCTCCCTCTCTCTCTCTCTTTTGAAGCCCTCTTTCCCCCTCCATCCCTCTTATTCCAACCGCCACCCTCTCCCTCTCTCTCTTTTCCTCTCCTTCTCCCTCTCCCCCTCCCTTCCGGTTTTGCCTGTCAGTTCATGCCAGAACGGCATAGCACAGGGGCATACTGTACCATCTCGCTAGCCAACTGACCTAGATGCTGGTTCCACTACTACCTTCCTTGGTAAATACTCAATATGACTTTTTCCTCCAAAACACATGGATATATGATATGTATTCATAAGTCTAGCAAATGTTTTTCAACATAATATAGTTACCTAATTTATTTTATAATTTTTAATTTGTGTCATTAACATCTGTTCTAATTATGGTATATGTACTTGGAAGTTAACTACCCAAATTCAATAGTAGCACTTCTTATTTACCTTATACTAAAATTTACAACATGATCATGGACATAGTTTTTTCTCAATTAGAACTTTAGGTTTTACTAAATGTATTTGTGACCCACCAAAGGGAAAAAAAATTGGCCCTACACCAAAACATGATAATACATGCATTACCTAATGTGGCAGCTTATTTAACAAAGAAAGACCCAATATATAGTTCTAAAATTTTCCTCATAAGTTAATTCTACTCTTCCTGTTTAGGACAACTAAGTAACTCAAGGTAAGCCTATTAAGAGTAGTAAAGCTTGATTTTCCTACCTTGATTTTCCATGAAGGACATAGCATATCAATGTTGTATGACTAGTTAACCCACATTGGTTGCACAAATTCATAGCTTCTACTATAGCATCTCCTTATTCATGTCCTCCACTATGGGCATCTCTTCCTCCTTGTACACAAAGACCATGATCTCTATCATTTTTCAAAGGCAAGGTAAGAAGGGCAGATTTTGATCAAATATGTGCAGATGGGATGGGTTGGGCTGAAGGAATTAAAAGGTGGAATCCAATCCTCAATAAAAACTTCTCCAAGCAAATGTTGATAATTTGAGTCTAACCCAGCAAAAGTTTTACCACTTGAAACTCTTGTTGTCAATTTTGTTCTCGACAAGGTCTTTATGAGAGGTCAACACACATTCAACTTCTTAAACATATATCTTTTGGTAAATGTAACATTCTTCATGTTTTTGGAACCTTATCTTACCTTAAAAGATTCATTTACTTACACAACCTCCTGAGCAGAGTGCCTATCATATAAAGCCTCCCATGTCTCCTCAACAAGGTTAAAAAGACAAGTTACCGTTGCACATGAATGAGTCCATACTATTGTGAGCTAGTTCATTAATTCTTCCTAAGCGATACTGTGGTAGTATGCCACCACCAGGATTTGAACCTTGGAACTCCCCCAAAAGGAATTCCTAAGGATAGGGGTCGCAATTTACTCCACCCCTCATGTACTCGAACCGCAACAGAATCACGGCAGGTGTGGGTAATGCTAAAGCCCGACTCGAACTCGACTCGATAATATATAACTTTTCACAAATCCCCTTTCTAAGGCAAAAAATTGATTTGTATGCAAAAAAAAAAAAAAAAATTTGTAGCTTTACCTGACCCAATCCATCCAACCCGCCCTATCTAGCTTTACCTACCCCACCCTACCCCATCTGACTCTACCCACTCCGAAGCAAATAGGAGGTGGGGACGACTAATGACCTACCCGATCCGTTGCCATCCCTACCTAAGAAGAGAGGTGCCAACTAGCTGAACTAATAGTTGCTGGTTCAATTTCTAAAGTTATTTCATCAATTAAATTTCTCCCAATCCAACAACAACAAATTCTACTAGTAATGCAAACAAGGACCCATTATCAAATAATGTAACTTCCTTTTAGCATGTATTTTTCTCGGTAATAAAAATTTTCTCTATTTGATTGGGCCAAGGTCCAATGAGATAAAACCAATGATTGCCATCTCATCCTGAATTGCCTTGTTCGGATGTGCAACTCGTACCCGGTTAGAACCGAGACGAGATAGTTTTGGCTTGGTACAGGCCCCAAACAAACCTGAACTGACCGATGGCAGTCCGTAGCAATCCGAATTGAGCGGTTCCGTTCCATACTGAGGTCATATTGTACCGTACCGCCCAGTTTCAAGCGGTCTATGATAAAAAGTGAGTATAAGAGGTCAAGATCTATCTCGGCATGGGGTGCATAACATTCCAAAGGGATCATACTATATCGAACTAGCAATGTGCTCGTACAGTACCCGATACTAAGATGACAAACCTTGGTGACAGAAGCCCGTCCAACAATAAGAAATCTTGATGCACTTATCTTAGATGCAAATATAGAAATTAAGATATTTTATTTTATTTAAAAATGAGAAAATTTTATTTTTTATTTGGATTCTAGAATATTATTTAGATTTAGAATTTATTTTTATGCAGACTCTTATTAGGGTTTCGAGTTGTCTAAATAAACCCATTCCTGTGTTAATGATAACACAATTTACATTATTGAGATTATAGAATATTGAGATATCCTCCTTTCTCTCTCCCTTGGCTTTCCTCTCTCCTCTTCTTCTTCTCCTCTTCTCTCTCTCTCTCTCTCTCTCTCTCTCTCTTCTGTCCTGCGTCGCTTGGCTAAAACACGTTACTTGCCATGGAGATTATTCTACTCCATGACTTCCATTTGTGAATTCTGGAAAGGATAGATTGCTAGCCTCAAAATAGAGCAGCAGGAAATCTGGGATTTCTTATCAAGAAAATGGTATGCATTTTTCTTTTTTTTCTCTAGTATCTAGCACGGTCGATCTCAAAAGTGATAAAAGAATCTGATAGATAAACACATCAAATCTGGTAGCAGATCTGTTGCTATGTGTTTCTTCCATGCACAATCAGCAATAAGTTATGACCACATGATTACAAAAGGACAGATGTCTTGATAAACTTCAGATCTCTTAAAATTAAATATGCATCATGCATGTATAGTCAAACAGATTCCAGGAAGACAAACACAAGTCCTGAAGTTGAGGGCAAGCTGCCAAAACAATTCTAGATAACAGAAACTTGAACACAAGAACATGAAAGTGATGAAACCAAGGCAGACTATGTTTCTAGAGAAACAATGTTTTGATCTGGAAGTAAAAAAGAGGGGGAAAAAATGAAAGATTATAGGAGCAAGATAATTGTGCGAAATCCATCAGTTATGCAAACTTTAATGTCTAGGACAAAGTCTGCCCACCAATCCTGATAGGCTAATACAATGTCTAAAAAGTCTCAAAGGCCACAATACTAATCCAGATCTAATCCTAAATATAACCTTGATAAAAAATGAATAATAAAGTAAATTTCATAGAGCAAGCATCGAATGAATGAACGAGGAGGTAAAATAAAGGTTACTAATATCAAATTTCCAAATATTTAAATACTGTCATAGATATTCAGTCACGAAGGTAATGCTTTGACATAAAACATTAATATATGCAGTGTATGTATTGAGAAAATTCTTACCTGCACCTTGCACTGAACCAAAGATTCTCCTCCACTGTCAAGTTTCCATGGACAACATCATCTTGTGGTACGAAACCGATGATTTTCTTATATGCATGAATAGGTTCAACCTTTCCATTTATAAGAACTAAACCAGTTATCTCACATCCAGTTGTCCTTCCAGTCATAGCATTAAGAAAGGTGGTTTTTCCTGCACCTGAAGGGCCCATGACCGCAGTTACACGGCCAGGCATAAGTTTTCCTGTCACACACCTCAGAAGTTGTTTTCCCTTCAAAGATAGAGTTACGTCTCTGAAAGCAACCTCAATCATAGGCTTGGTTCTGATTTCATTGGCAGCAACCATAGAAACTACTCCTGAAAAGGTCAGGTTCATTTGTTGTTGCGCAGCTTTTTCTTTTTCAATTTGACCGTATGCATACTTAAAGATTTGGGTACGAGTCTGCTTTTCTTCACCTCTAGGCATATTTTTCTTAAAGTTTTTATCTTCCATTTCAAGACTGAATCCTTCACTATCAGAGTACTCTTCAAGTGAATGCATCATTTTAGTAACATTATCTGGTTCACTGTTCTTTGATGTGGATGCTGCTGGTGATTGCTGAGATCGACTAAGAAACTTTAGCTCCTCTTGCCGTTCAACAGACCTTTTGCGAGAGAACGTATGAGATAATTGATTCTGAAGCCGAGCTGTATGTGTCTTTGCAATTTCTTTTGCCTTTTTCCACCTTTCACGAGCCTGTACAGTTTTTCTAGCCATCATTGCAGCAGCTTCCCTAGATTTGGCTTGTTTCCTTTTGTGGATGGTGATAATTTGGCCAGAGAAATTGTATATTATCAATAATAACAAACTCAGTGCAACCTACAGTAACAGAAACAGAAGGCAAACATCTTATGCTCAAGATTAAGATAGGATAGACTAACATAAATATCTTCCTAGGACCATTGCTCCATAGCTTAGGAAGTTGCAGTAATATCAAAAGTACATTGGCAAGTGGCTTATGACAATGTTTTTATTTTTTAACACCTATGTATAGCATTGCTATAGACACTAGGAAATTGATAGTGACTATTATGTTTGTAGAAAAATCATAAATATTATATTAAAGGTGCCTATTCTTCCATAGGTAACAACAGCACATTTTATAATTTTCAAAGATGGGAATTCTCTGTGTAACAACTGCTGATGATGGTTGAAAAGGGGCACAAGACGAAGGCAGGTTCTGCAAAAGTTTAGCACAAATTTGGGCCTCAAAAAATATGTTTTGTGATTGTCTGAGGCTTAAAATTTTTTCCCTGAGTACAGATGCCATTTCGTCTGTCAAACTTAGCTTTCTGTTCTTGTTTAAAATCTTTCATACTAAACAGAAACTTCAGAGAATTATTCTTCAGTGTTACAATGTAAAATCACATAACCAATGAGCTAGCCTGAGCTATCCTTCCACGTGCTAAGCCCAGACCCTCTCTGGAACAAAATTTTCATGGGTAAGAGTTCAGCACCAAGTTGTATAGAGTTAAGGTCAGGATTGTGTGTGTGAATACACCACATACACATGCTTTTATGCATGTATTTGTATATGTATTTGTGCATTTGTATAATAATTAGCTCATATACCAGCAGCACTGTAATCATAAAAGTGGAATACCTAAGTTACATTATAGAGTCTGTCTAATGTTTAACATTTTTTTATGAAAAGAAGCATTATCAACAAAAAAATTGAATTTGTCTACATAGTTTTATTTCACAAATAAGATAATTCGTGATTTGGAACAAAATAGATATTGTTTAACAATCCACAATTGGATTTATGATGCTACATTGGTACCGAGACCACTTTGGTATTGGGTTCATGGCACCCACGTTTTGAGCTCCTGCCCTTCTTCCTCTCTTCTCCCTTGTTATGATGTGTCTTGTATTTAGGTGATATACTGGCACAGGGCCTCTCCTTGGGCCTTTGGCTGAAGAAAAAGGCCTAACCTCAAATTTCGAGTCCTCAAAAACATCCCTAATCCTAAAGTATGATACGAAGGAACCCTAAAATGCCTCTAAACAAACATAGGACACAGCAATAAAGAGGAAAAAATGGCATGCCAGTGAATTACCAAGATACCAGGCCACACCAAGTGTCGGTACAGTGGACATCACCCATTCCAGTCAATGTCTTGGTTCATAATAGCCAATACAGGGTGGACCCATTTTTTCAGGTACTGAGGTCCCTGACAATTGGAACAGCTAGGACGAACCAGGACTTGTACCAAAAATTTTACTTTTACTGGGTCTTCTCATTCTCTATGTATACATACATGCACAATACATGCATGTATGTGTGCACGTAGGTATGTACATATGTATATTTCAAGCTTTTCCACATATTTTCTCCATGGTCCCCTGTATCATTCAGTATGTACATATGTATATTTCAAGCTTTTCCACATATTTTCTTCAAGGTCCCCTGTATCATTCATGTACAAAGATGGTAGGAGACATGAGATGCCCCCTGTATCTAATCATGTTCGCTGAACCAAACAACAACATTGTGTGGATACGGATCAATACAGTGCTTGACATGGGTTTGAGATGCAACAGTACAGTCAAGTTTCCAACCTTGCATTTATCATAACTTTCATCCATTTACCTTAAATCTTCCCCTCCTTTCCTACATCAACAGAAGTTAAATTATCCCTCCTTGCTGAAGCCCCAGCAAATTTTCATTCAATAAAGTGCCTTATACAAATAGCTTCCCCTAGCAAATCAATATAAAGCATCAAATCTCCATAGAAAAGCAGTCTATTATACTCTTATCTCCTTGCTGCAAGAAACCTGTTAATGGAGTTGCGTTCTCAAATTCATGGGCTGGAAATTATGACTTGGGGTTTGACTGTATGGTCCTTTAATAGAGACCTAGTTTAAGCCCAAAAGGAACCTACGCAGCTCTAGGCAAGAGTCAGCACTTCTAGGTAAATACCTTCCACACCTAAAACCCACCATTGCCTAACCCCAAAAGCCCATGGCCCCAACTCCAAATCCAGTCGAAGTGCATTCATTTTGAGCCACAACAACTTGGATGAAACAACCAAGTAATTCTAGACACCTAGAAGAGAAAATGATAGTTTTGTGATGACTTACTTTAAATGACACATTATTAACCATCCTTTGCAGGTACAAAGAGCTTTCAAGAATTCCATACAAGACTAATGCCTGTTTCTAATTCTGAAGCAGTTATTAGGAATGTAATGATATTTATATGTTTACTACTAAGAGAAAGATAATTTCAAGCAACTTCTCTGATTTTTAAAGAGGCAAAATGTACAAGTAAAATAAAGCTAAAAAACACTTACCATTAATAAAACACCAAATAAAGTGATATTTTGATTTGCGGAATTTGACTTACATGAGCTCTTGATGTAGCATCCTGAAAGTTAATTATGAGCTTTAATCAAGAGTGCCAGCTCAAAAAGTAATGAAAAACAAAAAGAGAATATAGGTTGGCAAATTTCCTGTAATAACGAAATTGAATCATATATATTGGAGACCAGAAATAAAAAAAGATGTTGAACCAGTAGTTATGTTTGCCCAAATAGACTTGCCAGAACTGTTGGGAAACTGACTGTATTAGGGAAGGGTTCTCTAATCACGTAGCACTTTGGCACATGCTTATCCCCCAAAAGGGGTAGGTTAGGACTGGGACCAGCATCCAGCAAAAGATAGCAACAGCAACTTGGGAAGGGAGAAAGAAGAATCATGGTGACCACCTTCGCTCCAAGAGAATGAGAAAGAAACTCTAGCAACTAAAGGGAAGGAAGAGGAAGTTCCCTTTTCTTTGTTTTCTTCTCTTGTTTAGCAACTTCCAACACAACAATAGAATTACACTTCGTGCCAAATAGAACAAGGTTTCTAACTTTCTTTAAGGGCATAGAATGGCTTTTTATAAATGCAAACTCTGTTGCATTGACTTTTCATATTTGCAAATATAATCATATTTGCCACCAAGGTGGTAGCCTGGTGGTAAGGGGGCGATAATTCCACTCGAGTTGCCCGGGTTCGAAATGCACGGGCATCGATTAAATTAGGGGACCAGATGCCCCACACCCGGATGGCTCGTTGGCGAATATGCTTTTCTTCCATCTGGGGTGACGTACCCACACGTGAGGCGATGAGCCCACGGGTCGGGGAAGGCACGCGAAAACCTGCGACCTGCATCGAACATTCCCCGGTACTTGCATAATAACCCTCCAAATAAAAGATCAAAGCTTTTCACAGCTATCATCTTATAAGACATCTTTACAGAAATGTCATAACACAACTTACAATGACAACCTGCTTCTACTTTCTACATTTGGAGTTACTACGATCTTTATACACGGCTAGTTCTATGGCAAGCTTCAGTTTAGCCTGTTAGTCTTGCCTTAACTAGTTTAATTAAATAACCTTGTAGCATTAAATGAGTGTATCATTTGCTTTTGGTTCAGCTTTTTATTTCAAAAGAATTCAGAAAAGCCAAATAAATGAACAGCCATAAATTACAATGTTGTTATTTCTACACGCAGTATTAAATGAACCTGATTTCACAAGATCTACAAACCTGCAAAAATAATAATCCATAGCATGTAGAACAAAGGGTTCTTAAAGATACCTAGAAACAGCTACTCAATCAAATGACCAATGAAAAACTTACTTATTTCAGAAGTAGAACCCTTCCTGCAATAATGTCTGGAAGATGCAACATGAAGCTGGTTAGAGATTTATAACCACAAATCCCTAAAGGAAGAAACAACAAATCATCAAGATCTAAAATCAACATTTAAAAGGATAATTGACATTTTTTCATACATTCTGATGCAAGATCATGTTTGTTACAAGATAACATAGGATCAAATGAAAGAAAATAGACATGTTGGATAAAAATAATACCCACTACTGCAGGAAAATTTCTGAATGGTGCTTGGGCAATAGTATCCTGCTGGGCAAAAGATTTCAGGGCTACTTCCAACATCAGCCCACCTATCTGCACCACCACAAGCATGATTTGGCTTTCCTGGAGGTAGCTGGTAATTGCATCTGCATAGTTTTTTGAGCAATAAACAAGACATGCCATATTTTGCAAGAAAATTAAAAGAAAATGTTAAAATGGATCCATTAAGAAGAAAATCAACTTACGGATCACAAATCCCTGTAGTCTTGTTTAGTGTGGCAAGTGGGCAGTAGGCACCTAAGGGACAAGCTTCATTTGACAAAAACAGAAAGTTGTGAAAAAAATAAGGAACTTCTTCCATAATTTGTCATATATGGTGAAAGGTGTTTGAATACCTTAATAAACCACCTTATACAAGTAAAATGAACTTGCAATAGTGGTGCATTCAAACCAAATATTATCATTTGAGAACTGATTTTCTTTTAGAGGATAGATTCTTCATTTTTGTTTTGGCAGATAAGCAATCAAGAGATTAGTATGCAATGTTGCTGGTCCAAAACTGAAGAGCACGCCATGTAATAGTTGCTTGTTAGATGTTTGTAGAAACAACAGGATTATATGTCACAAACTTCATTATTTATTTAATTATTGTTTGATGTTTCACATGTAATAATCACATAGATATACAGCTGATTATATATAGATGATTAGCTTGATAAAATAATATTTGTGGATATTCTCTTCTCTCCAAGTTAGTATAAAATCTGACCTGCACCATGGAATTTTGGAAAAAGCTTTTTCTAAAAGAACTATTAGTCGGGGATTTTATCAACCGGTTAAACCATGTGTAATGACAAAATATCAACTTAAAAATAGCTGTCTCATGTCCATCAATAATTTGATTTATTCTTTCGGAAACTGAGGAAGCAGCATAATGGAATTTGGCTGTTTAGCAATATAACTGGCCCTACATGCCAAGTTTGGACTAACTATTTTCAAAATCTTTAGATGATGTATGGATGGACCTGATCGGAAGTATCATCCTCCTAGTTTCTGTTCAGTAAGGTGCCTCATGTCACATATGGTCCTTATCATGAATCAGCATATTGTTGTTCACTTGTTCCCAAGCGTGGTGGCAAAATTGTATTTGAAGTTGTGTTGCTTCTAAAAACCAGTATTCCGGACATCTCAAGATTTTATACAATTATAAAATTAAGAAAAGATTTTTAGCCTTCCTGTATAATACCAAATAATTCTAGGGTTGTTTAGTTGTCATGATTTAGTAAAACAAAGTCTATACTAAAGCAAATGAGTTTAGAAAAGGTTTTTGCAAATTCGTACCTGAAATCATTTATATTTTCATATTAATTCCTATCTTTTTTCATATTTCTATTTAATCCCTAAAATCTTGTAACTTATTGCTTCTAAGTTCTTTAGGTTAACTATATAAGAATGGAATAGTCTACTTTAACTCTCCTAACAGTGTTAATTTCATATCTTCTGAACATTTTTGCCCCTAGCACTGAACCAACCTCTTAATCATGTCCCTCCACCGTTGGTCCCCTAGCAGCAAGTCCCAAGCAAGAAGATGGCAGAGAGAGAAGAGGCCAAGTTCTGAGGCTTATTTGCTATTAAGTCAAACATTTTTTTGTCCTTTTGTAATACTGGTTAACCTGCACTAAGGTATAATCAACAAAGGCTAGCACAAGGACTAAGTAAAAACAGAGAGCTTTACGAGGATTTTTTATATAAATATAAAAAAGACAGGGATTAATATGCAAATATCAGGGACTAATCTGCAAAGACACTCTTGTAGAAACACTTGTTTTGGTGCTTTTGATAAACCTCTTTTGTAAAATCTTACTATACTCCCTAGCGGACCTAACTAGATGCAAACCCAGTGAACCACCAAACTTCCATCTAAACATGCATGGGGGAACCACTTAGAGGCACATCAGTGCTTTGTACCTTTTGCAACATTAACATCAAGAAGAAAATCTGTGATGCCAAACTATAGAGATGCTTTCTGTAAACCAAGTTGAAATGAAATGATCGTTCATTACGATCACTTGCAACTAATGGAAAAGATTTGATCTTTAATGGATGTAAGGAAATAGCATGGGGCTATAACCTGTTTCAAATTTGGTGGTCATGAACTTATTAAGGTCATACATATAGTGTTGTTGCCAAAAGGAATAAGTTTTTCAGGTACTTGTGGGTTTCAAAATTTATTTCTTTTCACTTTCCGGAAAATATATACCACTTAGAAAGATTTAAGCTACTGTATATCATATGATAATTGAAAAATCAAGAAGATGTGTTGAGGGGCATGGTCACAGTTTATTTCAACAGGTGAATCAAATTTTCACAAAACAAGAAACTTTTCATCCACCAGGATACATTCTTGTTTAGATATATATGCATTTTGGATGGAAATAAGGATTATATAAATAAAATATTTTGTAAGTGTTATCAATATGTTACTCTTCATAATTCGTGGAAGTTCTATTTTAGTTTCTATAAGAAATTGTAATGAGTGACCACAGAAAACTGATCACCTTATAAGTTATAACCCTAATGAAATTCATACCTACAAAACATCACTTAGGGAGTATCCAACCTAAAACTAGTCACAGATCACTTCAGAAAGAACCATAGAGCAAGACACTTACGTATCATGCAAGTAAGACCATGTGGACAGAAGAAGCCCGGACAACACGGACGACAATTAAGAGTTCTAGAAGGCATATCTTTGGCATCTTGGAGGCTAATATTCTGATCTTGGCTGGCACTGCATGACCATCCTGCCTCACATCCAGAAACCCATGAAGTTAAATTGCAGTTCTTGTTAGGTCTCAAGTATTTACTACCAACCCCATCATCATAGAAACTGCTCAAGTAGGACTTCATTTCTGCTGCTGTGCATAAGCGTTGTGGGAGATCCCCTGTTGATTCAATTTAATCCAGGACAACAAATCAGGTATGCTTGTTTTATCCCAACATAATACTAGTTAAGCATAGGAAAGCACATAATAAAAGGCATTTTTTCTTTAACAAATCATTACAAAAAAAAAGTCTATTAGGAAAGCATCCTTATGTTATCTTAGTGACATGTATATGAAGGATGCAAAAGCAAGGATTTACAACATCTTGTTAAATACCATAGTATCTCCGAAGGCACAGCAATAACATTACACAAAAACAGCAATTCCCTCCGAACTAACAGTATATTCACATGCATTGCCATATATCAAACATCAAAATTTGGGAGAGAAGAAAACAAAAAACTTGACATTCTAATCTTAAGAGTCATCCTATCTACAAGGCACAATACCAACAGCAATAACGAATGCCATATACATGAATTCTTTCTTCAAACTAAAATTATATCAACTATACATAAGTTATATCCCATCTCCTAGAGATGAGTTGCACTAGCATGGTTAAAATGTCACTTGCACATATAATTCGCTGATATGGTACTTTTTAACTGTCACTTGTTTGGCTTGTGCAGTTTAAAACTTTAAGCTATAAATGAGCCTAAAGTGACAGATCAGATGATGACAGGGTAGTATCTGAGTCCATTAATCTTACATATTTTAATTGGAATTATGATTCTTTTTCTTTTGCCTTCCATGCCCCCACACAGAGCTATGCAGCAGCACCCTCCAATAAATTCAGCTTTTTTATGTCCTCCTCACAACATCAAATCCTGCTATCAACTTTTCACTCAAAAGTCCTGAAGATCATATCACCCCGGGCCACCCAATTTGGGGTGTACTGAACCGTACAACACTTGAAGGCTTGAACCATTAGAAACGGTCGAGGTCCCATTAACAGCCAACCCATGGACAATCATATAAATATAGGATTTCAAAAGTACGTTCATACTCCGTAGAGCCCTATGAAGCATGTAAACTAGCCCAGCTGATACCAAAGAAAGAAATTAAAATCTTCAATCAGAATGTTCACAGGACCTTTTGGAAGTCCATGGTCAAATGTTTTCAGGACCTTTCTTTGGCTAAAATTACATGCTTAGGGCTTCTCGTCGAGTTCTTGAACATCCTCTTCTCATTGTAGCATGAATTCAAGGTCGGAAATCTGTTTACAATTGAAACAAAAATTGTTTCCCATGATCCAAGAAGCTTTTAGGTTCGCAAATGGCAGAGGAAGATAGGAAGGAGGAGAGAAGTGTTTCTTTCTAAGAGTCTTTCTCCCGTTTCTGATCCCCTACCTATCATCACAAAGTGACTGGGGAAGTTTTTGGGAGTGTATGGGAGCTATGATAACTACAACAAGTGGTTATCACCATCTAATAACACCCACAGGAACCAGAACTTGAACCGAGCTTGGGCATTTGCCCTCATGGGCACCCAACCTTGATTTCCAACACCAACACATGGCAAATTTCTACTCTAAAGGGAAGGCAGTAGTATGGCTCAGCCTAGGTAATGTTCTCTGACTGTTATTTACTTCATTTGCTTCGTCCATGCAATCCACTGCAAAAATTGATCAATAGGAACTATTTCGATTAAAGCCTCCAGCACATATAAGTGAACAATTTTATGGCACTCGATGTGCATCAAGATACGTCTCCATAGATTGCTATCGTTGTAAGTGATAGAGCATAGGTCGTTACCAATCTAAGAGATAAAATAAGTACTAATCTTGATGCCCAGCAAATTGAATCAACATTAACTCCAACCAGCCTCAAATTGAATTACAGCAAGGGCCCAATCAAATCTTTGTGGATTACCAAGAGCATGCAAAATCTTCCAGAATTATTCAATTCATGAACTACCACCTATGGAACTGGGAGCAGTAGGCAAGATTAGACAGAGGAAAACCAGAAGATCAAGCCATTACTGAAAAAAGCAGGGAAATGAACCACACTATTAAAGGAGATCACCTATTTCAAGCAAACTAGGTGCAGTTTCAACAAGCAAAGAAGTGCGTCCAAGCTGGACCAGCTCACCAAAGAACCTAAATAATTTGACTTGCCATTACTGAAGCAGATGTGGTTGGAAATAAGTAATTATCTTTCCCATAAGCATTATTGAGTCTCTTTACTGAATCCAACCACAGATTTTAGAAATAAAGGAATAACATTGGAAAACACGAAAATAGCTTGTACCTCGTGTTTCTTCCATGCATTGCTCCAAGAACCCCAAATCGGCCGAGAAGTCGAATGCCCCATTCCAGTCCTTCTCCCTGGAAGACACGTTCCAAACCTTGAAACACCCATAAACCTCAAGCTGATTGCGATTTGGCAAAGAAAAACCAAAAGCCGGCAACATACCAGTCCTTGATGCAGAAACCCAAGTTCTTGCTGGCTTCTTTCACAAAGCCGCTGGTAAGATTCATAACCCGGTTGGAAACGGACGGGACCCAGTCGCTGCCGTCCCGGTCGCCGCCAACCTGGCAGCGTCCGACGGGAAGGCGGCCTAGGAGAATGACGGCGGTGATAACGCCGGCGAGGGGAATACATGGGACCAACCTCGCCGGCATTCGAACCTTCCCGAGGCAGAGAGACGGGGTTTGAAGAGGGCAAGTGGGAGGGGGGATGTTAGCCGTTGGATTGGGGATCTCAGCTGAGGATTGGTGGTGGTGTGTGGGGTGGGTGCTTGGAGCTGAAGATTGGGTACATGGAAAGAAAAGAGGGGAGGGAAGGGAAAGGGGAGAAGGCGTGGATGGCAGAGATGAAGGAGGGATGGAGGTTTTAAACGTCCGTATGATAAGGTGGTCGTCGAAGTCCGCGGTAACGCCACTGTCTGTGGGCTTTCTTGCACTGTCTTGTCCAAGCGACTACACGTTTTCTTGCACCGGGCGACTTTTTTTTACATGGAGACTTCTTTTCATCGTTGCTCCGCGTTCAGCGGTTAAAATTACAGGTTTATCGAAGAATAAAGAAAAAATTTCTACAAAAAAATACCTGTATTGGGCTGAAAATACTTCAGATAATATTTATTTAGATCTATTTTTATATTTTTATTTATATATAGATATGGATGTAAATTTGAGGATTCATCTAATATGTATAATTGTATCCATATCTCTCAATAAAAAAATAAATATGGAATCCAATTTGAGAGATTTTTTAATATTTTTTTTAATTTTATATAGCACTTTTGAACTTTAAAAAAGATAAGCAATCATAGTAATATGATACTAACTTAATTTGCTTTCTATTTAGTAATATCACAAATATAGCTTGACTATTTGACTTAAATTCGTTCTTTCGTAATTTGATTTATATATGTATCTATTCAAAACAAATATATATATAAATTTTTGCATCCAATCAATAATCATATTCATATTTATATTCATCATATATAAATAGATATGGATATCTATTATATACCCATCTAAAATGGAAGCACAGTTGTACAGAGTTTTTTATTCACTATATGGACGTCGATTTTCATAACACATGTATTAATATAGTCGGCCATTATAAAACTGCATTTCTTAATATCCAACATTTATTAACAATAACAATATTAATGTGCACAACCTCCTATGCAATAAAAGGTTGGCCATCGAAACCTCCTATTATTACAAATTATTGTATTATTGCACTATATTTTAAATGAAAGTAGGAAAAAAACATATTCCGCACATCACTTCGAGCCGATATTAAAATTAATTGCATAATATGCAACAACTATTTTGTACCAAAAAATATGCAACAAAAATTTAGCTAGTGAAGTATTCTATTTATGATAATTTATTATATTACTCTATTGTATTTAAAAAATAGTTAGAAAAAGAGAAAAAAATCGTAACTTGCGCATTGCATGGGTTATGAGGTAGTGAATATGCTAATATTCGATCCACGCAAATTACATACTAGTAAATATACTAATATCCGGTCTATGTTCCATTAATTTTCAGCTCTATGAATATAGTTTTGGATATAGTACCACCCATTTTTTTACCTGGTAAAATTGCCTAATATTATTGATAAATTTATACAAGCATGTCTAATTATAAATTATTTTCCACTAGATAAAACATGAATAAACAATTTGATATCAAGATTTTTTTTTTTTATCTTGGTCAATATCTTGGCCAAAATGTTAATTTTTATCATTATTGACCGATCACCGAAATGATATAAACTATATCATGGCCCTATTTTATTAGCCTTATCATCCATAATTATATCAAAATATCAGTCAAAGTTTCTCAAATAATTACCAAAATTTTACCATATTATTTTAATTATTAAATATTTAAATTATTGTGTTTTACCATATTGACCATGATTGGAGGGATCTCATATTTGTGTAATATTTGCCAAGACGTCCTAGGATCACAAAAATATTTTTTCTTTTTTTAAATTTTAATATTTTTTGTTTATGATTAATCACGTTTTGAAATGATTAGAAGGTGCTGTGATTCTTCTCCATGTCTCGAGAAAAGAGTACTTAAAAATTGTTGAATGACTGATATAAAGGGAATAATAGCAAGGAGATGAGGGAAATAGAAGAAAGGTTTCATAATAGTTCTGATACAATATATATATATATATATATATGTATAAGTCCAAAAAAAATTAACCATGGCAAGAAGGGAGGAATAACATTATAACACAACCAGCTCGGCTACTTGACTCATTTGCATGATAGGTGAGACTCGATCGAGCTGTTTCTTCAATGATAAATAATCTCTCACTGTCAACTACAGCAGTCACCAAAACTCTATGTGTCATGCCCCGGACCCGGATCCGTGACACGGCCGTGCTATTGCCGACTACCGCCCACAATAGCACGCAGCCTCATACCTGGGTAGCAGGGTAGTCAAACCAACCAAATCTTTTCATATGAAAGCATTCTTAATACAACATGCTGGTCAGTACCCAAATACAGAGCTTCTATGTAGTTTATGTACACAAAAGTATACTTGCTTTATCCCAAAAAAAAGAAGCCCTGATACCAAATTAACGTGTCTCTGGCAGCTATCAGTGGTGAGGATCTGAAAGAAAAAAGTAAATGAATGGATATGAGCTACACGGCTCAGTAAGTAATCATACATAATCTTACCGGATCGGGCATAATGGTAACCATGTTTATGCAAGGTTTGAGAAGCTGACATGCGTATTATCTCACAATTTATCATGGCAAAATATGTATGCTTGGAAAACAAAGCAGTATTTTCAGTCAAACAAAAATTTTCATAAAACATAAGAATTCATGCGATTGGCATCATTTAAAGGAGATAGCGGTTTTAGCAAAATACAACATTTCATATGGATATATTCAAAAATCCGTTGTAAAACAATGTATGCTTTGGCCAGGCACGTTCATAAATGTCACGGTCCGCCTGCGCAGGGCACGTGACTATCGGGCCCACATGAGGGGGAAACACGGGGCTCCCCTGCCAGATGTTGGCCGGTTCCGGGGCTTCACGCAAGCGTCCTTCACCCCTCACCGATTTTGCTTCTCCCCAAAAACGCATCTGCAGGATTTGGAAGCACCCGCCTCATATACCCAGGCTCTGAAACGAGCCTCATGATCATGCTTCAAATATCATTTTCATAAAGCATGCATATGAAACCGTGCCCCCGGCATGCCGTGGTCCATTCTTTCGGATGCTACTGCGAAGTCCATTCGGCCACTGGCGGGGCCAGCTAGTCATTCTCGGCCACTAGCAAGGCCAGCGAAGTTATTCTCGGCCACTAGCAGGCCAGCTCAGTTGCATTCGATCAGTAGCATCTTTGAGCCCATTATAGTGCCTCTTGGCTAGATAGTATTTCGTTATACTAACTTGCTTGCATGATTAAAATATCAGCATAATCATGGTGCATACATGGCCATAGTTTATTAGATCAGGCAAGTTACTTATCCATCATAACATATCATGCATGAATAACACTTTAGAAACTTAACAAACATAGTACTCATATGATCCAACGTAGGATTAGAACAGGTTACTTACTTTCTTCACAAATCATGTATACAATTCAAATTGTATGAAAAACACTGGTTCATCTTATAAAACGTAATACAAGATATACGATAAGATTAAGATAGATTACTTACAGTAATTTGCCTTTTTCCTAGGTCTCCCGCGTCCTGGTGACGAGTCCTAAGTCACCTACAATCATGTCATAATAATAATAATATGTTATTTCCTTTTCTACCTGAAATTTAGCCCATCCCTCATCCGGGTTCATCCAAACAGACTGGGTCTGGTTTTATTGGGTTCACCTAACCCATTCTAATTATATATATATACACACATATATACATATATATATATATATATATATATATATATATATATATATATTTAAGCTTAACGGGTTGCGGGTTCAGATCCGACCCGCAAACCCGTTACCATGTCTTCTTTCTCCTCCTTCTTTTCTTCTCCTTCCCGAAGCTTCCTCTCCTCCCTTCTCTTTCATCCCGATCTCCCCCTTCCTCTCTTCTCCGACGATGGGAGCACGACGAGCGGAAAGGGAGGACGGCGAGCGGAAGAAGGCCGGGCCACAACCGGCGGCGTCCACGGCTAGGCCCCGCGGCGTCCTCGGCCGAGCCTGGGACGACGGTGCTCGCGGCCGAAGCCGGCGGCCGCCGCACACGACGAGGAGGATGAGTCTCCTCTTCCTCTCTTCTTTTCCCTCTTCCTTTCTTTCTTTCATTCTTCTTCTTTTCTTCAACCTCCCTTCACCAACCCCATATTCTCTCTCTCTCACTCCCAAACCCTCTCTCTTCCTCCCTCCATTCTTCCCCTGTGAAGGAAGAAGGGGGGTTTGGGAGGGCCGAGCCACAGTCGGCGGTGCCACGGCCGGGCTCGCGGCGTCTGCAGGCGCGGCCGTGGGTGGCCAGGCTCGCGGCGTCCACGGCCGCGCCTGCGGCTGAGCCCACGGTCGCGCCTGCGGCGGCCTTCTCTTCTCCCACGGGGAAGAGATGCCGGGAGAAGCCGGCGGCACTGCGGGATGCCCGCGGCCGCTCCCTTGGTCTGCCAGCAGCCGACGCCCGCGCCGACGGGATCACGGCTGAAGCCGATGGCCGTCGCCGGTGGCTCTCGGCCTGCCAACAATCCCCTTCCTCCCTTCTTTCTTTGTTTCTTTGTTGTCTTGCACAAAACAGGGGGAGAGAAGGCAGGGGCTTATCTGGCTTCCGAAGGGGATTGCAGTGCTCCGTGCTCCAGTGCCTCCACTCCATCGCCTTTGCCGATTTAGGGGTTCCTTCGATTTTTGGAGAGAGAGCCAGTAGGGTTTAATAGATACTCTTAAGAAAGAAGGGGGGGGGGGGACGAGTGTCACGCCCAGCTTCTTCTTGGTGAGGAGCTTGAACAGCTGGGTCCTCCTCTGATCCCCACCTGTCCCTAGTCACATCCATGCATAAAGCATGAGGTGGCAGCCATTAACAATGGGCCCCAGTTAGGTCCTTTAGGTATCCTGGCCCAACGCTCGAGTACAGGCCCAAAAAGGTATTGGGCTCAAATTGGGCCCGGATATTACACTATGCACAAGCAAATTGAACCTCAACTTGATGGATTCCTCCATATTGTAGATTGCCAAACGTTCAAGCATGTCTAGAATTCTTATCAATGTTTTGATTAAATAAGATCAGTAGAGGTTGCTTGGCATGTTTCTTGCTTCATAGGTATAGGGGGAAAGGGTTGTATCTTTTGTATAAAAGAAGGATTCACCTACCTTCCTCACGAATCCATTCTTAGATCATGCAATGGCGACTTCAAGATCAGTGCAGCAGACGGCCGATGTTGTGAAAGAAGATCAACCAATCTTTCGCGCACAAGATACAACCCCAACACGTATATGGGTGGGTTAAGTATCCAGGAGTAAAACTCTCAACAAGCAGGGTTGTAAATCAAATTCATATCCAAACTTGACCCAACAAGTCGTCTTCAATAATTAAGTTGACTTTGGTGCAGAAAACCACCTTTTATGGTCAAGATGAGGCCAATACTAATTCTGAGTTGAGCAAGTCATGGGCACTCCTCCATATGAAATCTATTCACATTATTATGTCCACAAGCTTTTTGTTTAAGCCAAGACTGAAGAAAATGCACAAGAACCAACATAATTGGATGTGTTAGCTTTATTATGACCCAGATTTTGTAATATCAGATGGCCAATTATTAAAAAATCAATTCCCATGATCTTTGTTTGAATCCAACTATCGCCCAATTTGCAGTCAGTTTTCATCCTCTTTTAGTTCAAAAATATTGATTTTGATTTTTAACCACTGATTTCAATTTAGTACTCAAAAACCAACAGTGAAATATTTAAATAGAGTTAAAACATCAATCCTGGCCAGAATGTTGGATGACACATGGTCTGATATCTAACGATGTATGAGGATTTGGTTAAAAGAACAAGAATCTAAACTTCATACCAAGGTTAAAAGACATTACCTCTCTCTCTTTTTCTTTTTTTTTTTTTTTGCTAAAGAAGGCATTACCTCTCTCGACCAGCCCATATAATAAGATCCGATGTTACCAAGTTAGTCATGAGTATTTTTTTGATGCCAATCTGGTGATCTTGTCCTAAATTTCCTAGAGTTGAAAACCATGGGCTGACCTAAATCATCGGCTCCTTCATCTTTTCTTTAAAGAAAAACATTTCTCTAAACCAGACTCGAATTGGTACGACCGTTTGCACGCCAATGTCACGTCAAATCCGGCAAATCCCACCTTGCCTGCTAATGTTACCAGGGATGATGAGCACGACCAGAACGTATCTTTTTTGTCCTATCAATATTTTAATTCTGTTGCTTGTTGGCCGTGCCCTTGGATAGTTTGATTAAAAAAAAAAAATTCCACACCAACTTTTTTTTTTTTTTAAATAAAACTCAAACAACTGGGCAATGTGGATCAATTAATTGCAACAATTTAAGTTCTTGACTCTTTTATCAAGCTAAGAACTCAAATTCATCCAAATCTAATCACAAACATCATAGTCGGCTCATGATTAGTCCTAATGAATCCGTGCTGCAGTGTCATCTAGTCCACGTAGATTAATTATGAGTCGAATTCGCTCTGATAATATTTGTAACAATTCGAAATTTTACCTAAAAAAATTAATCGAAAGGTATTATTTGAATTTTTTAGTTTTATATAAGTATTAAAAATCTATCCAATAAATAATCAATGCAAGACAAAATACACATTCATACGGATTCTCCTACTAAGTCAATAGATTGTTAAAACTTCTTTGCCGTGGAGCAATGTCTTCCTATATTTTTTTAAGGAAGAACAGCGTCTCTATGTTAGTAAGTGTTTCTAAATAGCGTCTATCCTGAGGTTTTTCTTTCAGATGGCTGCTGTTGCTGCAGTCCGGCCACTTCAAAAGTGATGGCCTCGTTTCAGAACGAAGAACAACGGTCGAGGCATGCATTTATCAATTATTTTATATAAAAGAATACAATGAAAGGCTAGATTGAGCAAACAACGGCCATAATATTCTCCATGGTATAATAGTGTTAAATAATCTTAGAGAGAATACTATATCAGAGGACACTGGCCGTTGACATTGATTACTATGTAAATGCAGGGCATTTTATGTAGCGTATCCAAACTTAAACAGAATCCTTGCAACCTATCTTTTTTTTTTTTCTTTCTTTTTTTATTTTAGTAAAAACAGCATTCATATAGCTCTTATATGGGTAAAGCCTGCCAAGTCAGAAGAAATAAAATGATACAAAGAAACTGGAATCTCCGCGGCACCAGTCCAAGTGACCTCGTCCGAGTGCCGAGCAACGTGGGAGGCAACCCAGTCTGCAGTTCTATTCACCTCTCGATACACATGTACTGTTTGAAGGAAACTCATCCTCCTGGCCAATCTACGAGTCTCCCGAATCAGGGGGTGGCCGTCCCCGTAACGATCCGTACTCCGAATCCAATCGATAACAGTAGAGGAGTTTTCCTCGAGGTATACCCTATCTACATCAAGGACCCTCCTCGCATAGGAAATGCCCTTCTATGCCGCCAGGAGCTTTGTCTCCACGACGGTCAATCCAGGGGAACACCGATCTCCCACCACAACTAGTGTGCCATGGTAGTCTCTGATCACAAAATCCACTCCTCCAAACTTTCTTTTTTTTTTCCTCACCACTTCACACAATAGTAGTATAGCCGTATTGTCCATGTAATTTAATATTTAAATAAATTTTCATCTTCTATAGGTATATTAATATAAAAGCAATTTGGATTTTAGTAAAAATAATAAGGTTCGATGATGACGCTGTGATCGATCAGCTAATCATTATTATAACAATTATAACACACATATACCAGATGTTATGTATTTATAAAAAGCCTGTCATGGAAAGCCATGCTTCTAGTTGGCACACATTCGGAGAAAAAAATGATGAGCTCTTCTTATCATTTGGGCCAGCATCTAAGTGAGGGTTACCTCAAACGATACGAGAGAGGGAGAGAGAGAGAGAGAGCATGCCCGTTCTAAATGCAGTTGAGGGCATATATGGAGCAGCTTAGCTGTAGCAGTGGAGAAATTTCATGGTGATCAAATCTGGATGGAGCTGTTACAAGAAATGCTGGAAGATAGCAAAATGATTGGGATATGAAGTGACAATAGAAATTGAGATTGAGATGTTTTGTTTTCTTATACAAGACTAATGGCTTCGGTCACTGGTCATTGGATTCCATGTCATCATTAGGTCATTAATTTTCTTGGCCTTCCAGCACTAGGCAGGCGTCAACTCCCATACATTGTCTTACCATTTTGCAGAGATCAGTGTTTTTGGTAAACAGTCGTCCAGGCCTGATCAATGCGACCCTCTTTGTGAGGAGGCACCCCTTCTCTAGATGTTACAGGGCTATTTTGCCTAGTTCCTTAAAAAGAGTTGCCTAATACCCCTAAGTATTCTCTGCTTACCCACCGTTGTCATGTTTTTTATACTTCAGACAAGATTCATTCGCAACAAAATATTTTCTTTGTGCGTCGGTAAAAAAAAATATATTTTTTGGGAGAGGGAGACTATTTCACCAATCGAGTCACGGGTATCTGACATATTCATACCTAAGGATTTTCCACAAAGTGGTGACGAAACGTATAACTTGTACAAATCTTTCTATTTTCGATCCGATCCATTCGTTCGTAGATCCTTTTAGGAGGCCCTCCAATGACCATAGATCGAACCTATCCAATTTTTACAGTACGATGGTTGGCTGTTTACGGATTAGCTGTACCTACCGTTTTTCTCTTGGGGTCAATATCAGCAATGCAGTTCATCCAACGATAAACCTAGTTGGTTTGTGGATTGTGATAATGAACAAGTTGAAGAGTATGGACATGGTTTTGTTTGTGGATTATGATACTAGAGAAGGGCCTATGGTGTAATTCGCTTGATTCGGGGCTCATCATGGTGCAACACTTCGGTATGAGTGGTCCCGAGCTTGGATGGCTCTTACTCATCTTTTGGTATTAATCTTCTGACAATAGTGCATTACCTTGTCGGAAACCTGCTACTAATCAACAATTCGTTTGTAAAAGCTCAATTTATGGGTCGCTTTGTAAAAAGGTTTACTTCATTAGAAAACAGACCATATAGACCATAGTTTTGGTATTTGGTATTGACCGGCAGATGGCGGACTCTTTGTAAGATCTACACTGATATTTCTTCCTGGTTCATATTGGAAATAATCTGTTAAAATCTTATAAATCTTTTTTATATGATTTTATTATTTTATCTTCAATATTTAATTAATGGCTTTCTGCACATACTAAATTAATAAATTAAGTGTTGATGTTATCCAGTTCGAGGTACGCAATGAAAGGCTCTTTTTTTAGAGTAGAATTCGTCCTGCCCAGGTACAAATAGTTAATGACGGTCTACTCCCAAGATACAACGAACCGTCTTGTATTTTCTTTAAAGTGCACTCTAACAAAGAAGAATCAAAGTCAAACCTGAACTAGCCAAATCTAGATGTATTGAAAAATCAGCAAATTTGATTGAAGCAATCTCTCTCAATCCTTTTATATGTGGACACAATCCTCTTCTCAAATGCTTATTGGGTACACTTAAGTTCACTCCTTAGTACTCTCAATTCTCTTATCTAATTTAGAGTTATTTAGATGGAAAATGAATGTTCTGATGGATGGAGAGTACGATCTCTTTTCTATTAATAGATGTGAAAGAGTGAGTATGATTAGCTGCTTAAGCATCCTTTCGTTGCATCCTTTCATATAATCCATCCATTCATCAAGGGTTGTGTCCCTTGGGATCACTATCAGATCAGATGCGTCTTTTCATGAGAATGCATATTTACATTTATGGAAGTCTCCCGAAGAGTTTGTTTAAGAAACATTTCTTCGGATGTTTTGTGAGAAGAGAAAGCGTCTCTACGCTTCTTTTTAAGATACCACATGAGCAATAATTAGAGATGTGTCCACAGAATTTTAAGAGGAGAGAGATAAAGATAGACAATTAAATCTTATCTATTTAGAAAACCAAGTTAATTGAGAGGCTAAGATAAGTTTTTATATTTAACTAAATTTATATTTTGATAAATATCTAAGATAAAATTCTAAAATCTCAAAATTTTGAATTAAATATTTTATTAATAAACTAATAGTACGATGGTTACTTTGTTTACTTGTTAAAACTAAAACTGCCATATCAAATTTATTATTTCTTTGTTTGTTATTTATATAGTTCTTAATTTTTATTGATTATGTTTTCATAGTTGCCTCTCTTGATCGTCTTATCAAACAAAAAAAATGTGAAATAAGTTTTGAGATGGCATCGAAGTGCCTTCCAAATGTGTTCGGTTCTTGGGTGATGATAGGGTTGGCAACTAGTCCTCGTAGTAGTATCGAGATCACATTTGGTAAAGGAGAGGGAGGACTAGTAGACGATGATGAAAATTAAGACTATATTTGGCAACGCCGTCAGTTTACTTTAAAAAATTAACTAGAAATAGAAATTTTATTTCTATTTTTTTTCGATTGCTGATAAAAGAAAATATGTTTGGTTCACTTCTTAAAAAAAAATTAACAAGAAGCGACGATGTAGCCAAGGGATAGGGAGGAGGGAGGATAAGGTTGGCGATGTGGTCGAGGACGCAAAAGATTTTGCATTGGATGGAGAGAAAGGGAGGGAGGATGAGGTTGGCGATACAGTTGACGATGAGAGAGCTTGACGTCAGAGGAGAGACACCCAATAGGGCGGCAAAGGGAGAGGAAGGATAGGGTTGGCGATGCAGCCAAGGATAAGGGAGAGATTGGCGTAGAGTGAAGAGTCAGCTAAGGGAGCAAACAGAGGGAGGGAGAGAGGGGGAATGGGACTAGCAATGCAACTGGGATGAGGAATAACTCGACATCGGGCGGAAAGGTGGTCGAAGAGGTCTGGGAAGCCGGCACGGTCGAGCAGGGGTGATGAGGCTGAGGGTGAGGTTGGGTGGAGGAAGAGGGATCGAGAGGATAAGGATGAAAATAAACTTTTATATAAAATGGAAGTTAAAATTCAGAAATGATGGAAGTTATATTTTTTTAAAAAATTAAACAAATATATTTTCTGCATCGAATTCAATATTTTTTTTTTAAAAAAGGTACCAAACAATGCTATGGTTCTTTGGTTCATGACCACCTCATTTTTGGTACCGTTCGGACTGATTTGCATTGGCCAAGACCAGACCTTGCCCTTTTTGGGCTTAGACCTCTCGTAGGCTAGCCAAGACCCATGAAACTGGATCCAAAGTTTAAGGTAGCCTGGATCCTGTTGAGTCCATCCTCATGCTACTTAAAACTGGTTTATTTGTATTGTTTCTGGTCTGTCTTAAATAAGTGTTAGTACAAACCAAGACTATATTGCTATTTGAAACAAGTTTCCTACGATGTTTTTTTTTTTCTCTACAAACATCGTTGGGAGTTATCATATTTCTTCTAGAAACAAAAGAAGAGATAGAACTCGATTCTTTGATTGACTTACTAAGGTTTTTTCCTCCGCTCAAGAACCGCATGCATGAATCACTGATTAAAGTTCCAATATATAACACATGTACATCCTTTTGATAAAATGTGTAAACCAATGCTTCGGCTACTATTATCATATGAAGTGCACCAATTTAGCTATTAACTGATGACATGAGTCTGGATTTTTATTTGAATGCAAGGACCTCAAAGGCTCAAATAGATAAACTTAAAGGCAAGACTATAAGCACAACATAACCATATGATTTGGTAGAAAGCTAGAATCATTTTTCACACCTTTTTTTTTTATTTTTTGATCTCCTTATAATAATATCCTTTTCAATTGCTCTTGGCTTGCAATTTTAATGCATGCCTTGCTTTAGTTCTAGGCAAACTGGTACAGGCCATATTTTATTGTACTGGTTCACTTTAAGTAAATGCTCATCTTTGTGTCACTTTTAGATTTTTTTCTATTCTAAAAGCTAGAGCTTAATTATATTCTTCTAAAATAACTATAATATTTATTGTAGACACTACATTTCTTTAGTAATTTAGAAGAAAATTTCTGATTCTAATATAGGAATTAAAGTATAGCCAACTAGTTTGCCGAACAATTTGGCTCCTAGAAAAATAAGATAAGAGTTTTCCCTGAATCAATTAGTTCTTGAAATCTAAAAATAAAATATAGTAAAATTGTTATATCATTTTAACTTGAGATTTGTTTTTTGATATTCTAAAATAATTTTCTATAAATAAGTAGCGGAATAAATTCTTCCTACAAATTTTGCTCATAGAACTTTTTTTCCCTATATGTGCAAATAAGTGCACAAAATATTTGGTTGGTTGTGAATCACAATAACTATTAGCTTCACGTGGATTTTTTTTTTTTTTTAAAGAAATGAGCTTGTTATCACCCTTACCTGTCTCTAAATTCAGGATTTTTAACTTGTGATTAAAACAATGCACCAAACACAATTCGACAAATCTTATGATCATATTTGATTATTCTAAAGTAATTTACATCAGGATATTTGCTGTAGTATTTAATTTTTTTTCTAAATAAGAGATTGCTTGCTTGCTTAAACAATCAAAGTAGGTAAACTACCGAGCACCATCCATTGATACTGTTACTTGTGCAAACCTATTGTTAATCATCACTTTACTTCTGTTTTATAATTACTTAGTGTATCACTGAATACTACTCATTGTTTGTGTTGTAGGCTAACAGTCTTGCAACGTCAGCTTTGTTTTGATTTTTTTCTGTTTTTTTTTTTTGTTGATTGAAAGGGAGTTTGTAGACCACCCAGCTTTTATTGATTAAGCCAAGATGGCAAAGAATACATAGAGGAGACAGAGTACTGGCTTCCAAAGAAGAAGAGGGCAGCCTTTCAAGAATAAACAAAAAAAATTACTATTGTGCTAAATCAGCAACTCTCATTCAAAATGGCTGAATCCATAGCCTCAAACAACATAAGGATGATAGGCTTGGAGGATTTAGAAAACCAGCTTCTAGTTTTAAGGCATGCTTATGCTTCGGTGTAAGCGTGTCGAATCTTGTTTTCCTTATGCAGTTACAGTGCGCCATCCATGAACGACTCTTTCTCTTTGTACGTGAATGAAGCTTTGGTGGGTCAGGGTCAATTACCAGGCATTAATGGCCGTCCAGATTTATGGGGCCATCAGGGGTCTTATGCATGCCACAGCTCTTTCTCCATGTGTTAAGCTCTTTCTCCATGTGTTAAGCTCTTCCTCATCCATATTATATTTTTTTAGATTCCTATACTTGAGATTGCACCCTTTAAGATTCAAATTTAGAACCTCTAGTTGTATGGATTTAATGGTAATTCTCGATTATCTAAATTTATAGAGGTTACAAATCTGGAAGTTAGGAGTGTTCAAATAATGTTAAAGATGATCAATCTTTGACAGCATTACTCTGGCAACCTTCACTAAAACAGCACATTGTCAGAGGATTCTGAATTGACAGATAGAGGTCAAAAACTCCTACTTAATATTCTCTTCCAACCTAATAAATAATACATATATGACTTCAAGTCTATATTGATTACATATTAGTGAATTATCTTCTAAATAATGAAGTGGACCCAACATTTCCCTTATCTTACAAAACCTTAAATACTATTTACTTAATAAATAACTAGAAAAGAATATATAAAGTGGAGCCACAGCTTATATAAGAATAAAGCTAGGTAGCTAGGAAGAATAAATCTCTCCATTATCCTATCTATTAAGCCATTGCATTTTCTTTTTTCTTCGAGTCATCCGTCTACAATTTTTATATCCACGAGTAAGCTTCAACTTTTCCACCATCTATTTGTGAGGGATATAACATTTGCTAAAAGAGAAAGCACTGTGGGTCTTATCCAACCTCAACCATTCACATATTTCATTCTATATATGTATGCATTTATATACACACACTAATACATTAATTTTTTTTCTATAAATAATTTTATATTATGGGATTATGGAATAATAATCTTCACAAAAATCTAGTTCTATTACCTCCTATCCAATTTAGAAAAATTTATCATACGCTTAACTCATTAATTAATGCACTCGCTCGGGACAATTTTATGCAGGGACACATAAAAAGAGACTTTTTTTTAAAAAAATAAAAGTGTACTTTAAAATCTACATTAATTAATTTTTAATTATTATTTATTTTTTTATAAATTATGGGCTGGATTTGAGCATAGAAAAAAAAAAAAAAATTTTAACATGGTTTAGATCCACTCGTCTCTTAAGCAGTTCTATATCTTTACGTTTCGGGTTAGGTCTGATCCCATTTCCCTTTCAGAAGCCTATCGCTCTCGCGACCGTTTCTCCTCTCCCTCTCCAAACGTGTCGTCTTCCCGGTGAGGTGTCCATAGTTGGGTGAGCTGAAACCTACCGCATTGACTTGTATTTAACTCGTCATCTCGTCATGGGATGCTCATCGTCGATTCTTCTCTGAGGGCCCTCTCGAGCTTTGAGAATTCTCTGAGAAACCCCTGAGAGATAAGGAGACTCGTGGGTTCTTGCTCATTCTCGCTGGAAGGCAAGTTCGAGTTCAAAAGAAAGCTCCTTTTTTTAAAGTAAGAACTCGTTGGTTTTTTCCTTTCTTTTGCTGGTCTTGCTGCACGCGTTGTTAGAAAGGTAGGATTTTTGAAGAGAAAAATGTGGATTCTTGTATCGCTTTGAGAATAGAGGAAGATTCTTTGCTCTTTCGTTTCGATAATTTTTGGAATTTCTACGAATGTGTAAATATGGATTTTTCTATCGTTTTTAAAACAAGTTTATTTGTTCCTTCATTTGGATAATTCTTGGATTTTTTTTGCTGGTAATCAATAAAAAATCGAAGATTTTAGCAAACTACGAGGGTCTTCCGTCATGCTAATTGTTTGGCTATAAGATGTTTTGTTCATATAATGTGGCGAGTTACCTGCTAACTTTCTGAAGAATTGAGTTATTGAGGTTTGCATGTGGAATTTCTGATATGGGTTTAGAGAGGAAATGATGGTTACTTTGGATTGTTTCATTACTTACTTTGTAATGGTTTTGCTTGAGGTTTTAAAAGGACAATTGTAAAGGTGGGTTTTGCGCGAACTGCTGAGAAATTGCCTATATTCTAAACCAAAAAAAGAAAGGTTTTTGCTCTAAGAAAGTGACTTGTGATTCTTGCATAATTGCTGGGCTAGGTTATACTTCAGTATCTTGAGTATGTATCTTTTTTTATTCCTCCTTCCAAATTTCTTTTGAAATTCTTCCTTCAATGGGATGGTTGGGTAGAAAAGAGTTCCCCCCTTCTCGAAAGAATATAGCAGCTGCACACGTCTTTTTTAATTAAATTAAAGATGGTGGAGGATTCTCTTGAAGAAACCTGGTTCCCTTGTATTAATCTGGGTATCTGAAACTTGAATGGGAGGAAAATGATGACTTCTGCTCTTATAGAGGTGACACGTTTTCACTCTTAGAGGTTGCCTTTTTGGAACATGATTTGAGGGAGGAAAAATATTGTTCTTGTTGGTGCCTATTGATATACTTCTTATATATTCCATTAGTCTTTCCTTGCGTTTCATTGGAAATTACAAACTTTTAGTCCCTGATGGTGTGTAGATCTTAGCGTACAACAAATTCTTTTGATGTTAATTGTTGATTGTTTATGTGTATTTTAGTGGTCCTATACAATGTTATCTGTGATGTAATTGAGATGTTTTAGCGCTTTGTGATATAAAAAGTTCACTCCCTTTTCTTTTCTTAATTTCAATCTGCAGAGTAAATAAGGGGTCTTACAGTGAGGCTATGAAGTGTTTCCCTTTCTCAAATGGAAAGAAAAGAGAACCTCAAGCGAGGAGGTCTCCATCTTCTATGTCAAGCAGCACCATGTCGACAGATCGTGATATGAGGAGGTCAGGGTCTGAGCTCAACTCTCTTAGTGTCTCAGACATGAGTGCTGACTCCATAGGGAGGTCTCAGTTCCCTAGTTTCTCACAGAGACCAAGCAATCTCAGAACATTCACTTTTGAAGAACTGAGGAATGCTACAAGGAATTTCAGCCACTCACTAATGATTGGAGAAGGTGGATTTGGATGTGTTTACAGGGGCGCAATCAGGAGCTCTGATGAACCAAACACAAGGAAAGATGTTGCCATAAAACAACTCAGTCGCAGAGGGCTGCAGGTGAGTTATTTACAGTTTCATCTATTCATCAGTTTATTTTATTAAATTCGTTATGTTCCTTTCCTTCAAAAATATCACTTTATTACTTATTCTTCATAACATTATGTTTTTGTTCTACATATCATTGAATAATATCTTGCTGGCAAGCAGCAAGAAGGAAAAGTTCTTTGTCTGGGTACAGATTTTAAGATTATGGATACAAATAATCTTCTATTTAGGTAATTATCATGTATCAACCTTTTAGTCTAATTATCGGTATAGAATTGTCTATAACACTAAATCTTTGTCCAGCTATTTGTTAGTTAGGTGACAATTATCATTTGCCTTATTGCTTATGTCAATGCCTTTGGGTTTGTCATTGTAGATATAGGGGAATATGAATGCTTGGGGTGTCAGTTACTATGAGGAAAGTGAATGGAGAGATAATCTAAGTGGCTTGCTGATGCAAACAAGGATTCCTAATGGAAATAATTTTATCAATTTTCAGTTCTTACAAATTAGTTCTCTTTCCCTAGGCATTGCTTGAGCTATACGAGACCATTTGAAGCATGCAAATACTTGTGTTGATGCTGTATTCAAGTTTTACTAGATTTGTGTTCTGAGTTTGGCTGTTTTAGTCATTTTGATGTTCAAAAATTGGGCCTAAAGTTTCAGTGTGGGATTAAAGTTGTGTTTCAGCCAAATTAGGTAATTTTTTTAGTGGTTTTGGTTGAATTAGATGGTATACTTTGGATTTCAAGGTCTTATACAATCATTTAGTTGGTTTACCAGTTTGCCTAGTGGGCTTATGCATAGGGAAACTCATATGCACAGATTTGACAATGTATTTTCTTTGACTAATTGCATATGAATAAATTCCCATGTTTTATGGTTCCATTACAAGCTTCACCAGGCAATTTTTTAAGTACCCAACTGTACTTGATAGTCCAGTACGTACCGTGCCAACCTGATATGGTACTGGTATGGTCTGGGGGCTTGATATGTTCCCTTATGAACACATCGTTATGGATGCTATGTTGAATCCAACAATTTATCACATGCCAATATGCAGTGTACCATACTGTAGGTACCACTATTCGACCTGTTACTGAGACTTAGAGCATTGTCACCAAGATTACCTCGAAAAAGTGAAGCACTAGAAGGTAGAAAAGCATGAAAGATTCTGTCACAGTAGAAACCATATTTGAGGCAGATCATTGGGCTATTTCTTTGTGAAATTGATGCTGATGAGACTTTAATTTTCAATCAACTATGCTTTTTCCACTGCTAAAGAACTATATTTGACTCTCATATGAGCTCTTTTATCTATGCCAGAATCAGAACTATCATGCAGACCAATATAGGCATTCCCGTGAAGAAGAAAACCTGAAAAAAGGGCAGTGGAAACTGAAGAGGAGAGAGATTACAAAAACTAACAGTGGTAATTTACTACAGGAAGTTGGGTAATATAGAATTTGAGGGAGCTGTCCCTCAAATTCTTCTCACATGTGCTTACCCTGAAACAAAATGATCATAGATTGTCGTGTACTAACAATACATGTCATTTGAAGTATATATAAACTAAAATTTGCTACAGATAAGTAATTATAAATTCTTTCTTCTTGGTCCTGCATCTCTGTTTTCTTTACTGATATAATGTATCAGCATTTCAACTGGTAAACTCTAATCTGGAGCCTGAATTTGATGGTTGATAAACCTGACTGATATATGTCATGAAACATGGTCGCTTGTTGGACAGGATATTATATGAAGTGCTTTCTTTCCCTCATGCACTCACTCTTTTTCTTGTTAGTTTGTCACTTCTTGAGTTCTGCATTTTTACATGTTTTATGCATTTGACTACTCTTCCTGGCATGACAAGGAACAAAGTCGAAACAGTTATTCCTTTATCCAACTCTATGTAATGTATATTGGCATAAGCAAATTACAAATGGAATACCAAAACAAGAAGTAACCAAACTACGAACCGGTAAGAATGAGTTAGGGCATTAAAAATGGAGCAAATACTTTTTGGTAGTCAGTCTGCAGTTACATCTTCTTGATCTCCTAGTCTATTTGATTGTCATCCACAGCAAAACTACCTTCTACCCTCATGATGACAGCCACTAAAATTTCCTACTTTTCTCTCCAAAATCTTGCCACTCTTCAATGGCATCCACTATTTTCCTCGTATACTTTAATTCCAGACCTTCCATGTGACAACATTCACATCTTGCCATTTATCCTTATATTGATAATATGTAGTGGGGAATTCCATAGGATGACATTCCTTCATGTTTGCTTGTCTTGCTTGTAGACATGTCTTTAATAGCTGTAGGGTTGGGGGGGGCTCCATGAGATACTGTTCCTTCACCATCACTGCTGTTGCTCGCCATTTTACACATCTTTGGCAAACATTAAGGCAGGGTTTCAGGTCCATAACTTAGCTTATGAGGATTTAAGCAACTTTGAAGTTTTCAGATCTGAGTTGCTTATCTGTAAAAAAAAATAAAATAAAAAGAATAGTTTTAAGATGCTTTAGAAAAAAAAATTTCACTTGTTAGGAACTTAAATGTGAGGCAATAGTCTGTTGTGCCGGTACCGGGCACCAGACCGATTGCCTGGCGGACAGATCAGTATGGGCCTGCGCTATGCCGTGCCGGGCTTGTACCGACACAGTAGAGAAGGTGGGGGAGAGGGCGAACGGGAGAGAGGAAAAGAGAGAGAGAGGGGGAGAGAGGAAGGGAGAGAGGAGAGTGGTGGAGGCTAGTGGAGGGCCAGCGGTGGCCGGCGGAGGGTCGTTTTCACTTAAAAATCGCGAAATTAAAAAGCGGCCGGACCCCTGTTTTGAATGAAACAGGGAACCCAGCCGCGGAAACTTCCTTCGCCTTCGGCTTGGATCATCGGCCTCCGCCTTCGGCCTGGATCGTCGGCCTCCGCCGGCCGCCTCCACCTCCCTCTCTCTTTCTTCCTCTCCCTTTCCCTCCCTCTCTTGCTCACTCTTTCTTTTCCTCTCTTTCCTTCTCCTTCTCCTCCTTCGGCAACGGGTTTCATTTCCGTTGCCGGGACGCCCCGGTCCGCCATTGGGATGGTTCCGCCGACCCTGGATAATATATAAATCTTCTAAATTTTATTCATAAATGGTCTTGAAAAACTTCTTTACTGAAGGAGCTTGGTTTGGTCATGCGACAAAATTGTTACTTTTGAAATTATTTTCATGATATAGAGAAGTCCATCTTGTAACCATGTATCCCTCTTGATCAGTTTGGAGTATCAATTTTATTTGACCTCCCAAACATCATCATATAAATTATAAATTAAATTTACACATCCCAAAAAATTGATGATTAGGGAACAAAAGTAATTGCATTTGGTAGAACAAGAAGAAGCATTTATTTGTCAAATATTTCTTTCCAGTAGCTAGTGGTGATCACGTGCTGAAGTACCAGAAGGATTTTTGCAATATGTGCTGACTGAAATGACAAGGAAATGAGAAGGTGACTGAACATTTGCCCCAAGTACACCAGAAAGAGATCATCTGCTCTTAAATCACATAATTTGTTTAGTTTTTTGATCAAGAGTCATTTCACTTTGCTGTTCCAAACGTCTAATTATTACCTTTCAGTTGTTGAGTGCTTGAATAATTATATAGTTGACGACAACTATGGCCTAAATGTTACTTATTGTATAAGAGCATTAAAAAAAAAAAAGCGTGGGTTCATATGAGTTGAACCAAAATATTTTAAAACTCTGATCTTACCATCAGTTCCCCTCAAGGGGCTAAGTTCCTATTTAACCATTCATAGTCTTCCACTTCTCCATCTGTATTTGTTCCTCATTTGGAGAATGCACCATTCTAGGTAATGACACATCAGATGAGACATTATTACACCAGACATATCAAGATATGGGACTGAGGTGAAGAACACAGCGATTGATATAGAAGGAGCAAGTGCAGAAGAAAGAAGAGTAAATGCAGAAGAAAAATATACCCCATTGATATTAGCAGAAGAAGAAAGAAGCACAAGCAGTAAACCCCAAAAAATCACACACCTTTAATTTGTCAACCAAGCTATTATAAGCATAAACTTGCATTTTATTAAGCTAACACTGCAACAGTTGTAACCCAAGTGTCTTCATATTTTAAATCTTAGGAATGATAAAAAATGAGCTGTATCCTTCATACTGTATTGGCAAGCATAAAATCATTATGTGAACTAATGGTTAACCATAGTCAGTTAACATAAACTGGACATGAAGTTTCCTTTTCTCTACAAGTTAGTGCATTGACATTTATATGGTTGAGATGTCAGTAATTTGACCTCAGAGAAAGGACCCATGTGCTTGGTCCTATCATCATTGTAGAACCTTTAGGAGAGCATTGGCTAGACCTTGTGTAAATGAAAACTTGATCTTGTATTAATGGGTCTTGCTCCAGTGCAAACTCTTTGACAACAAAAACAGATAGGAAAATATTGTTCCACCACAGATTATGGCAATGTTTCTATTTGTCTTATTTGCCAGTACTTGCCTATGTTAGAAAAGTTGTTCCTTATCGCCAATGCTATTATTCTGTCTCAGAATGTTAGTCCACTTTTGGCTCCCATTTACAAGTCATAATGTGTTATTCTTACATTTCATCATCAAGCCTGTAAAATGAAAACTAGCTCCAATAACTGTTTTGGTTTTATGATAGGAATGTCAACAATGTGGATACTATTTTTCCTTGGACAATTTATGAAGATTACTAAAGAAAGGAGAAACACTAGAACATGTTTCCCCAAGGTGCAGAGAAAACATATGATACAGTAAAAACAAGCTTAATTTATTACATATCAAGGAAATAAAGTTTTCTCTAAGGGTTGTATAGAGATCCAATGGACATCTATAATTAAACAAACAGAAACAAGCATTAATTATTTGCAGTAAGTCAGGTGACTTCCCTAGTGCTGTGGTGGGCTGATGCCCAGAGTTAAACTTGAGTGCTTATTGCTTTTCACATGTTATTAATTAACCCACTAATTATATGTGTTAGAAGAAGACATGGTGTATGCCGTTCACAGATGATACAGTAGAAGTCGATGAGGTGAAAATCTGTTAATGCTGGAATTTTGGAGAAAGCTTTAGATAAATAATGAAAATACGGTAGAGCCAAAGAGCAAATGGAATGTGAATATAGTACGACTAAAAACAGAAGTAATGTCCCAATCAAGATTCGTTCCTAGAGATACCGTGATGTGTTTGATTCATTCTGCTGAAAAATGGAGAATTAAAAAATGATATATCTAATATAAGTATAGGGAGAATGAAGTGAAGTCATTTCATCGTTCTTGTATGATTGCCAAATACCTTTCTTCATTCAACTGTTATTTGGGATTTCATTCTTAACACAACATTTTTTTTCATTTGAATGGTTTTGTTCTTAATGGTTTGACTGAAACACTTGCCCCTAGTAAGACACGTTTTCCCCCTCTGAAGTGTCTGGAAGAATAAGAACTGTATATGTAAATTTGGTATCCACAGTCAGCCCATAATATAATGGGGTCCAATAAATGTGTTCGGGTACACTTGAGTGGGCATCCACCAAATGGATATAAACTGTTAAATTAATAGAAATAAGTTACTGTATAGATTTGTTTACCACTGCCCCAGAAAACAAAGCCCAGAAATATTTCCTCACTTATATTAATTTTGTGCCAGTAAGATTCATTTATTTAATTGTAGTAGTTTGAAGAAAGTTATTCACCAACCATAGAATTTTCAGACCAGTCCATATCTCTGACAAAAGTTTAGATATCTAGGTTATTCAAGAATGTTTGGATAGCCTAGCAACATATCAATTTCTGATTCCATGTGTCAATTTTACTTGAGTTACACCATAAATGCCTCACTAGCCGAGCTTGCTACCTTTTCTTCGGTTCTCTTCTAAATAATTAATTGTTCTGTTAACTTGTGAATTTATGCTTAATTTTGATGTTTTGATCAACTAGAAAGAAAGTTATTTGAACACATTTTGATCCTAATATTGTCTTTAGGGACACAAGGAATGGTTGACTGAAGTACATGTTCTTGGGGTGGTTGAACATCCAAATCTTGTCAAACTTATTGGTTACTGTGCTGAAGATGATGAAAGAGGAATGCAGCGTCTTCTTGTATATGAATTTATGCCTAACAGGAGTGTGGAGAATCATTTGTCAGCTCGATGTTGTAAGCCTCTTCCATGGGCCATGAGACTGAGGATAGCTCTTGATGCTGCTCGTGGCTTGACATACCTGCATGAAGAAATGGATTTCCAGGTATTTTGTTTTCCTTTTTGTCAATTTCATGTTTACCTAGATCACAGGCATTGTGTTTTGCGTTAAGGAATTCTAGATCCACTGCTTTTAAACATGTAACCCGACCCAATTTGTATATTCAGTTTAATAAACGGTTTGAATTAGGTTCGATGGCTTAAATAGGTTAAGTAGGTCTTAAATGGTTAAGTGGTTTCTAAATGGGTTTTGCAGGTTTTAAATAGGTTAAACGAGGAGTCATGACCCGACCCAACTATTAAATGAGTTGGAGGTCTAAACTTGATCATGACTTGTTTAATAAATTGCTTTAGGCAGGTTGACCTGGTTATGACCTAGACATATTTATGTCAAACCCGAACTTGCTTAAAGCAGGTCAGTTGGGGGTCGGGTCTTAATTTGCCACTTGTACTAAGAAATGTATTATCTTTACATATATATATATATATAATATAACACGACCACCATATATAAATTTTTAGCGCTTATGAATTGAGTTCAAGCTTGGTTCAATTAAATATGAACCAAGCTTATTTTGAGCTTGAATTTAAGTCGAGCTCGAGTAGAGCTTGAGCTTCTCAAATCATTTGAACAACCCCGTCTTAGTCAATCCTTTAATCTGTCACAGAATTTGCATATTCATTTTCGAGCTGCTTGAAGCAAATTCAGACAAAAAAGAAAGAAAAAAAATCTATAGATCTAATTACCCATTCTGGACTCCACACTTTATTATTAGATGTTTTATCCAATCACTTTTTCATTTTATACTACGTTGGATTTGGGATGCGTAAGCGAGAGCCATAACTGATTGGAAGATTTGAATTGACTGATAAAAAAAAAAACCATTGCAACCATCAGCACCATTTTCTCATACAATTATTGTAGTATTGTGCATGGAGCATGCGCTAGCCAATCATAGTGACCAAGTTGAAAGTGTTGGATGATGTCACAACCTCTCCTAATCATGCAATATATGTTCTGATATATTGCTGCATCTTTGCATATCCTCCTGTTTTGCATCCAGTAGATAAGTTTCATCTTTTATTTATTATATGGCTTATTCATTCAAATGAGATTAAGCAGCATTTCTCGAAGTAAGATATGTAAATTGCATGGACCACTTATTGCTGGCCACCTCTTCATATAGAATTTACACAGAATAAGTAGAATGTGATAGTGCATGCTAGGGTTGGTGCAGCAGCCTAAATATATTTGGGCTACCAAAAGCCAACCACCTATTTAAAATGATATACGAACCAAACTGAGTACATTAGTTCCATTACATCTTCTTCTCTTTGCCACTTTTTCACTATTTACCTCTTTATCCTTCCCATCACTATAAGAGATCCCCCACATTTTCTTCCATCTTAAAGCTTTTGTCATCATCAAGGGTCATGCTCCTTTTCCCTTTTATTCTATCCATGCTTTCTTCCATTTAAAGCTTTCATCATCATTAAAGGTCACAATCCTTTTCTCTTTTTTGTCAAGTATGTATTCTTTTATTGGACGTTTTATACAAGGATGTCGTACATATGGCCAAATGGAATCAAAATCGAAAAGCTTTAGTGACAAGTGTACAGTACCAAATCAGTGTAAATAGTTGGAGCTTATTATCTATTTATTTTTAAATTCATAATTTTTTTAAACATCCGATGTACTTTTGGTAAATGTCATTGAAGAATATACGCATTTGTACCACTGGTGCATCTGCAATGGTGTTTAGCCAGGACTTGAGATCCTTTGTTACAATATGCTGGCATAAATGTTTCCTGAGTTAAAGTAATACAAATTGAATTTAATTGGCAATGTAGTAGTGTCAGACAGTATGCCTTCATAAGAGAACTTTGTACCACTTTAGTCAGGGTATTGATATACAGCTATTATGGGCAATCAAATTGACCCTACATAGCATTTTCCTTTTCCCCCCCACTTTTTTCAAGATGCTTCCAAACAACATTTTAAAATTAGTGGATGAACAGCTTCATTCTTCATGCATGCAGTTGGGGATTGCTAACAAAATGAGTAAATGCTGGAGCAGGGAAAATGTTCATTTGGTTACTTGGGGTGTCAAGAGTTAAGAATTATCTTTAACATATTATCTTACAACTACTTGTATAAACCAATAAAACAACGTTTAAAAACTTATGCTTTTATTTTTGCTAGCATCCCAGCATATAGACAGCTGCCATTCTAAAATACTTGGTCAATAACAAAAAAAGAAAAATGTTTTTTTTATGATTTTTAGTTGCTTACCAGTAGCGTACTTCTATTGCTAGTGATTATCATGCTGATCCCTACAAAGGTTTTCATATACTGAAATGATCTGTATGCACAGATAATTTTTCGAGATATGAAAACATCCAACATTCTCTTGGATGAGCTTTGGAATGCAAAATTGTCTGACTTTGGCTTGGCTAGACAAGGACCAGCGGAAGGACAAACTCATGTTTCAACAGCAGTAAGAATAATATGATTATCTAGACACCTCAGCATTGTTGCATATCATGCCAGTATTAGTCTCTGTTAATAACATTAAGCACTTTCTTCCATCTTCTTTATTATGCTTATTGTTGGAATATCAGCATTTACACGCGAATTTTCATGGACAATGTGGAAACACTTCAAAAAGTTTGATAGCAAAGTCTTGATCCAGGTCATAGATGGTCAGATGCCTAGAATCCTAAGTGTCATCTAGGTGTTGCATGGTCTATTATTAATCAATTTTATGAATATCAAAATTTATCTACATAATGAAATAAATTAATTCAAAGAGACTTCATATTATTTGATAATATGTGGTAACTTTTGGAAAGTGATAGGGTATGTGACTATGCTATATGTGCTGGTCATGTTTTACTTAAGTATTGTGATTTTTCTAAAACTAATTTGCAACCTGTATGTATGTTGAGAAAAAAATGTAAATTATGATTTTATTTTTAATAAAATATGCAAATTGTATGTTCAAATTGTCTCTTGCTTCCATTTTTTATATCTTCTTTCCATGTCTAGGAATCCTTATAGGGTTGCTCTCCTGCTGCACGAGCTTAAACTCTGGAACCAATAAGGGAGGTCTCTTGTTCCACTAATTGGTCTTCTTACGTTTAATGGCAGAATTCTTTCTTGCCTATGGTTGTCTTGGCCAGGAATTTGACAACTCAAGGTCGATATTAGTTCGAGAGTGCCTTGTAAAACATTCTGAAACTTTAGTTGATTGTACCTTGATTTATGAAACTGACACCAAAAAGTTGGTATCTTTATGCATGTTAGTTAGATATATAGTATTTGACATTTTTGCAAGATTGCCAGGGGCCCCTAAGTGAAACGCCTCCGAGGTTTATGCATAAATAATCCTGCCTCAGTGAGCTGCTTCTAGTGATGGGCCCTTGAGGTATCTGCCTGGACTCTTGTGGCATCTCAGTATGTGATTTTGGCAACCATAGTCAAGTTGGTATTGTTTAAAAATTAGTAACTTTACATTTACCAATTTGAAGGGAAAACAAGGAACAATGTCTTGCAAATTGACAGGAAGGATAAAAAGAGAGTAAAAAAAAGAGCAGTCAGGATAGGTAGGTATGTCAATGGGCCAGGTCTGGGCAAAGCATATCCAAAATTTGAATGGTTCACCCAATGATGCAGTCTGAAACAATACGAAACTAACCCTATGCATTGTCCTGTTAACCACCCTCAAGGCAGGGGAATGGCATGTTAAAGTACTTCTTCTTCTTCTTCATGTAACAAATGTCACTGAATTTGAGAACATTTGGACAAAAAAGATTGACATAAACACTTTAGACACAAATATGAACATAAAATTATTTGCAGGGGTAATTTGATTAGTAATTAACATCTACAACGATCAGAATCTGGAAACAAATATCTGTTAATCAGGATTTCTCACTTCTTTCCTGGCAGCCTCCATCTTAATTATTATCATATACATTTAGGAAATTGCTGTGACAAAGGTTGTAATCAGAAATTCTGAATAACTAATAACATAGCAGTTGGATGCTTTTGGCTGCATAGCCAGTAAGCCCAGAGAAAGACTTCCTCAAGAAGATTTTAGTTGTAAGAGTTTTAGTAGATGATCATTAAGATTGTACTTTGATTAGAAAACCTGGTGGTACAATTTTTTTTTTATATTTTCAGGGTTCATATTCAGTGTTAGTCATGCAACAAGAGAGCATTTTGGGAATGTATTATTGCATTAGTTATTCCATAGTGAATAGATATTCACTAAATTAATGAGGAACTTATGACTTTGCATGAATCATAGGTTTATCTTGTGAGAAAATATTAGACTAATTCATTGTCCAGTGTCCACAAAATGGTAATTATAATGTAGCTAACTATATTCTCGGTAGTGGAGTTGCATTATCTAATAAAGATGCTTTGAAGACAAGTCTGATTCCTCTATAATCTAAACCAAACAGGTTGTGGGAACCATTGGCTATGCAGCTCCTGAGTACATCCAAACTGGGCGCCTGACTGCCAAGAGCGACATATGGAGCTACGGGGTTGTTCTTTACGAGCTTATCACTGGCCGTCGCCCAATGGATAGGAACCGCCCCAAAGCCGAGCAGAAGCTCTTGGATTGGGTCAAACCGTACATATCCGACATCAGGAAGTTTCATATGATCGTAGATCCCAGGCTAGAAGGGAGTTATACTCTAAAATCAGCAACAAATCTTGCAGCTGTGGCAAACAAATGTTTGATACGCCGTCCCAAATCAAGGCCGAAGATGAGCGAAGTGTTAGGGATGGTTCAAAGCATCATAGAGAATATGGAGACTGGGATTCCACACCCTCCTCCGAGGAGTTATTTAGAAGAGACAGCTTCTGAAGAAAGTAAAAAGAGAGGACTGAACTGGAAGAGAAGGATTGGGGATTTGAAAGTAGGAGAAGGGAGACGGCTTGTGTGGCAAGGATGGACACAAAAACTTGTGAGGACACACTGATGATGACAATGACAATGATAATGAGCAAGTATCTGTTATGAAGTTCGTTAGTTTAGTTACAGTTAGCAGCAACATATGTTTCAATGTGTGCATAATTGTTATGCTTATGTATGTCATCTATCAAATCACTGATGAGAGGTTCTGTATATTTCTGAATTTGTTCGTGATGCGGCAACAAGAAGCTGGGAATGAATCTTGGTCGGTTTCGAATCGTTATATGTATCAGATCTCATTCTATTATGATGGTATGTAGCCTAATGTGGCAATAAAATTCCGTGTCTTTCCAAGGACAAGAACAAACTACCGGAGGCAGGATGGGAGGCTGCAATATGGAAATTTTTATGCTCACTCAAGTTTAGCACATTGTGTGCAGCCTTTTTTCTTGTAATCACAATGCGAGTAATATCACCTTCTTGAATGTCTTACTTGTGTTGTACCAAAAAAAATGTCTTGCTTGTTTGTGGCTTCATAAATTCATGATTTTCTTATTGCAATTGAACCATGTGGCTAATCATTGTAAACTTTTAGATAACTAACGTGTTGATATTTGTATGTTAAATTTTCTCTTATAAGCTAGATCATGATTTCAGAATTCTTGCTCTGCATTTTGGATCAGATGTTTAGAATTTTCGCAATGCTGTACATGTGCATGCAACAATTTTTCTATATCCACATCCGCTGCATATTTAGATTTATTACGACATTTGTATATTTATCAAGACAAATTAAAAAATTTATCTTCATGTCTCTTTGTGTATTCACTTGTTCCAAAGCTTCATTCATGCTAAGAATAGCTAAGCACATAAAGAATGCAGTAAATAATAATGCAAATACCATACCACTAATCTCATTGGTATAACGGCGCTTCACACAATATGAATGTGGGTATGGTCAATAAAATTAGATAAAAAAGAAATAATACAAAGAAGAAGAAATATATACGTGGTTCTTCCAAAAAAAAAAAATCTACCAGAGTCAGCTGCACTTTAAAGATTCATACCGGTTATTTTGAGCTTTTTTTTTTTTTTTTGTTCCGGCGATCTGGTTTTGTCGGATCCATACCCGTTCTATAGCTTTAGAATTAGGTTCCACACCGGAGCTAGAGTCCAAGCATGTTACCGTCCCATTTGAAGCTTTCTACGCTTTAGCAATCACCAACCATCCAGTCACCATCAGATGGTTCCAGTATCCCAGTCGAGATACACCATGAACGGATACCTGACTTGGCGCCCCACCTCGAAACTCTTTCCCTGCTGTCACGTCATCAAATTGCGCGAATCTCCATTCGCGAGGCATTACTGTCGTACACGCGTGCGAAGGAACTAACGGCGGAATTCTCTGCCGCCATCCCAATTAACGGCCGGTTCACGCGGAGAGGGGCGAGGTTACGGCGAAGCCGTGGGGTCAGGGCCGATGGGGGCCGGACGGGACATACGGGCGGCGTGGGATTCCAAAAAGGGGAGCGGCCACGCCGCTTAAACGCCTCGTGGCGTCCGCGATATTCCCCGCTCCCCCAAGCTCCCTCTTGTACTGGTGGTGGGCATAAGGGGGATATAAAAGAAGAGAAATAGATATGGAGAAAAAAATGGGAATTGGCCTCCTCCCATTATGGAATTAATGGATGCTGAGAAGATAGGGCAAAGCCAAGGCTTATCTATTTATATTATATATGTTGGGGGGAATAAGATTTTTCCCCCCCAAATGACACAAATGCCTCTAAGAAGCCGTACAATCGCCGAAGTCGGCGTCCGACCTCGGAACGCCCGACCTCAAGACGACCGACCTCGAGAACTCCGATCTAGGAAAACCTTGATGTTCAAGGTCTACTCTTGTCAGCCACCTACTACGGCCATACCCCTCTGAGGTCCGGCCGAGGACCATACCCTGACGCCCCTCCGGCATTTATTACGCATGGCCACTGTAACCCTCCGGTTCACTCAACAATTAATGCGGATCTCCGGCTTACTCCACCATTAATGCGGATCTCCGGCTTACTCCACAATTAATGCGCATGGCTCCTGTCATCTACGGATCCTCAGCTCTCCACGGCAAGTTAGCCCAGCAGAGTCTAGTCAACCATGATAAGTCTCTGATCTCGGCCATACCTCCGACACCGATGCAATAATCCGCCTGGCAGCGCCCCAATTCAGGTCGTACGACGACCTCACCGCCGACATCAATGTAATAATTCGCCTGATCGTGCGCCGACCTGAACAACATGCTGAGCCGTACTACGGCCTCGCCCCGTTATATCACAGGTACACCGACCCCCGCCTATAAAAGGGAACCTTGGCTTCCCAGGTGAGGGGTTGGAAAAATTACACACTCTATAAACACTTTATCTCCTCTTCAACACTATTTGCCCCCTCCCTGACTTGAGCGTCGGAGGGCCGGCGCCGGAAGACCCAGCCACCGGCTTGTTTGCAGGCACCCCAGACGGAGGACGCCGTTCGCCGACGGATCGCCGCCCCGCCGTGAGGACTTGCTGCTCCCTCTCTCCGATCGCCCCAGAAGGAGGACGCCGCCCGCCGACCGGTCGCCGCCCTGCCGTGGTGGCCACTCGCCGCTCCCTCTCCTCGGCTGAAGATTGCCCCCGGGTCCAATTTCCAGCAACAGTTGGCGCTAGAGGAAGGGACCGAGTAGCAATCATGAAGTTGAGAAGTAAGGGAGCCTCTAACATCTCTCGGCGTCCCCCGCAAAGTCCCGGACGCTCCGTTCAGAATTCTCCAACTCCGGCTGACCTAGTTCCTCAGGTCCAGCCGGAACAGTTCGATGCCCTGGTACAGCAAGTCCAGGCCCTGGCCGCCGCCGTTCAGGGCCTGCGGCGCGAGGAAGCTCTACCTACGCTCCCCCCACGGGCCCAGGCCCCGCCGGAGTGTCTCCCCAACGGCCCGGTTTTCCCAAGCCAAAACCTGCATGGCTCCTCCAGAGCCAACAACGAAGAACGAACTTCTCCCCGGAGGGAGCTGCCGGGGGAAGACTTCGACAGGAGACCCCAACTTTCTGAGGCAGAATCAGCCCCAGACCACCGTGAGCCGGCGCAAACCACAGCGACAATCCCACGGGTGGGGGAGCTCGACCGAAAAGTTGAGCATTTGGAGCGCCAGATTGCGGCGCTCCACAGCAAGAAGGCAAGACAAGAGGGAGACTTTGAGTTCATCACCAAGTCCCCCTTCTCCCGCCAGATCGAGGATGAGCCGGTTCCCGCGAGGTTCAAAATGCCTCAAGTAGAACCCTACAGCGGGACGACTGACCCTCTCGACCACCTGGAGAGCTATCGGGCCCTCATGGCCCTACAAGGGTCCTCGGAGGCCATACTTTGCAAGGCCTTCCCAGCAACCCTCCGAGGGACCGCTCGGCTTTGGTTCTCTGGACTGAAGCCGAACACGGTAACCTCTTTCGAGCAGCTCGGCAGACAGTTTGCCACCAACTTTGCTGCCAGCCGGCGCCAACGACGGACGTCAGACTCCTTCCTGGACATCAAGCAGAAGGAGGGGGAGTCCCTCAAAGAGTACCTGGACCGCTTTACCGCCGCCACATGGGAGGTTCGCGAGCTCGACCAGTCGATAGCCATGTCGGCTCTGAAGACTGGGGTTCGCTCCTACCGATTCCTCTTCTCCATCGAGAAGAGCTTTCCGGCCGACTTCACCGAGATGTTGGCCCGAGCCCGGAAGTACGCCAAGGCCGAAGAGGCGGTCGCCTCCAGGCGGGGAGCAATTGAGCCCGCCTCAAAGAAGCAGAAGAAGCGCCGCGAGGAGCGCGGCCGACAGAGGAGCCGATCCCCCCGCCATGAGAAGAATCTCCCCAGACTGAGGAGCCCGCCCCGTCAGCAGGGGCGACCACAGCAGAGGACGCCTCCTCGACCAAGGTCTCCACCACGGCCCCGAACGTACCTAGGGAGGTACGAGAACTACACACCCGTCAACGCCCCCCGGGCCGAGATCCTGATGGAAATCGAGGGTCGGGACTTCTTCCGACCCCCGCCTCCTATGCGAGACACGGGAATTCCCCGTAATCCCAGGAAGTACTGCCGCTTCCACCGAGACCGTGGGCACGACACGGAGGACTGCTTCCAGCTCCGGGATGAGATAGAAGCACTCATCCGTCGGGGAGTACTCAACCGGTTCGTGAGAAACCGGCGCGAGGAAAGGAGGCCGGCGGAGAATGTCGCACCAACCGAAAATCCGGACGACAACAGGCCTATCGCCGGCACCATTAACATGATTGGGAGGGCCTCGGCAGGGCAGTCGCCCAGGGAGCATCCCCGAAACGCCTCCGCACTGATGAAGTCATCTCGTTCTCGGACGAGGACTTAGAAGGGGTCGAGACCCCTCACGATGACGCCGTGGTCATCTCAATGATTGTAAATAGGTTTGATGTAAAACGTGTCCTAGTTGACAATGGAAGCTCAGCCAACATTTTGTATTATCATGCCTACCAAAAAATGGGATTGACAGAAGGACATCTCCGGAGAATCAATGCCCCACTGGTTGGGTTCACCGGAGATTCGGTCCCGGTTGAAGGTGAGGCTAGCTTCCTTGTCACAGTTGGCCTCGCCCCCCGGGAGAGCACTGTGAGGACGGACTTCCTGGTGGTCCGTCTGCCCTCGGTCTACAACGCCATCCTTGGGCGCCCAGGGCTAAACGCCCTTCGAGCCGTGGTTTCAACTCGCCATTTGCTCATGCGGTTCCCCACCGACCAAGGAGTAGGCGAGGTCCGCGGAGACCAGCTGGTCGCCAAGCAATGTTACATGGCGGCCCACACAGTAAAGCAACCAACTGAGGCGCCGGACCACCCAACGGGCCCTTCGCTGCCCATAGAAACCCTCGACGCGAGGGACACCCTCTGGAAGAAGCAAGTAGAGCCCGGTGAGCTTCTTGTTCAAATTCCACTACAAGAAAATTTTCCCGAGCTAACTGTGCAGGTCGGCTCCGGCCTGGGCGCCCGCGAGAGGGATCGCCTCGTCAGCTTCCTGCGGGACAATGCTGACGTCTTCGCCTGGTCGCCCGCGGACGTGCCGGGAATTGACCCTGAGGTCATGGTCCACCGACTCCAGGTGAAACCAACTAGCAGGCCTGTAAAGCAGAAAAAAAGAGGCTCCGCCCCGGAATGACAACGAGCTGCGGCCGAGAAGGTGGACAAACTCCTCGGAGCCGGCTTCATCCGGGAGGTCTCCTACCCGGACTGGCTCGCCAACGTAGTCCTCGTCAAGAAGGCCAACGGAAAATGGCGCATGTGCGTGGACTACACCGACCTGAACAAGGCTTGCCCAAAAGACAGCTTCCCCCTCCCAAGCATCGACCAGCTCGTCGACTCCACTTCAGGGCACCAACTGCTAACTTTTATGGACGCCTTTTCAGGGTACAATCAAATCCGAATGGCGCCAGAAGACGAGGAGAAGACGGCCTTCATCACCGACAAGGGCACTTACTGCTACAAGGTGATGCCCTTCGGCCTGAAAAACGCTGGGGCCACCTATCAGAGACTGGTCAGCCAAATTTTCAAAGATCAGATCGGCTGAAATATGGAAGTCTACGTGGACGACATGCTGGTGAAGAGCCGAGCGGCGGAACACCACATAGCCGACCTCAACGAGACGTTCTCCAAGCTCAGGAGGTATCGAATGAAGCTCAACCCAGCGAAGTGCGCGTTCGGAGTCACCTCAGGCAAGTTCCTGGGTTTCATAGTGACCCAGCGCGAAATTGAAGCCAACCCGGAGAAAATCCGGGCACTGCAAGAGATGTCGCCTCCGAAGACAGTTAAGGAGGTGCAGCGGCTCGCAGGGCGAGTTGCCACCTTGGGAAGGTTCGTCTCTCGGTCAGCCGAGCGCTGCCTCCCTTTCTTAAAGAGCCTCAAACGGCCGAAAGACTTTCGGTGGTCAGAAGAATGCCAGCGAGCCTTTGAAGAGCTCCGGAGCCTTCTGGCCTCTCCCCCGTTGCTCACCAAGCCCCAGAAGGGCGAGATCCTTTATTTATACCTGGCCGTCTCCCCAGCTGCAGTGAGCTCCGTCCTCGTCCGGAAAGAGGACAAGCTCCAAAAGCCAGTCTATTACACCAGCCGGGTTCTCAGGGATGCTGAGACCCGATATTCTAAACTTGAGAAGACCATCTTCGCTCTCATCATCTCGGCTCGGAGACTCAGGCCTTACTTCCAAGCCCACACAATAGCTATATTGACCGACCAGCCCATGAAGCAAATATTGCAAAAGTCGGATCGTGCGGGGAGGATCGCCAAATGGGCGGTCGAGCTCGGAGAATTCGACCTCGAATACCGGCCCAGGCCAGCTATCAAGGCCCAAATACTCGCCGACTTCATCGTGGAGTGTACCCTACCGGACGACCCCGAGCTGCCATCCGTATCCGCGGAGGAAGCCCCGAGGCAGCCATGGGTCCTGCACTCGGACGGGTCTTCAACCTCGGGGGGTAGCGGAGCCGGACTCATCCTCACCAGTCCAGACGGAGTGGTGGCCGAGCAAGCCTTGCGCCTCGAATTCCCGGCCTCGAACAACGAGGCCGAGTATGAGGCTCTCATCGCCGGGCTCAAGCTGGCGAAAGAACTGAAAGTGGAAGACCTGACGGCCTTCAGCGACTCCCAGCTGGTAGTGAACCAGATCCAAGGAGACTTTGAAGCTAAAGAGCCATCCATGCAAAAGTATCTCCAAAAGGTGCGGGAACCCACGTCTGCCCTGAATTCTTTCAGCATTCAGTACATTCCCAGAGCGGAAAACTTCAGGGCAGACCAGCTGTCCAAATTGGCAACCTCCCGCATGAGCGAGCTTCCCAAGGGAACAACGCTCGAGTATCTTCAGATCCCCAGCACGGAGGAACCCGAGCCCACCATGTGCATCGACTCCGAGCCAAGCTGGATCGATGGGCTCGCCTGCTACCTCCAAGACGGGACTCTACCTCATGATGAGACAGAGGCTCGCCGAATCAAGTGCCAAGCCCCCCGGTATGTCTTGTACGAGAATAGACTTTATCGGCGATCATTCACTTCTCCCCTTCTCAGATGCCTCCGCCCCTCCGAGGCGGACTATGCCCTCCGAGAGGTCCATGAAGGGATCTGCGGAAATCACCTGGGGGGTCGGGCACTGGCCCATAAGATCCTGCGGCAAGGATATTACTGGCCCACACTCCAGAAGGATGCGACGGATTTTGTCCGGAGGTGCGATCGGTGCCAACGAAACGCCAATATCCAGCGCCGACCTTCAGCCCTGCTGACTTCCATCATCGCCCCCTGGCCGTTCGCCCAATGGGGGATTGACATTCTGGGGCCCTTTCCCCTAGCCTTCGGACAAAGAAAGTTCCTGGTCGTCTCCATCGACTACTTCACCAAATGGGTCGAGGCCGAACCCGTCGTCCGGATCACCGAGCAAAAGATGCGGGACTTCGTGTGGAAGTCCATAATCTGCAGATTCGGACTACCCCGTATCCTTATATCCGACAATGGTCGACAATTTGACAATGTTCATTTCAGGGAATTTTGCTCTGAGCTCGGCATTGATCACCGCTTCACCTCGGTTGCCCACCCCCAGACAAACGGGGAAACTGAGGTAACTAACCGCACTATTTTGCAAGGACTCAAGGCTAGGCTTGATCGGTCCAAAGGACAGTGGGTCGAGGACTTGTACAATGTCCTTTGGACGTACCGGACCACGTTCCGACTGCCCACGGGAGAGACCCCCTTCAACCTAGCATACGGCACTGAGGCCATCATCCCGTTGGAGATCGGCCTGCCTTCTCCAAGGGTGGAGCATTATGACCCCGACACCAATTTCTCCCAGCTCAGGAGCAACTTGGACCTCGTCGAAGAGACACGAGAGGTCGTCCGGGTCCGCATGGCAAGATACCAACAGCGAACGGCCCAATACTACAACTCCAGAGTCAAGCCCAAGCTCTTCAAAGTAGGGGACCTCGTCCTCAGGAGAGCCGAGGCTTCTCAACCGACCGAGCAAGGAAAGCTCGCCCCGAATTGGGAAGGGCCATATCAAATCGCCCGAGTACAACGACCCGGAGCATACAAATTGAAGTCCCTAGAGGGGACCCCGATTCCGCGAAGCTGGAACTCCGAGAATCTACGAATGTACCACCAATGAAACCCCTAGGGGTTCAAGACAATCAGGACAATGGACTCAGCTTCCTTTTTGCAAATAATTCTCTCGTCTTGATGACTGTAATTCTCTTCTAATATTGGGTCGTCTATGATCCTCAGATTTCCCGGCCAAAATCGGGATGCCTCGAGGCTCGACCGTAGAGTCCCAAACTCCCTCGACCTCGAGAAGTATCGCAGGACGATGAAACATCGACTGGCGCAAGATTTCCTCGACTGAGGTCGAGATGCCCCGAGTGTCGACAGTGCGTGCCCAGACCCCTCGACACTTCGGAAAGACGGGGTAGTACCTTCGCGGCCCTCCGTGGCGCTCAACACCAACAACGGGGTAGTACCTTCGCGGCCCCCCGTAGCGCCTTCTCGACTAAGGTCGGGATGCCCCGAGGGTCGACCGTAGAGAACCAGACTCCCTCAACCTCGGGAAGCGTCGCAGGTCGGTAGAGCGTACCCAGACCCGCTGACCTGACGAACGATCCCTCGACTAAGGTCGGGATGCCCCGAGAGTCGACCGTAGAGAACCAGACTCCCTCGACCTCGGAAAGCGTCGCAGGTCGGTAGAGCGTGCCCAGACCCGCCGACCTGACGAACGATCCCTCGACTAAGGTCGGGATGCCCCGAGGGTCGACCGTAGAGAACCAGACTCCCTCGACCTCGGAAAGCGTCGCAGGTCGGTAGAGCGTGCCCAGACCCGCCGACCTGACGAACGATCCCTCGACTAAGGTCGGGATGCCCCGAGGGTCGACCGTAGAGTCCCAAACTCCCTCGACCTCGGAATGCCCCGAGAATCGACCGTAGAGTCCCAAACTCCCTCGATCTCGGGATGCACCACAGGTCCGCAAGACGTCTTCAAGCCCGCCGACCTGACACAAGACTCCTCGACCAAGGTTGGGGCGCCCCGAGGTCCGACCAGAGGGTCTCAAGCTCCCTCGACCTCGAAAAGAACTGTAAATCAATAAAGCCTCCCCAGATCCTCTCAACTTCGGCGGGTGTCGTCGGGCCCGCGAAAAGCCCGAGCCCCCTTACAAGTCAAAAATGACTCCGGAGGTCGACGAGGAAGGGAAGCAACCTACTCCGCCATGTGAAACACAACTCCGAGAATGCAAGAGGTACATCTAACTCGATGCCCTCCTTGTCAAATTTTATCTACATACTGCTAATCATCCAACGTTGGAGTCCTATCTCGCCCCAAAGTCGGGCTACTCCAATGGGTCGGCTTAAGACCGATCTCCTAACTACATTATGCATGCTCCGTTCGACAAGTCTCCACTCGTCAAGTCTCAACTTGTACAAAGTCTTCATAAATTTGGGCCCAACTCGGCCCCCATACATAGACTCCGATGTCTAGCTGAGAAAGTGGTCCCGGCCGCGAGTGTACCAGCCGAACACAGATACTAAGGCGATCTTTAGAGATTCCAGCCTTACTCACCGAAACCTCGGTAAATTCCGAGAACGATAACCATGGAAACCTTCGGCGATAATTCGACTATTAGCCCGCGCTCCCTACAAAAGACCCGGGAGTCAAGTTCGGAAACCCGACTAGACTCCCCGAATAGCGGCACGAACAGACCTAGCCCGGTCTTACTCGAAGGGCTAAGGCCCGACCTCAATGCCTTGGGATTTCCCTGAAGGCCGAACGTGACGACTTTCGCGATTCTAAGATCCGAGTTATAGGACTTAGAGAAATTTTCTAGAAACCTAAGCTCGGAGCTCCCTTTGGTCGGAATGACTAAAATCCGAGAAGGCCAAGATATAACTCAGGAAAAAGGGCAACTTCGTTAAGCAGCCCGAAAACTAAAATACAAAGTTAGAGGTCGTCGAGGCGGTTAGCTAAGGCTCTAGCCTCATTCACGACAAGAAAGGGAAAGACGAGCACAGAATGACAAAAGTATTTTTTCATTGACAAAGGGCCGGAAGGCCAATTACAAAATTGGAGGTCGGCCATTCAAGAGCCGACCTCGGATACAATGAAAAAGAAAAAATACGCCAAGTCTTAAGCGGCGGCAGCAACATCCGCGGGGTCGTCCACGGTGTTGACCTCGGGACCTTCAGCCGGCACAGGCTCGGGGTCTTCTCCAACTGGCTTAGCACTTCCCAGATCATGCCATCCCCCTTCCCGTTTCAAGTCAGCACCTTTCCTTCTCCCTAACTTGTCTTGCCCACGCTTCTTTAGCATCTCTATCAGGGAAGGATCCATCTTCTCCGCCTGTGCCTCCACAATCTCGTCCGCTGACATGAAAAAATACGCCAAGTCTTAAGCGGCGGCAGCAACATCCGCGGGGTCGTCTGGCACAGTGATGACCTCGGGACCTTCAGCCGGCACAGGCTCAGGGTCGGGGGCAGGGGCCTCGGGTGCCGCCTCCGGGACGCCGTCCGTCTCGGCCGCCGGTGCCGCCTCCGGGACACCGTCCGTCTCGGCCGCCGTCGTCGAAGGCTCGGCGGGGTCTTGTTCGTACAATCTTGCCTCGGATGTCAAAATGGCAGGAAGGTCTTCCGTGTTGGACCCATAGCCCAAGTTCATCCTCGGACGGACCGTCGAAAGGTCGTACTGGGGGCAGTACCGGGCCATCTGCAGCCGGAAGTTCTCGAAACCCCGGAGAAACCCGTCCACCGTCTCCTCCTCGAGCATGTCGCGGAACTCCTGCGACCCCTTGAAGAGCTCCACGGCGTGATCAGCTCGCTCGAGTGCCCTCCTCTCTCGGGCCTCAAGCTGCTCGATTCGGAGGCGGGAAACCCCGTCCTCATACTTGAGGCCCGCAACCTCGGACTGGACCTCCCCCAAGCGCGCCTCCGAGGCGCGCAAGGCCGACCTGGTTAGGGCGTGAGCAGCCTTCTCCTCCTCGAGCCCCTCCGCCATAGCGAGGCGCTCGGCCTCGGTGGCCGCCCTCCGAGCCTCGGCCTCGGCCAGTGCCGCCTCCAGCTCGGCGACCCTTTTCTTGGCCGGCTCCAACTCCCGGCTGACCCGCCGGGTCTCTTCCTGACATCCCTGGGCAATGAACACCAGGGTGTCGAGCTCGTGAATATGCTGTAAAGAAAGAGACAAAATGGTCGTGAGATAAAAACATATGGGTTCGCTAATAACTTTAAGGAAATCGAGAAAAGGACTTACCCGGGCGGCGTTGCAGTAGGTACTGTCAACGACCTCTTCCAGCGAAATGTTCCGAAACTCGGCCCGGTCCGCCGGAAGCATCGCACGCCGGAACACGGCGCGTGCGACCTCAGCATCATGAATAGCCGAACTCCCCCCGGGGATAGGGGAGTCCGGCTCATCCGACTCCTCTTGAAAGTACCTTGAGGAGCTCGGCACGTCCGGCCTTGGGATCTCGGGGCCGCTTGCTTCAGGGCCCCTGGTCGGCTCGGGCCCCAGGCGCTGTGAGGAACCCGAAGCCGGGCCCTCCTGCTGGGCAATGGGGGCAGGGCAAGGAAGGGCCGATGGGCCCGCGTCACTAACGACCCGCGTCCACCTCGGGTCGGCTGTGGAGGCCCCCGCCTCAAGGCCGCTCGTCCCGGCCGACGTGGAAGCGCCGGCCGACCTCGCCTTCTTCCGAGGCTGGGGCATAGCTCCCCCAGCCTCGGCTTCTCGCCTCCTCAGGCGGGAAAAAAGTGATGTGTTGCTGGTCGGTATATGGGGAATATCTGAAATCAAAAATTTCACTAAGTGTCAGACCAGTGGCAGTAAAAATAAAGGACAAGGAAAGAAAGTAATGTAACTACCCTTACCCTCGGGGCGCGCCGAGCTCAGACCCACGCTCGCCAGGGCGTCCTCCCGTAGGAGCTCGGTCAGGTCGTAGCCCTTCCCGAGGGCTCGGAGAGAGTCCAGGGTCCTCTGCTCCCTCCCCGAGGGCTCGGAGAGCTTGTTGAGGGCCCTCAACCGAGGGTGTCCCCACCTCGGATTGAACCCCCACGGTGCCTCGGACGCGAGGAAGAAAAATTTCCCCTTCCACTCATGTATAGAGGAAGGGGCCCCGTGAAAGAGCGACATACCGCCTCGGAAGGCAAAGTATAGCCACTCCGCGTCCGCCGGGTTCTTCTTTAATAAGAAACACCGACGGAAGACGCTCACGGTAATCAGGATCCCATGCCCGAGACACAGGGAGAGGAACCCGATGATGGTTCTCCACGAGTTCGGAGCAAGCTGTGCTGGGACGAGTTGGTACTCGACCAGCAAGTTGTTCACGAACTCGTGAACGGGGAACCGCAGGCCCGCCCAGAGCGTCTCGCGGTAAACCGCGATCCGACCTGGGGGCGGCTGCGTCACCCTGTCTTCCGGCCCCGCAGTTTCGAGACGAAACCCGGGCTGGAAGAAAAACCGGGAGCGGATTAACTCCAACTCCTCTCCTGACAGACTTGACCCTACTTCCTCCGGACCAAGACCCATTTCACAGGAGAGCGAAATAAAATTAAAAGCAGAGGATGAAAACTGGGAGGAAAAGAGAAGAGGAACCCTAGCAATCACAGGGTAGGGACCTACTGGACATCGCCGGAAATCGCTCCGGGCACCGACGGCGAGGTTCGGTTGAGGAAGGAAGCAAGGGAGAAAGACAACAAAAATAAGAGGCAGCCAAATAAAACCTTTAGGGCAAACTCGAGGGGTTTATATAGACCCCCTTGACGGCCCAGATCGGCGGGGTCGGTTCCCATCCCCCGACCGGATTGCGCCACGTGTCGACCTCGGAGGCCGAGGCACCGTATTCACTCCGGATCAATAAATCGGGTACGAAATCGAAGCCCTGTCCCATCGGATCTCGGCGCCTCATTACGGGTCCGCAGAATCGAATCGCCTTGAAGAACGAGCGGACGGCACCTCCGCTCCCCTCATTTAATAAGGCCCTGGGGCACGTGGATCCCCGACGTAGCCTCCACCTCGCCGGATCCATGATCCAGTAACACGAGATCGGAAGCGTCCGACCCTAGGTCATGCCGCGTGTCCGTTTTGAAGCCCGTAACGGCACACTCATTGATGAGCGGGGAGTCTCGATTACGGGATCGAGGCGCCGCCTCGTTGAGCCCGAGGACCCTCATCAGGGGTCCGCCGCACAAAGCGACCTCGGCGATCCAAGAGACGCCACCCCCGCTTCGAGAAGCGTAAGGATACGAGCTTCGTCATAAGTTCGCTAAATAAAGCAACCTCGAAACGCCCAAGGGCGCAGGTCTCGCCATAAAAACTCCGAGAAACACAAGGATGCGGATGAGATTCGCCCCCCAACTTTAATGATAGACTTTACTTCCCACGTCCGAGCCCGCAAGCCGCTCGAACTCGGAAGTCGGGGGGTAGTGTTGGGGGAATAAGATTTTTTCCCCCCCAAATGACACAAATGCCCCTAAGAAGCCGCACAATCGCCGAAGTCGGCGTCCGACCTCGGAACGCCCGACCTCAAGACGACCGACCTCGAGAACTCCGATCTAGAAAAACCTTGATGTTCAAGGTCTACTCTTGTCAGCCACCTACTACGGCCATACCCCTCTGAGGTCCGGCCGAGGACCATACCCTGACGCCCCTCCGGCATTTATTACGCATGGCCACTGTAACCCTCCGGTTCACTCAACAATTAATGCGGATCTCCGGCTTACTCCACAATTAATACGCATGGCTCCTGTCATCTACGGATCCTCAGCTCTCCACGGCAAGTTAGCCCAGCAGAGTCTAGTCAACCATGATAAGTCTCTGATCTCGGCCATACCTCCGACACCGATGCAATAATCCGCCTGGCAGCGCCCCAATTCAGGTCGTACGACGACCTCACCGCCGACATCAATGTAATAATTCGCCTGATCGTGCGCCGACCTGAACAACATGCCGAGCCGTACTACGGCCTCGCCCCGTTATATCACAGGTACACCGACCCCCGCCTATAAAAGGGAACCTTGGCTTCTCAGGTGAGGGGTTGGAAAAATTACACACTCTATATCTCCTCTTCAACACTATTTGCCCCCTCCCTGACTTGAGCGTCGGAGGGCCGGCGCCGGAAGACCCGGCCACCGGCTTGTTTGCAGGCACCCCAGACGGAGGACGCCGTTCGCCGACGGATCACCGCCCCGCCGTGAGGACTTGCTGCTCCCTCTCTCCGACCGCCCCAGAAGGAGGACGCCGCCCGCCGACCGGTCGCCGCCCCGCCGTGGTGGCCACTCGCCGCTCCCTCTCCTCGGCCGAAGATTGCCCCCGGGTCCAATTTCCAGCAACAATATATATAATGATTTGTTTATTAGTCTGGTCAGTCCATGCAAGTCTGAGCTGCTTGACTTAGGCTGTTCTAGCAATTTAACCGTTGGTCAACAATTTGAACAGACTTTATACCAAGCCCAAGCTGCTATGCCTGTTGGGTGGCAAGTTAACTTGGTTGACTCAAGCAGGTCAGCTGAGTTTTAAAGCACTGGTGCAGGGAGAATATGAATAAGTTCTGCAACGTATGCATGCTGTTCGCTAGGTTGTCATGTCTTCATCATTTCACAGCAAGACGTGCAAATGCACAAGACATGAAAAGATATGTTATAATACAAACTATTGTGATCGGTGCACATTGTTGGAAGGTTCCATTGATGGGTAGCATTTGATTGCGGAATAAATTTGGAAGGGATATGCAAAATTGGCCGAATTAAGTTTAGAGGAATAGGGTTTATTCCATGGGATAGGAATTTTGTGTGTTTGGTTGAAGGGATAACTGCAAAGGATAAGTGCATGTGTTTAATGTGCATCTCATTTTGTGGTGCTTTGACTTCCAACTTGTTTGTGATTTTAGAGAGTGGATAAGGGCAATAAAAAAATTGGAGGGGTAGTTCTCCCAAGTTGTATGGTATTCCTTCAAAATGGTGGAATAGAATTACACACGCTCTCACTCTCTCATCTACTTATCCCGTGCAGGGTCTTACTCTACTCCGAGGTGCCCAAAACAGCGTTTGGCAGGATAAAAGCACAAAGTATTGGAGGGCAGACAAAGAATCTTTATTATGCCCATCCAACAGAGCCTATATGATATATCAAAGCTACAAACTCATACCCAATGAAGCTTTATGATGTTGGCTGAAACGAAACATAGGTCTTTGTAAACAAACCGTAAACTAAACTACTAGAGGCCATAACCAGAGTAATAGATTCTATGACAAGAAGGTCGAGAGAAGAGATTCCCCCTGTCTTCATAAAATACTATTTTTGTACCAATACTTCAGTTAATAAAATTATATTTAATTTAATAAAAAATAAAACAAAATATTTAAATTATTTTTTTGTCCCTCCGTCTCCCCCCCCCCCCCCCCCGGGGCTATCGGCATTGCGATCCCGCTGAACGACAAACTAGCAACTTTCATATCTTCTCCGGTATGAAGTGTACGCATGGATGCGGGTCTACGAGGCCACGCATTGCATGACTCCTCTCATTCATGGAGGGGCGGTGGCTATAAAAGACGGCATGCTGTCTCCTCTGTCTTCGTGGGCTCCGCAGAGAAAAAGGGTTCTTTTTCCACCCTATGTTCTTCTCTCTGTTCCTCATGACTTCCTTTTCTCCTGCGCTCCATCACCGTCTCTCGGCCGCGAGACATCGAAAGAGGATAAAACACCGGCGACTGCGTCTGCTGGTTTTAGAATTTCGCACTGAATTGAGCTCAACAAGGAATGAATATCTTGAACCGATGGTGAATCGGGTTACAAGATCAAATAAATTGGAAGGAAAAAAAATGTCTGGTTACGTTGGGGTTCTTGTCTCCGATCCCTGGCTCCAGAGCCAATTCACTCAGGTTGAGCTACGGGGCCTCAAATCCAAAGTAAGATATTACAAACCACACTCTCAGTTCTTTTTGTTTCAATTTCAAGTGGTGTCGCTTGCGGGTCGGTTCACTTAATTTTTTCTTCCGGAGCGGGAGCGAACAGTTCCTCTCGTTGAAGAAGGAGTCCGGCCAGGTGACGGTTGGTAACTTGCCGGCAGTGATGGGAAAACTGAAGGGTCTCAATGACCGAGGAAGAGATCTCTGCAATCTTGGGCGAGTCATACCAGGCCACCACCCAGGAAATTGACTTTGAAGCATAATCCCTTGAGGTATTGTGTAGTTTTCTGCTGTTGTCATTGGATCTTATTCTTTGTGTAGTAGGATTGGGAGCAAGACTTGGTGAAGTAGAACTGGTGAACTGAGCAGGCATATCTAAATCTCCAAGCACGGGCTGCAGGCAAATTGGGTGCTTCAAAAAACTCATCGGCATTCCTGAAGGCCGCCACAACCACACAAGTGCACACTATTAGTGAATCGGAGAAAGCTTCTTATGTGGCACATATCAACAGTTATCTTCGGGATGACCCATTTTTGAAGCATTATCTCCCGCTAGATCCAGGTACAGATGATCTCTTCGACCTTGCGAAGGATGGTGTTCTTCTCGGGCAAGTTGTTTGGGTCGGGTCTTCTCAATTCTTTAACAAATTTGTTGTCGATTTATTTTCAGTGGTTTTAGATTCTCATATTTTATCTTATTAGTATGTCTGTTCAAATGATCCTACTGTTTACATGTTAGATAAGAGGCTCATAGGTATTTGGATATTGCTATTCTTATTTTCATGCCTTCGTTTCAATTTGATTTAGTAAGTTGATGAATGTTGCGGTGCCGGGGACAATAGATGACAGAGCAATTAACACAAAACGAATGTTAAACCCATGGGAGAAAAATGAGAATCACACTATTTGCCTGAACTCAGCAAAAGCCATTGGGTGCACCGTGGTTAATATCGAAACTCAAGACTTGGTTGAAGAATGCATATATGTAGTTAATATCGGAATGCAAGACTTGGGTGCACTGAACGCTATCACATTAATTAATGTATCTAAATTTTTTCTATCTACCATGATTCTTTTTTTCATATATTTCCTTCTAAATATGCAAAATAACATGAATATTCTTGTAAAGTTGCTATTTGCTTGTATATCTTTATACATGTTTCTATTTGTACGTCTATCCATTAAAAGTATTTTAGTCATTTTAATTTGAAACCGTTAATTTTTTAATGGCGTTAGATAGCATAGGTACATATATAAAAATAAGAATTAAAAAAAATAAAATAGCAAAACAAGTGTTTGACAAGGGTATACATACAAATATCAATTTTGAGAAAGTATTCATGCAAAATCTAATATTTAGGAGGATATTCATGCAAAAAATCCTAAACTAAAATACTAGAGGCCATAACCAGAGTAATAAATTCCATCTCTTGCCTGACCTAGAGTAATAGATTCTATGACAAGAGACCTTAAAAAGCTTTTCTTCCTCCTTCCCCTCAGCCTAGTTGGATGTTGGGCCTATAGTGAAAACCACAAAAGCGCAATCTTAGTTTCTCAGTCATATACATGCATGTGCAATGAGCACTACTATAGTTTGCAATTCTCTGTAATAGCAAATATATCAAGACACAATGGGATTGAATTCTATATTTCCCAGAAGCACAAAGAAGGTATATCTATTAACAAAATTTTCAAATAGCAACATGGAGCAAATCAACATTTCAAGCTCATTTGCACGCATAAAGCAATAACAGCAAAGCAAGCTCACCAGGTCATTCACAAATTGATCCAACCCTTTGTCCTCTTGGAATACTGAAATTAATTAAAAAAAAACAAAAAAAGGATTGCACTGTGGTACCATGCATTTGCTCAATGTTTCTTTCCATGCAACAGAAAATTTAGGTCATTAATAAGAGAGTAAAATCGTCATACCCCCAGGTCTCTCGCCCTACGTGGATCCCAGCCGACAATGTTGAATCGGACGGACAGAATTTTCTCCATCAGAGAGTTTCCTCGAATCCAAAGGTTGCGAGATTTAAGGCGAGGATTAGGGGTGCGGGTGTATTTCCAGGAAGGAGTTGGGGCAGACAGGGAAAGGGATGAGTCCGCATAAAGGCAGGAGAAGAAAGCGAGAGAAAGAAAAAGGGCGGGGTGGGGGGGATTTAAATAATGCTGGAGAAAGAGGATTTTAATTCAATAATAGAAATTCCAGCGGACGTGAGGGGAGATTGAATTCGAGTTTATGGTGCCTGCCAAGGGGTATTGAATTCTAGGCTGGGATGCCTTCTTTATCGGCTCATGTTTACCGCTTTCGCCATAGCTCGGCGTCTTCCCGTCCACACAGCCGGGGAGAGAGATAGACGACGCCTTCGAAGGTCTACGAGTGGCGCGCGATGGAACGACTGAGAACATCACGATCTCGCCGACGGCGATGTCTTCGTCTGATCCGATGAGCTCTTCTCGACCTCTAGGGCATCCGAACCCTCTTCCCCTCTCTCCAAGTGGCAGGAAAGACCGCTTCTTGGCTCCCATTTCTTCCTACATATGCTCTCCGTTTTTGATTGTTTTTTTTAGAAAAGCTTTTCTTCCTCTTTCCCCTCAGAGTAATTGATTCTATGACAAGAGGGTGGAGAGAGGAGAGAGAGAGAGAGAGAGAGAATAGGGTGCAAATGGGTCGGACAACCTGCGAACTATCTAGTCCTCACCTGATTAGATCTTGCCCAATTTGCTTTTTACGACTCCCAGCCAGATCGGGCTTAAATGGACATGCTTCGGAATTGGGTCTATATTCTGTAATTTTGAACCGTCTTTTGACTAATATTTAGTTTGGGTCAAAAAAAAAAAAAAAAGAGTACCCTATCTATTCCGAACCCAAAGCAACCCGATCTGAGAACCCAAATCATTGAAAACTATTGGGGGAACGCAGGTTCCCCCGAGTACATAAGAACCTTGCCGGTACGGGACCGGATGGCGGCCGAGCTTGACGCCCGATTTCAGAACACTCGACCCGAAGAGCTCCCGACCTCGGGAGTTGGACCCCACCAACTGTCCACTGTGGGTACTTTCCCCTACGGACCGACGCAGGATCACACCTGAGGTGGCTTACTCCACAAGTAATACGCCCGACCTGGCGCCCCATCAGGCGTCTAGCTTCAGGGCTTTTGACCTCGGAAGTCCGACCCCGCCGTCCACCTACCGCGGTAGCACCCTTCCGAAGTCCGGTCAGGGGCCATACCCTGCCACCGCCTCCAGCATTTAATACGCATGATCTCTGCAAACCCCCGACTCACTCAACAATTAATGCATATCTCCGACTCACTCAACAATTAATGCATATCTCTGACTCACTCAACAATTAATGCATATGTCCGACCCACTCAACAATTAATGCGCGTGGCTCCTATTACCTACGGATCTTCAGCCCTCCACGGCAAATCGGTTCGGCAGCGTCCGGTCAGCCGTGACAACTCTCTGATCCCGGCCTCACCTCCGACATCAAGGCATTAATTCACCTGATCGCGCACCAACTCAAGCAACGTGCTAAGTCGTACGGCGACCTCGCCCCATCACATCACAGGTAATCCGACCCCCCTATAAAAATGGGACCCTTCCTTCCCAGAGGGGGTTGGACTCAGAAAAACTCAGCAAAAAATACATCTTCCTCTTCTCTCCTTTTTCAAAATTAAGCCCCCTCTCTGACTTAAGCATCGGAGGGCCGGCGTCGGGAACCCCGGCCACCGGCTTTTTGCAGGCCCCCCACGGAGGACGCCGCTCGCCGACGGATCGCCGCCCGCCAGTGTTTGCCGGAGCTCCTCCTCCTCAGCCGACGGCCGCCCCCGGGTCCAATTTCCAGCAACAGTTGGCGCTAGAGGAAGGGCCCGAGTCGCGGTCATGAAGCTGAGAAGTAAGGGAGCCTCCAACGCTTCCCGGCGTCTCCCGCAGAGTCCTGGACACTCTGTCCAGAATTCGCCTTCTCCGGCTGATCCGGTTCCTCAAGTTCAGCCGGAACAGTTCAACGCCCTGGTGCAGCAAGTCCAGGTCTTGGCCGCCGCCGTCCAAGGTCTGTGGCGTGAGGAAGCCTTACCTACGCTCCCCCCGCAGGCCCAGATCCCGCTGGTGCTTCCTCCGAACGGCCCGATTCTCCAAGGCCAGAACCTTCATGGCTCTTCTAGGGCCAACAACGAAGAGCGAGTGTCCCCCCAGAGAGAGCTGCCGGGGGGAAGTCTAGACAGAAGACCCCAGCTCTCCGAAGCCGAGTCGGCCCCGGACCGTCGTGAGCCGGAGCAAACTACGGTGACAATTTCCTGGGTTGGGGAGCTCGACAGGAAAGTCGAGAACCTGGAGCGCCAGATTGAAGCGCTCCACAGCAGGAAGGCAAGGCACGAGGGGGACTTTGAATTTACCACCAAGTCCCCCTTCTCCCGCCAAATCGAGGACGAGCCGGTCCCCCCGAGGTTCAAGATGCCTCAAGTGGAGCCCTACAGCGGAACCACCGACCCCCTCGACCATTTGGAAAGCTACCTAGCTCTTATGGCACTGCAAGGGTCCTCGGAGGCCGTGCTCTGCAAGGCCTTCCCAGCGACCCTCCGAGGGACAGCTCGGCTTTGGTTTTCCGGACTAAAGCCGAGCACGGTATCCTCTTTCGAGCAGCTCGGCAGGCAGTTCGCCACCAACTTTGCTGCCAGCCGGCGCCAGCGGCGGACATCGGACTCCCTCCTAGATATCAAGCAAAAGGAGAGGGAATCTCTCAAGGAGTATCTTGACCGCTTCACCGCCGCCACGTGGGAAGTTCGCGAGCTTGACCAGTCAATAGCCATGCCGGCACTGAAAACTGGGGCTCGTTCCTACAGATTCCTCTTCTCTATCGAGAAGAACTTCCCCGTCGACTTCACCGGATGCTGGCCCGAGCTCGAAAGTACGCTAAGGCCGAGGAGGCTATTGCCTCCAGGCGGGGTACAACCGAACAAGCTTCAAAGAAGCAGAAGAAACGCCGCGAGGAGCGCGGCCGTCAAAGAAGCCGGTCCCCCCGCCGAGAGAAGAACCTTCCTCGGCTGAGAAGCCCGCCTCGACAGCGGGGACAGTTTCGACAGAGGTCCCCGCCTCAGCCAAGGTCCCCACTACGACCTCGGATGCACCCGGGGAGGTACGAAAACTACACTCCTATCAACACACCTCGGGCCGAGATTCTGATGGAGATTGAAGGTCGGGACTTTTTCCGACCTCCGCCTCCTATGCGGGATACAGGAGTTCCCCGCAATCCCAGGAAGTATTGCCGCTTCCACCGAGACCACGGGCACGACACGGAGGACTGTTTTCAGCTCCGAGATGAGATTGAGGCGCTTATTCGCCGCGGAGTACTCAATCGGTTCGTAAGGAACCGACGTGAGGAAAGAAGACCAGTGGAAAACGCCACACCACCCGAAAATCCGAATGACAACAAGCCTATCGCCGGCACCATCAACGTAATTAGAGGAGGAACCTCGGCTGGAGAGTCAGCCCAAGAAGGAATCCCTCCAAAGCGCCCGCGCACTTCTGAAGCCATCTCGTTCTCAGACGAGGATTTGGAAGGGGTTGAGACCCCTTACAATGATGCTGTGGTCATCTCCATGATTGTAAATAAATTTGATGTAAAACGTGTCTTAGTTGACAATGGAAGCTCAGCTAATGTTTTGTACTACCACGCCTACCAAAAAATGGGGTCAACGGGAAGCCAGCTTTGGAAAATTAATACCCCGCTGGTCGGATTCACCGGGGACTCGGTCCCGGTCGAAGGCGAGGTCAGCTTTCTTGTTATGGTCGGCCTCGCCCCCCGAGAAAGTACTGTGAGGACGGACTTCTTTGTGGTCTGCCTACCCTCAGCCTACAATGCTATCCTCGGACGACCAGAGCTAAATGCCCTCCGAGCTGTGGTCTCGACCTGCCACCTACTCGTGCGATTCCCCACCAACCAAGGAGTAGGCGAGGTTCGCGGGAACCAACTGATGGCCAAACAGTGCTACATGGCGACCCGCAAAGCAAAGCAACCAACTGAAGCGTCGAGTCGGCAAGAGCTATCAGTCGAGGCGCCAACTTAGGTGATGGGCCGCACGCTGCCTATAGAAACCTTGGACGCGAGGGATGACCTCTGGAAGAAGCAAGTAGAGCCCGGTGAGCTTCTTAATCAAATCCCTTTACAAGAAAATTGCCCAGAGCTAACTGTGCAGATTGGCTCCGGCCTAAGCCCCCGCGAAAGGAAGCGCCTGACCGAATTCCTCCGGACCAACATTGATGTATTCGTCTGGTCACCCGCCGACATACCAGGAATCGACCCTGAGGTCATGGTCCACCGACTCCAGGTGAAACCGACCTGCAGGCCTGTAAAACAGAAGAAACGGGGCTCTGCCCCGAAACGGCAGCAAGCAGCAGCCGAGGAAGTGGATAAGCTCCTTGAGGCCGGCTTCATCCGGGAGGTCTCCTACCCAGATTGGCTTGCCAATGTGATCCTCGTAAAGAAGGCCAACGGAAAATGGCGCATGTGCGTGGACTACACCGACCTGAACAAGGCCTGCCCGAAGGATAGTTTTCTCCTCCCCAGCATCGACCAGCTCGTCGATTCCACCTCGGGACATCAACTGCTGACCTTCATGGACGCCTTCTCAGGATACAATCAGATCCGAATGGCGCCAGAAGATGAGGAGAAGATGGCCTTCATCACCGACAAGGGCACCTATTGTTACAAGGTAATGCCATTCGAGCTGAGGAATGCTGGAGCCACATACCAGAGGCTGGTCAGCCAAATCTTTGAAGATCAGATCGGCCGAAATATGGAAGTCTACGTGGATGACATGCTGGTGAAGAGCCGAGCGGCGGAACACCATGTAGCTGACCTCAATGAAACATTCTCCAAGCTCAGGAAATACCAAATGAATCTCAACCCTGCGAAGTGCGCGTTCGGAGTCACCTCGGGCAAATTCCTGGGCTTCATAGTAACCCAGCGTGGAGTTGAAGCCAACCCTGAGAAAATCCGAGCGCTGCAAGAGATGACGCCTCCAAGGACAGTTAAGGAAGTGCAGCGGCTCACTGGGCGGGTCGCAGCCTTGGGGAGGTTTGTCTCCAGGTCGGCCGAGCGCTGCCTTCCATTCTTCAAGATCCTAAAGCGGCCAAAGAACTTCGTGTGGTCGGAAGAATGCCAGCAGGCCTTTGAAGAGCTTAGGTGCCTCCTGGCCTTCCCCCCGCTACTCACTAAGCCTCGGCAGGGCGAGGTTCTTTACTTGTATCTGACCGTCTCCCCGCTCGCAGTGAGCTCAGTCCTGGTCCGGAAAGAGGACAAGCTCCAGAAGCCAGTTTACTATACCAGCCGGGTCCTCAGGAATCCTGAGACCCGATATTCTAAGCTTGAGAAGACAATTTTTGCCCTGATCATTTCAGCTCGGAGACTCCGGCCCTATTTTCAAGCACATACCATAGCGATACTGACCGACTAGCCTATGAAGCAAATACTGCAAAGGTCGGATCGTGCCGGAAGGATTGCCAAATTGGCGGTTGAGCTCGGGGAGTTCGACCTTGAATACCGACCCAGGCCAGCCATTAAAGCTCAAGTACTCACCGATTTCATCGTGAAGTGTACCTTGCCAGACGACCCCGAGCTGCCACTCACACCCACAGAGGAGACCCCGAGGCTGCCATGGGTCCTATATGCGGACGGCTCTTCGACCTCGGGGGGTAGCGGAGCGGGACTCATCCTCACCAGCCCGGATGGGGTGGTGGCTGAGCAGGCCCTACGCGTCGAGTTTCCAGCCTCAAACAACGAGGCAGAGTACGAGGCGCTCATTGCCGGACTCAAGTTGGCAAAGGAGCTGAAGGTAGAAGACCTAAAGGCCTTCAGTGACTCCCAACTAATAGTGAGCCAGGTCCAGGGAGATTTCGAAGCAAAGGAGCCATCAATGTAGAAATATCTTCAAAAAGTGCGGGAACTTACGTCCGCCCTAGCCTCCTTCAGCATCCAGCATATCCCCAGAACGGAGAACCTCTGGGCGGACCAACTGTCAAAGCTGGCGACCTTCCGCATGAGTGAGCTCTCCAAGGCAACGGTGCTCGAATACCTCCGAACACCCAGCACAGAACCTGAACCGACCATGTGCATCGACATCGAGCCAAGCTGGATCGACGGGTTCATCAACTACCTCCAGGATGGGACCCTCCCTCACGACGAGTTGGAGGCTCGCCGAATCAGGCGTCAAGCTCCCCGGTACGTGCTATATGAGGATAAGCTCTATCGTCGGTCATTTACTTCTCCTCTTCTTAAATGTCTCCGCCCCAAGGTTATTTTTGGCCCACACTTCAGAAAGACGCAACGGACTTTGTCCGAAGGTGTGATCGGTGTCAACGGAATGCCAATATTCAACGCCAACCTTCGGCCTCGCTGACCTCGATTATCGCCCTCTGGCCGTTCGCCCAATGGGGGATTGACATCCTGGGACCCTTTCCCCTAGCCACTGGGCAAAGAAGATTCCTGGTCGTCTCCATCGACTACTTTACCAAATGGGTCAAAGCCGAACCTGTGGCCCGGATCACCGAGCGAAAGATGCGGAACTTTATTTGGAAATCCATAATCTGCAGATTCGGACTCCCCCGTATCCTTATATCTGACAATGGTCGCCAGTTCGACAACATCCACTTCAGAGAATTTTGCTCCGAACTCGGCATTGACCACCGCTTCACCTCGGTCGCCCATCGCTAAACAAACGGAGAAACTGAGGTAACAAATCGTACCATTTTGCAGGGGCTCAAGGCTAGGCTTGATCGGTCCAAAGGATAGTGGGTCGAGGACCTGTACAACATCCTCTGGGCTTACCAGACTACGTTCCGATTACCCACTGGTGAGACCCCCTTCAACCTGGCATACGGGACGGAGGCTGTTATCCCACTGGAGATCGGCCTCCCTTCCTCAAGGGTGGAGCACTACGACGCTCACTCCAACTTTTCTCGGCTCAGGAATAACTTGGACCTCGTCGAAGAAACACGAGAGGTCGCCCGAGTCCGCATGGCAAGGTACCAGCAGAAAATGGCTCGGTATTACAACTCCAGAGTCAAGCCCGAGCTCTTCAAGGTGGGGGACCGTAGAGTTCCAAACTCCCTCGACCTTGGGAAGCGCCACTAGGTCGACGATGAGCCCAAGCTCCCTCGGCCTCATGCTCGAGACCCCGACTAAGCTCGGAATGCTCCGTGTGTCGACCGTAGAGTCCCAAACTCCCTCGAACTCGGAAAGCATCGCGGGTCGACGGTGCGTTCCCAGACCCCTCGACCTCGCGTATGATCCCTCGACTAAGGTCGGGATGCCTCGAGAGTCGACCGTAGAGTCCTAAACTTCCTCGACCTCGGAAAGCATCGCGGGTCGACGGTGCGTTCCCAAACCCCTCGACCTCGCGCATGATCCCTCGACTAAGATCGGGATGCCCCGAGAGTCGACCGTAGAGTCCCAAACTTCCTCGACCTCGGAAAGCGTCGCAGGTCGACAGTGCGGTCCCAGACCCCTCGATCTCGTGTATGATCCCTCAACCAAGGTTGAGATGCCCCGAGCGTCGACCGTAGAGATCCAAACTCCCTCGACCTCGGGAAGCGATGCCGAGTTGATAGCGAGCCCAAGCTCCCTCGACTTCGCACTCGATACCTCGACCAAGATCGGGATGCTCCGTGTGTCGACCGTAGAGTTTCAAACTCCCTCGACCTCGGAAAGTACCGCCAGGCCGATGGTGAGCTTAAGCTCTCTTAACCTAAGGAGACCGGGGACAGTGCCTTGACGGTCCTCCGGGACATTCGACAGCAACAACGGAACAACGTTCGCGAAAACCTTCGACAACGGCAATACCTCCCGATTCGATTGATATTCCCGGAACAGACCCCAAGCTAAAGGGCGACTCCGAAGGCAGGCCAGGAAACAAAACGACCTACTCCACTATGAAGCGCTCGATCTCGGAGGTGCAAGAGGTACATCCCACTTGACACCCGCTTTGTTATATTCATCTACCTATGTATTGCCAGCGAAATTTCGATTGAGATCGGGACCTCATCCCGGCCAAGGCCGGGTCGTCCCTCCGAATTGATCCAAGACCGAGGTCCCACCGACCTCATGCGCGCCTCCTCTACTGGTAATTCCCATGACAATTCATACAAACCTTTCTGCATAAGGGCTCGTTTCAGCCCCCATACATTGAGACGTCAACGTTAACCCGCGGAAACGACCTCGACCACGGGCACGCTGATCGAGCTCAAGAGGGCCAAGGCACTCTCTATAGGTTCCGACTCTGCTCGCCAGAACCTCGGCTGAGCCCGAGGCCAACAACCATGAAAGCCCCAACGACAGTTCACGACCCCCCTTTTTTTGGGATCAACCCTAACATTTTTATGGATCTATGCTCGAAAAAGCCGAACTCAAAAGCTTGGCCAAATACCCCAGTAGAGACCCATGCAGGTCTAACAATACCCCGTTTGGGGGTCCGAGGCCCGAGCCTGGTGCCTTAGAAATCCAGAAGCCAAACCCGGCGACCCCTGCGAGCTTCAAATTCGAGCTCCAGGACTTGGTGAATCTTCCTAGAGTCCGAGCTCGGAGTCCCCCCAATCAGCGTAACCGGAACTCGAATACTTGAACAAGTCGGAGGAAAGAAAAGCAAAACACATAGCCAAAAAACATGTTTTCATTAATAAGCAGCCCAAAGGCTAGGATACTGATGACCCAAAGATTGATTTAAAGATTGATTTTGATGATCACAAAACCTTGAAGTATAAATACTAATGTTTGTGTTGCAAGGAGAAAGATATTTATTTTGCAAGGAACATAGCAAGTTGGAAGAACACAAGAAGGCCTCCAAAGCTCTCAAGAAAAGTTGGAAGAAAGCTGCAATTTATTGGCCCAAGTTTCAAGTTCAAAGGATTCAAATTGGAGGAGCAAATTCAAAGGAAAATTCAAAAGAATAGTCTTCGAGTCGACTCCTGAGGAATTCGAGTCGACTCCGATGCTTGTCGAGTCAGCTCCAGAGTAGAACGAGTCGACTCCAGGGAGTAACAAGACAGAAAGACAGAAAAGATATTTTGGACCCTGAGAGGCGAGTCGACTCCTGAAGAACTCGAGTCGACTCCAATAGCTGGCAAGTTAATTCCTAAGGAAAACAAGGCAAAAGTCAGAGAGCGATTTTCGACCCTGAGATTCGAGTCGACTCCTGTGGAACGCGAGTCGACTCCGATGGTTGGCTGGTCGACTCCAAAGAAAGCGCGAGCCGACTCTCAGTGGTACACAAGGAAAAAGTCAGAGAGCGGTTTTCGGACTCTGAGATTCGAGTCGACTCCCAGACAGCTCGAGTCGACTCCAAGGCAGCGCTACACCAAGATGGCAGAAGGCTGTGTTTCGGAAACTGAGAGCCGAGTCGACTCTGAGGAAGCTCGAGTCGACTCCAAGACTGGACGAGCCAAAAAGACAGAGGATCGGGAGTTCGGGCTTTGAGATTCGAGTCGACTCCCAGGACAGTCGAGTCGACTCGAGTGGACAAAATTCAAAATTGGATCCACGGACTTCAGTGGATGAGCCGACTCCGAAAATGCCAAGTCAGCTCCAGAAGTTGGCGAGTCGACTCCGGGTTAAGTCGAGTCGACTCCCAGTCAAGGCATGCACTTTAATTCAAATTTGGAACAGTGGCCGAGTCGTCTCCAGTAAAGCACGAGCCGACTCCTGCAACAGGCGAGTCGACTCCTGATCGCGCGAGTCGACTCCGATCCCAACGGTAATATTGTCAGGAAGTGCAGACTGTGTCCAACGGCTCTATTTTTGTCTCTAACGGCTATATTCTTGTTTCCACGCCATCTAAAGCTATAAAAACAAGAAGAGAGCTAGGAGAGAACTGATGGAAGTGGGAGAGAACATTTAGGGAAGAGATTCCAAAGAGAATACAAGGGAAATCTCCCATAAGCGCAAAAGGGCCATCCAAAGCGTAATAGAGAGAAGAAGAGCATCCAGGAGAATCCCAAAGCTTCCTCTCCATCCGTGTGCTGCCTCGGTGATCCTCTACTTCGTGCCAAATCAGAAGAGGGTCAAGTAAAGAAGAAGCCGAGCTCCTCCATCTTCAAAACTCGTTTGAGGGCTTCTCTTTACTCTATTTGTTTATATTGTTATATTTGCTTGTTTAAGAAGCTTTGATTTGTTTTAAACTTTGTTTTTAATATCTTGTAACTTGATTCAATCAAGGGATTGAATCAAGGGGTTAAGGTTTGTTGGTGAGCCAAAGGGAAAACCAACGGTAAGAGGTTTGTTGGTGAGCCTAGGTCAAAACCAACGGTGTAAGGGTTTGATTGTGATCCCGGAAAAACAATCGGGGAGGTTCTAGTCGGTGAGCCTGTGAAAACCGACCGAGTTCGTTGTGCGCTCGTAAAACAACAAGTTGGGTTGTGAGCTTGTAAAACAACCAACTGTAATCTGTAGGATTATAGTGAAATTCCCAAGAGGCCTTGGGGAGTGGATGTAGGTGCTGGGGTGCACCGAACCACTATATGTTTGTTGTGTTTGTAATGCTTCTTGTTATTATCTAACTAACACACTTACTTACTTAGATAAATTGCTTGCTTAACTCTTATCCGCGCATCCTTTAGTTGCAAGCATATTCAATCAAGTCACCTTCCTTACATCAAACTGTTGCTAAGTTTAACCTTCACTGTGCATCTATACAACTTAGCATAATTAATCAAAAAGTTTCAGAAATAGCTTAAAAGTTTTAAAAGACCCAATTCACCCCCCCTCTTGGGTTGTATCTACTGGGCAACAAGTGGTATCAGAGCAGGTGCTCAAATATTATTTGTAGTCTTAACCGACTAGAGCCAAAGATCATGACAACTCAAATAGATAGTTTTCTAGGAGAAGGACAATCAATTGATACACCTCCACTATTTAATGGCATAAACTATACACATTGGAAAATACGCATGCGGATTTTTATACAATCACTTGATTATAATTTATGGAGCATTATAGTCAATGGAACACACACAAACACTAGTCATAATGAGAAAATGGTTCAACAAAATTCAAAAGCCATGAACCTATTATATTGTGCACTAGATAGGAATGAGTTTAATTGCATATCTTCCTGCATGACTGCTAAAGAAATATGGAATATGCTTGAAGACAAATATGAATGCACTAACAAATCTGAAACATCATGTGTAGAACAAGAGCAGTATCATATTGCAAATCCATGCTTCGTGGCACAAGAGGTACATGCTGAAACTGAAAGCAATTTTACATTTGATGAACTCCATGATGCCTTTTCTGATTTGTATTTAGAATATAAGAAACTTATTTGTAAGAACAAGAACTTGAAGAATGAAAATCAAATTCTAATAGATGAAAAACTGAAACTAACTAGTAAAATTGAAATCTTAGTTAAAGAAAATCAAGAACTAAATCAAAGAGATCAACTTCTCACTGAAAGTCAAGATAAACTTAAGAAAAACAATGAATTACTTTCAGAAGATAACAGAAGATTAACTAAAGAAGTTGACAAATTAAAACCTATTGTTGAACGATTTACCTTCAGCACTGAAAAATTGAACCTAATGATAAATAATCAAAGAGCTGAATTTGATAAAGTTGAATTAGGATATCAACCTTGGTACACCCAAAAATCTTTTAAGAATATGATTGTTAAAACAGTTTTTAATTATTCTAAAACAGATTCTTATAATACTGATAAACAAAAGCTAAGTAAAATCTCTTCTGTTGTTCCTAAATCTATACATTACAAATTTGATGAACCTAAAAGGCAAAAACAGAAAACTGAAGGTTTATCTACTACTTATGTTAGATCTATATTTGTTAAATTCAACAAGAGGATACAGAAATACATCCCTTGTAATCCTAAAATCTTTAAATTTATGGACAAAATAGCTATTAAGAAAATATGGATTCCAAAAGGAACAATTATAGCTAACCTACAAGGACCCAAAAGAGCTTGGGTTCCTAAGTTGAAAATATGATTATTTTTCAGCAAGCATGTCTAGCTATCCAAGGTTTAAATAAAAGATGTTATCTAAACAAAGGGTGCTCTAGACATGTGTCAAAGAATTGAATTTAAAATGTAATTAAGAAGAATGATATAAATGAAAGAAAGAATGAAATAAGTAATTCTTACATCTTCTCATATTGAAATTACTTTATTAGTTGATTAAAACATAACTTGCAAGTATTAATCATTTTTGTGATATAAGTGATATTTTTTTGGTATGAAGAGAAAATATATTCAAATCACTTCATTTTATAGTATGCTCCACTCACTATTGGATAAGTTGCTAAATGATTAATTAATTTATTAAAAATAACTCTATGAATTCTCTATATGCTTGATTAAGAATTTTTATCCATGGCATTATTTTTTATTGATCATAAATATGATAATGTGTACTTGGTATGCTTTTGCACTATGAATACCAAGATTAAAGAAACCAACCTTGGCACATAGAATCAACTCATGCTAGTATGTACTTAATCTCAAAAGACCTTGCCATAGGCTTACTTAGATTATCTACTTAAAGGTCAAAGTTTTGCTATGCATGCTAAGGAAACAAACAAAAATCATTTCTAAATCTAAAGATGTTGTTTCCATCTCTAAGTTTTCAAAAGCTTACATTGGATTTGTTCTTGGAAAATAAAACTGAAGTAATTTTCTGTATTTACTAAATCTTGTAAAAGCGTTTCAAATGAAAAAGGTTTCCAAACTGTGAAGATCATGGCACAGTATTGAAAACCAAAATCCTGATTAAGGTTATACAAAAAATAATATTAAATTCAATTATTTCAGCTCCAAGGACATCATAAGTAAAATAGGGTTAATAGAATTCTTGAAGAAATGAAAAAGACAATTATGTATGATAGTCATCTACTTAAATAATTTTTAAAAGACTATCATCACTGCTTGTCATACATATGATTTCTATTAGATCTATTGTTGATGAAAATTTTGATCTTCTGAAAAATGGAAAATGAACCATTGCATATCTTTCATATTTTTCAGTCGTACATGTTATGCTTGATATGCTCTTATGAAAATAATGCCAAATCTGATAGAGATATGCCTATCCTCGGATATCATTCATCAAGCAATGCATATAGAATATTCAATGAAAAGATTTTAGTTGCAAAAATATCAATTCATTTTATTCACTATGAGACTAATGATCTTTCATCAAGTCACTAAAATCAGATTGTATGCTTGCATATAACAATCTAAAACTAAAACACTTTAAGAAGAATGAGCAAGACTATAATTGGTCAAGTTAAACTAAATCATTTTTTAAAAGAGAGAGAATTTGAAATCTTGCCGATAAAATCGAAAAACTTGCTAATAATTAGAACCAAATTGAGTTTTTCAGAAATGCACTTAATGAAGAAAAATTGTTTGCTAAAAGATGAAATAGATCTTGATTCTTGCATGATTAGAAGTAAAGATCACCATTATCATTTGCTTGCTTTATGACCTTTATATTCTATCAAATGAGTGTGTAGAATGGACTCCTATATGCTTACTTTATTAAAGAAGATATATGTTAAATAACCACCATATTTGAAAACACTCATTACAAATATGATAAAGCAATATATGATTTGAAACAAGCATCAAAAGCATGATATAAAAGCTTAAGCAACCTTTTTGATATAAAGTAATAGTGATAATTCTTTGCATCAAAAAGAAGAATTTGTGATATCTTATTTGCTCAAAGTATGCATTGATGACATCGTTTTTGGTTCTACTAATGAAGAGTTATATGAAGATTTTACTTAGTTCATGCAAGGTGAGTTTGAAATATGTATGATGAATGAATTAACATCTTCTCTCAAACTCCAAATTAAGACAAACAAGAAAGGGGATCTTCATTGACCAAAGTTAGTCCACAAGAAAACTCTTATAGAAGATTGGCATGAAGAAGGTATGTCTATGACCCCATCTTGTAGAATTTGAAAAGGATGAGCAAAGTAGATCTATTGTTTTTTAAAGCTGTATTGAAGCATGATGAATAATTATTTTATCATACAGCTAGTAGACCAGATGTATGCTCATTATGTGACCTTGTGCAAGACTTCAATCTAAGTTTAATGAATCATATTTTATTGATAACAAATAAATCATAATCTGAATTTTGATAGAAACAACTGTTTAAGATAAGTTGATTAAAACTTAGCTAGTGTGTCCTATTAATAATTATCTTAAGCAAATAAAATCTAAACTAAATCATTTTTGAGAAATTGATTTGACCTTAATAAATCTTCCTATTGCCTCACATGCTTGTCCTTGAACCATCTTGGTTAATGAAACTATCTCTTTAGTTCAAGTGATATGTGCTTGCTTATATTTAGGCAATCTCTTGAGTAAAGTGACTCAATATTCAACTATTGTCATATCTTATATTGAGTCATCTAGTTAAAAAATATGTTGGATGAATGTTTTGTATCTTGAAGAAACTAATGACTTTCTTTCAAGAAAGAAAAGGAGTTTGTTAATAATGCAGGATCCTTCAGCAAGAAAATGAGAGATCTCAACTTGAAGGATATCTCCATGTAAGATACAATAAACATTCACATGCAAACAAGAGAGAGAACCTTCTTCAGCCAAAAGTTCATACATAAGAAATCTAGTAGGTATTTGACTGAAGAATGCAGAATGAATTGGTAATTCTAGATACTTCTCTCATAAATTAATTGAGCAAAGTCAATAACTTAAATCTTATTATGGCATGATTAAACTCTTTAATTATTATTTTTTTTATCATGTCTATATATGTATTGACTGACTTATATTTTTAGAGATTGTTTCATGGTTTGCCCAAACTATAATATATCTTTGCCTATGTCATAATCATGAAATACACAAGTTTATGCTTAAAATTTTGATTTAAAATAACTTGTGAGAAATTATGAATCCTTGAGCACAATGAAAATGTTGTTTGCATGATATACATCTATATGATACATAAGATTATTTCTTTATTCTGCTCTTTCATGTAAATTACTTGAGATAAAGAAAAGAAAATGGATATTATTCAAGAGATGTAAAATCTAAGTAAAAGGCAAATACTTCAATCTTAAGGAAAAGCAAAACAAGCATAATATATTCGGCACAGTTGGAAGGGATAAAATCCATAATTAATTACACTTAAACAGGGAGAATTTAAAATAAACATTTTAACCTTTCTATATTGCTCATCATAGGGATGGTGCCAATGGGGAGGCTAGTGGTAGTACCCGGCACTATTTGACCCAACTATTCGGTGTAGGGCATATTAGGGACGGCACAAGAGGGAGGCTAGTGGTAGTACCTCGTGCCCCTTCCCAACTCCACCGGATAGGGAGCAAATAGAGTATAGAGCATAAGAAAGTAAAAATGAAAAACAAAGTTAATGAAGGTATATAAGAAGAATCAAGTCATTTTTTCTTTTTTGCTAGAAAACACTATTTAAGGATGAAATCGATGTAAGATTATATTTAAATAGGGGGAGTTTATTTGAAAAGAATTGATTTTGATCCTTGACATGCTTGTTTTTATTATTTTAATGCATGACTTAACACATAATATATTTTGCATGTGGCATGATGCCTTGAATTATGGGTTCTCAATATTTTGTAATGTTTCATACTTAGACGATTTGATTGAATGTTTGAAATGCTACATAACATCTTTTGTTTGGTTTTATTGAAAAGAAATTTCAGATTTGTCATTCACAATCATCGTTAAAATCTGAAAGTTAAATAAATTTGTAAAAAGGAGAAGAGAAGGATATCTCTATTTAGGCAAAATGAATTGATTTTGTTTTATCCTTCAACTTGCTTAACTTTGGTATAGATTGTGCTAAATATAAATACAAATATTCTGAATATGCTCTTATATGTTTGAAATATGTGTTTTCAATCTTAGTAATTTAAGATGAGCTACAATGTAGAAGATACATATCTCAAATTATAATTTGAGAGCCTTCTTGGAAATTCTTATGAAAATTCAGAATCTGATTTTGTATAAAAGCTTAAACTTAACTTAAAAATGCTTATATCATTACATCTTTGTAACCTTGGTTATATGCTTCAATGATCACGTCATTCAGGAGAATAACTCAATATGATTTCTAAATGAAAAATTTAATATAAGAAAAACAGAATTAATTTTGACACCTTGGTTGATTGCTCCGATACGCATCCGAAACATATCATTTCTTATCTTCAAAGTGTATTAATATTGGTCCAAATGATGTGTCTTTCGATGATCTTGATTGTAAACAAAAATTTTTAAATATATGATTTTACTTTGATATTAAAAAGATTTAGTGTGCTTCATGTATACATTGCTGAAAAACTATAATCAAGAAATTGAGGTCTATAAATATATATATTTCAATGATCATCTATATGTTTTTCTCTCCTACATTATTAAAGACTTCCATCAATAGAGTGAATGATTTTAAAGATAGAAATATTTCAGCTCACTCAAATGATTCAAAAAAATGCTTTTGAAAGAAACTGATCTTCAAATGAATCATTTTATGATTAATATTTCTATACATTTTCTCTAAGATTAAGAAAAAACATAACTTGTTCTTAAAAGATTAGAAAGGGTGATTGCTATAAATTTTAAAAAATTCTAGATCACTCTACATTCTCGATATCATAGAATTTCAGTTTTATTCACGCTTGTCATTAAAATCTGAAATTCAACAAAAGAAAAGAATGATTAAAGAGGAATGCATCTTTTGAGGGGGAGATTTAGATATCTTATCCTAAAAGTTACTTTAATTTGATGCATACCTTGATTTTTATGGATTGATTTTGATGAACCTCCTTATATAGCAAGACTTGCTTTAATTATAAGCTTATACCTTGAGATGAGTTCTATAAAGGTTGTCTTATCTCAAACCTTGAGTCTTATGAAAATAAGCTGAAACTTATAGAAAATATATTTTTGAGATTGACAATTTTATTGAACATTATCTTCAAATTCTAAACTCTTAAATGGAATGATCAATTGAGGGGGAGAAAGAAAATTTCAGAAGGAGAGGTCTTATGGAACTTAATTGCATAAATCTATAACTAAAGGAGAGGGAAAGAATACTAAATGAAAAGTGATCCTAATACTCTCCAATATGTATCATCTGAAATTTAAATCTGAAAATCTTTATGATACACCTTGAGGCTTGTTATTTGGTTAGTATATCTTATGCATCACTCATGAACCAAATTGCAAGTCAAATAGTTGATCTTAAGAGCCTCTAATTTAATGAAAAAGGGGGAGAATAATGTGTTAAATTTTCTTGAGTATCTCTTAGAAAATCTATTTTGAACTTCACTAATGAGTCCTAATTGGCTTGCTCTTTAGAACTTCAATTTTGTGCCAATTCATATTATCAAATTGTGCTTATTTTCTAAAGGAATAAAAGAAAGTTTTTAAAAGAGCTCTAAGATGTATCAAAAACTGCATGAATTCATATTTTGGTATTTGTGCCCCAATGCTCTTATTATCATAAAAGAACTTTGAAGTCATTAAAAATTAATGATCCAACATGATGATATGTTTTTCAAGTATATAAGTTTTGATCTTATACTCTGAAAATTAATTAAATTGCTCTCATGTTGATAAAATACTTAATAGATTGGGCAAAAAGATCTTAAATGAACAAACTTTCATACTTATTATTGAAGAGAGGTTAGATTTCCACTCATGCTTTCTTTGAATATCATTCGTAGTACTTCTTAAATTAACTTAAGAAAGATTCCACCTACACTTGATTAGAAAACTATCTGTGGTATCAAATTAGAAAACTTCTTGAAATCACATTCGATGTGTTCTGCTCTGAAATTATCTTAATTGGCTCTGATCTATGCTTCTTAATCTGATTCTAACATTATTGACTTGATTTATATGATTCATATCCTTGCAATAATTTGACATGCAAATCAGAGTACAATAAGAAAAAGAAATATTTGAGTATTCTTATCTTTGTGCTTAATGTTTCACTATCTTTTTGATGTTGTCAAAAAGGGGGAGAAATATCTAAGTATAATATCTAAGTATATGCTCATAATGCTTTGTGTTTTGAGTTGAATACAAATCAGCTTAAAATATCTAAGTATATGCTCATAAGCTGATTAAATCTAAAGCATTATCATGAAGTATGTTTTTAAATATATATGTTTTCTACTTCATGCAACTTAGCTATGCATTACTTCTAGAACACAATATCTTTTATATTGCGTATACTCCAAGTTTTGTCATCATCAAAAAGGGGGAGACTGATGACCCAAAGATTGATTTAAAGATTGATTTTGATGATCACAAAACCTTGAAGTATAAATACTAATGTTTGTGTTGCAAGGAGAAAGATATTTATTTTGCAAGGAACATAGCAAGTTGGAAGAACACAAGAAGGCCTCCAAAGCTCTCAAGAAAAGTTGGAAGAAAGCTGCAATTTATTGGCCCAAGTTTCAAGTTCAAAGGATTCAAATTGGAGGAGCAAATTCAAAGGAAAATTCAAAAGAATAGTCTTCGAGTCGACTCCTGAGGAATTCGAGTCGACTCCGATGCTTGTCGAGTCAGCTCCAGAGTAGAACGAGTCGACTCCAGGGAGTAACAAGACAGAAAGACAGAAAAGATATTTTGGACCCTGAGAGGCGAGTCGACTCCTGAAGAACTCGAGTCGACTCCAATAGCTGGCAAGTTAATTCCTAAGGAAAACAAGGCAAAAGTCAGAGAGCGATTTTCGACCCTGAGATTCGAGTCGACTCCTGTGGAACGCGAGTCGACTCCGATGGTTGGCTGGTCGACTCCAAAGAAAGCGCGAGCCGACTCTCAGTGGTACATAAGGAAAAAGTCAGAGAGCGGTTTTCGGACTCTGAGATTCGAGTCGACTCCCAGACAGCTCGAGTCGACTCCAAGGCAGCACTACACCAAGATGGCAGAAGGCTGTGTTTCGGAAACTGAGAGCCGAGTCGTCTCTGAGGAAGCTCGAGTCGACTCCAAGACTGGACGAGCCAAAAAGACAGAGGATCGGGAGTTCGGGCTCTGAGATTCGAGTCGACTCCCAGGACAGTCGAGTCGACTCGAGTGGACAAAATTCAAAATTGGATCCACGGACTTCAGTAGATGAGCCGACTCCGAAAATGCCAAGTCAGCTCCAGAAGTTGGCGAGTCGACTCCGGGTTAAGTCGAGTCGACTCCCAGTCAAGGCATGCACTTTAATTCAAATTTAGAACAGTGGCCGAGTCGTCTCCAGTAAAGCACGAGCCGACTCCTGCAACAGGCGAGTCGACTCCTGATCGCGCGAGTCGACTCCGATCCCAACGGTAATATTGTCAGGAAGTGCAGACTGTGTCCAACGGCTCTATTTTTGTCTCTAACGGCTATATTCTTGTTTCCACGCCATCTAAAGCTATAAAAACAAGAAGAGAGCTAGGAGAGAACTGATGGAAGTGGGAGAGAACATTTAGGGAAGAGATTCCAAAGAGAATACAAGGGAAATCTCCCATAAGCGCAAAAGGGCCATCCAAAGCGTAATAGAGAGAAGAAGAGCATCCAGGAGAATCCCAAAGCTTCCTCTCCATCCGTGTGCTGCCTCGGTGATCCTCTACTTCGTGCCAAATCAGAAGAGGGTCAAGTAAAGAAGAAGCCGAGCTCCTCCATCTTCAAAACTCGTTTGAGGGCTTCTCTTTACTCTATTTGTTTATATTGTTATATTTGCTTGTTTAAGAAGCTTTGATTTGTTTTAAACTTTGTTTTTAATATCTTGTAACTTGATTCAATCAAGGGATTGAATCAAGGGGTTAAGGTTTGTTGGTGAGCCAAAGGGAAAACCAACGGTAAGAGGTTTGTTGGTGAGCCTAGGTCAAAACCAACGGTGTAAGGGTTTGATTGTGATTCCGGGAAAACAATTGGGGAGGTTCTAGTCGGTGAGCCTGTGAAAACCGACCGAGTTCGTTGTGCGCTCGTAAAACAACAAGTTGGGTTGTGAGCTTGTAAAACAACCAACTGTAATCTGTAGGATTATAGTGAAATTCCCAAGAGGCCTTGGGGAGTGGATGTAGGTGCTGGGGTGCACCGAACCACTATATGTTTGTTGTGTTTGTAATGCTTCTTGTTATTGTCTAACTAACACACTTACTTACTTAGATAAATTGCTTGCTTAACTCTTATCCGCGCATCCTTTAGTTGCAAGCATATTCAATCAAGTCACCTTCCTTACATCAAACTGTTGCTAAGTTTAACCTTCACTGTGCATCTATACAACTTAGCATAATTAATCAAAAAGTTTCAGAAATAGCTTAAAAGTTTTAAAAGACCCAATTCACCCCTCCTCTTGGGTTGTATCTACTGGGCAACAGATACAAAATTGAAGGTCAGTAGAACAATAAGTTGAAGCACCGACCTCGCTTACAACTAAAGAAAATGAATGAAAAAGAAAAAAAAAGAATCTAAGTCCTAAGGGGCGGCAGTCGCGCCGGCGTCACTCTCGGGGTCATCTATGGCGATGACCTGGGGGCCTTCAGCGGGCGCGGGCTCGGGGCCTGCTGCAGGGACCTCGGCGGGCGCCTTGGGAGCGTCTTCGGTGATTTCGCCAGGAGGAGCCTCCATCACCGCCGGCGCGGCTGCGTCCGCCTCGGCCTCAGCAAACTCCTCTTCGGACGCGAGGGCTGCAGGAACGTCGTCGTCGGATTCGGCGCCCAATTTCATCCTCGGACGGATCGTTGAGAGATCGAGCTGGGGGCAGAACCGAGCCATCTGCCTCCGAAAATTGTCAAAGCCGCGGAGAAACCCGTCCACGGTCTCCTCCTCCAGCATGTCGTGAAATTCTTCCGAATCCTTGAAGAAGTCCACAGCATGCTCGGCTCGCTCGAGTGCCCTTCTCTCCCGAGCCTCAAGTTGCTCGATCTTCAAGCGCAAGACCCCGCCTTCGTATTTTAGGCCCGCAACTTCAGATCGGGCCTCCATCAGGCGCGCCTCCGAAGCGCGCAGGGCCGACTTGGCCAAGGAGTGAGCAGCCCTCTCCTCCTCGAGCTCCTCGACAATGGCTAGTCGCCCGGCCTCCGTTGCCTCCCTCCGCGCTTCGGCCTCTGCTAGCGCGGCCACCAGCTCGGCGACCCTTTTCTTGACCGGCTCCAATTGCCGGCTGAGTCGCCGAGTCTCTTCCTGGCATCCTTGGGCGATGAATATCAGGGTGTCGACCTCGTGAACATGCTGCAGGAAAAAAGAGAGAAAGCAGTCATAAGTGAAAAATATATATATATACACCGGTAGTCGAAGAAAAATTAAGAGAGTGGCTTACCCGAACAGTATTGCAGTAAGTACTGTCAACAATTTCTTCCAGCGACGAGTTCCGGAACTCGGCCCGGTCCGCTGGAAGCATAGCGCGCCGAAACACCGCACGCGCAACATCGGCATCGTGGAAGGCCGAGCTCCCCTCGAGGAGTGGGGACCCTGGCTCGGCCGATTCTCCCCTTGGGCCTCTCGAAGAGCTCGGCTCGCCCGAACTTGGGGCCTTGGAGTGAGTGGCATTCGGGACCTCGGGGCCCCTGCTCGGCTCGGGCTCCGAGCGCCGCAGTTGGATGGTTGTCGGCCCCTCCCGCTGGGAGACGGGGGCAGGGCAGGATGGGGCCGCCGAGCCCACGTCCCCGACGGCCGATGTTCGCCCTCGAACGGCTGCTGAGGTCCCCGCCTCCGGGCCTCCCATCCCGGCAGAGGCAGAAGTAACGCCCGATTTGGACTTCTTTCGGGGCCGAGGAATAGCCCCACCGGCCTCGGCTTCTCGCCTCTTCAACCGAGAAAAGAGGGATGTGTTGCTGGTCGGCATGTGAGGAATGTCTGAAATAAAAAAATTCTTCCAAGTGTCAAACCAACATCAGAAAAACGAGAGAAAGAAACGAATAAGGAGGAGACAAAACAATGTGACTACTCTTACCCTCGGGACGCGCCGAACTCAGGCCAACGCTCGCCAAGGCATCCTCTTTAAGGAGGTCGGTCAGGTTGAAACCCTTTCCGAGGCCCCGCAAAGCGTCGAGGACCCTCTGATCGCTCGCCGAGGACTCGGAGAGCCTGTTAAGGGCCTTCAGCCGGGGGTGCCCCCACCTCGGGTCGAATCCCCATGGCACCTCAGACGCAAGAAAGAAAAATTTTCCCTTCCACTCATGGATAGAGGAAGGGGCACCTTGGAAAAATGACATACCGCCCCGAAAGGCGAAATATAGCCACTCTCCATCCGCCGGGTTTGTCTTTAGTAAGAAACACCGGCGGAAAATTCTCACCGAAGTTGGAATCCCGTGCGCAAGGCAAAGGGACAAAAATCCGACTATGGTCCTCCATGAGTTCGGAGCGAGCTGTGCTGGGATGAGTTGGTACTCCACCAGCAAGCTGTTCACGAACTCATGAAGGGGGAACCGCAAGCCGGCCCAGAGCATCTCGAGATGAATCCCGATCCGACCTGGGGGCGGCCGCGTCACCCTGTCCTCCGGCCCAGCAGTTTCGAGACGAAACCCAGGCCGGAAAAGAACCGAAAGCGGATTAACTCCAGCTCCTCCCCCGACAAATTAGATCCAGCCTCATCCGGACCAAGACCCATTTTGGAAGAAAGAAAAAATAACCGAAAGACGAAGGAGACGGGAAAAAGGAGGAAAAAGGAGGACCCCCTAGCTAACACAAGGAGAAAACCTACGGGAGGAGTCGCCGGAAATCGCTCCGGGCACCGCTGGAGAGGTTCTGTTGCGACTGAGAAAGAAGACGAGGATAGAAGCGGCGGAAAAGAGAAGGCGACTAAACAAGACTTCTCTTAGGGCCAGATCGAGGGGTTTATATAAACCTTTCTAACGGCCCAATCGACAGGGTTGGTTTCCACCCCCCGTCCAGATCACGCCATGTGTCGGCCTCGGAAGCCGAAGCATCGCATTCACTCTGGACTGACACCTCGAATACAGAACCAAGGCACCGTCCCATCGGATCTCGTGGCCTCATCATGGACCCGCTATGCCGGATCGCCTCGAAAAGCGAGCAAATGCCGCCCCCGCTCCCCTCATTAAAGGAGCCCCGGGACGCGCGGAGCGCTGACATAATCTTAGCCTCCTAAGTCTCCATTCGGCCGATACGAGGCTAAGTGCGTCCGACCTCGAGCAACTGGCCTAATTCTCGGTCCCGGACTACCGACCTGGCTTTAAACCCCGAACGGCTAATCCAGCATCCGACCTCAAGGCGTTCGACTCAATAAACGTTCTCTCTCCAGATCACACCACGTGTCCGCCTCGAGGATCGAAACGGCGTACTTATTCAGGAAGGGCGCCTCGACCACGAAATCGAGGCGCCGCCCCACCAGGTCCTGAGACCCCATCATGAGCTCGCCATACGAGACGGCAACGAATGGCCAAGAGGCGCAACCCTCCGCCTCCCTTCTGTTATAAACGCTTCGGGATGCGTGAGGGCGCCAGCATAGTTCAACTCTCCTCGATCCCTGCCACCATAATAAAGACTACTACTTCCCACGTCCGAGCACGCAAGCGGCTCGAACTCGGAAGTCGGGGGTAATGTTGGGGGAACGCAGGTTCCCCCGAGTACATGAGAACCTTGCCGGTACGGGACCGGATGACGGCCGACCTCGGACGGCCGAGCTTGACGCCCGACTTCAGAACGCCCGACCCGAAGAGCGCCCGACCTCGGGAGTTGGACCCCACCAACTGTCCACTGTGGGTACTTTCCCCTACGGACCGACGCAGGATCACACCTGAGGTGGCTTACTCCACAAGTACTACGCCCAACCTGGCGCCCCACCAGGCGTCTAGCTTCAGGGCTTTTGACCTCAGAAGTCCGACCCCGCCGTCCACCTACCGCGGTTGCACCCTTCCGAAGTCCGATCAGGGGCCATACCCTGCCACCGCCTCCAGCATTTAATACGCATGATCTCTGCAAACCCCCGACTCACTCAACAATTAATGCATATCTCCGACTCACTCAACAATTAATGCATATCTCCGACTCACTTAACAATTAATGCGCGTGGCTCCTATTACCTACGGATCTTCAGCCCTCCACGACAAATCGGCTCGGCAGCGTCCGGTCAGCCGTGACAACTCTCTGATCCCGGCCTCACCTCCAACATCAAGGCATTAATTCACCTGATCGCGCACCAACTTAAGCAACGTGCTAAGTCGTACGACGACCTCGCCCCATCACATCACAGGTAATCCGACCCCCCTATAAAAATGGGACCCTTCCTTCCCAGAGAGGGTTGGACTCAGAAAAACTCAGCAAAAAATACATCTTCCTCCTCTCTCCTTTTTCAAAATTAAGCCCCCCCTTGACTTAAGCATCGGAGGGCTGGCGCCGGGAACCCCGGCCACCGGCTTTTTGCAGGCCCCCCACGGAAGGACGCCGCCCGCCGACGGATCGCCGCCCGCCAGTGTTCGCCGGAGCTCCTCCTCCTCAGCCGACGGCCGCCCCCAGGTCTAATTTCCAGCAACAAAAACAATTCCCATTTTTTTCTAAATATTTTTCTTGAATTTTATCCATTAAACTTCACCTAACAAACCACTCTCCATTCACCCTAGCAACCCGCCTCCTCTTACCTCCTCTATTCTTTATTTAAGCATTCATTGTTTGTTTGGCTCACTGGATTCTTATTTTACAAGATTTTCAAGTATATAAATTATTTATTTCGTAAAAATTTTAGTTTATAAACTTGTACGCTAAGAATGTTCATTTTCTAGACATAAGAAAGTTTTGTTGAAATGAAAATTCATATTGAAGTTGGCATCCCTTCTATTGTATTTGATAATTTTTATTGATAATTTTTTTGAATACCAATTTTTATATTTATGGTTTAAAAAAAAACTGCTAAAAATTTTCGACCTAAACTCTCTACTTGACTCAACTTAGGCCGGATCATTTAGGTTATGCCGAGGTCGTGCGGCCTGTCGGGTCAACAGTTTTTGTTTTTGTTTTTGGCCCAACCTGACCTGATCAGCCAATGAGTTAAGTGGGTTCAAATTCAAGACTAAAATTATAACTGGGTCGAGTTATGGTCAAGCATGCTGCAGTCCAGCCTGACCTGTTTGTGCCTTATTTTCTATTTTATTTCCTCGGTTGCTCAAATCCTCTCACTTTGGCTGCTCCATCTAGTTCTACTTGCCCTAGCAGCTTACTAAAGGGCATCGTCACTGTAATTAGCAGAATAAGACTAGGTACCATTTGATTCACCTCAGGATTTATGTTTCTTATTATGCAAATTATGATATGACGTGCATTTATCTTTCGTGTTTCTCATCTCATATGGTCAAATATGGGATGTTATGAATGCTATTGAAGTCAAATTCCTTCTTGAGTATCCAAAAGCCGTGCCAGGAGTGACATTTGGCTCAACTCCAATAATTCTATACTTCCTCGGTCTTCTTTCTTGGAATTAGGTACTTTTTATATGTCATTGTGTAGGAGCATTGATTTCTTTATCTTGGAAACATCTAAAAAAATTGCCAATACAGATATGATGTTGATTCCATTGTTTTTTCCCTTTTTCTTCTGAGTAAGTCTATAAATGTATCGTCTTGGTGTTTTAAGATGCTGATATACACAATTTTTAAAATTTTAATTTTATGGTTTATGCTAATGGATTCTTGTAGCTTATTGGAATCTTGTAAAACATGTCTAGTAAATGATGTTAACCATGTTCAATGATAACAGGCAATACAGGTTGGCCATAAACTGGCTGATCTAAATGTTGAAGCTAATGCATCCGGTGATGATGAGGATGAGATTGACTGGGAGGAAGGTTGAGCTGAGACAAATCAAAGATTTGTATGTGCCTTTTATGAATGAGGAGAGCTCCCTTCGCTGCATTTTCTCCACAGATATCTCATCAAATACACAACTTTGTCGCAGGAGGGATGAAGCTTACTAAGTGCTGCTGAAGTAGAACCAATGATGCTAGACAAATGCAAAGTCCCGAAATGAAGATTTTGTATCCATTGGTAATGCAAGGTGCATGTAGAATATGCATAAAATTTATTAGAACATGTTAGTCCTCTAAAACCTGGTATTGGGTTTTAATAAGTTACATTTTCTGCAGTGTTCTCAGTAGGACTTCGAAACCAGATAAATTGCAGAAAGGAAAAGGAAAAACATCAAACTACAAAGTTTCTTTTACTCTCATTATGTTTTGAGTTGTATAAGCGTAAATGTGGTGCATCTGCATGATGAGAAGTTGTATAAGCGTAAGTATGGGTTTTACTCTCATTTTTTAGATACTGCAACATGTAATCATCTACATAGCAAAAATACTTGCACCATTTGCAGGTTGGAAAGCTGACAGCATAAATTGAAGCTAGATTTGTACATTTACCATATTTTGTTGATTGAGGCAGAAGAATCGGTGACGGTTGTAGGATATAGAACATATTTATTATTTATGTTTTACAGTCAATTTCAACGAATGCTATGCTGTGCCAGATGCTCAGAGTATTAAATAAAGACTTTGCTCTGGCATCTGAGCTTGATACTGAATCTTGTTTTGCCTTTGCTTCTAGTGCTCCTCAAGTTCCTTCGATCATCACTTCAAAAGCAGGCTTGACTTTGCACCACAAATTTCCTTCTCTTCTCAGCAAATCAACGGTTACCAAATGCAGGTAGGAACTGACCAAAACTCGGAGATGCCAGAAATCGAGCTGTCAGGTCAATCCCTCGCTATGGATTACCAGGGTCAAGAAAGACCTAATAGGTTTGAGTAGGTTTTAGGCCATGGATGCCCCCTCCCCTCTCTCTCGAGTACGAGCCAACCATAATAAGGGCATCACAAGATTGGTTGGAAGGGATTGTCATAGTCCCATATTGATTAATAAAAATGGCATCATATGGGTTTATTATCCAGAATTGGTCCTTCTTTCGACAACTTAAGCTTTTGTGCTGAGTTCATGACAAGTCGCTCTACATTGGTTACTATAGATGTGTTATGAGAGAACATATGGTCATATACGAATTAACTTCACTCTGTTCTTGCATATAGAAGAATGTTTTGATCGAAGAGATTCAAAGCACTGAGTCAATCTTTGAAGGTGAAAAAACAAGATAAAGTGATAGCAGGTCAAGGTTGTTTTCAGAACTAAAGGAGCAAAGTGAACCATATGACACAATACTAAAGGGATTGGTTATCTTTTGGCTCCATGTTTGTTTGGCAAGAATTGGGTATCGAATTCCTACGAAAAGGAAGAATCTATAACCAGAGAGCTTAGGTACCATTTCTGCAATATTGGATATATATCCAGGTAACAATGAAGATAAGTTTGCTTACATATTATATTTATTAATGTTAGTGATGTCATAAAGATACAATATAGAATACATTATCTATTGAGTAAAATAATATTATATAAATTTGTGTTATGTACCGATATTACCTATGTTAAAGTCGTGCTATTTATTATATGTGAGATTGTCATATCATCTCCTATTGGGTTATATATTGGACAATTATTATATATTATTAAATTATATTGGATTATATAGAATAAATTATCTATTGAGTAATATAATATTATATAAATTTGTGTTATGTACTGATATTACATATCTTAAAGTCATGCTATTTATTATATGTGAGACTGCCATATCACATCATATTGGATTATATATTTAAAAATCATTATATTATTAAATTATATTATTATAATTATTATGCTATTATAATTATATTGTTATTTTTACTTATATTGAACATATATAAGTAATAATATAGTTTTACATACTATATTTGTACCGATAATATTTTATTAACTAATAATTTTATTATATATTATAAATAAATATTTTATATTTGATAACATTTATTAATAATACTCTTGTCATATCTTAATATATTACATTTTATGTTAGAATTGTTCTTGCAATATTAAATTATATTGTCAAAACAATAATATTATAGTAATTATTATCTTTTTATAATATATAAATATAGTTAAGTAAGTCATTCGTGAAAAGGTACATGTAGCACCAACTGAAGACAAATTGAAGGAAGGATGATTTATATGGTTTGGACGTCTACAATATAGGCCAAAAGATATACTAGAAAAATGATTTGATATATATATACATAAAAGAGGGTAGAGTAAGACTAAAAGTCACATAGGATGAAGTAGTAAAGAAAGACTTGATATCACTATATTTTTCAAAAAATATAACCTAAACAAAGAAAAATGGAGGAAAAGGATTCATGTAGTTGACTCCAACTAATTCGAGGTTAAGGCTTAATTGAGTTGAGTTGATTGATATATGAATATAGTTTTTAAAATATGATAATTATATTGTTATATTATACTCTATATTATTTATATTTGCATTATTTTGGAGCACTATAATAATATCAATATTATAATAGAAGATTAACATTTTGTTATAATGTAATATTTGTATTACTAAATTAATAGCACAAGTTTCACTGAATAATACTTATATATTCTATTATTATATTTGTAGAATTATAAATTGTACAAAATCATATATTATATATCACATTGTATTATTTTAATATATTTTGATAAGTGTTTCGTTAGTTTATAATAATATGGTATCAACAATAATATTAGTAACACTAGTGCCATAATATTACAAATATAAACACTATTATAACATTTATGTCTTACAATAATATTGGTTATAAATAATATATTAGACTATATACTATAAGGTTTATTTCGTTCTCTTCCAATTACCTAGCTTATCAAAAAACAAGAATTAAAACTAGTCATTATCTAGGAATAGATTTCCTTGAATTGAACAAACCATGTTTGATTTCTATTCTCAGCAACCAAATGTGGCTAAGGAATGATGCAGTTTATATGCCTCTCTTGTCCAAAACTATATGCTAACCTCCTCTTTTTCCTTTTTGTTATCATTTATTTTTTATTTTTATTTTTATTTTTTTAGAGAAGTAGGATTAGTGAAGCTTGGTCAAATATAGGAGTAAGGATGTATAGAACCCATAATATCAGTATCAACACAAGAAACTTAACTAACTAGACTCGTTGGCACCCTCATATCCTAAGTCATTCTTTTAATTTTTCACTTTATTGATATTTAAATCCTATAGATCTTGAAAGCCACTTTATTTCCACCAATCACCAACACTCTCCTCTCTTTGACTATGTGGAACATAAAGAAATAGAGTCGAGATATATCTACTTTTTAGTACTTTCATCACGAAAACAGAGTTAAAATAGAAGTGATGGACATCGGAGGGGTAGCAAATATAGTTTTCCACATCGAGTTAAAATAGGCAAGTAAGTGGGACATATATAAGTCTTTCTCAACAATTTATTAGTATGTTATATTGATAATCTGGAGGTGCTTATGTTTGTCTTCTTATAAAGGTACGATATTTTGTGTGCGACGTTAGGTGTTTTACTACCATGAATCTCTTTGTTGATTCGAAATAAAATAGTAACAACCAATTCTAACTAAACATTATTTTATTATCAGCAAATGGTGGCAAACAACCATTGATTGATGAGATGGATAAAATACAGATAGACTTCTAACAAAACGATATATCTACTTAATGAAATAGTCGGAAAATATATCTACTTTTCAGTATTTCATCATGAGGACAATGTAAAAACAGAAGTGATGGACATCGAAAGAGTAGCAAAAATAGTTTCCCATATGGAGCTAAAATAGATAACTAAGTGGGGCATATCTTAGTCTATTTAACAATTTTTATTATCGTGTCATGTAGATAATCTTGAGGTGGTTAGGGTATTTTGTGAAAGACATTAAATGTTTTACTACCATGATATCACTTATCTAGTGTGATATAAAAACAAAAACAACTAATTTTAACTAATTATTATTTTATTTATTTGTACCAAAGAAAATTATTCCATTTATGAGCAAAATGGTGGCAAATACAGATAGCATTCTAATTGAATGATATACAAGCAGCAAAACATCAAAAGAAACAATCATTTGAAAAGTTCTCAAGTTCAGATCCTTACATATGTGATTTGGAGGTGCTCCCACCATCATTCAGAGATAGATAGATAGAGAGAGAGAGCACTACATCCCAGAACCATTCATAACCTTTAACTATGCTTGTGATTGCTAGCTCTTCCCCATGGCAAGCTTCAGCTTGGCAAATTTTATTGCTAATTCTATATAAACCCAATTACATATTCTGCCGATGAATCAAAGATAAGAAATCCTCATATCCTATAAAGCTTGAAAAATACTTTATATCCACCAATCACCAAGGTTCTTTCCTTTTTGATTATGAGGAACTTAAAGAAATAGAGTCGGGAAATATATTTACTTTGTAGAATTTCATCGTGAGGATAAAGTTAAACAAAAGTGATGGACACTGAAAGAGTAGCAAAACATTAGGTGCTTATGTTTGTCTTCTTATACGTAAGGCATTTTGTGTTTGACATTAGGTGTTTTACTACCATGGTATCACTTTGCTAGTGTGGCACAAAATTATAAACAACCAATTGTAACAAAACATGATTTCATTTATCATTAAATGGTGGCGAATATGGATAGCATTCTAACTGAATAGCATACATGCAACAAAACAACAAAAGTAACAATCATTTAAAAGTTCTTAAATTCATATCCTTACGTATTTGGATTGGAGGCGCTCCCACCGTCATTCGAATATTTATATAATTGCAGCACCATCCGTAACTGCTTAGCTACGCTTGCGGTTGCTCTTCCCCATGACGAACTTCAGCTTGGCGAATTTTATTGCTAATTCTATGTAGACCCAGTCACATATTCTGTCGATGAATCGAAGATAAGAAATCCTGATATCCTTTTTGATCATCACCATGCCAACGAAACCCCAGAATCCCATGATAAATCCCAAAGCTGAGCTGGCATAAATCCATATCATATCAGAGCCATCTTCATCTACTTCTTCCTCTTCTTGATGTGGAGGTGCATTAGTAGGGCAATCTGGCAGTGGCTGTCCACAAAGATTATGATTACCAATATAGATGGAGGGGTCATTGAAGGACCAAAATTGGTTTCCTGATGGAATTCTTCCTGATAAGTTGTTATATGACAAGTTCAACTGGCTTAAGTAATTCAAAGCAAGCATGGTTTGCGGAATTTGTCCATAGAGATTGTTCATTGATAAATCAAGCGATTCCAACTGCTGCATGTCACCAATATTTTGTGGGATTTTTCCAATAAAATGATTCACAGACAAGTTCAAGAAATACAATCCGTGAAGATTTGTCACTTCATTAGGTATCTCTCCGAAAAGATTATTGTGTGATAGGTCAATGCTTGTAACCAATAAAAGCACGCTAGTGTACATAAGTTCTGATCCTTTTGCAACTATCATGAGACTCTCTTCATAATATGACACTGTGCTAATATTTGAAAGCATTGGTTTGCTTGTTTTTGGTATCTCAACCATGGCAGTAAAATTTTCGAGAGATGATGGCAAAATTTCCTGAAAAATTGTTGCATGCCAAGTCCAAAACCTGAAGAGAAGACAGACTAGATATTTGCATCGGGATATTACCATCAAAGGAATTTGATCTTAGTCGAAGAACTCTTAGAGACGGTAGGCTTTCTCCAATCCATGTGGGTATGTTGCCTGAGAATTTGTTTTCACCAAGATCAAGAATAACTAAATGTTTACAAAGTCTCAAGATGGAAGGAAATTCACCAGAAAAGCTATTGTTTCTCAAGTGCAAAGATTGGAGTTCCATAGGATATGCCACTGTGCTAGATGTATCTTCTACTCTTTTGCTTTTTGGTATTCTAAGGATTCCTCGTTGCGACTTTCTCCAGCAATCTGAAAATCCTCCCGACAATTCATTATTGGAGAGGTCAAGAACCACTAATGAAGTCAAATTACAAATCCAGCAGTCTAGAAATCCTCCAGTTAACTCATTATTGGAGAGGTCAAGAACCTCCAATAAAGTCCAATTACAAAGGGACTGTGGGATGCTTCCATTTATATGGTTGTGGGACAGAGAGACTACTTCAAGGACCTCGTTCTCAGAAAAGCTCAAGGGAATGGGTCCAGAAAAAGAATTGTTGGAGAGAAGAAGCATGTACCCGGCCTTTAGATTAGGTATTGGGCCAGAAAAGCAGTTTGAGCTCAGATCAAGTATATTAAAAAAATGGCTCCCTAAAGAACTTGGTAGCTGCCCTTCTATACTATTATGGGATACATTGAGGTAATATATATCCTTATACCACAACCATGATGGAATCTTGTCTGAAATTCCAGCTTCAGAGAGGCACAATAGTTTCAAATGTATCTGTGTTCGAAGCCAACGAGGAAATTTAGGTCCCACATGGCAAGAGCACATTTGAATAGAAGAAGCATTGAAAGAAGGAATCCAACTGTCACTTACAATCATTTTCAAGGAGTTGTAAGATAGACCCAAGTAAGATAACCTTGTGAGGTTGGAAAAGTGCACTTCAGTCAGGTTTCCAGTGAAGGAGTTCGAGGACAGCTCTAACATTGTGAGTCCAGATAACTGGCCCAAACTTTCTGAGATTGTCCCACTGAAATTATTGTTGGACAAGTCAAGAAGTTCTAAACTCGACAAAAAGCTTCTCACATGCAATTTATTGTTAATTGCATTTAGAAAATCCTTGAATGAGACTTGTGATCTCTCCTCCAATTCTGTTATTTCCTAAGAGCAACTCCTGCAAGTTGCAGAGCATCGATATGTTCTCTGGTATTTGTCCGGAAATATTGTTACCCGATAAATCTAAAAGCTGTAGGTGGGCAAGGTTCCCAATAGTTTTTGGTATTTGTCCGGTAATATTGTTATTCGATAAAGCTAACAACTGCAGGTGGGGTAAGGTTCCCCAAAGGTTTTTGGTATTTCTCCCCAGATTCTGTTGCCGGACAAACGTAAATACTCGAGGTGGCTAAGATTTTTCAAGTTTTCCGGAATTTTGCCACTAATTTGATTGCGATCCAATGCCAAGTGCCTTAGTTGGCTAAGACTTTCAAATATTTTTGCAGTATGCCCAGCAATTTGGTTATAAGAGAAGTCTAATACTCCAGTTGTTTATTATTCCACAAAGATTGCGAAATATCTCCAGTAATTTCGTTTCCAGAGAAATCCAAATGCTTCAAATTGCTAATATTAAGCAGCCAGTGGGGGATGATGGCAGATTGAAAATCATTGGAAGAGAGATCGAGCATGGTGAGGGAAGTGAAGTTTACATGTTGTAGAGTCGAAGGAATACCAGAAAGTCCAGTAGAAGATAATTTCAAGACTAACAGAGAAGGGTGCATATTGATCTCATGAAGCCAATTTGAAGCTTTGGAGAGGTCGGCAAAACTCAAGTCAAGGTACCGCAGAGAGGGTTTTCGAGAGAGCCATTGAAGGTCATTAGCATGTAGTTGAGCATTTGGATAATATCCATAAAGATCGAGATAGTGCAGCTTCGAGAGATTTCCAATCTGGCGAGGAATGGGTCCACAGAACCAAGCCTGGGAGAGGTTAAGGCCAAGTGCATGAGAGAACCAATGGATTCGGGGATGGGTGCTCCAGAGAAGTTGTTCATGCTCAAATCCAGATGCCTCAAATGTATCAAGCTAGATATAGAAGGATTTACCTTACTCGGTCTTGGGAATTCTCCAGTTGGTTCCAAAGTATCAAGATCAAAATCATAAGCATACGGGTATCTGAGATCAAGCTTTACCACATGGCCGCTGGTGGTGTTGTCGCAGCCGACTCCCCTCCATTGGCAACAGTCTTGGCCCGTCCAGGAAGAGAGCCACTCACCAGGATCATAGATATCTGCTCTGACGGCAAGGAGAGCTCTCCTTTCGCTCTCTTTGCAGCTGCCCCCCACATTGGAGCCGTCTTCAGTGTCTAGGCAGAGGCAGAACGGGATGACTCCTACGCATAGGAGGAACCCAATCAGCATGACACGCTTCACAGTGAGGGATCTTCGATTGCATCCACCACCGGCCATGAGGGAAAGTCTTGAGACCAGTCTGAAGAAATTGAAATGGAAAAGATAGACCATGCTTGAGAGGTTGCATGGAGGCCTCTGTTCAGCATCCGTCAGGATTTATAACGGAGAAATTCCATAGTCCCGGTTGTAATGGAATAGGTGCCGTGCTTTGGAGGTATGGTTGAAAAGTCATAGCTTTGACAAATGTCATAGCTTATCAGACAAGTTAGAAGAATTCCATACCCTCTGTATTATCTTTTTATTCTTAAGGTCAAAGTTGATAAGGATGACCTAGACTTGGTGAGCCTAAATCCACGGTTAGTTAATGATGTGTGGAATGGTGGTCCGGACGACAAGAATGGAGCATGTGTCATGCTGACTGTGGAGATATTGGTGAACTTTCCACGAAGATGGTGGCAGTGCGGCTGCTATCGTTGCCTTCATGGATGCTTTTTCTCCCTTTCGTTACTCAAGTAAAAAGTTGAGAGTTGTGTGTCTTACATCTGGTCATATTACTGTGCAGCAAAAAAGTTTCTCTTGAACTAAGTTGAAAATTGTCATTTTATTCAAATAAACAGCGAAAAAAATTTAAAAAAGATTGTTATTTCGGGATTTGCTTTGATGCCTTTGGTTTTTCAAAGCAAAATTTAGATATTATCTCAGCCGTTGAAGAAGAAAGCCCCTCGAAGAGAGGTGCTCAGCACTATATACAAATTCCCAAATGCAGTCAGATCTGGCATTTCATTGCTTTTGAATATTTCCAGGGTCATAGTATATCCTACGCAACCAAACTTTTGAATATTTCCATAGTAAATGTAATTAAATAAATCCATTGCAAAGTGTAGAAAAATTGTAAATCTGTTAGATAGCCAACAATTTAATCCTTAATTAAGAAGGTTGATGAGGAAAAAATGCATTTCATCTGAGAGTTCACCGGATTATAGCTTGGGGGCAGCAGCCAATGCTGCACTTCGTACAAAATTTTAACAGAATGCAAGAGTTAAGGAAAAGATAAAATCCCAATGAAGGTATGACACTAAAACTAATCAATGCCGCTACAACATTGTCCCTTTTCGAGTTGCAATCTATCCTTGTATCTGTGGTTCTGAATCATCTAACTAATGCTGGCAGAACAAATAAGGCAGAGTGCAAGACTGCCCTCAGGTTGTGGTGGGAGAACAAAAGCAGCACCACCTCCAGGAACAATTCCTTCCTGTATAGCTGCGAAAGTAGCATTCTTGGCATCCTCAATTCTGAGCTTGCGGTCTTCAAGCTCCGTCTCCGTTGCGGCACCAACCTTGATGACTGCCATGCCACCAGAGAGCTTTGCAATCCTCTCTGCTAGCTTCTCAGCACCGATCCTTGGTTTTCGCATCCGCAATGAAGGTGGTGAGAGGTTTTCTCCTATCCATATGGGTATGTTGCATGATAATCTGTTTTCAACCGAGATGAAGAATAACCAATTGTTTATAAAGTCTAAGGAAGAAGGAAAGTTTACCAGAAAAATGATTGTTTTCTCACGTGAAAAGATTGGAGTTACATAGGAGATGCCACTCTGCTGAGAATATGCTCTAAGGTTTTGTTTTCTGGTAGATCAAAAAGAATTCCTTTTTTTTCTCGCTAAAACAGGTATTTCATATATTACGAGAACGAATACACCCAGTAGAATTAGCAAACAATAAGTCACACAGTGTCCTAAGAAATTCCCCCTTTCTTGCCCACAGGGTGTCTCCTGAGTAGCTCGCCACATACGCTGCCACCCAGTCCGCTACCGGATTGGCCTCTCGGTACACATGTGTAGCCTGAAAGGCCACTGTATCATGCACCATGTCCCAAATGTCTCGAAGTAAGGGGTGTACTCCTCCTCATCCCCATCCGCTCAGGTCCTTTTGGACCTAATTGATGATGGTGGCTGAGTCACCCTCCAATATGATCGAGGTAGCCCGGAGCGCTCGCTTAGTGTGGCATAATCTGGTCCAGGCCGCCCGCAGCTCTGCTCCCGGCACGGAGGTATCAAAGATCTGGCAGCCTCCAGTAGCTACCACCCTGGAACTCGGGCCTCTAATGGCGAAGCCTGCTCCTCCCCTCCTGCAGCCCTCCAAAACAGCGCTATCAAATTTGACCTCAAAGAAAACTTGGGGGTGGGGGCTCCGAGATAAAAATACACCGTACGGAGCACTGTCTAAGCAATATGGAGGCCTCAGGTGTCCAGAGCTATCAAAAGCCCATGATATACGCCTGTCGGGATAATCTCAGCTTGAAACCCTAGTGCAACCTAGAAACCCTCGTGATAATTCATCACTGGAGAGGGCAAAAACGTTCGGTGAAGTCCACTTACAAATGAACTGTGGGATTTTACCAATAATATGATCGTAGGATAAAGACAGTACTACAAGGTCAGATACAGAAAAGCTCGTAGGAATATGCCCTGAAAAAGAGTTGCTGGGGATTTGTGTGAAGCCCAAACTAGAAGAGTTCAGATTAGGCAATGGAGCCCAAGAAAGGCAGTTGGAGCTCACATCAAGAATGCTGCACCTCTGAGCTCCCAATGAAATAGGTAGCCGTCCCTTCATACAATTATGAGTTACACTGAGCTCATATATTTCAAAATTCCACAACATGAAGGCATGTTGTCCCGAAATTCGAGCTTCAGATAGTCCCAGTGTACCCAAATAGGTATGATTTTAAAGTCAAGCACGGAAATTTCGGTCCCATATTAAATTTGTTATAATATATAAAATGTTGTATTGTAATTAAATCATCAACCAAAGTTAGAGACCCGCATCGAACATGTAAATGGGTTAATTGAACTTTTCCCGTCCCATGATATTATGAATCTCTAACTTGAAATAGAGGCTTCCATTTGTCACTCATGACTAACCCAAACAACTTTAGCTCAAACATAGGACTAACCAAACCAACCATGTAAATAGGTTTGATCAAATTACAACTGAGGTCAGTTTACAAACCCATAAAAATATAATGGCACAAAGCTAATTGTGCTAAGCATGAACTTGGCACTCATACATCAATTCTTTATCAAAGAATTAATTAGTTGCCTTAATCATGATGAAGTTCATATTACAAGCTAATTGAAACATTTCTGATCCTATATTATTCTGAAACTAACCTGAAAACAAAGTTATCCATTTCGTTTTAGTGTCATTCATAACTGCTACTTCAACTCAAATTAGGACTAGGTCCACTAGTTATCGAAATGTTTCAATCAAATTACAAGGAAAGTCAAAATTCCATACTCGTAAAAAATAATTTGGTGTGGTGCCCAACAAAAGTCCAGCTTGAATGGTGATAGCGCATCTAATGTTATTATTTTTTAAAAAATTGTAATTCATGTGAGCAAGGTCAAGTATGGATCTAGACAAGCTCCAATATGAGCTAAATCAGACTCGGCACGGAGCTGTTTATAAAAAATAGTTTTAGTTGATTGTTACAAAAATCAGGAGCATGGGTGGGGACGCGTGTTTGCATGGGTGTGGCTGAGTGTGTGGGTGTGCGGGTGGATTGGTGTGCGCGCGCATGGGTGGGGTTGGGTAGTTGGATGGGCGTGCACGCACTAGTGTGGGTGTGGGGGTGGGTTTGTGGGTGCGGGCTGGGGTGGGTGGGTAGGCGTACGTGTGGGTGGGTGTGGGTGCATGCATGTGTCTGTGTGCATGGGCGTGCGCAGATGGGTGTATGCGTGTGTGCTTGTGTGCGTGCGGCATGTCTGCACTAAAATTTAACAATGCTATTTATTTTACATAGTACGCAGCGCTCTTAATTATTACTATTCCTTTTCAAAATATAATAATATAATATTATTAATAAGAAGCTTATTAGATTATTAAATCATATTAAATAAAAAAATTTCTTTTGCACTACTGAATTAATATAAAAATTAAAAGTATTAGTAATAATCATATTTGCTTGATATACGGTGACATTAATAAAACCCACTTTTCATTAGTATTATATTTTGTCCATATCCAACACAGAAAATTAGATTTTACTAATATTTATTGCATTTTATCGACATGATTTTACTTAAAAATAAAAGTGCAATGAGTAATGACCCACTATATTGCTTTTAAATATTTTCTAGATAGAATATTTTTCTATTTCTTATTATACATAGGTTGGATCATAATCTTATTATTTTATAATATTATTTTTTTTACTATATTAATATATATTATTAAAATTTTGTATGGTGATAATATATAACAAAATTAATATCAAAAATTTATTTTAAAAAATAAATAGGCTCTTATATATATTATATTATTTCTATTTTATATTATATTTTAAAAATATTTGGAAATAGGAGAAAAAACTATTATCCTACATATTATATAAAAGTTGCGATAGTAACGGAGATGTAGATGGTGGTGGCGCAATGAAAGATGTTGGTATTGTGCATTTTCTATCTTTCATTTGTCTTCCTAATATTGTTTAGGATATGCATGTGTAATGGCCTTCTGCATGTCCTATGGGTTGTATGATGGTGAATAAACTTTTCAGTACCAGCCGCTAGGCTCAAAGAGGCCAAGGTGGTTTTAGGATGTACTCACGTTAGAACTATATAAATTGCCGTTTTTATTAAAAAAAAAAAAAGAAAGAAAGAAAGAAAGAAAGAAAGAAAGAAAGAAGACCAAGGTGGCATAAAAGCCTACCTAACTGGCAGTTTTAGCCATCTTGAAATAGAAAAAAAAAAGAGCCTTTATCTTTGTTTGGCATCGGTGTCATTTTTTTTAAAAAAATCGGTGGATTCTCTGAGGTGCGGCCCGTATATGCATTCGTGGGTGGCCACTATTAAGTGATGGACGGCCATCAATTCATATCTTGTTTGATGGCCGCCTGGCAGCCATTCGTGGCAGCACGGCACTCTACAATGCTACGTCGACATTGCAAAAAAAAATTTCTGCTCAAAGATAAAAGTTACTTTTAGAAGAATTAAAAGGCAAAATTTTTTACTTCTGAAGTAAATTTTTTTTAAAAAAGATAAGTGAATAATTTTTCTATATTGAATTTTATATTTCTACATAAAAAAACAAAAGCCATTATGATAGAGCGGCGGCGGCGGCGGCGGGGGGACGGACGGATGGTAGGCATTAGGGGATATAAAAGAAGAGAAATATATATGGAGAAAAAAAAGGGAATTGGCCTCCTCCCATTATGGAATTAATGGATGCTGAAAAGATGGGGCAAAGCCAAGGCTTATCTATATATATTATGGTATCTTTATGCATGTTAGTTAGATATATAGTATTTGACATTTTTGCAAGATTGCCAGGGGCCCCTAAGTGAAACGCCACTGAGGTTTATGCATAAATAATCCTGCCTCAGTGAGCTGTTTCTAGTGATGGGCCCTTGAGGTATCTGCCCGGACTCTTGTGGCATCTCAGTATGTGATTTTGGCAACCATAGTCAAGTTGGTATTGTTTAAAAATTAGTAACTTTACATTTACCAATTTGAAGGGAAAACAAGGAACAATGTCTTGCAAATTGACAGGAAGGATAAAAAGAGAGTAAAAATAAGAGCAGTCAGGATAGGTAGGAATGTCAATGGGCCGGGTCTGGGCAAAGCATATCCAAAATTTGAATGGTTCACCTAATGAGGCAGTCTGAAACAATACGAAACTAACCCTATGCATTGTCCTGTTAACCACCCTCAAGGTGGGGGAATGGCATGTTAAAGTAGCCTCCAAATGGGAATAGGGCATGTGACAAATGTCACTGAATTTGAGAACATTTGGACAAAAAGATTGACATAAACACTTTAGACACAATCATGAACGTAAAGTTTTTTGCAGGGGTAATTTGATTAGTAATTAACATCTACAATGATCAGAATCTGGAAACAAATATCTGTTAATCAGGATTTCTCATTTCTTTCCTGGTAACCTCCATCTTAATTATTATCATATACATTTAGGAAATTGTTGTGACAAAGGTTGTAATCAGAAATTCTGAATAACTAATAACATAGCAGTTGGATGCTTTTGGCTGCGTAGCCAGTAAGCCCAGAGAAAGACTTTTTCAAGAAGATTTTAGTTGTAAGTTTTAGTAGATGATCATTAAGATTGTACTTTGATTAGAAAACCTGGTGGTACAATTTTTTTATTATATATTTTCAGGGTTAATATTCTGTGTTAGTCATGCAACATGAGAGCATTTTGGGAATGTATTATTGCATTAGTTATTCCATACTGAATAGAAATTCACTAAATTAATGAGGAACTTATGACTTTGCATGAATCATAGGTTTATCTTGTGAGAAAATATTAGACTAATTCATTGTCCAGTGTCCACAAAATGGTAATTATAATGTAGCTAACTATATTCTCGGTAGTGGAGTTGCATTATCTAATAAAGATGCTTTGAAGACAAGTCTGATTCCTCTATAACCTAAACCAAACAGGTTGTGGGAACCATTGGCTATGCAGCTCCTGAGTACATCCAAAGTGGGCGCCTGACTGCCAAGAGCGACATATGGAGCTACGGGGTTGTTCTTTATGAGCTTATCACTGGCCGTCGCCCAATGGATAGGAACCGCCCCAAAGCCGAGCAGAAGCTCTTGGATTGGGTCAAACCGTACATATCCGACATCAGAAAGTTTCATATGATCGTAGATCCCAGGCTAGAAGGGAGTTATACTCTAAAATCAGCAACAAATCTTGCAGCTGTTGCAAACAAATGTTTGATACGCCGTCCCAAATCAAGGCTGAAGATGAGCGAAGTGTTAGGGATGGTTCAAAGCATCATAGAGAATATGGAGACTGGGATTCCACACCCTCCTCCGAGGAGTTATTTAGAAGAGACAGCTTCTGAAGAAAGTAAAAAGAGAGGACTGGACTGGAAGAGAAGGATTGGGGATTTGAAAGTAGGAGAAGGGAGACGGCTTGTGTGGCAAGGATGGACACAAAAACTTGTGAGGACACACTGATGATGACAATGACAATGATAATGAGAAAGTATCTGTTATGAAGTTCGTTAGTTTAGTCACAGTTAGCAGCAACATATGTTTCAATGTGTGCATAATTGTTATGCTTATGTATGTCATCTATCAAATCACTGATGAGAGGTTCTGTATATTTCTGAATTTGTTCGTGATGCGGCAACAAGAAGCTGGGAATGAATCTTGGTCGGTTTCGAATCGTTATATGTATCAGATCTCATTCTATTATGATGATATGTAGCCTAATGTGGCAATAAAATTCCCTGTCTTTCCAAGGACAAGAACAAACTACCGGAGGCAGGATGGGAGGCTGCAATATGGAAATTTTTATGCTCACTCAAGTTTAGCACGTTGTGTGCAGTCTTTTTTCTTGTAATCACAATGTGAGTAATATCACCTTCTTGAATGTCTTACTTGTGTTGTACCAAAAAAAATGTCTTGCTTGTGGCTCCATAAATTCATGTTTTTCTTATTGTAATTGAACCATGTTGCTAATCATTGTAAACTTTTAGACAACTAAAGTGTTGATATTTGAATGTTAAATTTTCTCTTATAAGCTAGATCATGATTTCAAAATTCTTGCTCAGCATTTTGGATCAGAATGTTTAGAATTTTCACAATGCTGTACATGTGCATGCACCAATTTTTCTATATCCACATCCGCTGCATATTTAAATTTATTACGACCTTTGTATATTTATCAAGACATATTAATAAATTTATATTCATGTCTCTTTGTGTATTCACTTGTTCCAAAGCTTCATTCATGCTAAGAATAGCTAAGCACATAAAGAATGCAGTAGATAATAATGCAAATACCATACCACTAATCTCATCGGAAAAGTGAGTTATACCAATCTGTATCATGCAAGTTCATTTTTTTTTTAATCAGTTTTGGCAAACGTTCATTGAATTATATATTAGGATTCCTTGGTTTGACTCTTTCATGGATAAAAAAGTACAAGCTAATTTTCCATTTATCTTGTGCTTAGGTTTAAAAGGAAAAACTTTTGAAGGAAGAAGACCAGGTTTTGGATTATAATGCTTAGGAGATCTTCTGTTGCCAGAAAGTATTTACTTTGATTTCCAAGACTCATCCTCGCCTACCCTAAAAAGTGTTTCAGTTAGCTTTGCTTTCCGCCATCTTGTGGAAGTATCATAGTAATATGATTTTTAGTTGGGTTTTGTCTCATTCTTTTTCTCAAAAATATAGTTGCTTTGCGATTGATTTTGTTGACATCATATATATGGTCAAATATGTTGAGAGAATTAGTGGCACATCCATGAAGCTTGATGGATGAAAAATGTATTACCTCATTGTGCTCATCCTAATGGATTGATTGTCATCTTCTTTCCATTCCCTTTATCATCTTTGTTCTGCTTCTTGCGATACACCCGAGGCTTCTTGACCTAGTTTACGAATCACATTACCGAATGTGTTTCTTACCTTTCATTTGTGGATAAATAAGCATCAAGAGATATCATGTGTACAGCTAGGCAGAGTTAAACTTAAGAGTTTTAGTTTGATACTACATTTTTTTTAGGGCCTTGATGCTAGAAATACCTATATGTATATGCAACATTAGATGGCTGCTATCTATCAAATGAAGCAGGTGAACAACAAAGTATGGAACCACTTGAATGTGAATGAACTGTGAGATTGACAGCAGGGTTTCATGATAAGTATCTCAGTACCACAAATTTTTGCCAACCAGATTCCTTTTTCCTTTGGAGCGAAGGAACTGAGAACGGTTCCAAAGCTTGAACTTTCTGACAAAAAAGCGTCTCCATCCTCGAAAGCCTTCAGTAGACATCCACGTTTCAGCCCCTTCTTTTTCTTCTTTCCTTGCAAGATGAACTCCCGCACATGTTGAGGCTTATTTTGAACGCTGTATTTGTTCAGCTGAATCATTCTTGTTACTTCACCAACCCCCTAAAAAGTCATAAACGTCACCATTTTTAATTGTAAACCATGAGATAATTTCAACGATGGAACGCACTAGCTTTTAATTTCCTCGGTCGGCATTCAACGACATGCAGCTATTTAAATAATCATGTTACAAAGCTATAATTTTTAGCACTTACACAAATTTATGGACCGATCGAGATCCATCTTCTCTATCTTTCATTTTGAGTTGGGTCTGAATTTTTTGATTCATGCCGGTTTTTTTGAGCTTTTTTTTTTTTTTCCTGCGATCTAGTTTTGTAGGATCCAAACTTATCCTAAAGCTTTAGAATTAGGTTCCACTCTAGGGCTATAGGCTTTATTTGGCAGAGCTTTTAGTGGGCCAAAAAGCTGATCCTCCAAAAATATTTTTGGATGAATTAGAAGTGTTTGGTAAAAAAAATTAAAAAGTTATTTAAGTTTTACCAAAAAGCTAAAACAGTCTTTTCCCAATGAAGCATTTTTAGAAAACATTTTTAGCATGCGTTAAAACTATTTTGATTTATAATTTTTTAACTAAAATATCTATAATAAAATATTATAATTATAAAAAATATTTTTTATATTACAGAAATTTGTAGAAATTTGAATAAAAAAACAAAATAATCCTCATGGGCTTGACCTTCCTATGATCAAAGTATTTTTTTATTAAATTATCTATAGTTTTGATTTTTGTTTGAGAAAATGTCAAAGCATGTTACCGTCTGATTTGAAGCTTTCTACGTATTAGCAATCACCAACCATCCAGTCACCATCAGATGGTTCCAGTATCCCATTCGAGATACACCATGAACGGATACCTGATTTGCCGCCCCACCTCCAAACTCTTTCCCCGCTGTCACGTCATCAAGTTGCGCGAATCTCTATTCGCGAGGCATTTACTGACGTACACGCGTGCAAAGAAACTAACGGCGGAATTCTCTGCCGCCATCCCAACTAACGGCCGGATCACGCGGAGACGGGCGAGATTACGGCGAAGCCGTGGGGTCAGGGCCGGTGGAGGACGGACGGGACGTACGGGCGGCGTGGGATTCAAAAAAGTTGAGCGGCCGCGCCGCTTAAAACGCCCCGTGGCGTCCGCGATATTCCCCGCTCCCCCCAGCTCCCTCTTATGGGAACTACGCGCACCCAGCAAACCCTGGCCAATAATTAACCACCACGTGCGCGAAATCCTCTGGCTTCGAACACGTGGCGTTGTTTTTCTGACTGGTTTGGGTGCGCGGAGGGCGTGGGTCGGGAACCTAAAGTCTTCTCGGCCTTGCGGTTATCGCTCTCATAGTCTCATACTTATCGTTGTTCTTTCGTCCTGTCTCCGAGTGGCGTCTCCTCGAAACCGGTTCCATTTCTCCTCCCGTTTGAAGAAACCAGACCCCCGCTTTCTCTTTCTTTCTCCCCGTCGCTGCCGCCTTCGACGTCAGATTGCCTACATCCGAAGTAAGTTGGTTTTCCGATCGGGGAGAGCTTTATGGATTCTCTTCTGTGCTTTTTATGGGATTGGAATGTCGACTTTGGCTTCTTTTAAGCAAAATACGATTGTTTGATGGTTTGGGGTTGATTTTCTTTCTGGATTACATGTGTAGTGTCTTTGGATCGATTTCTTTTATCTTTTGCGGTTGTTTCAGTTTCTTTGATTTGATGTGATGAATTTCTGCGCTATTATGTTGGAATGGATTCGTTATAGTTTTCTTGTTTGTCCTTTTAGGTTTCTGATGCGGTTCTTGCAATTAGGTTATGATTTTTTCACTTCCAGATCCGTTTCTTTTGAAAAGATGGCGATAAAATTGATTAATTTAATGGATTTCTTGACCTATGATGTGAATCGTTCCAGAATTGATAAATATCGAGTTCTTTACCCAAACGATTTTGGTAATCTAAATCTTGGAACTATAATGTTTAATCTCGTCGGCCAATGATTTTGTAGAAGTTCCATCAGTGCAGATAATTTGAAACCTTTGCAGGAAAATATTGTCTGTTTATACACACTAATCTTTCAATTGATTTCGGTTTTGAACAAAAAAACCGTTTGGGATAAGGGCCGCAGATTTATGTGCTAACGAAATTGAATTGGCATGCAATGTGTTAGTGATCTCCCTGTCCCTGATAGGTCTCTGGCTCGATTCAGAACAAGGATGAACTAAAGTTACCCCCTTTTTGGATAAGAAATTAGGTTTTTGACTTGGGCTTGATTTAAGATGTGTGGGATTTATGATGACTTAGAATGCGAGAGTTCATCTGGCATTTCTTCAGTTAGAATTTAGAATCAGTGGATCCAGCTGAAGCTCTGAGGTAGTTCAGCAGGCTGATCACTTTGGAAAAAAGTCCGAACAGGTGCAATCTTTGACAGCAGGTCTGGAAGTTTGCTTGTAGTATTGTTGATCTTACCTTTTGTTCTATTTACATTTACTACTTGGGGTTTGAGATAGGTTGGGTAGGTTATTCATATTCCTTGATTAGCTAATGTTACTAATGGACCTGATTGGCTGGTTTCAATGTGTTTCAGTGGCGAGTGGTTTAAGCTGTGAGGTCCATGCTACGAATTTGGATGGTTAAGAAAAAATGGACCCTTTCATTTTTTTTTTGGAGAAGGGGGGGGGGGGGGGGGGGGGTTTGACAGCACTTTTGTCTATGCTTTATCTTCTTTTTTAACTTTGAAAGTTTTCTTCTAAGAACAAAACTTCCCTTAAGCCAGCAAAGAACACAATTCTCTATTGCGAATCTTTAATTTTAAATAATGTTCTTACAAAGCTGGGATCATTATGGATTAAAGATTGAAGTTCATTCAAGAATTTAGAATTAATGAAAAGTGGGAGTAAGTTGGGACTGTGTCATAGATAAAAAATAGATAAATTAGTAGATGAATACAGAATTGGGAGAAATTTAGGAATAATAGTTGGTTCTTTTGTAATTCTTGTCTATGACCCATTACATTGGTCCTTTTTTTTAATCTTAATTCCACCCACTTTGATGTCTCTTCATAATATTCTCCAGTGATGATTAGGAGTTTACCAAAAGAAAGATTCAACATGTTAGTAATTTGTTTTTTTTTTTTTCAGAGATAACTACTTTTTAATTTTAATAGTTTTATAATAAATAACTACAAATTAGAGGTATGATTTTAGCCAAATTTGTAGGTTTGATATAAGTTTCCAAGATACATTTTCTTGTGTCAGTTATTTCACCAAGGCTTTGTGATGAAGCCTTTAATATACTTTTCGTTACTCTTTTTTTCCCTCCAGGGAGGGGAAAATGTCTTTATAGTGATGACATCAATGTGGAATTTTACACTCCGATATAGTGAAAATCAACACGGAGAGGTGGTTGATTACTTAGTTGTCCTATACATGAGTGATGGTGAAATTCTAATGTACATGAGATCAATGGCAAGATATGCTATTTTATACTCAATATAGATTTTTTTTTTCCGTGGAGGTTGGTAGTGGTTGGGGGGGGGGGGGGGGGGGGGGGGGGGGGGGGGGGGGGGGGGGGGGGGGGGGGGGGGGGGGGGGGGGGGGGGGGGGGTGGGGGGGGGGGGGGTTCACTGAGTGGGGGAGGGGGCTTAGCATTGCACATACAATATTTGATGGAGAGAGGAGTTTGAGGCAGAAAAATACTGTATTGAGGATCATTGTCCAGTTTTGAGCATAACTTCTATGGATTGTCTTTTTTCTTAATGTTTGATTGTAATATGTAAACAGAAATCTCCATGAATTTCTTTCTAAATAGATCCATAGTTGAGTGGAAGGGGAAGCTATTTTGCATCTCTCAGAAATCTCCACTTCGAATTTCATAACTTAAAATAAGAATCAAGGTAAACCCATGCAATTGGGCCTACTAATTCGACATGTTATTGAATAAGGAATAATTTGCACATCCCAAAAAATGTGGTAGTTATTGAAAAATAAAACCTGATTATAATTAGGGTTACAACTATGATGTATTTTTATTTTATATTGTAAAAAAAATTCTTTTTCATTCTTTTTAGCAGGGTAAAATTGGAAAACTCTTTCTAGCCACTTTAACTGGTTAGACTTGGAAATCAAAAAAGGTTAGGCAATCGGATACATACAATGGGTGGAGGAGAAGATAGATTTGATGTCTGTGGATCACAGAGAAGGTAGGCGAGATCCATTATTATGGTTATATGAAGGGGAATGTGGTTGATGTCGAGAGAAATGGCAGCGATGGCCCTCATCTAAATTTTTGACCTAGGGCCACCGGTTGCTCATCCTAGATAGCCCTTCCATGTGGTTTTATTATAGTGTTTGTCAGTTGCATGTGGAGTTAAAGCTAACTATTGTCAGTTGAATGTGACCAAAAGTGGCTTATCATTTAGTAATGATTGACTATTATTCTATAATAAAAGATATTGTATGAAACCTTTGGAGCATGACAACAAATGCTTTATAATTAATATTCCATCCATTTTTAAGCTTTCTTTTATGACTGGATGTCGACACAAGTCCTAGAGCTTTTCTATTTGGTTGGGATGGGAAATTCCATTTTGGTCAAACTAGGGTTAATCCAAGGGACTATCAAAAAATGTGCTTGATTATAGTGAACTTATTGGCTAATATTGGAAAGATGTAATGTAGTTTATGTCTAGATGATGAAATGGTGATTAATGAGAAGAGAGTAACATTAAATATTAAATTGGGTTTTTGTTATAGGACAACGACATGAACATTGTTACAACTATGTGGTGCAATTTCAATTGAGCAGAAAGTGAAGACAAGGACCGATTCTTCCATGGTATTATCATTATCTTGGATCTGCTTTTAAAAACATAGAGATTGAAAGAAAAAGATGGGCATTTATGTAATATAATATTAGTGAATGGGTTCTTTTAGAAGTTTTTTTAGGGTATCATTGACCGATCCATGTCGTGGGTAATTTTTTCACAGAATGTTCCGAGGATTTCCATCTCAATTTGTCTTGATCTGTCTTGTGTTGTACCGGAATGGAGAGAAAGTAGGTCATAGGATGGGATACATTTGAGACTTGCGCCTTTCCAGATCGGGTTGTCTTGGTCGGGCCTTGGCATTCGAGGACATTTTTCTTTTGGACCAATTCAAGGCCACCACATGACCATCTTGGTAACATACCAACCCAGCTCCAAACTGGGAGGAGCTCTAGTACTAGGACTTGAACCGTTGGTTAATGCTTCATGGCAAAATTTGAAAAGGGTTGGGACGGGCATTGAACCATAAAAAGGGCATAAAAGAAAGATAATGTAAGAAACTAAAATAAAATGGATTTGAAAGAAAGGTTAGAAAAGGAAAAAAAGGAAATTATTCTAGTTTTAGTTAGGTTTTCATATTGGCCGAGCTCGTAGTATGTATTGGTATCAAGCCCTCTCAATATGGTATATGGACAATCTTAGCCCCTATTATTTCAATTGATACAAACCAACCAATCTCCGAATATTGATCAAAACCGTATCGCTTGATTAACTAATATTTTCCAATTACTATTTTACTTCCTTAAATAGATGTCACTATTAATAAATTTTAAAACCAATACTTTAAAATAATTGCTAATCATAAATTTTCCATAAAACAGCTGGGATATCAGAAAATTCCAGAACTTTCTAGATTTTCGCACCTTCCACCTCCATCGAGATAAGCCGAGATCTTGGTTCATCTTAGCCTTGGTCATCCACTGAGATAACCAATATCTTAGCTTTTAAAAATTTCAATTTTAGAGGGAAGATTCATAAAAAAGAGAGATAAAAACATTTTTGGGATGAAGTGAAAGTAATAAAGGAATATATTTGAGAGAAGATTATATTATTCAGAGTGAGGACATAACAATTTAGAGTACTTATTTTTTAGAAAAAATCCAAAGATTAATATATGGCTCCTGAAGAGAGGTCTTATCTCTTGAAAGATTTTGAAGAGTAAATGCTTTCATGCCACAATAACTAATAAAGAATCAGAGTTAGAAACCAAATTATCCTCGGGATGATAGATGGGGCAATTCAAGTAAGATCTAGTGTAGATCTAACTTTTTATTCACTCGTGGGATCTAGGCTGTTGGACTTGGGGGGGGGGCACGAAGCTCCTTTCTTCTTGAAAATTCATACATCTTTTATCATTGTAGGGGCATTTATCTCTCAAGCATAGGTTTAGGTTCAGTCTAAATGAGAAAAATTGAGCATCTAACAATGCATCTTCATAGACCAAGAACTGCAAGATCGCCCCTTTTATTTTGGGGTGATGAAGGGATCGGACCATTTGAACCTGTTTTCATGCTTTTTCTTTGAGGTCTGGAGAAAGAAACAATCAATAGGATTTTCTAGTCCTCTCTTTTCAAAAGAAAAAATGTGAAATTCTTTTTCCTTTTGGTAAGGACCACAAGATTGGATCTAGCTATAAGAAGAATGCTTGGAAGCATGGGATGTGTCTATTTATCTATCCTATCTATCTCTTCACTCGAAATGGGAATAGGTTTGAAAAAAGATTAATAGTGTCAAGATTGGGCTAAGAGTGTATTTTAGTACTTTCTTTTTTTCTTCCCATAGTAGTTTTTTTACAAAGGCTTGCCATGATAAGGGAGAAGGGGAACAAGCACACTTGAAGAGTGCAGTACAATGAAGAGTTATATACTGTGTTCAGGAAGGATGAATCGTTCCCAAAAAAGAATCTATTACTTCTCTCCCATTTGTTTGGATTGTAGGTGAAATCATTTAGTTCACGAGCGAGGTTTCTGGTTCAAGTCCAGGATAGCCTAGCAGCACCAGCGAAAATAATAGAAGAACCATCTAGCTCTTTCATGCATACTCCACTTGCTCGAGGGATATAGCTCAGTTGGTAGAGCTCTGCTCTTGCAATTGGGTTGTTTGTAATTACGGGTTGGATATCTTGTTGTCTAGGTGGTAATGATAGTGTCTTGTATCTGAACCGGTGCTCACTTTTTCTAAGTAATGAGGAAGAGGACCAAAATATAACACTGAAAGACTTTACTAAGACAAAGATGGGCTGTCAAAAATGTAGAGGAGGTTGGTAGTTGGTCAAATCTATTATGGATCATGCATGGATGAATATTTGGTGCTAAAGGGTCACTAAAATCACCCTCATACTGATGCACAGAAATTTATTACTATACCACATAAAAGTGTTTTGTTGGCATTTTGTATTTTTCCCTAAATTTATATCATTTTCTGCATCATATAAGAGTTCATTTGTTTGCTTGATAATTGACTAGCTAGTCCACTCAATAGGTGGTAATGCTACCAAGCATTTTACATACTTGTAAGTTAAATATGTAACTCAATCACATTTAAATGTTTGAATAGTTTTCCCTGCATAACTTAGTGTTCCCTAAGTGAAAACACTCGCTGAGATATTAGATTTGGATCCTATATTGTCCTTTTGTGACCTGCTAAGCTTGGATTAGATGAAGATTCAAATAGGATACAATTGGGTAAAATACTGTAGGGGTTGTCAATTCTTTCTCTTTATTTTGTACTTCTTAGCATTGGCTAAGTCCTAGGATACAATTGCAATATGTTGAGTTTAAAGAAATTCACTCACCAGTGGCAAGAATGCATACTCAATTCTTTTCTTTATTTTATACTTCTTCTTAGCATTGACTAAGTCCTTGGATATCAAGTTTAAAGAAATTTACTAGTGGCGAGAATGCAAGGATCCACTCTTCTAAGTCATGGATAGGAAGCCATAATGGGACTGATTATGGGACTTGCTAATGCTACTCCTATACTACTTGATGTTTAAACCTGATCTTTGGCTTGAAATGATAGCATAACCAATGCACCACATGGACATCATTCTGATTCTATCCTACACACTTGTCAGAGTTTTTATCTGGAAGCATAACAAAAGTAATTCTCCAACCCTTGCTCTCAATTGCACTTTCAGACCATTAGGTGTAATTGTAGTCATTCACAAGAACTATTTTTTTTTCATTTCAAAAGATAGCTGAAATTTTCCTTTTCATGCTATCCAATTGGTGAACTAATTCCTTTTCATGCATACGATAAAGAAAATTTTCCTATTTCAGCATTGAGCCAGTGACATACAAACTGCATCTAAAAGTTTAGATTGCATGTTAAAATTGAAGATGATCATAAGAATGTTATCTAAATAGGGATTTGGATTAACTTTTTTCACATTGTGAAATATAATATATCTCTATAGTTATTTTTCTTAGCTGGATGATTATAATATATCTCGGTACTGGACCCCGTACCGGTGCCACATTAGCACAATGTCGGTATTAGTACGGTACGGAATTTTTTTGGCATACCAAATGTCAGTACACCACTCATACCAGGTACCGATACCAAACCGGTATGGTACGGTAACGCTCTGTACCCACCCGGTTCGAGCCGGTATGGTTTACCATGCTTGCAAATATTATCTATGAGAAAAGAGTGGCATGCTCGTTTTTCTTTTCTCCTCTTGTTGTTGGTAATGTCATTATATAATTTCAGGTGCTTTATCTTGTGACACTGTCTATTCAAAGGAAGAGCAATGGATAAAAATCCCCAGTATGATCAGTGAAATGATGAAAGCATTCTCTTATGTGAAGTCTATATTGGGATTTTCATTTGTCTAACACTATTCTGCAGGAAGCTCTTCTCTAGAGCTGATGATCATGTATGAGCAAGATCCTGACGTCATTAGGTGGGGTCTCCATCTTCTTCAAGGCGACCAGCTTCAAATTCTGAGTACTGTGGGACTGCTAATCAAAATGATGTCAGTGTTTATAATGGGAATTACACCAGGGAAATGATTTTAGAGATGATTGTACTACTGTAGAGAATGATGAAATTATTGCCCAAGCTCTTCAGGAAGAATTTTCACAAGTTGCTGTTGCGGAAGCATCTGGACCTTCACATGCAGGTGAAGAGAAGTTGCAAACATCTGTCCTTTCACAAGATTGGTTTGGTCCAACTATAAGTGATTTTATTTCAGGTATACAGTTGGTAGGGACTATCTCTTTTATTATCCCAATGGTATACACAAATTTCTGTTCCTCTTGCCTTTCTTTTGTATTGATTATCCATGTTTTTTTTGTTTTTATTTAGTGCCTCCTCAGGAAAGAGCAGAAGACATGGAAAGTTCTTGTTCGAGCCCTGGAGAAAAGTTATATGATGGCGTCGAGTAACTCAATAGAGCTTACAGATGATTCTTCTACCTTAGATGGTGAAGTAGGCAAGAGACTGAATCAGATGGTTCCTGTTCGTGTAAGTTCTACCGTACTCATGGAGTTTATAAATTTTCTTGAACTATTAAAATAACAAAAAAAGGGAAAAAAGGATTTTTGAGCACTTTCCCAGTGAAACATTATCTAGGAGTTATATAAAACAGAGATTGGTGAGGCTGGAGAGTCCCTGTAGTCCCTGGCTGGATTTTGTAAATTGCCTTCTGAGTTGATTGCATTGTTGAGTAAGTATAAGCCACCTGATTTGATTGCATTGTTGAGTAAGTGGATAAGCCACCCAATTAAATGCCTAATTGCTCAGCCTGTTTTCCTTGTGAATTTACATTAGACATCCAAGCATCCCTTGAAATTTAAAAGCTATCTGCTAAAAACAAGCAAATATCCCTTTTAGCCTCAGGCAACCAAACAATATTGAGAGCCTTTTGTAGCTTTCCTGGGATAGTGATTGTTACTTTGTCTGGCTGATATTTTTAGACTCAAACATGTGCAATTTGTTTGCATTTATTTTTATAAAATATCAACCTTAGAGAAACTGCACATGCATATTTTTACGTGCATAGATGTGCATCATGTAAGTTATTTAGGCTTTTTTTCTTGTTTGTTATACGAACCAATTTTTAAGTTGGCAAATTAATTAATTTTCTGGTTATAACACATAAAAATCTATGTGCATACTAGGCAATTTTCACCAATTTTTCCTTCAACATTGTTTATTCTGTAAAGAGATGGTGTTTGTTGATAATATTGTTTGATTTATGCTGTATTTTTGCATTTCCTAAGAGCCGTTTAAAGATTTGCATGCTGAATTAGCAGATATTCTCTGAATTTCTTATGTGCAGCATGTCCCTAGAATTAATGGGGAAATTCCTTCTGCTGATGAAGCCACTACAGATCACCAAAGACTTCTTGATAGGTATGGCATCCAGCAGTTCTCTCTTCAACTTTCTTCACGCGCTGCTTGTATGCGCTGCTGTTAGCTTTTGTTCTGAAAACATCATATAAAGATTCTAGGGCAAGCTCCCCCCTCCCCCAACCACCTGACTTTCTCACAAGTATTCAGAGTCAATCTCATTAAGTGCTAAAGCATCCTTCAGGTTATTTGCGTCTCTGGTAGATGTTAAAGTGGGATTAAAAAATTAGGGTGGTTCGAAGGCTTGGTTAGGTGGTTGGTTTGATAATCTAAGATGACTAGGAATTTGTGGTTTTCAAGAGAATTGACTAGGAATTTGTGGTTTTCAAGAGAATTGGTATAAAAATTTTATTCTTATAAATTAAAGTCAATACAGGACGAAAGCATGCTTTCCAATAAAGTAAAATAAGAAAAAAATTGGTGGTAGCTGTTCAGTTCATCAGTTGATTACAGCTTGCTGTTAGGTTAGAGATTGTAGCAGAAATTGATGCTTATAATGTAACTTAAAAAGAGGGGCCTGACATGCCCATTTTGCTCGATGTTTCTGTTGCAAACATAACAACATCCCAAGTTGGTTTAATTCCAACTTGTTTTAGGCGGATTATTATTTAACTCCTAGATGGGCTTGCTTTAAAATATTAAGTGAGCAGCTTGTAAAGCTGGCCCTTTAAGCTATAAAGGGCTAATTGTCAAATCAGTCCTGCTGCTTTTAGCAAATTTGAATGTCATTGAGAACTCATAATTTGAAGAATTCCAATTTGTTCATAGAGACGAGCACCATACATTTATTCAGGTTATTGACTCAGTCATAAGCATTTCAACCGAAACTTTTGCATCACCTAGGGAGAATAACATGTTGATTTGGCAATATAATGTAGGTTGACGGACCAGTTAAACTACCAGAAGCAAGTGTCCTTAAGCCAATTATTAACTCAAAAATTGTTTCCAGAGGTCAGTTTAAATATATTGATCGTAAGCAGTCTGGGATGGATACAGCCTTTTACTTAAATATGGAACATAAAGTACATTGAAGTCATAGCATTTCATAAGAAGTGTATTCATGGTGCTAATACTAATAACCGATGTGGGTGGATGGTGATAATGTATAGTTTGGCCCTCATTTAATTGCCACTTCAAACATAACCACTAAAACCTATCCAATTCAACTACAAGTACTACTAGAATGACAAGTAAAAATGATAATTTATTCATAATATACTAGATGAATGATGAAAATCCAGAGACCAAGGTCGACAGCTTTATTTTTGTGCCTAGGGATTGCGAGAGATCTACCAATTACAATAGCATTTCCTTTTTCATCATTGGATTTCCCATCAGAATAAATATTTCTCCCATTTAATTCAGAGGATTTTTTTAAAAATATTTACTTCATGTAAACTCCCAGTTCTATCAGTCGGTATGATGCTTACGTCTTCTAGATTATGTTGTTACTTGGAAATTTTTATAGGTTTGTGATTTTTTTTTTGTAATGCATTAGTGATGGGGAAATGATGCTTACATGTGTAGGTTGAAGTTATATGATTTGGTTGAACTTAAGGTTCAAGGAGATGGTAATTGTCAGGTAAGTTACTTGACAAGCTTTTTGCTTGTTTTGTTTATTTAGTATATTGTTTAAGATTTCATTTTATGCCCAGTCTTACAAAGATGTGATATCGTAATTCATAGTCTGCCTTAATGATGAATTAGCATCTGACTTAATTGGCTTGTCTACTCAACTTAAAAAGAGTAGGTGCCTAATTGTTTTTTTCTGGATTCTCATGTAATTCAGTCCTACATATGTACTTGCTGGATGTGGTGTACAGTCCACTATATTTTTTTTCAGGCTGGCTAGCTAAGTTTGCTACGACCATCATAATCATTATTTAAGCCTTCTCTCATCCCATAATGGCAGTTTTCTATGAAGCAAAATTAGAACTCAACACGGCTCCTTGGAAGGATTTTCCTAGTTATTCTATCACCTGTTAACTTATCATTCACCCTTTATGAATTGGTGACAAATCCCTTGAAATGGAAAGTTTAGATAAAGGAACGTGCCATGAAACGTAGAAAACCAGTTAACAGGTAGGAAGATTTGCTGCAATGTTTAGACTCATGCAGTCTAAAGCTATCTTTTATAGTTGCCCTGGTCTTCTAATCAGTCTTGGGTATAAAATGTGATATAGGGAATTGTGTTCATTTTTGAGTCAGCAAATATGTTCCATTCATTCGTGTTAGTAACATGTTCCTTTTAAATTATCTCTGAAGTTTTCTATAACTAAACTAGTTCCATTTATCATTGAATTGAACACTCTTGAATTCTCTATCTTTCCAGTTCCGAGCACTATCTGATCAGTTCTACCGTACTACTGAGCACCACAAGTTTGTGAGACAACAAATTGTCAATCAGGTGAGCCGACTTCCTACTGATTTTACTTTTATTCTTTTGTAGTTTTATTATCATTGTATCATTGTCATGATGATTCCTGTTCTTGGTTTTAATGCTTCATATCATGTTCTGATAACTTTCCCTTTTTTAATGATCCTCAGCTTAAGTCTCATCGTGAGATTTATGATGGATATGTTCCAATGGCCTATGATGAGTATCTGAAAAAGATGTCCAAGTATGGTTTCCCTCGTTTAGCTTTTAGCATAACATAATTCTCATGTTTTTCTTTTCATCATTTTATATTGAAAAACAGGAATGGAGAATGGGGTGACCATGTCACATTACAGGCTGCTGCAGATTCGGTATGCTTAATGTTTCTTTGTGCTACTTTATATATCTTTTGTTTATTCCTTTACTTGAAATTCATGTTTAATATAATTGTATCAAAGAGCATTTTTCACTTGAATGACTTCATTTCCAATTGTCATGCGGTTATTTGCAAAAGTTGATGATCTGGGTGGTTTTAAAAAATATCTAGATCCTCTCCAAGTTCATGTATGATTTTTTGGAATAGGAAATTTTTGGTGGAGTCGCCCTTTTTTGGGAAGGCATGAGGGACAAAGATCCACTTAGTTCCATAAATGAATAGAACCATTAGGATCTGCAAAGGCAGTATACTTATGCTGGCTTGGAAATTGGCTGCTCCAGTTTTTGTTCTCCTGGTTTGCTGCCCTGGTATCTGAAGCCAGCCTGCTGGCTGGATCCTCTCCTGGTAGATATATTTCACTTTAAAGGAAGCCAAAGAATATCCATTATGACTCATAGATCTAGTAGAATTAATAGCATGTGATGGTCGTCAAGTCTCCTAATCAAATCATACCTGTGTGGTACAATTAAGAGGCCAGCGAAAGGCCCTCTGAGTGATCTCTAAGCTGTTAGCACCTAGCAGTATGGATGAGCTCTTGATGTGGCAGGACCTAGCATGAAGGATCTGCCCCGTGGTTCCAAATATGATGAAGCTGGGTTTTGCCAGCACTATTGTCATGGTGAAGGGTCTCCATCAAAGTTGACTTTGATTTCATCAGTTTGGCAAGGTAACCAAGTAAAAGGTAATGTTGCTGCAAAGGGTATAGGATAGGCAATAGTTACTCTAGTAGACTGTTGGAGTCTCCATTGGGTTCATGTTGGGGCACCACCTTTGTAATCAACATGCTAGGGCTAGTCTGTGGGGTGGTATTCTCCTTTGGGCATTGTTTGTAGAAGAAAATTTCTCCATGAGAAAGTTTCTGAGTAGTGAGAAATTTTGTATGCAATCTTGCAAATGATTGCATAACAAGATGGACGGTTGATTAATTTAAACTTAGTGCTTTTGAAGAGGTAAATTCATCAAGGCTGACTTTTGTCCAGGGTTAAAGTAGAAAAAAGATCAATTTAACTCGTCAAATACACTTTACTTTTGCAAGCCACTCTAACCCAAGGGGTAAAGTACTTAAAAAAAGTGCAGGGCCTTCTTTTTTGTGAGAGAGATTGCTTTGGCTCCCTTGGGGAACGAGGGTGTTGAAGGTCCTTATTTTCCTACTGCAATGACATCCTTATATGATCCATTTATTGTCTGTGTAGAATGTTGCATCGAAATTAATGCTTGTTAAATCTCTATCATCTAGTTTTATGAAAAATTAGAGAAAATCTAGATGCTGCCTGCTAGTCCAGGCTCCTACCATCTGTTTACCAAGGCAAATCATGACTGACATTTCTTCTCTAGTTGAAAATTTATCTCTTTGGAGATGATTTAGTTTTATATTGATATATTGTCATGCAAATTTCATGGATGTTCCATTTCAACGCAAAAGCTGGCAAATTATCTGGCCAGGTGGGAAACTTTTATAATGGAAAAATTCTGAAGAAAATAAAATTTGGACACAAACATGCAAAATACTTATTATACAGGGGGTATTGGCGAGCATATTATGCTCATATGGATGGATGGAAACGTGCTAATATTTGCTGCTCAAGCTACATTACATGTCAAAATGGTTGGGTTAAATGGCTAGAAAAGACAGTTATCATGTGTATTTAATGATTGTGGTTGTGATACATAGAGAAGGCAATTTTCTTCATATCTCCATTTTGAAGTCAGGGTATGCTTAAATTTTTACAGGTGTTGGCAAGCATATCTATAATTGAGTAGCTGCCATACAAGGAAAAATCAATTTGCATTGCTTTCCAATATCCATCTGGTTGTTTCTTGTGTTAATAGATAATGACAGAAGCATATTTCACAGAGTTTATAGTGGAATGTAAATGGACTTCATCTATTTCCGGACATGAAAGAGAAAAAGAAGAGGTTATGTTGAATGATGGATATGATGTTGGTGGAATGTAGAAGGTCATGTCATACTAAGATGCATGGTACGCCGTACCGGCCGGAACTGAGAAGTACAGGACGTACCATACTGTAACCTTGAAACTGAGAGGTACAGGGCGTACCATACTGTACCTTAGAACTGAGAGGTACGAGGCGTACCATACTGTATGGTACACCATACCAGCCGAAACTGAGAGGTACAAGGCGTACCATACTGTACCTTGGAACTGAGAGGGGTACGAGGCATACCATATTGTACTGGTTCCCATTACGGATGTTGTACCGACACTCGGTGTACTAAAAAAATTTCGTACCATACTGTATCGACACTGTGCTAGTGTGGCACCGGTATGGGATCCGATATCGAGATGGTGAACCTTGCTTAGATGCCATGTTTTACTCATTACGCATCAATGATTAAATGGATATTAAGGATCTATTCTCTGTATATTTATTTTTTGCTTTTCACAGTTATCTCATGCATTTTTATTCAAAATATCATCGTTGTCTAGTTATTCCATCTGGTTGATAAATTTCAGGACATTAGTGTAATGATTGTGATAATTGTGATTCTGCAGTATGGTGTTAGAATATTCATTCTAACATCATTCAAGGATACCTGCTACATTGAGATTCTGCCTAATGTTCAGAAGTCTAAAAGAGGTACGCTTAAATTATCTTGTCAAACAATAAGATTACAATTTTTTAATTTTGTGTGACTTTGAGGAAACTTTCAGTCTTAGTAAATTAATTTTTAGATAGGAACAAATTTTGAAATAACATGTGCAAGTTTGGTCTCAGTAGATTAGACTCCGGTTATAGTTTCTTGTTAGTCATATAACAATGTTGCCTCAGAGATGTGGCAATTTTATTAAGAAAATATTAACACAGTATATGTTTATGGATTTTAGCCTTGCTCTTTTGCATCAGCCTGCCTATACGTTTTATGAAATTATGGGACTTTAGCAGATTCATCATGATATCTTTTCTATTTTAGCATCACACTTCCACTACCTATGGCTATGACATAAAACTCATGAATAGACATGTTCTTGGTTTCTTGAGTGGAAGGTTTTTTCAGGGCAATTCATTGGTGCAGAGGCTCTATAAAATATGCCTTGTGAGACATGTACTGGAGTCTTTAGTAATGCCAACACATAATAGTCTTTAGTAATGCCGACACATAGTGATCTTATGGGGCTTCATGAGCTCATGGTTAGTGTGGTAGAAGCATATTTTATTCCATCCTGCACTATGTTATCTTGCATCATTTTGGAAGTACACTTACACATGGAGGGAAGGAAATTTATAGATTCTATGGAAACCAAGATTAGGAGAGAAAAGGACCAGGTGAGCTAAGCTGAGTAATTTAGTCATTTTTTTTCCTGTTGATAGACTTGGTTATATAAATACACACACACACATATGACTATGCTACACTTGAATGGAGCGAGCCCCAAATCCGGTCATCCTATTTACCGTCCGTTCAACGCAAATCGCAAAGAATCCAAAGCTCATGTTAGATGTTAACTATTGTCGTTCCAAAAAACAAAAAAAAAAAACTGAATAATTAATGGGACAGGATGGGATGTCGTGCCCATGTTTGTGCTTATCCTTTGGTACAGTCACCCACACGCTCTTCCGACCCTCTCCTTGTCGCTCTCACTCTCTTTGTTATATCATTATATCAGCTGCCATGTTGTTCAACAAAAAAAAAAGAGGAGTCATTAATTACTGAGACACACGACCATCTGGGGCTCTCTTTTCTCCCCCCCCCCCTCCTCGCCCCCCCGGTTGGATGTCCACTCCATTAGACCCATCAGGTGACCCTCTGTTTTTGTTTATTTTTACGGTGATAAACAACACCGTAGACTAAATGTTTATCCTAGAAAGTTTGTGTTTATTCTACGAGTAGTAAGTGTTTATTTCTGGAGAGGAACGCAGGAAGCTAGTGAACATTCATGCAATTTTATGTTTATTACTCACCAGTTTTTGTTTACTCTGGGGAAGTTTGTGTTTATTTTGGACCACTTAGGCCCTGTTTGAGGGAGCTGTTGGCAGTAGAGTTGTTAGAAGTAGAGCTGTCTAAAGTAGAGCTTTTATAAAAAGCTGTTTGCTGTTTGGTAACTACATTTCTAAAGTGCTGTGGCACTTTAACATGTGTTTGGTAAACAAATTGAGAAAGTACTTTTGTATGACAAAATGACCATAAAGAACATTACTAGTATTATACAACAGAACATAATAAAATATAATATGTATTAATATATAAATATATAATATTAATGTAATGTAATATAATATTATTATAATATAGTACTATAACATTGTATACTATAAGACAATAATTTAATATAATATTAAATTATTTAACATAACATATCAATGTATTTTGATATAATGTAATATAACATTATATTTATAGTATAATACAATAATAAATGTATAAAATATTATAATTATTAGTGTAAAATCATTTTTTACCCTTCTGATGACCATTTATCTCTCTAACAAATTTTCTAGCTAGGTTATAAAATTGGTTAAATAATTACTAATATTTATTTTTATTTATTCATTATTTTATGTCATTGAAATATATTTATTTATTATCTTATTTATTTATTTATTTATTCGTTCATTTATATATATATTTATTTATGCATTTATTTATTATCTTATTTATTTATTTATCATCATAGAGGACAGATTATTTACCACTCATTCATCATTTTTCATTTTAATTTATTTATTTATTGTTATTTTATTTCATTTAAATACATTTATTATCTTAATTTTCTATTTATGTAATTATATATTTATTATTATTATTATTGTTATTTTCTTTTCTTTTTCTTTTTCTTCTCTTCTCCTCTTCTTCGCTTGATTTATTTATTTATTTTTTTAATCTCTCCTTCCCTCTTTCTTCTCCCGCAAGGGGAGATCGGGCTTGGGAGGACCGAGCAGCGGCCAGCGGTGCCCCCTCGGCCGCGCCTGTGGCCGACGCCCGCAGCCGGGCCTGCGGCTTCGCGGCGGTTGTGCGGGATCGGGCCGTTTTCTCCCTTTCTTCCTCGGAGCTCACTCGTCCCGAGAACCCCCTCCCTATTTCCTCCTTGCCCTCGGAACGGGATGTCGCCAGATCTGGGCACTCCGGTGGCCTGATGTTCACCACCGTCCTCGCTCGTGCTGGGTTCTACCTCCGGTATCCTCCGTCGGCGCCTCTCCTCGTTCCTCCTCCCTGTTTCCTCCTTGCCCTCGGATCGGGATGTCGCCAGATCTGGGCACTCCGGTGGCCTGATGTTCGCCGCCGTCCTCGCTCACGCTGGGTTCTACCTCTGGTATCCTCCATCAGCGCCTCTCCTCGCCGGACTTTGGCGTTGAGAAGAAGAAGGAGATAGAGAGGGAGAGAGAGATAAAAGGGGATGGTGAGAGAGGAAGAGGCGGTGGGATAGAGAATTTTGGAAGAATAAAGGAACTTTTAAATAGGGATATTTTGATAAAAAAAACAGCTTTCCGACAAAGCTGAAAACAGCGTTTTCGGAAAGCTCCAAAATGAAGCTTCTCCCAAAAAGCTGTTTTCAGCTTTCTGGAAAAGCTAAAACAACTTCTCGAAATTTTTACCAAACACTTTTTTTCATTCAAAAGTACTTTTAAAGGACCAGAAAGTGCTTTTTGGCCCTCCAAAAGCTCTCAGAAACAGGGCCTTAGTGTTTACTCCCTCCAAACTTCTTGTTCATCCTCCAATGTTGCTATTTACTATGAATCGGGTCGGGTCGAGATTCTATAAACCCAAACCCGACCCGAAAAATAGAACGAGTCCAATTTTAGGATCCGGCCCGGCCCCACGGGTCCTCCAATTCGGGTCGGGTCGGCTCACGGGTCAACCCGACCCATTTGCAGCCTTAATGAGCCGTAACCTGATCGAGGGTGGGTAGTCGAGTTTTTATTTATTTCTGCAGTGTTTTGTTTATTGCTGCAGACTAGGAATTTATCTTGGGAGGTTTGTGTTTATTCTGGAGTGGACGGCCAATATAATGGACGTCCAATGGGGGGAGAGATATCTCAGATGGGCTTTGTTCCCAGTAATTAATGACTCCTTTTTTTTATGAATGATGTGGTAACTGCTGTAATGGAGAGAGTGCGAGAGAGAGAGAGAGAGAGAGAGAGAGAGAGGGTTGGAAGAGCATGTGGGTGATTGTACCGAGGGACGAGCATGGGCATGGGCAGCACATCCCATCTCCCATTACTTATTTGTTTCTTTTGTTTTTTTTGCAATGACAGCAATTAACAGCTAATGGGAGCTTTGGATTCCTTGCAATTTGCACCTAACGAGGGCAGACAGGCCAACTAGATTTGGGACTACTACACTCAAGTGCAGCATAGTCAATCTCATATATATATATGGGTGCGTGTGTGTGTTGGGTTTTTTTTTTTGGGTTTTGGGGGGTGGATAATTGCAGCAGCTTCTATTGAATTACTTGTATGTATTAGAGTAAGTTCATGTTTCTAGCTCATGTTGGTTGCTGCCTTAAGGAGGTATATAAAAATTCTCTATCAAGCACAGATGGATGAGGTTTGACAATGGTTTGTTTTTTGGGTGGTTTGTTTTTCGGCTCACTTTTACCACTGTTATTGATCTTCATTTGATACCCAGTAGTAACCAACTAATTTGGATAACTCAGATGCATGCTTAGGGAGCATGATTCTTTTCTTCTCTTCATCTTCTGCTTCTAGTGCAGATCTAACGGCTGGTCCTTTTTTGCAGTTATTTTCTTGAGCTTTTGGGCTGAGGTGCACTACAACTCAATCTATCCTGAAGGAGGTAAGTCTGATTTCTCCATGCCTTCCTGTTGAGGCATCGTTCTTTGTATTTTCACTGACTCTTTTTTTATATGGAGCATGTTGGCAAGCAAATTTTTCACTCTTTGAGCATAATGTAGAGAATTGCTTGTAATTCCTATACATAGTTCTGCCTTTCTAAAGTGGGCTGATGAGGTAGTGTAAGTGAGAATGGGTGTGCTAAGATCAGTAGAGGCTATCATTGGTTGCTGTTTCTCAGAATCCTTTTGAATTACTCTTAGTTCCTCAAGATGAGGTGTACAATTTCTAACACTCGTGATTGAACGACATGAGTGACTTGTGTCTACTTCCTGGCCCATTCTGGTTGCATATACAACCACATGTACTTGGCTTATTCATGACTCTGGTCTCCAATAACCCAGGCTACCAAAATGTTCCAGCCTTGCAACCCTAAAGCCTTCCTAAGGATCTTTATGAAATGATAATTTAGAATATGTTATTAAAATCCAAGCGGCGAGACAGAAGCATTACCACCTTATTTGGTGTGGGATCTTGTCTAGGACAGCAATGAAGTCCATGCTGGTGGTCTGGTTGGGGAGTGGGGTTCACAGTGTCATGCTTAGACTGATTGCTTTCAATCGTAAGAAATTCTGGCCATTTATTGCTTGTTCTTCGATGTGCAGAGCTGCCAACATCAGAAAGCAAGAAGAAGAAAAGGTGGTGGCACTTCGGTAACATGCATTAGGATATAAGGCTTCTCATATGGCGGACTTGCGTTATTTGACTCGTTCTGTTTCCCAGGGGAATCCTCTTGGAGCAGTTGCCGTGTTCGCTGATGTAGTTGATCGAGCAAGCGCATGGCAGGAAAAGGAAGGAATATGTTTCACTTGCTGATTTGCGTTAGTCCCATACGTAGTTTCTGTCCATACTCCTAGGTCAAACTAATGATATTCGTTACATTTATAGTGAAGGAAATGAAATTCAATTTATTCACCTCATTTTTTTGCTTTGCCCCCTTTTGAGATACAAGTAATGTTGATTTTATGTAAAGATGGCGGGCGGACAGAACAATTGCTCCTAACAAGACCGTGTTAATAAATGGCTAATCTTTACTCTCTACATCCAACGACTGAATATTAGATTAGCATATTCGCATATCTGTGCTAAGCAAATGCCAAGACTATGAAAGTGATTTCAGCGGCAATAGTCAGTAGCATTTTTTGTCCTTTTGGTGTGTTTCTGATAAATTCCAGCTCAATATCGTGCTTCCTATTGGAAATAAACTCGATATGGTTTGATTGGTTTCCCGGGGAGCTTTCTGCACAGGAATGCATGTGGTTTCCCATAGAGCCTTCTTCATACAAATGTATCATACTTTTTCATCATATCGTTCACTTTTGAAAATTATCAATAATTCTCGTGACATCACCTGAAAAATAAAAAAAATCAATATGATTTTCTTTTTCATTTTAAATCGGAAGCAAAATGAATTCTACGCCATGATGAATTGGGCCATCACATTCTTGTCATTGCTACCGATTCTTTATAATTCATTCTTCTGGGACCAGTTAAACCACTTATGCCATGAATGAAGGATCCGAGCAGGAGGACCCACTAAATCTATACTACCTGCTGTATACAGAGTACAGACTACTTTCCAACCCTCTAAAAACAGAGACACCAAATCCCATATTATTATCAAAGTTCGCAGGCATAATCTAAAACCAATCACATAATATGAAAGAAGTTATAACACCGAACATCGAATATTTAAAAGTATACATTATGTTTATTTTTTTGTAAGTAAAGAGAGACATCGTTCCAAGTCCTCGACCACCACACATGGAACACACTTTCTAGTTACTTCTCCTCTTTCTTCTTCTTTATACGGAACAAAAACCCCTATAACCCAATCAAAAAGAACCCAAACCGAAGAAGAAGAGATATAAAACAAAAGGGATCGACGAGAATCCTAAACCATGACTCTGTCCCTGACCTCAGTTGTTGGTGTGATCTCGATGATCTTCCTCGTCGGCCGTCGACGGTCTCATCAGCATCGCGGTGTAGTACGGCATGTGCCGGTACTCCATCCCGGCGACGGCAGGAGAGGAGAAACCCAATCCCCCCATCGGAGCGCCGAACTCCATCCCGTTGACGGCGAAGAAACCGGCCGGGGTCGGCGGAGGAGGAGCCGTCATCGAGGAGGAAGACGGCGGCGGTGGCGGGGAGGGGGAGGAGGAGGAGGGAGGCGAGGCGGTGAAGGAGGGAAGAAAGGCGGAGGGGTGGGGGGCGATGCCCGAGCCGGTGGCGGCGATGATGGAGGGCTCCGCGTGGCGGAGGAGCCACTCGATGGTCTCGCCATCGGTGCGGTGGCCGAGCTCGCGGGTAAGCTGGAAGATCCGGGCGGCGCAGAGGGCCGGCATCCGGATCCTCCTTCCCCGGCCGTTCACCTTCGTGTGGCGGTCCTTGCTGGCTGCCGGCGCCGCCGCTACGGCTGACGACGCAGGCGAGGAGGCGGCGCTTCGCTTGGCGGCCTTGCGCCGCCTCTCGTGGGCGTCATCGCGTCGTTGTGGGGGCGAAGAGGCGAGGGGGGTATGGGAGGCGGAGGGAGCGGAAGGGGTGGGTTTATAGAGTATTAGCTCGGACGCCATCGCTTGGTATCAGATAGAGAGAGAGAGAGAGAGAGAGAGGGGTGGGGTCGGGTTATGGGGTTTTTAGGGTTTTTAAGGTGAAGAAGAAAAAGGCGAGGAAGAGTTTGGACTTGGGACCGAGTGGTATGGCAGGGGTTGGATTCGGGAATTAGGGTTTGAGGGAATTATTAGATTTGACGGGTGGTGCGACGATGGATTCTATGCTACTTTTGGAAAGCCGCCGTGGGTGAAGTCGGTTTTATTAGAGTTTTGGACTTTGGGTGGGAACCGGGGAGGGTACTCGGGAGGTCGAAAGTACTTCTGCCACACCGTCTCCAATTTCTGTCGGCTTCCACACCGCGCACTGGATTGGATTCGTGCATGTATCGCAAAGAAATAAAAAAGTGTGCAAGTTTAGCTCAATCTTGGGCTGGGTCACTAGCCCAAGTTCCAACTACATTGGAACAAATAGATAATGCTCGGATCGAGTCGAGCCCAAATACAAACACCAAGACTGGGTAAGGATGAGGGAAAGGTTTCCTAATTAGTAGCAACTTAGAGGTGTGATGAATTCTTAGTAGTGATATGAGGATAGTCTTTACATATCACAATTTTACAAGAATGTGTTAATTGTCTATTGGGTCAATTGGTTAAGCTTGAGTTTGATGGAGGTCATGTGTTCGAATCCCTCTGGTACATGGTCTAGGCCGCACATGAAGGTGGGAGCAGGTTTAAGCCTGATGTTGATCAAAAGACCCTGTAAACTTGCCAAAATTTTAATGACAACCAGAAAATGTGCATATAAAGATGTATGGGTTTGACGTAAAGGCTCGGAGGTAGCGCATGTAGGTGTCTAAGATCAGCACAAAGTATGCAAGGACGGCTCACGATCAACACACAACACGTCTATGACACAATGAGAAATCGTAGGGGTAGTACATGTACGTCGCAACCGTGCTGGGCCAAAATTAGTGCTTCCTATTTGACAGCATAGCAACGGAATGTCGGCTTTGGTCTCCAAGACAAAGTGGCGGGCTTGGAGATGATATTTAACAAGCAATAAGTAGGCTGATGCAATTCAGAAAGGTTTTCTGATCCACAGACATCGAAGGGGTTAATGCGAATGATTAGGGTTTTATACAGAATAAAAAATGAAAATTTAATGTTTGTGATGTAAATGAAATATATCGCAACACCAGAATCCTAATGAATTCATGATGGGTCTCCCATATTTTACATGAGCAAAAATATCAAGTCACCCCAAAACTAGCATGAAGAGGAGCGAATCTGATAATCAGCGTTTTATAATTGTTTTTTCTTATTTTTTTGAGGCAAGAATTTTTGTGGATGCTGTGGGAATGTAGATTGATGTATTCTAGGCTTTTGGTTAAGGACACCTGCATCCCTCTCCTCTGCACTACACATGTACGTATGTTCTCAAAGTTTTTGAAAGAAAATATTACATTTTTTTCTGGTTGAAAAAAGAAAATTATGGTTTTCTTTTTCAAGCGGCGGATCAAGGGTAGAGGTCGTATCTTTCACATATGAAAGAATGATTGATCTTCTTTTGCAACATTGTCCATTGGTTCGTGTAACCTAATGGATGTGTAGGTGGATGAATGAGGGAGTTTAAAGTGCTTTGAGAGTTGTGGGGGGCATGATCCAATGGACACCACTGCAAAAGAAGATCCATCGTTCTTTGGCATGAAAGATACAACCCCAACCTATAGATCAAATGCGAACACCAGAAATTGTATACTTTTGAATTGGATCACAATTTATCACTAGCTCTTTTTAGGGTATATTTCGCAAAATCCTGCAGGATCCAGCATGAAATTGGAAGAAGATTGAGTACGAGAAGGGGTGGAAAAAGGGAAGGGGAGTATGTAGGGATTGTGGGATGGAGACCTGCAGCCTCCCTACGCTCTCCCTCTCTTTCTCATGCTCTCTCTCGTCCTTCATTCTATCCATCTTGGATCCTGCTAGACCCAGTAGAATGTTCCCAAATGGGCCCTTAAATTTAGAAGTATTTTAAATCCACACCGCTAATTTTGCATGAAAGAATCCCATAAAACCGAAGATTGAAAAATATATATTATTTAGAACATCACCTTTAAAATAACGCATGGCTTATGAGGTATTCATAAAACAATTCATTCCTTTGATAGCGCAAATTACCGGTTCAAGAGCCACGCATTTCCACACTCTCACAATTATGGTGCAAATAACCCCAAGTATCAAGCACTATAAGATACTAAATTATTAGAAATTTCTCTCTCTTAAATAGTAAACAATACAGGACTCCACCTCTCATTCCGTTTTCATCTTTTTCAATTACAGATACTTTCTTTTTATATATTTATGCATTTTTATTTTTACTTTTATTTTTTATTAACAATTTTTATTTATTATATACTAGTTTTTATTTTAATTATTTTTTAGTCAATTTTATTGCTTATTTAAGATATTTTGATCTTTTCTATACCATAATGTTCAATAATCTATTTTTCTATTTTTTATTTTTTAACATGCATTTCACATGTAGTAAACCTTTAAGTAATAATTGGCATAATATTACAACTCATGCTCCTCGATATTTCACCATTTTCTAATAAATAATATTTATAATTATATATTTATTAAATATAATTTATTTATATAAAAATATATATTTTGTTATTATTTTATATTATAAAAATTCTTAATTAATTTATTATTAAAAATATCATTCATTTCTGGAAATGGTCATTCGTTCCATCCATGAGTGGAGAAGTTTCTAGAGAATCTTCTGGAAGCTCCGCCCGCAGCCACCCGCGTTCCTGAGGAGCTCTCTGCAAAACACACCAGGCCTGAAACCCGTAGCAAAATCATTCCTCCTCTCACCTTATCCTCATCTCCTCTCGCTTCTCTCCATCCACAGTGGAAAAGCTTTCAATTCCCTCGGCGAAATGGCTTCTTTGTTATAGCTTCTATAAGAAGCTGTTCTCGTGGGTATTGGGGCTTACAGCTTACTGTTGAATAACTTGTTCCGCCTTTGCTAATATTTGTGGTCTCTGTGGTGAAGCAGGGCGTGCTGAGGAGGAGAGAGAGCCCGGGGCAGAGACCTGGCGGCCACCGGCAGCTGGTGGTGAGGGTGACGGTCATCCCTCCAAGCCGGCGTCTAGAAACTCGCTAATGCCGTTGGGGTCACCCTCGGCCCTAGAGGTATTCTTGTTTGCCCACGTTGCTTTACTTTGTGCGTGTTTTTTGTTTGTTGCTGTATTTTGTAGTTATTTGTATGTTTTCTATCTGAATTAAGTGCTTTGATGCCACAAATGCCATAAATATTTTAACTTTTCTTTTATTGGCGATTGAGTTGTTTTGTGGTTGAACATTGGAGTGTTTAGATTGTAGATGGACTCATTTGATTTGGTTTGATTATGACCTGAAGGGAGGAATGTTGTGTTGGATGAGTTTGGGAACCCCAAAGTGGTTAATGATGGGGTCACCATTGCTCGCGCTATTGAGCTTGCGGATCCGATGGACAATGCTGGTGCAGCATTGATTCATGAGGTAGATAGATAGTTCTATAGTACCCATCTCTTATTGCCTCCGTTTAAGCTTTTCATATAATCTTTGTCCCATGGGTTGTTCATGCCTTTGAGTGATAGCTGTTCATGAAATTTCATCATTCTTTCTAATTATGAGTAAGCATCCACGCACAAATTCATGTTTTGGAGGGAAAAGCAGGGTAAAAATTCTCATTTTTCAAATCGAATTAATTATATAAGTTGACACGGAAAGTGAACAGCAAAAGATAAAAAATTGATATTTTTCTTACTTCACTTGAGGCACAAAGAGATCTGAAGCATTAATTATGAGGTATTTGAACCTATGTAAATGAAAACTGTAGAAGATACGTTAAGTTGATTTTCTACATGAGGGAGAGAAAGAATCCTTACCGTGGGAGAACTTTTTTTAGGGCCAAGAAAATTGGGAGAGTATCTGTATAATCAAGATTAACTTGATAATAAGATTCAAGGGCTATGAATGGCCAGTATCAAGCCTGTAAGATCCAATGGTTGTGGTCGCTTCTAGACAGAAATTTCTTCATGCTTTAGTGCTGTTATGCCTGTAATAAATAGGAAAATGGATTTGTGATGGAGCATGTTCTTTTATTTATTGAAGGTTGCTAGCAAGATGAATGACTCTGCGGGTGATGGCACTACAACCGCATCAGTTCTTGCACGAGAAATCATTAAATTGGGTCTGCTAAGTGTTACCTCTGGTGCCAATCCTGTGTCCATCAAAAAAGGAATTGACAAGACTGTACAGGGGCTGGTGGAAGAGCTTGAGAAGAAAGCGCGACCTGTCAAGGGACGTGATGATATCAAAGGTATCATAACCTTGATGTGCATATGCTTCTAACTGCTGTCGCATTTTTTGTTTTCGGACGATCAGCTACTTTGTGAGGTCAGGAGTTGTATTGCACTTTAAAAAGTGTTCGCCTATCAAGTGTTAAATCTAATGGTATTACTAATTTAGTTCCTTGTAAATAGGTTTTGTTTTTACTGAAATCCTTTTATTTGCTGTTGTAGCTGTTGTGTCTATCTCACCTGGTAATGATGACTTTGTTGGGAGCATGATTGCTGATGCTATTGATAAAGTCGGCCCTGATGGTGTTCTTTCTATTGAGTCTTCGTCATCATTTGAGACTACTGTTGATGTTGAAGAAGGAATGGAGGTCTGTTGCAGTTTCCAAGACCTTAAACTATCCTACTCATTGTTTCCTTTATATTTTGAAATCTGGGCATTATATAACATGTCGACTCCATTATGTGTGTTTTTGAAACCACCATTGCAGACTGACCGAGGTTATGTCTCCCCACAACTTGTCACAAACCCTGAGAAGTTACTAGTTGAATTTGAGAATGCCAAAGTTCTAGTAACTGACCAGAAGATTTCGACCATTAAAGAAATAATTCCTTTGTTGGAGAAAACCACACAACTGAGAGCTCCTCTTCTCATTATTGCTGAGGATGTAGCGGGTGAGGCTTTGGCAACTGTTGTTGTGAATACGCTGCGTGGTATTCTTAATGTTTCTGCTATCAAAGCTCCTGGTTTTGGTGAGAGAAGTCTCCTCTTCAAGATATTGACATTGTGACAGGTAACATTTAGAGTCTCTGTTTCTTAGTTTCTACTTTGTAGTGCTACTTCATGCAATCGCTAACTTACCGTGATGGTCTTCACAAATTAAATAGTTCTATATCCCAATCCTTATTCAGATTCTAATCTATATTCTGACTGAATTTGGTAGCAAAGTGCATGTGTCTATGAAGGTCATCATCTTCCTGTTTTAACTGGTATCATCTGATTTTTACTGGTGGTTCTACTTATCTAACATATCCTTTTTTTGATGGGGTAGCAGTTCTCATTTAAGCCTTTTTAGCATCTTATCCTTACTTTTCAAATTTGTTGTCTCTCGGGCATTTGGTGTATTATTAGATTATAAGCCTCGTGAAGTTTCGAAGCAGTTTGTGATTGTTTACGTCAAAAAGGTTCTCTTTAGTCATTTAGCTACTTAGCTAACTAAGTAGCTAAATAATATAATATGTGATTGTTTACGTCAACCAGGGTATAAGGATGTATGCACTTTTTTCTTAGGGTAAAATTAATATGTGCAATCTTGCAACAAGCTAGAATCAATAATATGCTGGAATCTGAAATTTGATATAGTGGTATTGTACCAGTTGCGGACATCTTATGACTCATAATAAAATGAAATGGGTTTACTCTTTTTGTCATGCCTAGTCGCATTTCGTATCCCTGTTTTAGTGTAAATGCCATGCATCAAAGCCTTTTCTAACATTTGCTTAGGAATATTATTTTGAAAACATGATCTATTCGATAAAACTTTCGAACTCTGGCATTCGAACAAGTTTGGTTATCGATAAAAATGGTGAAGGGGCATTAATTCATAGGTTCATGAATGTTTTCCTTGCGTTTGTTTAGGCCCTTTAGGCTAATGGTCGCACATGACTTGGTATTGTTGTAGGCCTAATGCACTCGAAATTATTTATGGATTGTTGAGTTTATTCTAAGTTCTCAATGTGACATGCAAGAAATGCTTGCAGCACAGGCATGCATCTTGCCACTTGTAAAACTATCTCCACCTCCATGTTGAACTGGACATCAGTATATAGGTGGCTCCATTTGCAATTTTTGCCAATGTGGCACATTTTACTCATGAAGATGTCATGATAAATATGAAAGTGTCTGAAAAAACACAACATGTTTCCAAGTGAAGAAACATTTCGTTTCAAAAATGTTTTCTTAAAGAACAATATAAATTAGCTACTTGGTCAGCCCAAAGTTAAATTACATAATATGATTTGTAGAATTACATATGCATATTCACTCATTTATTATTATTTTTTTCTTCTCCAATTCTACACAGAACATACAACTCCCATCTTCTCCATCTTTTTGTCCGGTTCTGTTTCACTTTGGTGCTCCCAAGGATAACCTGTGCTGTAAGAAAATAACTTCAGGATTCATATCCTGAGCCTTTAAATTATACTCGAACATGCTTCATGTTGCTCAACACGGTACGAGGGATGTAAAACTCATTGCTTATTTGTCTTAAATACTTATTGGAACTATTTTTTTTTTAAACCCAAATTTTTCATATGCATCTCTTTATATATATATATTTTAAATTTGTTGTCCTTAAACAGATACCATTGAGAGTTCAATTTTGAAAACAAATTTTGGTATAAAAAGTGTGATTCTGCTCTTCATATTTATCAAAACGTATTTGATTTCTACTTTACTTACATATGTACAAGATGTTAAGACCCAGAAAATTGGAATGGTGGTGTTTAAATTTTATCTCTTTAAAAGTGAAATTTAAATAACTAAAGATAGTATAGAATATAAAACAGAAAAAGCGAACTAAGTAGGAAAGAGTTGTGATATTATTTAGATAGGTGTGCAAATCATTTTTGTTGAGGTTGTGGACTCACAATTAGGTTAAGTAATAGGTCAAAATGGTTAGATCCAACTAAGTCCAACTGAATATTCAAATTCAATTTGTTCTAGTTGTCTCATTTAAAATGATTTTTTAAAGAAAAACAAGTGAACTCTAGGGTTTTAAATCATAGGACTTGTACGGGACCAAAAGTCTACATCACTTCTTTTTTGCAAGGATAATATATACAACATTTTAGCCAAAAAAAAAAGATAATATCTCTTTTCATATTCTCCTTTTTTTTCATATGTGATATTCCTGTGTTAAACCAAACACACTGCATGGTGTGTGCTAGTGGTTACAGGGCAAATTTGTTGAGTTGCTGTTTTTGTTCTGGGCATAACTGGCCACTCTGAAATAGATATCAAAACAAGGATAAATATCTTTTCTTTGATAAAGGGATTACATCTTCAGCACCCATGTAGCTTCATATTATGCTTCACAAGTTCACTAAATGCTTTTGTTTCAAATGTACTGGGATATTCATTCTTATTTTATCATCCGATTTGGATAGATGACTACAACGTCTCAATGGAGGGAGCCAACTAGAATAGTTGGTAAGGTTTTAGGGTTGGTATCAGTGATATGGGTTCAAGTCTAGGCCTTACTGACTCATCCAAGTTTACTCCCATACAATTTCTCAAAAAGATGACATTTCCATATGGAAGTAAATATTAACCATTTAATGGACTGGGGTCATTGCTTGTACAATAGCATCATGCCCCAAATCCGAGATGTAACATGGCCGTGCTACCGAGAAGTACAGCCACGATAACACGAAGCCAACAACTACATTAAGCTTCCAAATTGATCACAAACAAAATGTAATAAAAGGGTCCAATTGTTGGGAAACCATGCATGCTGCAAAAAATCGCAGCGGAAGATGCATGCACGGATGTTCATTTCAGGAACATATCAAGATCGTTCGTAGATAGATTAAATTAAAACAAAAGAAAAAGGTTCGTATCTTCATTTTGCACGGGTAGATTTTTACCGCAATCTGATGATCGTATAAAACTTGAAAGGTTCGTTTCAAGCCGCACATGCATCCGGCCTCTACGGGTATCCACACGAGGAATAGACCTATCCAAGCACCCAGATCTCACCGGGGTGCTAGCTTCCTTGCAGAGATCACCTTTGATGGTTGAAGCTCTCTCTCGATCAACCAACCTTTTGATTGCTCTCAAGAGGAATAGGAAGGAGCAGGGGAGAGGAAGAGGCCGAAGGAGAGGGGAGAGAGGGAGGCCGCCACCCTCTCTTCTTTTTTCTTTTTTTAAACCCTAGGCGTGGAGTCCCCCTAAACTAGGAGGAGCACCACGCCAAGCCCAAATAAGGAGGGGCGCATGCCCCTCCTTTTGCATGCGTGAATCCTCCTCTAAGGAGGATTAGGTGGCCTAATCCATTTAGAACATGACTCAATTTTGGACTCTAGGACTCTTAATTCTTATCTAATAAGGAGTCCTATTGCAATTAGGATTCTTCATCCTTATCTAATACGGATCCGAACCCTTCTCCAATTAAGATTTTCAGTCCTAATCTAATTAGGACTCTAGGAGTCCTACTCCAAGTAAGACTCTTAAACCTTATCTAATAAGGTCAAGCCCAATTCATTTAGTCCAACTGAATTAATCAAATTTTAATCCAATTGTAATCCTTCTTTCTTCAACTCACGAACTCTTAGTGGGTTAAACCAACTATCAATCAAATTGATAATCATGATCTATTGTGACTCCAAATCGTAATCCAACCATCGGATCGGTCAAAGTCTCTAATATGTGTGACCTCATAGGTTCTATTCTGTTTGGTAGTGAGATATATTGTAATCCCTATCACAATATCATTGAAACTTCTTTCAATGGGTTGGAACAATTCCAACTCATCTCACCAGGGATTATTGACCATTAAGATAATTCCCGTGAGTCTCACCATCCACCAGTGACACCTAGTAGCATGTAGTGGCAACTCAGCAGAATGGAATTAATGAACCTTTAGGTGCAGTTACTGTATGATACAGTCCTTCTATCGTGGATCCCGACTAGACGGAGTTTATGGACACATACACAGCATGAATGGAAAAAGATGCCCAATATTATTAAATAATAACAAAGTCAAGTACAAAACTATATCCCAGAAAAAGTAATGTAGCACCACAAGGATCCATATGACTAGAGACCATGAATATGTGCAGTCAAACTACATCAACCTCATTGTGAATAGCCGAGGCACCGCAGGTCAAAGGACCGGTCATACCATGTAGCATCAAGTAAGTCACTGACGAGTGGATAGACATCCAAGTGACTTCTTGCATTGGTCACGGTCAGTACCCTTATTTTCTAACAAGCACCTGCACTCTCACTCCAGTGTCCCTACACTGTGGACTCAAGACTCTGTCCATCCATAAAGGAAAGCAATCTGTGCATTAATCTCATCGGATCAATCATTGTTCCTGTGATGATCTATCGATCAGGAGCATTTAGGAATTAATCACCAAGGACACATGCCTCAAATTCTCAACTCTCAAGAATATGTATCATCTTATTAATTTCTTGGATGATTCATAGACACATACACAGCATGAATAAAAAAAGATGCCCAATATTATTAAATAATAATAAAGTCAAGTAAAAAACTATATCCCAGAAAAAGTAATGTGTCAGCCAGGTTGGCTTCTAGGACATACATCTAACACTAATTTCATCGTTCATTAAGTAGTAAAGCAAATACTAGTTCGGAGTATCTTAATCCAAATATAAATACCAAAACTCATGATCCTTAAAATTCAGAAAATTACTAACTACAAATTTATAGTCAATTAAAGAATTAAAATTATGCTACAAAATCACCAAGCATCTGGAGTATTATTAGATTATAAAGTCCATCAAGTTTCGAAGCAGTTTGTGAATGTTTACGTCAAAAAGGTTCTCTTCAGTCATTTAGCTACTTAGCTAAGTAGATAGCCGTGCAAATCATTTTTGTTGAGTTTGTGGACTCACAATTAGGTTAAGTAATAGGTCAAAATGGTTAGATCTAACTAAGTCCAATTGAATATTCAAATTCAATTTGTTCTGGTTGTCTCATTTAAAATGATTTTTTAAAGAAAAACAGGTGAACTTTATACCTGGGTATTAAATTATAGGGCTTGTACTGAACCAAAAATCTACTTCACATCTTTTTTGCAAGGATAATATATACAGCTGGGAAAATGTGTTAATTGTTGCTGTTGATGCATATCTTCATGCAACTTTGCTTGAAGTTTGAGCTAAAGCTCGTTAAGAATGCCAACTTTACCTAATTCTCCATAAGTTCACAAAGTTATCCATTCAGGAGCTGAGTTTCCAGCCAAAGACCTCAGATTATTGGTAGAAAATGCATTGGTGGAGCAGCTTGGCACGGCAAGGAAAGTTACCGTCTCTCGGAACTCTACCATCATCATTGTGGATGCCGCAACCAAGGATGAGATACAGGCGAGAATTGGCCAGATAAAGAAGGAGCTTGCTGAGACAGACTCTGTTTACGATTCTGAGAAGCTAGCAGAGAGGATTGCAAAGCTCTCTGGTGGCGTGGCAGTCATCAAGGTCGGTGCCACAACAGAGACAGCTTGAAGACCGCAAGCTCAGAATTGAGGATGCCAAGAATGCTACTTTCGCAGATATACAGGAAGGAATTGTTCCTGGAGGTGTTGCTGCTATAAAGGATAAGCTTGAAGATGCAGACGAGTGCCTTGGTGCTGACATTGTGCAAAAAGTAAGTCCAGCAATAGATATATATCGAGTTGTTTCATAAGTAATTCATCAGCTAAAAACTTAAGGCCTTATGAACTCCCCCTGGGTAGACTCCAAAAAACATTAGACTAATTTACTTGCTATTTTGTGACTGGACGGGCACTTGTGGCACCCGCTGCGTTGATATAGCTCATAATGCGGGCGTGGAAGAAGTGGTGGTGGTGAAGATTAAGGATAGCGAGTGGGAGATTGGCTACAATGCAATGAGCGACAAGTATGATGAGAATCCGTTCGAAGCTGGTGTGATTGACCCTGCAAAAGTGACAAGATGTGCCGTGGAGAGATCGTAGAAGCAGAGATTCGCCTCGACAGCAAGAATTTGAAAGGTGACTCAAGGTTATAATCCTGACCAGCAGTATTAAGGGTCACATTGTCATTTCGATCCTGAGACTTGCACTCTGGATCACCCTGTTTTGATTCCCAAAAGAAGGACAAAGAAGGGCACCTACCCGTTTTGCTTAATTTGTGGTGCCTACTAGTCAATCAGTCTAATCTTATCTGTGTTCATCCCCCGCTGCTTGTTCTGCTTTTCATTTCATCTATCTCACTAGATAAGGGGCGGATGTAGCCAAGCGGATCAAGGCAGTGGATTGTCCACCATGCGCGGGTTCAATTCCCGTTGTTTACCCATCACATTATTTCAAATTCCACGCAAGTGGCTACAACCTCGGTTCGAAGAAGCACGATCTTATTAGATGAGACTAGTCCGTCCTTGTTTGGAAAGAGTCTTCTTCATCGCTGCAGGATGCTGCATCAGTTGCTGGAATGGTCCTAACAACGCAGGCCATTGTTGTGGAGAAGGCCAAACCAAAGGACTGGTGGCCGCACAACCTGAGCCGAGTCTTGCCATCTAAGCGCACTGCCTTAGTGGTTCTCCCAGCATTAGGTTAGATGATTCAGAAACCACAGATACAAGGATAGATTGCAACTTGAAGAGGGACAATGTTGTAGCAGCATTTATCATTTGCAGTGTTATCCCTTCCCGGGATTTTATCTTTTCCTTAACTCTTGCATTCTGTTAAAATTTCGGACGAAGTGCAGCATTGGCTGTTGCCCTCAAGCTAGGTTGTTTGACTGAAAATATACCGCTTAACCATTACTAAAATGGATCACTATAATCTAATGAACTCTCAGATGAAATGCATTTTTTCCTCCTCAACCCTTTTAATTAAGGATTAAATTGTTGGTTATATATCAGATCTACAATATGCTACACATTGTAATAGATTTGTTTAATTGCATTTACTATGCAATAGAAAAGAGTATACTACTTTCATTCTGTAATAAATATGGAAGTGTTTCTGGGATATGCTTAATTACAATATTTGAATTCTTAAAGAGAATGTTATTGGAGTCTCTTCCGGTGACCATGCGTCTAAGCTTCTACTGCAATTATGAAGTGTTCATGCCATAATACCAATCACTACAAGCTACGGGAGATTCATCAGAGTTTGGTTGCATTGGACAGACTATGACCCTGTAGATATGTTTCAGTTTACTTTCAGAATAATATTGGATCAGAAATGTTTCAATTAGCTTGTAATATGAACTTCATCATGATTAAGGCAACCAATTATTTTTTTGATAAAGGATTCATGTATGAGTGCCAAATTTATGCTTAACACAATTAGCTCTGCACCATTATATTTTTATGGGTTTGTAAATTGACCTCGGTTATAATTTGATCGGACCTATTTACATGGTTGGTTTGGTTAGTTCTATGGTTGAGTTAAAGCTGTTTGGGTTAGTCATGAGTGACAAATGGATGTCTCCATTTTCTAGTTAGAGATTCATAATATCATGGGACAAGAAAAGTTCAATTAACCCATTTACATGTTCGATGCTGGTTTCTAACTTTGGATGATGATTTAATTAGAATATAACATTTTATATACTATAACAAATTTAATATTCGTAGATATCACCAACTCTGGCATGGGAAGAAAATTACATTGCAACCGGGCCTGTGGAATTTCTCTGCTATAAATTCTTTTCCTCTATTTTTTTCTATTTAAGTTACACTTTCTAAAAAATATAGTGGTATCAAGTCCTTTATTACTTTATCCTATGTGACTTTTAGTCTATCGCCACCCTTTTTTTTTTTTTCTTTTATATGTATCAAATCATTTTTCTAGTGCCTCTCTTGGTCTATATTGTATATGTCCAAACTATATAAATCATCATTCTTTTAATTTATCTTCAGTTGGTGCTATATGTACCTTTTCACGAATGACTTGATCATATTCTCTGTTTTTTTCATATGTGATATCCCTTGTTAAACCAACCCCTCTGTGAGGTGTGTGCTAGTGGTTATAGTGCAAATTTGTTGAGTTGCTGTTTTTGTTTTGAGCCACTCTAAAATAGTTATCGAGACAAGGATAAATATCATTTTTTTTGATAAAAGGATTTCATCTTTAGCACCCATGTAGCTTCATGTTCTGCTTCACAGGTTCACTAAATGCTTTTGTTTGAAATGTAATGGGATATTCATTCTTATTTTATCATCCGATTATGATAGATAATTACCACGTCTCGAGGGTGCCAACTAGAAGACTTGGTAAAGTTATTAGGGTTGGTATCAGTGATATAGGTTCAACTTCAGGCCTTACTGACTCATCCAAGTTTTATCCCATACAATTTCTCAAAAAGATGACTTTTCCATATGGAAGTAAATATTAACCATTTTAATGGATTGGGTCATTGCTTGCACAATAGCGTCATTCTCCAACTCCGAGATGTAACACAGCCATGCTACCGAGAAGTACAACCATGATAACACAAATCCAGCAACTACATTAAGCTTCCATCCAATTTCATCATTCAGCATACTAGTTCAGATTGTCTTAATTCAAATATAAATACAAAAACTCATAATCCTTAAAATTCAACAAATTACTAACTATAAATTTATAGTCAATTAAAGAATTAAAATTTTACTACAAAATCACCAGGCATATGGAGTATTATTAGATTATAAGCCTCATCAAGTTTCGAAGTAGTTTGTGAATGTTTACATCAAAAAAGTTCTCTTTAGTCATTTAGCTACTTAGCTATGTAGATAGGCGTCCAAATCATTTTTGTTGAGGGTGTGGACTCACAATTAGGTTGAGTAATAGGTGAAAATGGTTAGATCCAACTAAGTCCAATTGGATATTCAAATTCAATTTGTTTTGTCTGTCTCATTTAAAATATTTTTTTAAAGAAAAACAGGTGAACTCTATACGTGGGTATTAAATTATAGGACTTGTACTAAACCAAAAATCTACTTCACATCATTTTTACAAGGATAATATATACAGCTGGCAAAATGTGTTAATTGTTGTTGTTGATGCATATCTTCATGTAACTTAGTTTGAAGTTTGAGCTAAGCTTGTTAAGAATGCCAACTTTACTTAATTCTTCTTAAGTTCACAAAGCCAAGAACCTAGCTAGACGAAGCCAATTAATTTCTACATTATCGAGGGGATGGTTCAACTCTTTCTGTTTTCTTTTCTATTTTTTTGTTTTTTCAAGTGAAATCCCTAGTTGAATTTGGAGTTTCTAGCTCCTAAAGTTGTTGACCTATTTTCTCTGTTCCCTGGACAGAAGCATCAAATGAGAATATATAATTCGTTTAAAATCCGCAGGTATGCCAGAGCCACACTATATGTTTTTTATATTTCCACACGTCATTAGCTAACTGTGGATTAAGGCTCACCAAGTCTAGGTCATCCTTATCAACTTTGACCTTAAGAATAAAAAGACAATACAAAGGGCATGGAATTCCTCCACTTTTCGGAAAATGTGGCCATGTTTCTTCTAAATTGTGTGATAAGTTTGAAGCGTGACAGAAACATTCGTGAAAGCTGACTTCTCAACCATACCTCCAAAGCACGGCGGAGAAACATGCGTGGACTTTCTCTACTATAAATCCTGACGGATGCTGAACAGAGGCCTCCATGCACAGAATTTGAAATTATTGTTGAGAGAACTTGAACTAGTATTTATGGAAATATCTTTATCATGTGTGATGGGGAAGGATTCACAGAACTATACTCTCTAGTAGAATTTTTGTTCTATCAGAGTGGAAACTCCATGGCATCTTTAAAATTACAGCATTACCTAGAGACGAAAAATTTTATACTTTTTTTTCTGACATGCTGGACACTAAAATACTTCATGACACTCCTTGATACATTATATGACATCAAATTTGATGTGATCATTATTATGTGTCTACTTTTGCCACTTCCATGTGAAAGTTTACAAGTATTACACAACAGTTGGCAAACGGTTGATCAATTTTATGCAATTGAGGAACAGTAGGTCAGGCACAATAATCACACACATAGATGATTACATAATTATACTTAGGTATATAAGATACTGGTGTTTCCTTGTATCGAATTTTTAAAAGGTTCATGTGTCAGATTCTTCTGGATGTTTCATATTTCTGACTATTATTTATGATGCTGTTTTATAAGGATAACCTGTAAGTACGTTGAATTATACTTCAAGAAGATACTATTTTACTATGATTTTAAAGTATTTGACCATTCTTCAACTTATATCCTGATGTTTCCATTATGCTTCAATAAAATCCCAATTTGCAATTATTATAATATCTCCACAGTCAGCATGACACATGCTCCATCCTTGTCGTCCGGACCACCATTCCACATGTCAATTAGCTAACTGTGGATTAAGGCTCACCAAGTCCAGGTCATCCTTATCAACTTTGACCTTAAGAATAAAAAGACAATACAGAGGGCATGGAATTCCTCTACTTCTCAAAAAATGTGGCCATATTTCTTCTAAGTTGTGTGATAAGGTTGAAGCGTGACAGAAACATTCGTGAAAGCTATGACTTTTCAACCATACCTCAAAAGCATGGCACATGTTCCATCCTGCTTTCCATTCCACTCGGGCATCGATTGTGGAAAGTTTTTCACCAAGTCTGGCATGGGAAGAAAATTACATTGCAACCGAGTCTGTGGAATTTTTCTGCTATAAATTTTTTTTCTATAATTTTTTTTATTTAAGTTACACTTTTTACAAAATACAGATATCAAGTTCTTTTTTACTACTTTATTCTATGTGACTTTTAGCCTATCTCTACCATCTTTTTCTATGCATCAAATCATTTTTCTAGTGCATCTCTTGGCCTATATTGTATATGTCCAAACTATATAAATCATCCTTCTTTTAATTTGTCTTCAGTTGGTGCTACATGTATCTTTTCACGAATGACTTACTTAACCATATTCTCCTCTTTTTTTTCATATGGGATATCCCTATGTTAAACCAACCCTACTGCGAGGTGTGTGCTAGTGGTTACAGTGCAATTTTGTTGAGCTGCTGTTTTTGTTCTGAGCATAACTGGCCACTCCAAAATAGACATCAAGACAAGGATAAATATCTTTTTTTTGATAAAAGAATTTCATCTTCAGCACCCATGTAGCTTCATGTTCTGCTTCACAGGTTCACTAAATTCTTTTGCTTCAAATGTAATGGGATATTCATTCTTATTTTATCATTCGATTATGACAGATGACTACCACGTCTCCATGGAGTGGGCTGACTAGAATACTTGATAAAGTTATTAGGGGTTGGTATCAGTGATGTGGGTTCAAGTCCAGGCCTTACTGACTCATCCAAATTTCCTCCCATACAATTTCTCATAAAGATGACTCTTCCATGTGGAAGTAAATATTACTCATTTAATGGACTGGGTCATTGCTTGTACAGTAGCATCATACCCCGAATCCGAGATGTAACACGCCCATGCTACCGAGAAGTATAACCACGATAACACGAATCCAGCAACTATATTAAGCTTCCAAATCGACCACAAACAAAATATAATGAAAGGGTCCAATTTCATTGTTCATAATCCTTAAAATTCAACAAATTACTAACTACAAATTTATAGTCAATTAAAGAATTAAAATTTTACTGCAAAATCGCTAGGCATTTCGAGTATTATTAGATTATAAGCCTCATCAAGTTTCGAAGCAGTTTGTGAATGTTTACATCAAAAAGGTTCTCTTTAGTCATTTAGCTACTTAGCTAATTAAGTAGATAGGCATGCAAATCATGTTTGTTGAGGTTGTGGACTCACAATGAGGTTGAGTAATAGGTCACAATGGTTAGATCCAACTAAGTCCAATTGGATATTCAAATTCAATTTGTTCTGGTTGTCTCATTAAAAATGATTTTTTAAAGAAAAACAGGTGAACTCTACACCTGGGTATTAAATTATAGGACTTGCACTGAACCAAAAATCTACTTCACTTCTTTTTTGCAAGGATAATATATACAGCTGGCACAATGTGTTAATTGTTGTTGTTGATGCATATCTTCATGTAACTTAGCTTAAAGTTTGAGCTAAGCTTGTTAAGAATGCCAACTTTACTTAACTCTTCTTAAGTTCACAAAGTCAAGAACCTAGCTAGACGTACCTTTTTGAGGGGATGGTTCAACTCTTTCTGTTTTCTTTTCTTTTTTTTTTCAAGTGAAATCCCTAGTTGAATTTGGAGTTTCTAGGTTCTAAAGTTGTTGATCTGTTTTCTCTATTCCCTGGACAGAAGCATCAAATAAGAATATATAATTCATCTAAAATCCACAGGTAGGCCAGAGCCACACTATATATTTTTATATTTTTCTATTCAACTATTTCTAGAAAATTATTTAGAGTTGAATATTTTTTTCATATCATTTAATTGTGAGTTTCTGTTCCATGATATTATTGTTGAGAGAACATGAACTAGTATTTATGGAAAATTCTTTATTATGTGTGAAGGGGAAGGATTCACAGAGCTATACTCTTTTGTAGAATTTATGTTCTATTAGAGTGTAAACTCCATGGCATATTTATTGTTACAGCATTACCTAGAGACCGCAAATTTTATATTTTTTTCTTTTTCTGGTATGTCGGACACTAAAATACTTCGTGACACTCCTTGATACTTTATATGACATAAAATTTGATGTGATCATTATTATGTGTCTACTTTTGCCATTTTCATGTGAAAGTTGCCAAGTATTGCAGAACAGTTGGCAAACGTTTTGATCAATTTTATGCAATGGAGGAACAGTAGGTCAAGCACAATAATTACACACATAGATGATTACATAATTAAACTTAGGTATGTAAGATGCAGGTGTTTCCTTGTATCCAATTTTTAAAAGGTTCAAGTGTCAGATTCTTCTGGATGTTTCATGTTTCTGACTACTGTTTATGATGTTGTTTTATAAGGAAAACCTGCAAGTACAGTGAATTATACTTCAAGAAGATACTATTGTACTATGGTTTTTAAAGTATTTGACCATTTCAACTTATAACTAGCAGAACATTCAACTGAGAGACCTGATGTTTCCATCATGCTTCAATAAAATCCCAATTTGCAATTATTCTGTTCACATTGCAAGTACCACTGCACCGTCTTCGTGAAAAGTTCACCAATATCTCCAGTCAGTCAGCATGACACATGCTCCATCCTTGTCATCCGGACCACCAACTCCACTATCAAACATTCATGTGGCCATGTTTCTTCTTTGTGATAAGTTTGAAGCGTGGCAGAAACATTCATGAAAGCTATGAATTTTCAACCATACCTCCAAAGCACGCGGCACACACTCCATCCCGCCTTCGTTCCGCCCCGGCATCGATTGTGGAAAGTTTGTCAACAAGTCTCGCATTGGAAGAAAATTACATTACAACCAGGCCTGTGGAATTTCTCCGCTATAAATCCTGATGGATGCTGAACCTCTCAAGCATGGTCTATCCTTTCCATTTCAATTTCTTCAGGCTGGTCTCGAGACTTTCCCTCATGGCCGGTGGTGGATGCAATAGAAGATCCCTCACTATTAAGCGAGTCATGCTGATTGGGTTCCTCCTGTGCATAGGAGTTATCCCGTTCTGCCTCTGCCTAGGCACTGAAGATGGCTCCAAGGTGGGGGGAAGCTGCATAGAGAGCGAAAGGAGAGCTCTCCTTGCCCTCAGAGCAGATATCTATGACCCTGGTGAGTGGCTCTCTTCCTGGACGGGCCAAGACTGTTGCCAATGGAGGGGTGTCGGCTGCGACAACACCACCAACGGCCATGTGGTAAAGCTTGATCTCAGCTACCCATATGTTTATTTTGATCTGTATACTTGGGAACTAACTGGAGAATTGCCTGGACCGAGTAAGGTAAATCCTTCCATATCTTGCTTGATACATTTGAAGCATCTAGATTTGAGCATGAACAACTTCTCTGGAGCAGCCATCCCTGAATTCATTGGTTCTCTCGTGCACTTGGAGTACCTTAACCTCTCCAATGCTTGGTTCGGTGGAGCCATTCCTCGCCAGATTGGAAATCTCTCGAAGCTGCACTATCTAGATCTTGGGGGTTGGTACTATTTGCGTTATGAAGATTATCCAAATGCTCAACTACGTGCTAATGACCTTCAATGGCTCTCTCGAATCCCCCCTCTGCAGTACCTTGACTTGAGTTTAGCCAACCTCTCCAAAGCTTCAAATTGGCTTCATGAGATCAATATGCACCCTTCTCTATTAGTCTTGAAATTATCTTCTACTGGACTTCCTGGTATTCCTTCGACTCTACAGCGTGTAAACTTCACTTCCCTCACCATGCTCGATCTCTCTTTCAATAATTTTCAATCTGCCATCATCCCCCACTGGCTGCTTAATATTAGCAGCCTTGTTCACCTCGATCTCTTTTATTGCAAATTTCCTGGGAGGTTATCAATTGTTGTAGATCTATTGGGGAATCTCAACCGTCTGAAGTATTTGGATTTCTCTTGGAACAATATTACTGGACACATTTCACAATCTTTATGGAATAATAAACAGCTGGAGTATTTAGACTTATCTTATAACCAAATTACTGGGCAGACTGCAGAAATATTTGGAAATCTTAGCCAACTGAGGTATTTGGACTTGGGTGAAAATCAAATTAGCGGCGAAATTCCAGAAAACCTGAGAAATCTTAGCCACCTTGAGTATTTAGGTTTGTCTGACAACAGAATCTGGGGAGAAATAGCAAAAATCGTTGGGAACCTTGCCCACCTGCAGCATTTAGATTTATCAGATAACAATATTACCGGACAATTACCAGAGAACATATCGATGCTCTGCAAATTGCAGGAGTTGGACTTATCAAAAAACACAATTGGAGGAGAAATCACAAGTCTCATAGAAGGATTTTCTAAATGCATCAACAATAAATTGAATGAGAGAAGCTTTTTGCCGAGTTTAGAACTTCTTGACTTGTCCAACAATAATTTCAGTGGGACAATTCCAGAAAGTTTGGGCCAGTTATCTGGACTCAAATATTTACTTCTGTCTTACAACTCCTTCACTGGAAACTTGACTGAAGTGCACTTTTCCAACCTCACAAGCTTATCTTACTTTACTCTATCTTACAACTCCTTGAAAATGATCGTAAGTGACGGTTGGATTCCTTCTTTCAATGCTTCTTCAATTTATATGTGCTCTTGCCATGTGGGACCTAAATTTCCTGCTTGGCTTCGAACACAGATAAAATTGAAGAGATTGTGCCTCTCTGAAGCTGGAATTTCAGATCACATTCCATCATGGTTGTGGTATGGGGATATATATGACCTCAATGTATCCCATAATAGTATGGAAGGGCAGCTACCAAGTTCTTTAGAGAGCCATTTTTTTGAATTACTTGATCTGAGCTCCAACTGCTTTTTTGGCCCAATACCTAATCTGAAGGGGAGTTACATGATTCTCTCCAACAACTCTTTTTCTGGTCCCATTCCCTTGAGCTTGATTCTCCCCAACAACTCTTTTTCTGGACCCTTTCCCTTGAGCTTTTATGAAAAAGAGGGTCTTAGCGTACTCTCTTTGTCCCACAACCATATAAATGGAAGCATCCCACAGTACCTTTGTAATTGGACTTCATTGGAGGTTCTTGACCTCTCCAATAATGAGTTAACTGGAGGATTTTCAGACTGCTGGATTTGTAACTTGACTTCATTGGTGGTTCTTGACCTCTCCAATAATAAATTATCTGGAGGATTTCCAGATTGCTGGAGCAAGTCACAACGAGGAATCTTTGGAGTACCAAAAAGCAAAAGAGTAGAAGATACATCTAGCACTGTGGCATATCCTCTGGAACTCCAATCTTTGCACATGAAAAACAATAGCTTGTCTGGTGAATTTCCTTCCTTCTTGAGACTTTGTAAACATTTAGTTGTTCTTGATCTTGGTGAAAATAGATTCTCAGGCAACATACCCACATGGATTGGAGAAAGCCTCCCATCTCTAAGAGTTCTTCGTCTAAGATCAAATTTCTTTGATGGTAATATCCCGATGCAAATATCTACTCTGTTTTTTCTTCAAGTTTTGGACTTGGCATGCAACAATTTTTCAGGAAATTTGCCATCAACTTTTGGAAATTTTACTACCATGGTTGAGATACTGGAAGGAAGCCAACCAATGCTTTCAAATATTAGCATAGTGCCATATTACGAAGAGAGTCTCTTGATAGATGCAAAAGGATTAGAACTTTCATACACTAGCGTGCTTTCACTGGTTACAAGCATTGATCTATCACAAAATAAGATTTCTGGAGAGATACCTAATGAAGTGACAAATCTCCACGGACTGCATTTCTTGAACTTGTCTGGGAATCATTTTATTGGAAAAATATCACAAAATATTGGTGACATGAGGCAGTTGGAATCACTTGATTTATCAATGAACAATCTCTACGGCCAAATTCCGCAAACCATGCTTGCTTTGAATTACTTAAGCCAGTTGAATTTGTCATATAACAACTTGTCAGGAAGAATTCCATCAGGGAACCAATTTTGGTCCTTCAATGACCCCTCCATCTATACTGGTAATCATAATCTTTGTGGACAGCCACTGTCAAATTGCCCTACTAATGCACCTCCACATCAAGAAGAGGAAGAAGTAGATGATGATGACTCTGATATGATATGGATTTATGCCAGCTCAGCATTGGGATTTATCATGGGATTCTGGGGGTTCGTTGCCGCAGTGATGATCAAAAAGGAGATCAGGATTTCTTATCTTCGATTCATCGACAGATATGTGACTGGGTTTATATAGAATTAGCAACAAAATTTGCCAAGCTAAAGTTTGTCATAGAGAAGAGCAACCGCAAGCGCAGCTCAGCAGTTCCGGATGGTTCTACAATTATATAAATATTTGAATGATGGTGGGAACGCCTCCAGTCCAAATATGTAAGGATCTGAACTTAAGAACTTTTTGAATGATAGTTACTTTTGTTGTTTTCTCGCATGTGTATTGTTTAGTTAGAATGCTATCCATATTCACCACCATTTTCTCATAAATAAAATCATGTTTAGTTACAATTGGTTGTTTATAATTTTGTATCACACTAGCAAAGTGATACGAACCTAATGTCTCACACAAACTCTATATCATTGGAAAGCTAATGAAATAAGCCAACGATATCAATATTGATAGAGTTTGAATAAAAATCGAATATAAAATAATAAGATCTCTGTACATTGCCAGTTTTAAATCTGATTTTTGTAAACTTTAAAATTATGCTGTCATATCTTATTTTTATGTCATCATATTATTATAAATTATTTTAACTAACATTTATTTGTCAAGTGTGTGTGTGTGTTCTCCCATTTACAGCCCCACCTAAAGATAATTTGGGATTAATATCCTAAATAGTCCACTAGTTACACCTGATTTTGCCATGTGTGCAAAATCTAAGTGATTTTGATTTTATTTGTCAAATCTCTCTAAATAGAGTGTAAGAGAACTTTGGAAAAGTGTATTTGCTGATTGAAGAGAGAGAAATTTCGTCCATTCTATCAAGAGCATGAATAACACAAGCAAATCAAGCTTGAATGGTCTAGATGATGCCATGTATGCAAAATCTAAATAATTTTGATTTTATTTATCAAATTTCTCTAAATGGAGTGTAAGAGAACATTGAAAAAGTGTATTTGCTGATTAAAGATAAAGAAATTTCGTCCATTCCATCAAGAGCATGAATAACACAAGCAAATCAACCAAATCAAGCTTGAATGGTCTAGATGATGCCATGTGTCAACCTAGTCATGTTGAAAAATCATCTTGCCACAAGAAGGGGACGTCCAAGCCATATGTTGAAGTATGTCAACCACACTCAAATATATGCAAAATTCAAATCATGTCAACTCATGGAAAGCAAGATCAATTTGAGCATATGTTGCTTGAAGAAATCAAGCCAATCATGCCTTATGGTTGAAGATTGATAGGAATCAAGCCTTAAATGCCCTCTAACATCTCTTGCCCTCTCAAGCCTATAAATAGAGACCTTTGGTGAAGTCTTAAGGCACACAACTTGGCCAAAGCATCCCTCTCTCAATCAAGTTCTCATCTTTTCTCATAGTGCTCTTATATTGCTTCTATTGTGCTCTTATTTTATTATTGTGAGAGAATTGTGTAGTGAGCTTATTTGTATTAGATTTGTGAGAATCAAAGTTTGTAATTGTGAGAATAAGCTTATGAGGTATCAAGCTTATGGGCTTTGTATTCAATCTAGTAGAGTACTAGATTGGAGAGGGCAACTTGGTGGTTTTCAAGTTGTGGTGCTGTTATAAGTTGGTGGTCTCCAACTTGGATGTTGTAAGGAGTTTTACAACTAGTGAAACCTTAAGACGAGGCTGTCCTTAGGAGAAAGTGAACGTAGGCAAGGATTTGGCCAAACCACCTCATAATATTGGCTTCATCTCTCTATCCCTATTTCTTTTTACTTGTGTTTATATATCTTATTTAGTTGGCTTGATTGCTGAGATTTACTATTATTGTGATTGTTTAGTATTTGTTTTAATTTGCCATTGTTTTTATAGACACCTAATTCACCCCCTATTAGATGTTCATTTCACATCACTTCTGTTTAACTTTACCGACGATGAAATTCTAAAAAGTAAATATATTTTCTAACTCTAATCTTTAAGTTCCACCTAATCAAAAAGAAAAGAATCTTGGTGATTGGGGAAATAAAGTATTTTTCAAGCTTTATAGGATATGAGGATTTTTTATCTTTGATTCGTCGGCAGAAAATGTAACTGGCTTTATACAAAATTAGCAATAAAATTTGCCAAGCTGAAGCTTATCATGGGGAAGAGCTAGCAATCACAAGCATAACTAAAGGTTATGAATGGTTCTAGAATGTAGTGCTCTCTCTCTATCTCTGAATAATGGTGGGAGCACATCCAAATTACATATATAAGGATATGAACTTGAGAACATTTTGAATGATTGTTTCTTTTCTTGGAACTTGAGAACTTTTTGAATGATTGTTTCTCTATCTATCTCTGAATGATGGTGGGAGCACCTCCAAATCACATATGTAAGGATCTAAACTTGAGAACTTTTTGAATGATTGTTTCTTTTCTTGTTTTACTGCTTGTATATCGTTCAATTAGAATGCTATCTATATTTGCCACGATTTTGCTCATAAATGAAATTTTTTTTTTCGGTACAAATAAATAAAATAATATTTAGTTAGAATTAGTTGTTTTTGTTTTTATGTCACACTAGATAAGTGATATCATGGCAGTATAACACTTAATGTCTTACACAAAATACCCTATCCACCTCAAGATTATCTACATGACACGATAATAAAAATTGTTAAATAGACTAAGATATGCCCCACTTAGTTATCTATTTTAGCTCCATATGGGAAACTATTTTTCCTACTCTTTCGATGTCCATCACTTCTGTTTTTACTTTGTCCTCATGATAAAATACTGAAAAGTAAATATACAATTTCTTTAAGTTTCACCTAATCAAAAAGGGGAGAACCTTGGTGATTGGTGGAAAAAGTGTTTTTCAAACTTTATAGGATATCAAGATTTTTTATCTTTGATTCACCGATAGAATATGTGACTGGGTTTATACAATATTAGCAATAAAATTTGCCAAGTAGTAGTTTGCCATGGGAAAGAGCAACCATAAGTGTAGCTAAGCGGTTATGGATGGTGCTACGATTATAACGCTCTCTCTCTCTTCCTCTAAATGATGGTGGGAGTGCCTCTAATGCAAATATGTAAGAATCTGACCTTAAGAACTCTTTTAATGATTATTACTTTTGTTGTTTTGTTGCTTGCATGTCGTCTAGTCTATCTGTATTTCATCCATCTCTTCAATCAATAGTTGTTCGCCACCATTTGCTCATAAATGAAACAATGTTTAGTTAGAATTGGTTGTTTCCATTATTATTTCACACCAGCAAAGTAATCCCTTGGCATTAAAACATCTAACATCTCACCCAAAATACCGTGCCTCTACAATAAGACAAATATAAGCACCTCAAGATTATCAACATGACAAATAATAAAATGGTTAGAAAGCTTATATATGTCCTACTTACCTATTTTAACTCGATATGGGAAACTGTATTTGCTACCCCTTCAATGTCCATCACTTCAGTTTTAACTTTCTTTTCATGATGAAATAATAAAAAGTAAATATATCCCAACTCTATTTCTTTAAGTTCTGCATAGTCAAAAAGAGAAGAACGTTGGTAATTGGTGGAAATAAAGTGGTCTTCAAGATCTATAGGATTTAAATATTGAAGTAAAAAATTAAAAGAATGCCTTAAGATATGAGGGTGGCAACTAGTCTAGTTAGTTAATTTTCTTGTGTTGATAGAGGAAATATGGATTTTATACATCCTTACACCTATATTTGACCAAGCTTCACTAATCCTACTTCTCTAAAAAAAATAAAAAAATAAAAAAATAAATGACAATAAAAAGAAAGAAGGGGAGGTTAGCATATAGTCTTGGACAAGAGAGGCATGTAAACCATATCATACCTTAGCCACATTTGGTTGCTGGGAATAGAAATCAAGCATGGTTTGTTCATTTCAAGGAAATCTATTCCTGGATAATGACTAGTTTTAGTTCTTGTTTTTTGATAAGCTAAGTAATTGGAAGAGAATGAAATAAACCTTATAGTATATAGTCTAATATATTATTTATAACCAATATTATTATAAGACATAAATGTTATATTAGTGTTTATATTTGTAATATTATAGCACTAGTGTTACTAATATTATTGTTGATGCCATATTATTATAAACTAACGATAACACTTATCAAAAATATGATAAAATAATACAATGTGATATATAATATATGATTTAGTACAATTTATAATTTCTACAAGTATAATAATAGAATATAAAGTATTATTCGGTGAAACTTGTGCTATTGATATAGTAATACAAAATATTAACATTATAACAAAATGTTAATCTTCTATTATAATATTGATATTATTATAGTGCTCCAAAATAATGCAAAAATAAATAATATAGAGTATAATATAACAATATAATTATCATATTTTAAAAACTATATTCATACATCAATCAACTTAATTAAACCTTAATCTAGAACTAGTTGGAGTCAACAGCGTGAATCCTTTTCCTCCATTGTTTTCTATTTAGGTTACTCTCTCTAAAAATGTAATGACTTTACTACTTCACTTTTAGTCCATCTTTGCCCTCTTTTTCTTTTATATGCATGAAATCATTTTTCTAATGTACCTCTTGGCCTATATTTTATATATCCAAACTATATAAATCAACCTCCACTCAGAGTTCTGGTTCAGGTCAAATCTGAGTTTAGGTTGACCTCATGCTGGATTTCTGGCTCCTCCGAGTTTAAGTCAGTTTCCTACGTGCGTTTGGTAACAGTTGATTTGCTAAGAAGAAAAGGAAATTTGTGGTGCAAAGTCAAGCCTGCTTTCGAAGTGATGATCGAAGGAACTTGAGGAGCACTAGAAGCAAAGGCAAAACAAGATTCAGGATCAAGCTCACAGATGCCAGAGCAAACTCTTTCTTTTATACTCTGAGCATCTGATACAACTAGCATTTGTTGAAATTGACTGTAAAGCATAAATAATAAATATGTTCTATATCCTACAACTGTCACCGATTCTACTGCCTCGATCAACTATGGTCAATGTACAAATCTAGCTTCAATTTATGCTGTCAGCTTTCCAACCTGCAAATGGTGCAAGTATTTTTGATGTCGAATGTAGATGATTAAATATTGCAGTATCTAAAAAATAAGAGTAAAACACACACTTCCGCTTATACAACTTCTCATCATGCAGATGCACCACATTTACGCTTATACAACTAAAAACATAATGAGAGTAAAAGAAACTTTGTAGTTTGATGTTTTTCCTTTTCCTTTCTGCAATTTATCAGCTTTTGAAGTCCTACTGAGAACACTGCAGAAAATATAACTTATTAAAACCCAGTACCAGATGAAAACTTCTGAGATACACCAGCACTCACTACAGGCCAGGATGCTCCTTTTGCAAAAACTAAGATTATCCCATGCCTTGGGTTTTTGAGGACCACCATGTTCTAATAAATTTTATCCATATTCCACATGCACCTTGCATTGCCCATAGATGCAAAATCTTCTTTTCAAAACTTTGCATTTGTCTAGCATCATTGGTTATACTTCAGCAGCACTTAGTAAGCTTCATCCCTCCTGTGACAAAGTTGTGTATTTGATGAGATATCTGTGGATAAAATGCAGCCAAGGGAGCTCTCCTGGTTCATAAAAGGCACATACAAATATTTGATTTGTCTCAGTTCAACCTTCCTCCTAGTCAATGTCATCCTCATCATCACTGGATGCATTAGCTTCAACATTTAGATCAGCCAGTTTATATGTCCCACCTGTATTGCCTGTTATCATTGAACATGGTTAACATCATTTACTAGACATGTTTTACAAGATTCCAATAAGCTACAAGAATCCATTAGCATAAATTATAATATTAAAAAAAATAAAAAAATGTGTATATCAGCATCTTAAAACACCAAGACGATACATTTATAGACTTACTCAGAAGAAAAAGGGGAAAAAACAATGGAATTAACATCATATCTGTATTGGCAATTTTTTTAGATGTTTCCAAGATAAAGAAATCAATGCTCCTACACAATCACATATAAAAAGTACCTAATTCCAAGAAAGAAGATCGAGGAAGTATAGAATTATTGGAGTTGAGCCAAATGTCACTCCTGGCATGACTTTTGGATACTTTGGTACCTAGTCTTATTCAGCTGATTTCACATTACAGTGACGATGCCCTTTAGTGAAGCTGCTAGGGCAAGTAGAACTAGATGAAGCAGCCAAAAAGAGAGGATATGAGCAACTGAGGAAATAAAATAGAAAATAAGGCACAAACAGGTCAGGCTGGATCGCAGCATGCTTGACCTTAACACAACCCGGTTACATTTTGAGTCTTGAATGTGAACCCAAACTCAGCTCATTGGCTGATCAGGTCAGGTTGGGCCAAACAAAAAAAAACTGTTGACCCGATAGGCCACTCAGGATGGGTCAGGATCAATCATGACCTAGACATTGGTAATAAAAAGTGGAGAATCTAAACCCCCTACTGAGCTAGCTAAAGGACGAGGGCTTCCTCCCTCCAATTAACCACCGGATACTGTATGGAGAGCTTTTTCCCTTCCTTGTTTTATCTGTTTTTTCTGACCGGCTCTTCTGACAAAAATAAAAACATTGCTATTGCTTGAGCTCTAACTCGAGTGTGAGTTTCACAACAAAGCTAAAACTCTGAGTAAAGTATGAGTTCTAGCTTGGGACTCGAATGATCCAGCCAGGGTTAGGACCAAGTTGAGTTAGGTCTAGAGTTTAGGTCGAAATTTTTAGCAGTCTATTTTTAAACCATAAATATAAAAAATTGGTATTCAAAAAAATTATCAATAAAAATTATCAAATACAATAGAAGGAATAAATAATTTGTCTAGAAAACGAACATTCTTAGCATACAAGTTTATAAACTAAAATTTTTATGGAATAAATAATTTAAAATTTTTATGAAATAAATAATTTATATACTTGAGAACATTGTAAAATAAGAATCCAGTGAGACAAACAATGAATGCTTAAATAAAAGATAGAGGAGGTAAGAGGAGGCGGGTTGCTAGGGAGAATGGAGAATGGCTAGTTAGGTGAGATTCATTGGACAAATTTCAAGAAAGGCATTTAGAAAGAAAAAGGGAGATTGTTTTACATGATTTGGGTTCTTAGATCGGCTAGTTTGGGTCCGAAACAGATAGGGTACATTTTTCCTAACCCAAACCAAATATCAGTCAAAACAGGTTAAAGACACGTCAACATTACAGAACACAGACCCAATCGGATTTCCAAAACAAGTCTAATTACGCCTGAACTGGCCGGGAGTCTTAAAAAACAAATTAGGCTAGGTCTAATCGGGTGAGGACTAGATAAGTTTGCAGGTTGCCCGACCCATTTGCAACCCTATTCTCCTCTCTCTCTCTCTCTCTCTTCACCCTCTTGTATCCTCTATCTCTTGCTTGTATTTGCACTTTTATTTATTTCTTCGTAAATGGAAGAAACAAGCTCTGTTTCAATCAAAAAAAGTACAATGACCTCTAGTTGACTACCCACCTTTAAGAGAACCTTCCCAACGAGATTTTAGAAACCCTTCAATTCATAAAAAGCTATTTTCGCTTGTACAGGATAAGGTGTCCTAGAGCTCCCAAGAAGAGTTAAAAAAAACACAAACACCATCAAGATGAGGCAACAAGCATGCATAAATTGGCTAATGAAGATAACAAAATTTCTGGAATATATTATGTTGTGCAGAAATAGTTTGCTCCCTGTTCTCATATTTCTGCGGATGTTGAAATTCCGTATTGATAGATCAAATAACTCATTACAACAGGTAAAGACACAGCAATTACCAATTATATTTATTTTCACAAATATTACCAATGGCATAAAAACTAAAAGCAAAGGCCAGAAGTTGATCAATAAGATGATTAATGTTGCAAATTGTCACCACTTATCTAGAAGCATTATTCATCTTAATCATAGACAAGCACTAGAATCCAAGCGTGCCAGAAAGAAAAACATATTTTCTTCCCTATTTTTGGGCCTGGTACTCAAGGAAAACATGGAGCCAATGGCATCTCGAGGAAGGACTCGGGAGTCCAGCATGCATATTCTCGAATATAGAGCTTTCCCATTATATATAGAGACGGTCTAGGTTAAAGAGCCACATGCTTCTATTCTACCCATTACATGATCAACCATCACCTCCTGGTGAAAATGTATAGGGCAATCAACATAATCAGCAAACGCCACTTACATATCAATGGCCATACCATGAGTGCAGCCAATCAGCTGCAACACATTTTGAACAGGTTTAGCTATGGTAAGAGCTTCATGAGTCATAGGAATCCTACAGGACTTGAAAATGTTGTTAGAATCAAGCGCTGACCATTACACCAAAAGCGACCGCTGATAGTGAAGGCGCTACTTTATTTTCTTAAACCGCACCAGCCAACGCCTCGAGTCGGCTATTGGGCGAGACCAAGCCATAGGTTCAGGGACCCCACCTGGAGTATAACCCACCTACTAACCAGGCCATCACCACTGGCAGGCGGCAGGACATGCTGACTCAGTGACCCCCCCTGTGCTGCTCAGGGACCTCGCACAGCGGCAGAGTATGTCCAACATCCCCCCCCCCAGCGCGATGCCTGGGTTTCGAACCCGAGACCTCTGGCTCTGATACCAGTTGTTAAGATCAAGCGCTGACCATTACACCAAAAGCGACCGCTGATAGTGAAGGCACTACTTTATTTTCTTAAACCGCACCAGCCAGCACCTCGAGTCGGCTACTGGGTGACACCAAGCCATGGGTTCAAGAACCCCACCTGGGGTATAACCCACCTACTAACCAGGCCATCGCCGCTGGCAGGCGGCAGGACATGCTGACTCAGTGACCCCCCCTGTGCTGCTCAGGGATCCCGTAAGGTATGGCCCGCACAGCGGCAGAGTATGTCCAACAGAAAACCACCAATATATTAGACGCACATTATACACCTATTCTTGGATGGTCATATCATCCAGCCTTTCACATTCAATGAGTGGAGGAGAGAAGAAAATACATAATGCTTGTCTCTATTTTGTTTTCTATAGTTGCAATAGCAATTGCACAACATTAGCTGATATTGTCATAGAATCCATTACTCTAGTTATGGCTTCTAGTATTTTAGTTTATAGTTTGTTTACTAAGATCTATGTTTCGTTTCAGCCAACATCATAAAGTTTCATTGGGTACGAGTTTGCGTCTTTGATATATAATATAGGCCCTGTTGGATGGGCGGAATAAAGGTTCCTTGTGTCCGCGCCACCCCCCCTCCCCAACACGCACAAAAAAATAAAAAAGCTTTGTGCTTTCATCCTGCCAAACGCTGTTTTGGGCACCTCATAGTAGAGTTATGCCTTAAACGGGATAAGTAGACGAGAGAGGGTATAATTTTATTCCACCATTTTGGAGGAATAAACTTATACCGTACAACAGGGGAGAACTACCCCCTCCAATTACTTTGTTGCCCTTATCCATTCTCTAAAAACACAAACAAGTTGGAAGGCAAATCATCACAAAATCCAATGCACATTAAACACATGCACATATCCTTTGCAATTATCCCTCCAACCAAACACAAACAATTCCTATCCCACGGAATAAATCCTATCGCTCCAAACTTAATTCAGCCAATTTTGCATATCCCTTCAAAATTTATTCCGCAACAAAATGCTACCAATGTATTAAACGTTCCAACAATGTGCACCAATTACAATAGTATGTATTATAACATATTTTTTCATGCCTTATGCATTTACACATCTTACTGTGAAATGATGAGGTAAGACATGACAACCCAGCCAATAGTATGCAAACGTTGCAGAACTTATTCATATTCTCCCTGCACCAGTGTTTTAAAACCCAGCTGACCTGCTTGAGTCACCCAACAGGCATAGCAGCTTGGGCTTCGTACAAAACCTGTTCAGATTGTTGACCAAGCTGGAACAACCTAGGTCAAGCTGATCAGACTTGCATGGACAGATGAGACTAATAAACAAACATAAATAAGCCTTAGTTATGCCCTATCTTCTCAGCATCCATTTCTTCCATGATGGGAGGAGGCCGATTCCCATTCTCTTCTCCATATCCATTTCTCATCTTCTCTATACCCTCATCATATCTCAGCTTCTAGGAGGCCAGTAGGATTTCTCTTCCCATACCTGGAATGGAGGGAACTTCTTCATTTCCTCATTTCAATACAGTACAGGGGCTGGCATGCAACCCCCTCCCCAACTCTGTTGAAATGGCTTTGAGACCACTACATGTTTAATGGCTTCCAATCTGAAGTAGTGGGCCAAGGAGACATGGGAAGAAGGAAGGGTTTTAAGAATCAGAGATTTCAGTAGGATGAATGAGATATGAGAAGTGTAGAAGGGTTTCGAGATCAAGGAATTATTTTTTGAAAAAAAACTTTGGTTAGTTCTACGGTTATCCCATGGTCGAATCAATCGCTCATGAGATAGCCACAAAAGGTCAGCCAGTTTAAACCATGCCACTGAGTTTTGATTCTCTAATATTTGTTTTTTAAACAAGGGCTCATACTTAAACCCATTAAAGCATTACGTTCTTTGTGAAATCAAAATCGCCAAGTCTAAAAGTAAAAATTTTCTGTGGCATCATCCAAAACTAAAATAGGAATGAACAATACATCAATATCAAGAGAAAATATAGTCAAGACCCTAATTGTTAGAATGTAATGATTCAAATCTTAAAATATGGATCATGATGAACCCAGACAATTTACATCACATTCCTGAATTAAGATATGTTAGTATTTTAAGTTCTAGGCCTATATTATGGTTCATATAATCCTTTGGATCATAAGGTCCAACTTGACCATGTCATATACATATTAAATAATGTGAAGTCCATCTTCTACAATCCAACTGATTATGGCTTCTATAATTACTTATTATAACTGATAAGTCTTCAAGAAATATGTCAGCACATTTATTATTTATAACTTCTAACAATAACAGGAAAACATTGAAATCTGCAGTTTTAGTAGCAGTAGACAAACATCATATTGTCACAACCATGTGACAAAACCTCATTCTTTTACCCCTTCAAATATTTTACCTGAAGAAAAATTTAATAAATATCATTGGAGAAATAGCATATGAAAATCTTGAAGATGGATGCTGAGTCACTGAACATGAATCTACAGGCTATTGAATTTGGAAACAGAAGTCCTACAGTATGGCCTTTTACTGTTCTATTTATCTACTTTACAAATGACTCATTTTCAATTCTTCATGTTTCTTTTATATTTTTAAAATATTTTAAGTAATTGAAAAGAATCCTATGATCCCTAGTTGTAGTCCATGTCCAATCCCATCTGAACCCATTTACAATTTATAACTCGATCAATCCTGCCAATGCTGAGCAAGAGACCTTCCATAACAATCTTAGACAATTAGCATGTGATATGATCCTCTAAAGGTCATTAATGATTCCTATTTAAGCCAAACACCTTTGGTTGATCTAGTGTATGACTCATTGTGCGCGACCCAATTCAGTTGAGCAAGTTGAAATCAATATTTTTAAAACCAAACCGGAGCAACCGGTTGAACCAGAATCGTTCGTCTATCCAGTCTGATTCGAAGTATATGTTAAAACTGGTCAAAATTCGGTTAAAACTGGGAGAACCGGACAGTCAGACCGATTTGATGGTAAAGAATCTTTTACCATGGTGGTCCTTACCCTGACTTCCTTGTCGCCGTCGTCTCCTCCTCCAATCTAAAAGAAAAGAAGAGGCAGCGGAGCAGCCACACTTACTGTCAGCAATTGGACCACTACCTCCTCCCATGGTGGCTTCTCCTTAGCAGTACCACATAGGCCACGCGCTCCCTCTCAAGAAGAGTTGGGGACTCCTCTGGTCCTCTCTCCTTGCCAGCACCATCCAATCTAGATCCCTAGAGGTAATTACTAATCCCTTTATCATCCAACAACCGGATCAAGCAGATCAGCTCTACGATGATCTCCTTCTCGGCGATCATCACCTTCACCTCTGCCACTTCCAACAACTCAAGTACCATTTCAAGAACCCTGGCTGCATCAATCCATGATTTGAGGCTGCTTCCCCTCCTTCAGTACGGAAACCAACGCAAAAACCGATCCATTGAGATCTGAAATCAGGGCGGAATTGCGATCTTCTTGTTGTCCTCTTCGATAAAATCGGAGGTTAAGATTAGAGCAAGAAACCTAATCACCACCTCTGACGTCTCAAATCTGACTTCGTCGTCGTCGTTCTTCCTTCCCACGTCCACCGATATCGAACACCGAAAAATTTCAGTATCTTCACCTCCAGTGCCTCTTATAATCTCCCTCCCTTCCCATTTCCCTTCTATTCTTCCTTTTATGTTCCAACAATCTATCTAATATTTATTTTGTTGCTTCAGTATCTTCTGCTTCTGTGAATATAGAAATGTTGAGTTAAAACAACAAAGGAGTAAAATGAGAGAGAAGGGGATTTTGAAGGGGAGGGAGAGGAGGGGAGGGGGTTTCAGTGGTGGAGCATGCAGCGGAGCAAGCAGTGAAAATGCTACAAAGGACGATAGGGGGGAGGTCAAGAGCAGTGGCGGAGTGCTGCAGCAAGGCGGGCATTTTTTCATTTCCGTCCCCATTTTTTTTGAAAAACAAAAATATAATTATGATATCATAATAATGTCTTGCAGACGTCACCGGTCGGACTGGTTTGATCGGCCGACCTAGAAACTAGACAACTTGCTAATTCGCTGTCCCGTCCGGTTTTAAAAACATCAATTGAAATATCTAATTTAAGCAGGTATAAATGTAAATATACGTCTGTCTCTACAAATTCATGCAATCATCAAAAATTTTTAGTAGATCAATAAAAATTCCAAAGAGATTGATAACAAATAGAATGAACCTGCAAGTGGAGCCTCTTCCCATTCAACATCATTTTCGTCATCCTCCCGTTTTGATTTCATACCAACTCGACGCTCAGCATCGACATCAAAGACCCCATTTGAAAAGTCAGACGTTGATGCTCTGCTTGTTTCAGATTCTTGTTGCATTTTCTTCAATGCTGCTTCTTGTTCTTTCTGCCTTTTTACCAAAGCCTCATGGTAGGCCTTGAGATACTCATCCTACAAATATTATCAAACTCTCAATGAGCGCCAACATTCAACAATAGAAAAAACAATTACAAGAATATGAATTGCAATAGCTACAAAAATTCAAGCTTCTCTACTGGCCTGTATACTCTTCTCATCTTCTTTCATGTCTTTTGATTTCTTGTCATCAACAGGGCCTGAACTTTCATCCATTTTTTATGCTGGCTTACCCTTCATGGATGTAGCTTTAGTATCAGACTCAATGTCCTCTTCTTTTACTTCAACACCAGAAAGAGCAACCTCCACCTGCAACAGAGCCACAAATAATCATCTAATGAATACAGAGAAAGACATGGCATAAACATGAAGACTCTGGAGCTGCCAATGCCAAGAAAAAAATGGATTCCATTATCCATTTTAACATAGAAGTTATGTTTTGATGCAAATTGATGTAGGCTTAAATTAACAGATATGACATCAAAAATTTGCCCAACAGGTGTCGTGACTGAACTCATGAGATACCTAAAGGATATCTCATGTGCACTCATAAATTAGCTTTTGTTAATATAATAATAGCATACGTTGCAGAAAAGGATTAGGCAAGAAGTAAAAATAGTAGCAAAAAGGTCAGACAGAATTAATATATGTAGAATATAATTATAATGTATATGTGAAATAATAGGGAATTCCAAGGAATGAACAAATCATTTAAGTAATTAACCAACAAGCACAACACTCCACAGGCCACCCTGCATCTGCAATTTTGATAAGTAATAATATATGTTTAAGTGCAGGGGATCACAGTAATGTGACTGTTTTTTTTCTGTTTTAAGCAGCATACGCAAGAGACAAAATTAGGCAACTGGAAAACTAAAAAAGAAAAATATGGTTGTGCACATGATGAGTTGAGCAAGTTCTGATGTTCATTGTGGTCTCACCTAGGAGTAGAAACAAGCTGAACATGAGCCAAGCCAGGCCTAACTCTAGCTCAGCATGTTTTATAATCGAGACAAGCTCAAGCTAGTTCATTTAAATTCAAGCCAGGCTTGCGTGCTGTTCATGAACAGCATGTCTAAGAAAACTAAGGAGAGTTTAAGATCATTTGAGGAGCAATTACAAAAATAATATTTATTTATATGGATTATAATAATTAAAATAATATAATTTATATTCCTTTTTTATTAATATCTTCAGCTAATTCAGGCCAAGTTCAACAGAGCTAAGCCTAGTCTAAATTGGCTTGCTTCGTAACCAATCAAGCAAAACTAGAGCTAACTCGTGAACCACTTGCTCGTTTTCCAGCACTAGTCTCACCTGCATGACTTAAATTTAAGTCACATTGAAGACCATGCATCAATATTTGTTCAGCTAGCATCAATCAATGTCTCTTCATTTCATAATGTAACTACACAGCACTACATGATGGCACATTAAGTATCGATGAGGTCCCCATATGTTTTCATCAAATTTATGCTTTGTATGATTTGCTTCTGTTGATGAAGTCTTTCTGATGTCAATTATCAACTAGAATGGTACAATGATGTAGAAGTATGTATCAGTAATATTTCATCAAAGTGGAATTGCATATATAGGAAAATGCACTGCATATAATGCATATGCACGAACTGAACATGTATCTTTGAGTTTAAAGAGAGTTAAATCCTTCAATTCCAGAATCAAAAAGAGACATGGTATTTCTATAAATCATTAATTTAACTTCCATATTCATGCATAAACTTCAATATTCTCAATTTGATGCTACACATTCCATCTTCAGCAATTAAAAAAAATAGGACAGCAAGGTAGCAGTACCATGGTCCCACTTTTCAAAAAAACAGGTTTGAGAATAACAATTAAGTTTGTTAACAAGTTATGAACAAATCCAAGGTGAGTTTTAACAAATTTTGAGCAAGTCCTAGAGAATTTCATTGCAGTCCATTTTCTCTTGATGAGTAATAAAATATTTTAAAGACAGAATTGAGTAATTGATCAACTAGCACAAGAATCTAGGTCAATTGCATACTGCGTGCAAAACGAGTTGGTCTTCAAACACCCTTATTAACAAGAGAATCTGCCAAATGACTGGCTTCCACATCAAGAATGACTATACATCCTTAATTATGCAGTCAGCATCCATAGATGTTCGATCACTAAAACTAAATAAAAGAATGTCCACTATTGTCTTTTTTTTTGGGTAAAGTGGCTAAATTAAGCCAATCTAGTATAAATAGATACGCAGGAATCATAAAACAAAAGGTCCAAAAATTGAGCTGAAAGATCTACCGTAGAGTCCCATAGAAATTTAGTGTGATTGGCCATATAAGCCGCCATCCAGTCAGCTGCGTTATTTGCCTCCCTATAAATATGAGATACCTCGAGTGAAAGCAAAGTGCGCATCATTCATCAACAGTCCTACAGAAGGGGATGTGGTCTAGCAAGAGAAAATAGAGGATCTAAAAGCCATCTGATAACAACCAACGAATCCCTCTACAGGAAAACATGATAGGCCCTCAATATCTGTGTAGCAAAGTTGACTTTGAGTAAGCTGGAGGGGTGGTGGCTCCCAAGAAAAATAAATCACCTATGGGGATGCAGCACCTACATTAGAAGAGCCACAAGTTACCCCTATTGTCGAGGGTTTCTCTAAAACAACCACATGTATAAACTCTTGGGCTTAGGCGGATGAACTAAGAAGAATGACCGTTGGACTCAGTCTTGCATCATGGAAAATACTATGGCTAGCAAGATATGGTAAGCAATATGACACATCAGAACTGCTTTAGATCTTCTATCATTACTAGCAGATCGCTCTCTAACAGTCTTAAGGAAATCATCAAGGGAGAAAGAAGAAATAGTAGATGAATTACGGAAAGGGCTTTGCCTCCAAACCTGAGATGCCAAATACAGGATAACATGATCTATCGACTCCTCTACATCTAGGCATACATCATAATGATTTGGTATCTGAAAACCATGCTAATGTAAAATATCTCGATGTGGGAGTCGGTGCCAAGCAACCTTCCACATAAATAGAGCAACTCTAGGATGAACACCTAATCTCCACACCAGTAAATACCACAATTTGGTTGAGGTTTAGGTAAAAAGATTCCATAAAAATCGGATACCTTAATTGTCAAACCAGAAGATGGACCCCAACCCAACCTGTCGATAATGTCACCACCTAAAATTGGAATGGAGAGTACTTTCTCAGCTAGCTCCTCTGAAAAAAGCTGGGAGACGAGTAGTTGATTCCATTTCCTTTCTTCAGGAATCAAGAGATCCTTAACCATAAGGCTTTGTAGCAAATTAGTGTCCAAAGGAGCTGGCCAACGAGCTACCTTCAAATGTTTCTCCCATCCCACTTCATTAATAGCTACCTCACTTGGCTGACTCGGCTGATTAATTAATAGCTCAGTCTCGGCGCTCAACTCGGTCCGAGTTCGAACCAAGTCCACCACTGAATCGAGTGGCAACTCCCTTGTCTTCCTCCCTATATCGCCCATGACTCTTGAATCAAGTTCCTGTTACCATCACCATGGAAACTTTTTTCTTCATAGCTAGCAACCAAGGGCCAAGATACTTGTCTAAAGATGGCCTTCGATCACTGCTCAGACGTCCAGCACTACTGATTCTATTCTTCCCCATCGCCGGATCTTCAAAGGAGTTTGGTGATTGTTCACCTCCCCCTTCGACTGTATCAAGTTTATCAGGATGAATATGATTCTCATTGGAGTGAGAAGCATGGTTCTCTGCTTGACAAACCTCCTCTTGATGGCCAATGATACCACATCGAAAACAAACTGTCGGTATGTTCTCACACACAAACGATTGCCCAAAGACAGCCTTCTTCCCTTAATCAAGCGTCATGGCACCAAAGGCTTTGAGAGATCAATCTGCATACAAACTCTAGCAGGCCTCTGCCCATACTCCACTGGCAAAATTGGCAGCCACATCCAAATTAGCATTGATTTAATATCCTTCTTCGGAAAGAAATCGGGGACCATGGCTCAATAGCTAATAGTTGGCCGGAAATCATCCATGGGCCCTTTAATAAAACTTTGTTTCGACCCTCCTCCAAGCAAGATCAAAACATATAGTGTTCCTCTACCAATGACATAGCTTTAACCTCATGCGAGAGTTTGCACTTTTCTTTGAAATCTTTAGCAATCAATTTTGTCAAGATCCAACGCCCCAAGCTTTTGGCACCAAAGATATTTTTTCCCACTTGGCCCAAGCCACCTGCATTTCATCTTCTAGCGATTCCAACGTATTGGAGAAACAGCCCTGAAGCATCGTAATCTCTTCATCGGTTATTTTGCAAGTCTGCCACACCAATTGACACCACCTTGGACCGCCCCCCCTTTCCACGAATGAGATCCCCTGACTCCAATAGAGGAAGAAGCACCTAAATTATTTGGTTGAGAAGACATTGCGGCAACAGAGGAAGTTTGAAAATGACGGAGATCATCGCGAAGCACAGAGGCAGCAGCAACCACGGACCACCAGGTGTTCAAAAAAAAACTTTGAACATGCACACGATTTCAAAGCACTCTAGGGTTCTCCCACCAGTCCCATCCTAGAGGACTTGGCTACTGAAGAATAAGGAGCTACAGCCCAGTAAGCAATACTTCAAAGTGGATCAAAGCATGTCATCATATAGTAAATCAAATACAATAACATCGTCCACTATTGTTTTCTCTTTGCGAATAATGTATTGCCTCATCAGCTAAGTCTCTTTATTCTTGAGAAAACTTGGATGCTAGTCAACATAATTTCTGAAACAAAGGATGCAAATACGGTTCCAAGTGCTTTCAAAAATTAGGCACTTGAATCTAATATTCATTAATGAAAATCACGTTAAAAAGACTGAGAGCTGCACCCATCTCTAACTTGCACCTACAAAGACACTATGCTATAAATATTACTACTTATGAAAGAACCTAGTAGAATAATAATTTAAAATTCACTTAAATGAATTCTAAGTGAGGGGTTCCTTATATTAGCAACCATATGCAACACCTGAATTTGCATTACAATTGCCAGCAAGAGTTAACTACATAGGAAGCAAAGATGGATTATAACCCAAAAAACAATATGAAACAAGAAAAAATGAGGCAGGAGATTGAACAATAAAGGTGGGAGTGTCTCATTATAAGAGCTCTTGCTTCCAAGGATAGCTAGTTGTCGTAGTCCCACATCACATCAACTAATACCAGGATGCCGCATGAGTTTTATAAGCCCGGGCTAGTCCTCTACCCAATAGCTTAAGCTTTTTGAGCTATAAGCCCATAATAGGAGGTAGCAGAGCGAGGCCCAATGCATATCAGCCTTTTTGATCATGTAATTCCCTCACTAGTGATACTAGGATCATGCAGGACCTAGAGCTGATCACGGGCCTTCTGGCCCGCCCAGCCCGGCCCGAAATTTTTCGGGCTTGGGCATTAAAAAAAGGCCCATGGGTCGGGCCTGGGCAAGAAAAGCGGCCCGACCAAAAAAATCGGGCCGGGCCTGGTCGGGCCATTCTGGCCCATTTCCAGATTCCTAACAAAGAAAAAATCGGGCATGTCGGGTCGGGCCTATCGGGTCGGGCCTGGACAAAAATTTAAGCCCAATAGTCGGGCCGGGCCGGGCTAGACGGGCCTAGAACCAGATTTATAAAGTCGGGTCGGGCCTGGACAAAAATTTAAGCCCAACAGTCGGGCCGGGCCGGGCCTGGGCATAGCCATCGGGCCTAATTTCTGCTGTAGAGCCCGGCCCGGGCCCGGCCCGGCCCGGATTTTGATCAGCTCTAGCAGGACCTAAGTACATGGGTGGGGGCCCCTCATGAATTGGAGCCAAACCATGATGAGGGAGTCACGTGGTTGGGTGGGGGAGAATTGTCATAGTCCCACATCAGTTGATAGGGGGCTGCCACATGGGTTTATAACTTATGAGCTGGGCCGGTCTATCCAATAGCTTAAGCTTTTTGGGCTGTAAGTCTATGACAGAGTGCTCAATTTAACCTTAAATCCTTTTGAACAATATGCTCTAAGACCAGGTTCTTATATGATAATTTGGGGAATTAATATAACAGCTTGTAGAAACTGGAGAAAGCTTTCATTCTTTTTCTAACTTCTACCTCCATATGACATGAATTCTCCACCATCATGTTGATGATAGGAATTAATCTAACAAAAAGGAACACAAAAAGGAGGTTTATCAACCATCGAGAATGTAGTAGGAAGCTTGCATGAAGATCCATGTCTTTACCAACTGCACTATAGACAATAACTATTTCATTTGCATGTAACCTCCTATCTTTCTTTATGCATCCTCTGGACTCTTCTCAGCTTGATCTGCAAAATTATATCAACACCACAACTTATCCATTAGTGGGCATGCCTTTTATACACTACTATATATTTCTACCTTTTTTATTGATTTATTGTTCCCCACATTACCTTAAGTTATAAGTGTTATAGTCAAAATTTCAAATATTGATATTAGACCTTGTACTGGCTCTTTGCGGGAATGCTGCGATACATGGTACCAACACATTATATAGGACCATGTCCCATACCGACACTATATACCAGTGCCTGAAATCTACCGAAATGGTATGGTACCGTACTGTACCATCAAACAATATTTGCAACCTTGGTTATAGTGTAGTGGCTAATCTCTGATGTTCGAATTAATATTAATGTATCCATTCACTTTTTGGAAGGATTTAGGTTCGTGTGCCAATAATTGGACAAGACAGGCACATTGTGGAAATAACCAATTTCACTAGCATGTATGGGCATAAGGACATATACAATTGGGGCTTCTTAATTCAAAATATTCTAAACTTCTTTCTCGGGCTCTTGAAAAGATTCCTCTCCGCAAGCATCCATTTATACCTAGAAAGCACCCATACAAATTAACCGATCTGAAAGACAACTTGCATTTTACCTAACATTGGAAACAAAAACGAAAAATAAATAGAATCTTCTTTTTGGACAGAAAAGGGGAAGAAAAGGTTTAAATGGGTTGTTCCCCAATTTTTCGGTGAGATATGAAGTTTATCTGGCTTGATTTTTTGAAGACCGCATAAAGTAGGCACTTCTTACTTCTCTCGGGAGCTAAGAACAAGCTCTCAACATATCTCTCTAGTGAAACAATGGGAGACAATGAGAAAAAGAAAAAAAATTGTTTGAAGCCTTTAAACTTATTTCTGGTTAGTGTGGCCCATGCCAATTACTCAATATAATGTAGACCAATATCAACAATATCGACCAGCTAGGTCAGTACCTTGGCATGCAACTCATGCCCTGTTTTGGTTAAGCGTTGGCACAGTAAGTTCCACACAACATGCACCAGCCGGCAAAACCATTATTCTCTGAGTTTATGAAGTCTCCATGTATACACTTTTTATGCATGTGAATGCGTAAGCATGCTGAAATGCAGACTTGGTGCGAGTCCTAAATGTACGTCTACATGCCTTAATAAGAACAATCATGTCAACCCAATTCTTGCTTCTTGATATTCATGTCCCTAACAGAAAAGGTTACACACTGGGCACAAAATAACTATTACAAACTTTTGTATCTTTAAGTCAGTATGTATGAAGGAACAGCTTTCTGAAAAACTATAGTAAAGTCCATAAACTAATTCAGCATACTCATGCAGAGTGAGGTCTAGATGATGCCTTTCTATTCCAATATCATAGACTCTGATAGACTCATGCCACCAAAACAGCAACACTAACAAAAATATATTTGTTTGGTCAACAAATTATTGAGTATATGAAAAGCAGATAAAAGCATACTCTTGTCTTGCCAAGAAATGGCATTGGGGTTCCACCATATCCTTGTCCTTGAGATGATTTTGTGGAATCAATTGCACTAAAATCACCACTTGCACGAGCAGCTGCATTTGCTCGAGCTTCCCATGCTTGGAGACTTCCAAATTCAGGTACAGGTAAATCCTTTACTCTTGCCAGCTGCAACGTCAGTGGCTTCAGCTGCTCCTGCAATTCATGCATATTTTATCAGCAGACAGTGTAAGGCAATACAGAGATCAGGCTGGTAACAACAGAATGACGTCTGCCATGATCATATGAGCCTTCTAAATCTCAAGCTCACTCATGAATTCCTATATGGAGGAAAGCCACCACCTCATTCTCCTAAAAACTCTTAGTTCAGTTATCAAAGAATGGAAACCTCAGCAGTTTGACATGTCCTCAAACGTAGATGGAAAACATCAAAAAGGTCAACTGAACAATGTATGTCCATTCATATTGCATATGCATATAAAAAAACAAAAACACTCCGTAAATTACCAGAAATAATGCATAGCTAAAATTGAAAACTCCATTATCATTATTTTGCACAACATAACAAAGAAAAGGCTATAATCACCAGGGTTAGCATTTATTGTGACAAATTTGTTGTGCAGACGTAACATTATTTTGGCACTCAATAATCCAATGGTGACTGCCATCTTGGAGCTCACTGATTGTTGTCATGTTTCAATGGACCCTTACTTCATCAAGCCAACATTCTCCAAACAACATCATCCTCTTTGAGTTGAACTCCTACAAGAGATACATGAAGGGAGGTAATGTCCTCGATCTCCTGTCTAGTTTCTTTCTAAGGCATTCGCTCAAAAGTTTGTTTTCAATAAGGAAGATATAAAAGTTGGTCTTCCTGGTGAGAGAATAGCGGTTCAATATTTTTGTTGCCCATCACTACAAGCATCTCTACAAACTCTCATCCCAATATTGATCATCTTTTCTCATCAACAGTGCATATCTTATTAGCAAAAACTTCAGCAAGCTAGCACTATTAGTACTTGCTGACAATCCAATGTTTGTTGAAGTCCCATATGTTAAGAAATAAGTGCAGGAATTCCTTTAAATCATACACATCTCATTAGCGTAAGGGCATCCCATGACAAAAGAATATCGATTATTGGATTAGTTTTTCTACAGAGTGGAGAAAAGTTTACACCTAGGAATTGAAGGAACTCAGCTGATACTTTGAAGTGTGGTTCCTTCATGCATTTTATGAACAAGTTTATTGACATTATGGAGTGCAACTCCAGACCGGGTTTATGATGATCAAGCCAATGTGAAGCCTTTTTAATGCGTTGTATTGGAGCAACCTGTACCCACAGCAGAAATATAAGGCTAAAACTAAAGAAAGAATTATAAAGCCATAAATATGATGAATGTGTTATCTGCTAAATCAAGAAACCCAATCCTTAGCTCTAATGCCATGTAAATAACTATATATTTGCAGTCAAGAATTACATGGAAGAAAGGAAGAGGGAAAAAAATACTAGGGAGAAAAAATATAATACATGAGATATGTTCCTTTAAGATATGCCAGTAATAAAGCACTGGACAAGAATAACCATGGCTAGTTGCAGACATGACAAGCATGCTCTTAACTGTTGCAATAACAATTTGCACAAACACAATTTCTCATCTTAAAATGTGTTTTGCTAATAACTGAAAGTTCAATACTTTTTGCCTATTATCTTTAAGAGCTATTTGCAGAACCTAATAATATAAAATTATATGAACTTTGGCTTAGTCACAAAAAAAAAAAGAAGATGGAGATAGGAAGGAGGAATATGGTTTAAGCTATAATTTAGTTCCTTCATATTTGCACAGGTTCATATATTTGTGCTCACTTATGAAATGAACATGTAAGTTGTTTAATTAAATAAAACATACCATATTCAGATGCCTCCAGAGGAAACAAAAATGGCTGACTGAATAAACTTCATTAACTAACAAACATGTTGTGAGCAGCCAAATGTATTTGTAATGTAACAGATTTTTCATGCTACTATATATATCCACTTGATGAAGAAATCATTACTAACCTCTTTCCGGTGGTCTCTTGTGACCAGTTTCTCTTCTTCAAAAAATCGTAAAGTGCGGCGAAGTTGTTTCGAATGCAGCTTCAAAGCCTTTGCCAGATCTTCCTCTCTAACCCATTGGCGCCTGAAAAATGAAGTGTCAAAATCGAAACCACTTGCAGAAGCAAGACTTTGTGGCTTAAAAATGAAAAGGGTGGCAGTTTACCATAGATAGCCTCTTTGGCATAACTAGCAGTTTTGTTAGGCCTTACCTAGGAGATATTCCATCTGCCAGAAACTAAACTACAAGCAGATAAGTGGCAAACTAATGATCATAGAATTATCATGTTTCCCCTTGATGAGTTAAAGAGACTAAATCATTTGATGATCAAAGGTAGCGCTGCAAATGAACCAGCATGTAGATGAGTAGCTTAGACAGGGCTTGGTAACAGGATAAATTTTGTTTTGTTTGATCAAGAACAAGCCAAGCTCAAGTATGACTTAAATCACATCTCATTAATAAGTCAATCTTGAACACTATGGGCTCACCAAGGTGAATAACAGCATGGCTAGGCTTAATAGTTGGCTCATTCAAGCTCATTCAACTAGAATATCAACAAAGGTTGAGCACTTATAGTTCAGCTCAAATTAAACTCACTCTAATCATATAACAAGTGAAGCTTGAGCAGCCTACAGCTTGTGTCAGCTTGGCTACCTTGCAGCCCTAATCAGTAACAATTTTCCAGTGCATCCAAAAACTACCTGTGTCTGAGCTTTCATAAACTGTATCAACAGCTGCATGATCATGAAGCATCTGCTGTGATGCAATTTCCAGTGTTTTCAAGCAGTGAGTGCTTTCCTTAAGATGTGAGCTCATAAGAAGCTGTGCACAAATCATGAGATAGTCAAATTTTGGATATTAGTAGAACCAAGGTTTTCATTTGACAAACCCTCCTGTCCATGTAACACCGATATCATCCCATTAATGAACAGCCCGGATTGGTAAGGACAAGTGATACTCTTTCCTTTTTCCAAAGTAAAATACGATGGCTCGCCAAGTTATAAAAATGTAGAGAACTTAGATTCTCTCTCCCTTTCCTTACCTTTTTTCATACGCTCTATCAAAACTCAAAAGGATATTAAAATTTCACAACATATTCAACAAATTATACACATTTGGAGAGATGCTACGTACTCCATGCCTTACTATAAACCTAGATTGTGGAAATATGTGATCTCGTTGTTGAAGAAGCTTTTTCGAATTGTTTCCACTTGGGCACAGCACACCAATTGGCGCAAATATCAAGTTTCATTAGGTTAACGAAACGTTGATAAAACTCAATTGAGATCAGATGTCAAAGCTGCAGCCATCTTAGAATATCACTACATATTGAGAAAACATGATGATAATTAACTCGGAGACTAGATTCACATAGAGAATTCATGATCCCAACCACAAAAGACAATTTCTTCCACGGAACAAGAGGGAGAGAAAGAACAGCAATAAAACAAAAACAAGAAGAGGACTTAATACCTGGTAAGAGCATCGAGGACCACCACAGCCATTCCCCTGTTATCTCCCCTCCCAGCCTTGGGCTGGTTATCGCCCTTCATAGTAATATCATCATAGAAGGCTCGGGCCGCAAGTCTCACCAACCTACCAATTACCATCAAACAAACAGAACTAAATCAAAAATCAAAAGTACATCAGAATCAAATTTCATTGCAATCTCATCATCCCTTCTCGGATTGACCAAAATTCCAACAATTCCGAGATCCATGGAGAGAAATTCAGTAACAAACCAAAGGAAGAAAAACCCTAATCTTGAAGGGGGGAAGTACCTGTTGAAGGGCTCCAAGCTCATGGTGGAACAGAGACGTGGGTGGGATTATCTGCAGCTTCTGTGAGGATTAGATCGTGGAGATTTAGGGCCTGGAAGGCGATGATTTATAGCCGTTGAGAGTACAAAAGCTTGGAGGCGGGCATCGAGCGAGAGAGAGGGCGCAGAATCTTACCCAAATTATTTTTTTTTCCTCTTCCCTGGAGAGAAAGAGGAGAGAGAGAGAGAGCGGGTGCATCAATGTTCGCGCTTTCGGGTGGGTCTTTGGGGTATTTTGTCGAATAGGTTAGAGGGTGTGGGGATGTCCGACTCGGGGGGTGGATCGGCGGTACGAGGAATGGGGAGAGCTGGGACGGTGAAGGGTTCAGGCTCCGGGGACGCGGAGAAGGGCCGCTCATGGGCAGATATGGCGAAGGGAGAGCAGCGGCGGCAAGATGGGCCCTCCAATCGCTCCTCCCCTCGGGTGCTGGAACTGCTGCAGAAGCGGTTCTCCGAGGTGGTCGACGTCCCGGAGGAGGAGCTAGAGGGTAACCGGTCGGAATGGCGGACCTCCACAATTCTTGTGAGAAGCCTTGGGAGGTTTGTTCCGGCGGACTGGGTGGCGAGGGAGATCAAAAGAGTGGGGCGCTTGGGATACGATGTGGAGTGCTTCACTTTGATGGATGGTTTCCTCGCCGTCCGGTTTGCGAACGAGGCCGATCGGGAAGCAGCGATGGCGAGCGGGCCGTGGATGGTAGCCGGTCAGCTTCTTGCAGTGGACCGGTGGCGACCGAACTTCATTCCGGGCGATGTGGGGCTTAGCCGGGTGGTCGTGTGGCTTCGTATGCCAAGGCTGCCCTTGGATTACTGGAAGAAGCCGACAATCATGCGAATAGCTGCCTCTGCCAGCACTCCTCTGGCTTTGGATGGGGTCACAGAGCAGGGGAGGCGCTGTGGATTCGCCAGGGTGAAGATAGCGTTGGATTGCTCAGCTCCTCTCAAACCGGGGACTCTTGTGAGGGGTTCATCGAAGGGGGTAGCGGAGGTCTTCTGGCAGGATTTCATCTACGAGAACCTGCCGGCTCCCTGCTCCAGGTGTGGGCGAATAGGGCATGTGACGGCGGGCTGTGACTTTTCTATGGCGGAGGCCGTGGTGGCGGAAGAAGGGGAGATTCAGGGGGACGGGACAGAGTCATCGAGGACGTCGGTCCAGGAGAGCAGGGGCAGTGATGAACCGGAGGACTTGGCGATGTACGGCCCGTGGATGGTCACGGGTCATTCGCGGGCGCCGCGGGTGGCTAAGGTGCCGGCTCGGCGGAAGACGACGGGTAAGCCTGGGGTTGGTCCGAGGTCGGCACCTAACTCTCCTCGATCCGGTATGAAGCCAGGCGTGAACAGGACTGAAGCGGAGTCTTCCCCGATCGATCTCGAAGGGTGGCAAAAACCCTCCAAGGTTGCTCGCCGAAGGACGCGGGAGAAGGATGTCTCCGAAGCCGGCAGAGGCGTGAACAAGGGCGGGCCGAGTCACACCACCCAGGTCGCAGGCGCGGCAGCTGAGTTGGAACCGGGTCCGAGCTTAGGGGGGAGTGACTCAGTGTCGACTCGGGTTGGGGTTGGATGTGCGGGTGAGGCGGGACCCGACCTTGTTCGGGATGTGGTCAAGTGCGACGGTGTGGACAAGGTGGGTTCCGACCTCGTTCGGACAGGGGTCAGGGCCGTCTCCTCTGACCTTGGCGGTGTGGGTCGGAACCAGAAACGGAGCAGGAGCCCGGCCAGACCAAAGGGGTTGCTCCGCCCGATCTCCCCCGGGGGAGGTGCTGGTTCGCTGAGGAAGGAGCGGCCGGGGGGAAGCCATCGCTGGAGGAGCAAGAGCTCCCCTCCGCCCCTCTCGGTGGTGTGCAGTCGGCCTCCTAGGGCGGAGCGGGAGTCCAAAGGTGGCGGTCCATCTCGGCGCGGGGCGGTGGGGGCGACTGGGAAGATATTGGCCCGGTCTCTCTCGGTGACGGCGCTGGTCTCGGACTTGGGGGTAGACCCGGTGGCATGGCCGGCGAGGAAGAAGGAAGGGGAGAGCTGTTTGGTGGGATTGGGGGGTGCGGCTGGGCCGCTCGACCTGCCACCGGAGGCGGAGTCCGTAGAAGCGACACCGGAGGTACGGGGCAAGCTCCCTCTGCTGCCGGTTGCTGAGTTTCCTTCTAGGTTCTGTGGAATGGGATGCGGCCAGAGGGTGGATCCTGGTAGTGGGCAGCCTAGGGGACGGGAGTTAGCAGCAGCAGATCAAGGGGAGGTGTCGGGACAGGGGGCCTCGTCGGAGACTCGTGGTGCTCACCTCCGTGTCTTGGATCAACTGAAGGTTGCTGTGAGAAGGGTGAACACAGGAGAATTGGTTAGTGATGGATCTGTGAATGAGGTGGTGTTTCATGATTGCAACCCCGGGATGGTGGGCTGTGACACTCCCATGGGTGAACAATGAAGGTTCTCCTATGGAACTGTCGTGGTGCGGGGAAGCCCTCTTTTGCCCTGGCGTTTCGAAGCTTTGTGCAACAGAACAGACCGGATATTTGTATTTTGTTTGAGACCCGTTTATCGGGTAGGGGCCTTCAGAAGGCAAGGAGGGTGCTCCCTCGGACGTGGGGTTTCTATGCAGTGGAGTCCCGTGGGTTGTCGGGCGGGATAATTGTCACGTGGAGGCTGGAGTCGTGTAGATTGGATACTTTTCATGTCTGTGCCCAAGAGGTGATTATGGTGATCTCGGAGGGCACAAATGATCCCTGGGTTCTTGTGGCGGTGTATGCAAGTACTGACTTCAGGGAGAGGCGACGGTTGTGGGAGGAGGCATCGCAGTTGGTTGATCAGGGCTTCCCCTTTCTGATGGTGGGTGACTTTAATTGTATTGTCGACCCTCAGGAGAAGATGGGGGGTAAGCCTTTTTCCCATGAGAGGAAGGTTAAGGAATTCCAGAATTTTTTGACTACAAATGGGTTGATTGACTTGGGATTCTTGGGTCCAAGATTCACATGGTGCAATAATCAACAGGGTCCGGCTAGGGTGTGGGAGAGACTTGATAGAGCTTGTGCGACAGCTGGATGGGTCCAGAGATTTCCGGATCATCGTGTGTCTCATTTACCCAGGATTGCGTCTGATCATTGTCCCTTGTTGTTGAGCACTGATGCCTTTGTTCCGGTGCATCCCCCATTCAGGTTCGAGAAGATATGGCTTTCTTACCCTCGTTCATGGGAGATGGTAAGGGAGGCGTGGAGCACTCCAGTGAGGGGTGATGCCATGTACCGGGTGTCCCGGAGACTGGAGTTGGCGAGGAGGAGGCTGAGGAGATGGAATCGAGAGGAGGTGGGAGACATCTTTAGGAGGATTGAGGAGTCAGAGGTGGCCATTGTTAGGTTACAGGATCAGGAGGTTCGAGGGGGGGGTCTGTCAGATGAGGATGTTGGGTGCTTAGATCTTTACTAGCTCTGCATGATGGCCTCCTTAGACAGCAGGAGATATTTTGGAGACAGAAGGCGAGGGTACAGTGGATCATGGAGGGGGACAGGAACACCAGATATTTTCACCAGGCGATAGTGATTAGGAGGAATCAGAACAGGATCAGAGTTATCAGGGATGAGGAGGGGCAGCAGTCGGAGGAGCCGGAGGTGATACAGAGGATTCTGGTGAGCTTCTTTAGGGGCAGATGGACAGAGCAGACCGGTGGAGTGAGCCTAGCAGAGATTCCACCGCCAGGGGTGGTGGTCATAGAGGAGGAGAATTCTGCTTTGATTAGGCCGGTATCAGAGAGGGAGATCAGGGAGGCGGTGTGGTCCCTCGGAGGGGACAAGGCGCCAGGGCCGGATGGGTTCCCACCGGTGTTCTTTCAGCGATATTGGATGATAGTTGGACGGGATGTGACGGAGGCTATACAGCAGTTCTTCAGCACAGCAGTGATGGCTGCTGAGTGGCAGAGGACCTTCATTGCCCTGATCCCGAAACGGCAGGACGCTTCGGAGCCGAGTCATTTTCGTCCGATCAGCCTATGTACGACTTTGTACAAGGTGACGACGAAAATTCTCGCTATCAGGTTGAGGGGTGTGCTCCCTAGGCTTATTTCTCCGGAGCAGGGGGCTTTTTTGGAGGGGCGGAGTATATCTGACAATGTACTCATTGCTCAGGAGTTTATGTTTGATCTTAGCAGAGCTCCGATGAGGAGAAGCTTGATAGGGATCAAACTTGATATGGAGAGGGCTTATGACAGGATGAGGTGGGACTTTGTGCAGCAGTCCTTGCGGATGTTTGGGGTCCATGAGATATGGATCAGGTGGGCTATGGGTTGCATCAGGGTGCCCTCCTTTGCTATTTTGGTGAACGATACGCCCTCCCGTTTCTTTGCGTCGTCTGGGGGTTTGCGTCAGGGCTGCCCCCTCTCTCCATTGCTGTTTATTATTTGTGCGGATGCATTGTCTAGATTCTTGCGGCAGGCAGTGACTAGTCAGGAGCTGGAGGCTTACAGACCGGTGGAGGGAGCAGTGGCGATCTCCCATCTGTTATTCGCTGATGATTGCCTGCTTTTAGCCAGGTCTTCGAGGCAGTCGGCTCGAGTTATAGATCAGATTCTTCGGGATTACTGTGCTCTTTCTGGTCAGCAGGTCAATTTGGCCAAATCTGCTGTTATCTTTAGTCCGAAGACGCGCGGGGCGCTGAAGCTCTCTATACTGGAGGTTCTAGGAGTGGGAGAATAGGATGGCCTGATGTCTTACCTGGGGGTACCATTATGTGGTCGACGACTGAGGATTAGGGATTGTGTGTCCCTTGTGACTAGTGTCAGACGCAGGCTGGAGGGTTGGCAGTCTCAATCATTGTCTATGATGGGGAGGATCACCCTGGTGCGTTCTGTACTTACATCTGTCCCTATTTATCTTCTATCCCACGTCAATATTCCGGTGGCAGTCTTGAGGTCCCTTGAGCAACTGTTCAGGGAGTTTATTTGGGGGAGGAGTAGCGGCAGAGGTGGGATCCATTTGGTGGCCTGGGAGATTGTATGCCAGCCGACCAGTGCCGGGGGGCTGGGGGTGCAGTCCTTGGTGACGAGACGAGAGGTGTTAGCGGCGAGGCATGCAGTTAGATTTGTGCTTGAGCCCGAGAGTATGTGGTCCTCACTGATGAGGGCCAAATATGGTGTCTTGGTGCCTGGGGGGCGGGTGGAGCGTCACCACTCTCCGATATGGCGAGTGATGTGTGCCAGGGCTATGGTGGTGCTTCCGGAGATCAGATGGGTGATTGGTGATGGCCGCTCGATAGATGTGCTGGAGGATAGCTGGGTGACCGAGTGGCCGATCTGTCGTCTGCCGACCATGGTGGACTCTGCGAGATTAGCTGGGTGCAGGGTCAGAGACCTGCTGGATTCTGAGGGGAGCCATTGGAGGGTGGGGATGATCGGGGAGGCGTTTGGTGAGCAGTTGGCGGAGTTGATTTTGGCCCTGCCAATCCCCTCTGGAGGGGTGTCGGATAGGCTGCTTTGGACTCCGATGGGGCGGTCGCGGGTGAGGGCCAGGGATCTTCTTGCGCTGTTCTGTAGGGCGCCAGCTCGACAGATCGCTGGAGGCTGGATATGGAGATTACGGATTCACCCCCGGGTGGCACTTTTCATCTGGAAGGTGGCTTGGGGCTGTCTCTCGACCAGGAGTTTGCTCGTTCGGTGTGGTATGGGGGTATCTCAGTTTTGTGAGACGTGCGGTGATATCGTGGAGACCATTGAGCATGTTCTCCTGCAGTGCCCTAGGGCTCGAGAGATATGGCAGTGTTCTTCAGTTCCCTTGCTTGATGCAGTAGTCTCGACGCAGGATCTGCTGCGAGTGTTGAGAGATTCCATGTGTAGGCCCAGGTTGGCAGCGGAGGGGATATTGAGGGCGTACCTGTCCTATCACATTTGGTTGGATAGGAACGCAGGCATATTTGAGGGGAGGCGAGTGTTTCCGAGGATGGTGGTGGACAGAGCGGTACGACATGCGAGGGAGGTTATGGCGGCTGCCACTGAGTTTTCTTCTGGGATGGCCAGGGACACCTGGGGTACTTCTCACGCTGTTTCAGCGCCCCGTTTCGTTCTTGTCTCTTGGGTACCCCCACCCCCTAGCTATCTCAAAGTAAACTTCGATGGCAGTAGGTCACTAGATGGTTTGACTGGAGGGGTCGGCTTTGTGATCAGGGATCACGGTGGTAGGTTGGTGGCCGCAGGTGGGGCGTCGGATACCTGGGATTACAGTTGTTGGAGCGGAGCTGCGGGCTGCTTGGGAGGGCTTATCCTATGCCAGGCAGGTCCTTGGCGCCGAGCGAGTGTTCCTTGAGGGAGACTCTGTGGTGGTGATCGATTGGATTCGGGGGGTGGACAGGTACGGTGACGGTCACCCCCTTATTCGGGAGACTCGGAGGATGGCTCAGATGATGGTCGGATTCCAGATTGGTCATGTGTTTAGAAAGGCGAACAGGGCCGCAGACTGGGTCGCCTCTTTTGTGGCCCGGCATTCCGGGGATGTTTTGTGGACGTCTACTATAGACGCTCCTTCTCCTTTGTTGTCTTTTATTTCTACGGACGTGGCGGGTTGTACTCATGTTAGATCTATATGAATGAGTAGCCGTTTTTTACCAAAAAAAAAAAAGAGAGAGAGGGCGCAGAGGCGACGTAGGATGAGCGCTACTTTATATAGTTAGTAAGCTTTTTAGGTCGACGCCAAGACTTCAAGAAGTAGTAACTAATTAATCTACATCGCGAAAATAGGTCTTATTAGATGGGTTGAGGCTAAACCGGTTTGAGAAAAGAAAGGCCAGAATTTCCTTGGCCGGAGCTCATTGTTTAGGTTTATTGTAGACTCTTATTTAAATTGTAGTATTGTTTTGATATTTTGCATACTAAAGGCTAGTTGGTTTTGTTATTTGCAAATACATTATTTTTTTTTATTTTCTTATCTCTAAGGAATGGGACATATTTATCCACTGAATAAATTTTCTTAGGCATGGTACACTAGCTAATTGCTTTTTCATGCTTTAACAGTTGGAGGTTATATAAGTTTTGGAGATCAATTCCAAAAATTTATTGGAAGCTTATTTTATTATTAAGAATAATTTATGAAAAAAGCCATACAATCTTTTAGCATTGTTCGTAAATATAATGAATGTAAATAAAATTGTTAAGATGCTATTTAAAAATACAAACATTTAGATTGATGGACTCAAGAATATATAAGCATCATAAACATCCTTAATCTGTCTAATGTGAAACTATTACTATTTTTTGACACTCCTTCTCACATTTAAAAGAAATGAGAGGTGAAAGAAATGAGTGGTGACACGTGGATTAGTAAGTAGGAGTATGGAGGTTTTAATTAGCAAGAAGGATCGGTGGGCTCTTTTACGATGTCAAAGATTAAAAAAAAATCCTCATTCCTGCTTTATTTTAAAAAAAAAATCAAACAGCAAAAGTTGCTTTTTTTTCCAAGAATCAAGGTGACAAAAGTTTCTGTGTGCCCTCCCCAACCTGTGGGAAACCCCACTAGGCCATCTACGTGTGAGTACGTCACCAAGCACCACCTTAATACTCATGGAAGGAAAGCATCTCCACACAGAGCCATTCGGGCATTGGACATGCGGTCTTCTGATTTAATCGACGCCCGCGCGTTTCGAACCCGGACAACTCGGATGAAGTCCAAGCCCCCTTACCACTAAGCTACCACCTTGGTGGCAATGGAATTTTCTCTAGGTATGAAAATACTATCCAATTATGCTAAAGTTTAGCATGAGCTATGCATGAGAGTAGCAAAAAATGCTCTCAATATTAGGAGATATTTTTCCATTATCTATCTATCTCTAAAGTTGAATAACCTTAAAGTAAAAATTACAAGTTGGGGTGATCAAATGTCCTGTCCCTTTTATGATTGAACTAATTCTTTGATGGTGTTAAGTGATAAATGTTGATTTTGTTTTGCATGTTTATTGGTTGAAGACTGCTCTGTGCTAGATTAAAACTGCATGCTTAAGGGCTCACATTAATATGCATATTTATTTGGGGCCTATTTAGATTTCTCAGTAATTAATCATCGGATAAGTTAAGATTAGTACATGACATCATCTCAAAAAAGCAAGGGACAGAAAGAAGGGGCTGGTTAATAGGGGTTTTCAAGCACTCACAATCCTGATTTGTTAGGATTATAAGTCCCATTTGGAAGGTGGTTTTAATCAAAGAAAAAGATATCTCTGCGCGGCTAACTTCTTCTTAGCTAAAATAATCATTTAAGTGTAGATAAAATATGAAAAGAATTCTTATAGTTCAAATTAAAATATCATGCATGTTTCTAGAAGAGCAATGGGATGCTATGCAGGGCATGAAGTTAGCATGCAAGGGACATTGAGCAAGTATTGCAGGATCATGCCTAACTAGTGCATAAATGTGCATGTAGACAGGGCAAAGGGATAGTTGCATAGGGGTAGTGATGCAGAGTTGTAGTGATTGAGAGTTGGGAGAGGAATAAAATGAGAGAAATAGAGAAACGAAGCTGACCTAGATCATGCTTTCTTTGGAGCATTTTCTTCTTTTAGTCCCTCCAAAGGCATTTTTCTTGAAAACATGTCAAAGTCCAATAAAATTTGTTGATAATATTAATTTTGAAAAAGCATTGTTCGCTTCCCTCTGTCGACCTGATGTATTTATTGGAAACACAAGCTTCAATCCACTAATATTTACTATGTTTACAATATGTAAGAAAAAAAAAAACAAAATATGGAGTTGTCCCTTTGAAGAGAGAGAGAGAGGGAGGGAGGGAGAGAGTTGATATATAGAAGATTATAGGATGCATCCATTGGATATTTCAATCCTTTGAATCTCAAAACCCATTCAGTATAAAATCACTTCATAACACCTTTTTGCATGAAACTTATGAAACAATGCTTTATTTTTATGAAATTGCATCTAATTACGAAGATTTGTTATTCAAGCCCATTCAGTATAAGGCCATGACTCTAATATGTTACTTTTAAAGCTCTCTTCAAAGAGAGTCTAACAATCACAAATAAGTGATTTTGACAAGTACTATAAATTAAATATTAATAAAACTCTAACCAATTGCCCTAAATATTTTTTCCTCTGAAGCATAAAATAAAATTCTCCCTAAAGTTTAAACCATTCTAAACTTTTAAAAAGGTTCTAATAGTGCTATACTCTAAGAAATATTTCTAAAAAGATTTTTCTTTAAAGCTTTAACTACGCTAAACTTTTATTAAAAAAGATTTCACCGCTATTGTATTCTAAGTATGAGACTAAGAGGAAACTCAAGCTGAACTTCCCATGACTTCATGCAGAATAAGAGTTTTAGGTCATCCAAAATTCAAATCTATACCAATCTGTTGACCACAACAAAAATTGAACTATATTAAGAATATAGAATACCAAATAAGCGATAAACATTTTTAGAAGGAAGACATATTAGTGCGTAATCCATATTAAAATATATTATATACCTAAATTTTTCAATATGAACCATATGCATGCATTAGTTTATAGAAATATCGGTGCCTCCCACACATTATCATAAGATATGATAGGCTATAGCAAGTTAATGAAAATGATGCAAGCCATCAAATTACAATATATGGATGACTACTAGAAAAATAAATGTACCTCAGCAAATCTTTTAAATAAGTATTTTCTTACTTCAATCGATACAATTTTTTCTTTAAGTCTATATATTGTTATTCCATAATGAGTAGGTTGGACTCCAAATTTTTCGATGACATGATTTCAGACTTGTGGGTTCTGCTATTTTGGTTTCAAAAGTTTATTGCCACAGATTCTGTTTTCTTCCTTTAACAGATTCAAAAAGAATAACTCAACCAAAAAGACTCGATCGAGCTCGACCTTTACGACTTCATGAATCATATCCTTGTTACTATTCCATTCCTTTGTTTGTATACAGCGGTGGAAACTGTCAATCATTTCATTAAGCTCATGAAAATGAACATGTAGAAGTGGCAGTTAAAGCTAGTGATAGAGATCTTCCAAAACCACTCTCGATCCAAAATTTTTGATCCAGTCGAGCCCAACAATTAGATTAAGGCTATTTGGGTTTGAGTTCAACCCAACCAAAGTTGCCTTCCTACCGGCCATAGAATTTAATTGCCTCTGGCTGATCCATCCAGAGTCCAAAGGGCGCTTTTGTTCTATGGATGCGGATGCGTGCCATCCTCTGCGCTGCCACAGAAAATCTTGCACTCCGATCCAAAAGACCCAAAGACCCACCAAGAAGGACAGAGACTGCAATTCGGATGCAAGAAACAAAAGTAGAAAAAAAACCTTTTAGACAATATTTTTAGGAGGCATTGCCCAAACTTGCTATTATCCTCTATAATAATTATAATAATAACAATTTTATCTTGAAAATACTATTTTAATTTAAGTATTATACTAAAATTATAACTACTATAATGGTTGTTACAAGAGCATTATGATTAAAATAACAAAAATAATGGTATTACTTTTTAACTTACTTTTTAATAAAATAAAAGTATTTTTTATAAACTGTAACGTCGTGTGGGCCGCAGATTGAGTGGCTTCGTATTTGGCCAGTCATGCCGAAGACATCTTGTGGATTGGAAAAGAGAAGTTATCTAGAGTGTTTTGAAATTTGTTGTTTTTAAATTTTATTGAATATATCTGTAGTAGAATGATATGAAACATCCATTCAAAAAAAAAATTAATAAAAAATTAAATTCAACTAAATATATATTTTATTCAAAAAAATACAAATAAAAATAATAGTTATTATTTCTGATACAATACCAAACATATATTTTATTTCTATAACCGCAGCTTGTCCTCCTCCAGAATTTGATCTCATACTTCCTTTCATATGGTGCTTCCGTCTAGGCTCCGTTCCATAACGGAAAGTTACCGGATGACTATTTTAATGATTATAACGTCATTATTTAAAACCCCAGGAAAAAAAAAATAAAGAAGAAGGGCATATTGGTAATAACGGTAATGCAGCTACGACCTTCCCCTCGGGTAGTTCTAAATACACCCCCCCGATTGCTCAGGACACCCCCCAAAAACCAAAAAAAAAAACCCAAACTAACCTTTAGTGTAATTACCATATTGCCCTTAAAATTTTCTCAGTACACCCCCCTTCCTCCTCCTCCGTCTCCTCCTCCGTTTCGTTTTGAAAAGGAAAAAAAAAACCACCCCTCAAACCCCCCTTAAACCCCTCGATCCATTTACATCGTTTAGGCGTTCTTTGAAGGAGATTTAAGCCCCATTCGAAGCATGGACAAGCAACTAGTGATTTGGGACGAAGAATCGGCCGCAAAGGTACGTGTTCCACCTTGTTTCGAAAGTTTTTTTTTTTCACGGTTCGTGCTCCGTTCGGCACTGGATCGCCGAACAAAAGGCTTCTGTTCGGCTGCATAGTGCCGAACAGAAGCCTTCTGTTCGGCAACCCTCAACCGAACAGAAGCCTTCTGTTCGGCTGCACAGTGCCGAACGTAAGGCTTCTGTCCGGCACACTGAAGCCGAACAAAAGGCTTCTGTTCGGCACTGGGTTGCCGAACAGAAGGCTTCTGTTCGGCACTCTGCAGCCGAACAGAAGCCTTCTCGTGCCAAATCGCGTGCCGTGCTGAAATTTGTGCCGAACAGATCCTCTGATTCATTAATTCTTGGTGATAAATTATTTTATATGTAGGGCTATGCTACAACCGAATCGAGTATAATTGGATCAGAATTTGTACTGGATTACACAAGCGAATTTACAACTTACGAGGTATTATAATATATTGTGCAATTTTGTATTAGTTTAGCGAGCTATTTTTACAACTGTGTACTTACATAAATTGTTTAATGTATAGATCTTCAAGAGTAGAGAGGACTTGTGTAATTGGTGTCGTGAAGCTGGGAGGCGAAATGGTTTTGTTGTTGTAATCAAATCATCCGATGCAGGTACCATTTCTAAGAAACCCAGAATTACGTTAGGTTGTGAGAGGGGTGGGACGTACCGAACCACAAAAGAAAAGCGAATAAAGACTGCCTGTGGGACAAAGAAGTGTGGATGCCCTTTTGCATTAAGAGGAAAGAAATTGGATACTGCGGATGATTGGATATTACTGGTCGTATGTGGAGTGCACAATCATCCCGCTGCAGAGAATCTGGAGGGGCACTCATATGCAGGGAGATTATCTGAGCAGGAGACGGAATTGTTAGTGGATATGTCGAAGAGTTTGGTTCGTCCAAAGGACATATTATCCACATTGAAGGAAAGAGATGCCCTCAATGTTACGACTATCAAGACTATCTACAATGTACGTCAACGGTTTAAGGTTGCAGAGAAAGCCGGGAGGTCTGAAATGCAACATCTATTAGGTAAATTATCAGAGGCTAAATATATTGAGTGGCATAGGAATTGTACTAATACGGATGTTGTGCATGACTTATTTTGGGCACACCCTGGCAGCATTGAGTTGTTCCGTGCATTTCCCCGTGTGTTGATAATGGATTGCACGTACAAGACGAATAGGTATCGTCTTCCGCTCTTAGAGATTGTGGGGGTGACATCTACTGACATGACATTTTCAGTTGCTTTTGTATACTTAAATTCTGAGGGGGAAGAAAGCTATACTTGGGCATTAGAGAGATTGCGCAGTGTCATAGCTGATGATGTTTTGCCTGAGTTGATTGTTACAGATAGAGACTTGGCTTTGATGAATGCAATTCATAGAGTATTTCCTACTGCTAGACATTTATTATGTAGATGGCATATTAGTAGGAATGTTTTGGCCAAGTGCAAAAAATTTTTCGAATTGAAGGAGAAATGGGATAAATTTATTATGAGTTGGAATGTACTAGTGTTGTCCTCCACGGAAGACGAGTTTAATGATCGCTGGAGTGCACTGCAGAGAGAGTTCGGTACCTATCCAGATGCACTACAGTATGTGTCAGATACTTGGCTGAGCAAATACAAGGAAAGATTTGTTGCGGCGTGGACGGATACATGCAGACACTACGGAAATGTGACGACAAATAGGTATCAGAAATAAAGACTCATTTAATTTTAATTTGCCTCAATTGTTATATCTAACTTTCATTTGTTTACTAGGGTCGAGAGTGCACATGCAAAGCTCAAAAAGCAGCTTGGATCAAGCCAAGGAAGTTTCGAGTCATCTTGGACTAGAATACATGGATTGATTGAGTTGCAGCACAGCTTCGTTAAAGCCTCATTGGAGAAGAGTTTATTGGTAGTGCAGCACAACTTCAAGCCAGCTGAATTCAAAGAGTTGCGAGGTTTCATATCTATAAGTGCGTTAAATCATGTCCTCGCCCAATCGAAACGAGCCAATTCAGTTGGGTTTGATGATTCAAATTGTGGGTGCGCTATTCGACGCACACATGGTATACCATGTGCTCACCAGATTGCGCGGTACAGGGTGGAAGGTCGGCCCATTCCTCTCGACTGCATAGATCCTCATTGGAGGAAACTTGATATTCTGCCTACCCCCCCCGTGCAGCGAATTCAGTTGAGTTGTGATGCAGAGTTAGATTTGATTGCGCTACGATTCAAGAAGTTAGATGGGGCTTCTCAATTGCAGATGATCAAGAAGTTACGAGAGATTGCAAGTCCAGATAGTACACCTCTTTTAGAGCCTGCAAAACGGCAGACCGGTTCACGTGGGCGCGCTTCAATGAAGGTTGATACGTCTACTCGACGTGACCCGTCTGCGTTTGAGTTGGTTCTATCTGGACAGGATAGTTACTCACCTGGTGTTGAGAAAGTTACCATCCGCAATCCATCTACTCAGATTCAAAAGAGGCGGCCCAAGCAAAAGGTAAGTACCAAATATTTATTTCCTTACAATAGGTATCACAACGTCTACGGGACAAGCCGTGCCATGCCGGTATGTGATGTGCCGATACGGGACATGTCGGGACGTGCCGTGCCGAGATGTGCCGATACGGGACATGTCGGGACGTGCCGTGCCGAGATGTGCCGATACGGGATGTGCGGTGCCGAGATGTGCCGATACGGGATGTGCCGTGCCGAGATGTGCCGATACGGGACATGTCGTGCCGTGCCGTGCCGTGCCGGTACGGAAAGTGCTGAGACGGATAACTATTTGGATATTTCTGCCATTGATACATATTTTCTATCATTTGATATTATTTGCAGGTTTTTCGTACTAGAGCCCAGTCACATACGCCCATTATCTATATTGATGCTATTCCTTCTGCCTTGAGACCATACATCCAGCATATCAAGGATGTAAAAGCTGATGGGAATTGCGGATTTAGGGCAATAGCTGACTTACTGGGATTTGGAGAAGATGACTGGGTGCGTGTTAGGAAGGATTTATTGCGAGAGTTGCAATGTCATTCGGACCACTATCGCACATTATATGGTGTGGAAGGGACGATTGCTGAGATCACTCATGCATTATCATATTATGATGATTGTCCACCATATGACAGATGGATGACTATGCCGGACATGGGTCATCTTATAGCATCCTGCTATAATGTTGTCCTATACCATCTCTCGTTGCAACAATGTCTGACCTTCCTACCTCTCCGTTCTGTGCCAGTACCTCTTCTATCCCGCAAAGATATCGCTATCGGATTCGTAAATGGAAATCATTTTGTTGAGGTACTACGTTCACAACACTTGCGAATATTTAATTTATTTTTGCTTATTTATAATTTTGTAGCTATTAATATTTTCTTATTTCTAATTTTGAAGGTGTTCTTGTTGCCGGGACATCCCGTTCCGCCAGTAGCGACCAACTGGCGAAAATATCATCTTCCTTGTGCTACCGGATGGGAAAATTCATATGAAGCCCGGATTCAACAGTTCAAAGAGAGCATCTCACCTAATGTTACAATTAGCGAGACAGTAGAGTTAGATTGATTGTTTATATATGTACAATTTTTTAAAGTTGTAAATTTTTTTGGGCTCTTAGAGTCATGTACTGTGAAACTCCATCATCAATATAAATCAAAAAATATCTGTCTTCGCATTGTTAGATTGATTGTTATGTGCACTGTTGTATTTTCGTAAAATAGAACGGGCCAGGCCTTACAAAGATTACACGTAAATGTACCAAAAATATATATTTTTCATTAATATCAAAGGCTTTACAAAGATTACAAAGGCTCCATCATCAATCCCTATGACGCCATCGTCGACGCGTGTACTGCTGTACGTCCGAATGAGAGGGTCCTGGATCCGAATGAGAGGGTGCTGTACTCGGGCCAGGCTCATCACCCAGAAGTACCTGATGCATCTGAGAAATAGCATCATATAGGTGCCCGGCACCTAGTGACGTAGCCTCTGGGCGACCCATCCGTACAATGTCGGTACTGATACCGACTGCAGCTGCATTACGCCGCCGGTGCATGTCAGCATCATCATGACCTCCCCTAGCTCCAGAATGAGTACTCGAGCGCAGATGAGGAGGCTGAACTGCAACGTGCGTGATACGGAGATACCACTCCATGTATCCCGGTACGCTGTCTGATGGCCGGGTAACTGGGTGGCTCCTGCTCGCCTGGCTCAGCACGTGGTCCTCCCACCGCTCCCAAAGCTGATCCATATAGGAGTAATGTATCCGGTACGAGCCTGCTGTGGAACCTCTGTTGGCTCGCGTAGGGGCTAGTGGCGCTCGAGGGATGGTCTGAATACGACCAAACTGTCTAAGAACCCTTTCTGGATGATAGGGTTCTACGATATCAAGGCACTTGATGGAGCCACTAAAAAATGCGACGGGTATATATGGGCGATCTCCCCGAAGCCGATGATGGGGATCCCAAATAACCTGCAAAACAAAAGGTACATTTCAGTTTTATACTATATCGCATATTAAAAGTACTGACAAACACAAGCAAATGGTAATATGATACGTACCTCATCGATGCTCAAAAGGTCCAAGTACTCACGTAGAACCACTAAATGGTCCATCGTGGTACGGGATGGAGTACCGGGCATCCAGCGGTGCACGCGGGGACTGGCATCAGTATACTCGAGCGACGGGTGAGGACTGAGTGCAGGAAAATGCTCATAAATCCATGCCTGCAGAAGCGTCATATAACCACTGATCTGTCTCACTGATGACCTCGACGCAATCCCCAACTGCCGATACAAATATGCTAAGGCAGCTGTACCCCAGGCATATGTCCTCACCCTATCCAGATCCCGCAGTAAACACAGATACGCTATAGGCACCCTGGTCCCACTCTTATCAGCAAAGAGTGTGCAGCCTAACAAAAATAACAAATAGGCTCGTGCTGCACACTCTATCCTCTGCTGGCTGTCTCTATCAGATACAGAGTGAAACTGAGTCCTCAGCCACTCCATCCTCACAGACTGACCGCGCGATGACAGTACCTCCTGACGCGCGTCTCCAGCTGACACCCCCAACAACTCCACAAGTAGCTCCTCAGCATCCCGATCACTCATCCTCTCAGGAGAAACTGATACTGAGGAACCTGCGACTGGAATCCCTAAAATGGCGGATACATCATCCAACGTGATAGTGATCTCGCCAAATGGTATATGGAAGGTGTTCGTCTCGGGCTGCCATCTCTCTACGAAGCCCGAAATCAGAATCTTATCGATGAATCGATAAGAGCACTGCACTAACTCTACGAGGCCCGACTGCCTCAATAGTGCTCTGAACCTGGTATTTGGTTGGTTTGAAGACCACCACTTCCATTCACCAACCTTGGCAGTATGGTTCATGCACTTGAGTGGAGCTCGTTCCTGTAATATAAATGTATAATTACTACTACTTTATAAAACATCAATAAACAAAATATAATGCTATAACAAATAAACAATACCTGTTGCCTCCAGATGGAAGCTGCTATATGCGTCCTGAAACTGATCAGGACGGACTCATCCTCTGGACCTCCTGGACATGGTCCAACGGGCTCATCGTCTTCGCCCCTAGCGGGCATATCATCATGCTCTGACTCAGGAGAGTCCGATGGCATATGAGCAGGCTCGGGAGAAGCAATCCTAGCACGACGTCTCCTAGCTGACGCCGTAGGTCTAACTCTGGCGGGACGGGGATCCATGTCTGAAAATATAGAAATTCAATGTTAGGCTACATCAAAGAAAATAATTCAATTGCATACATAAATGTTCGGCACAAAATTCAGCACGACACGCGATTTGGCACCAGAAGGCTTCTGTTCGGCTGCTGAGAGCCGAACAGAAGGCTTCTGTTCGGCTGCTCAGAGCCGAACAGAAGGATTCTGTTCGGCTGCTCAGAGCCGAACAGAAGGATTCTGTTCGGCACTGTGAAGCCGAACAGAAGGCTTCTGTTCGGCACCGTGCAGCCGAACAGAAGGCTTCTGTTCGGCTGAGTGTTGCCGAACAGAGGGCTTCTGTTCGGCACTGTTCAGCCGAACAGAAGGGTTCTGTTCGGCGATCCAGTGCCGAACGGAGCACTGGAGGCAGGGGGGGAGCTACCTCGACGTGGTCGTGGAGGCGCCGGCGAGGTGCTCGTTGCTCGGGAGATGGCCGGGGAGGTGGTTCCGGGAGAATGCCGGCGACGAGAGGGAGAAGGGGAGAATGCCGGCGACGAGAGGGAGAAGGGGGAACGGGGGGGTTTTGGGCGTTGGCGAGGTGCACTGCACCGACCGGCGACGAGAGGGAGAAGGGGGAGACGGAGGGGGTTTGGCCGCCGGCGAGGTGCTTGAGGCGAAGTTTTTTGGGCGGAAGGGAGAAGCCGGCTGGAGTGGTGTTTTGGAGGGGAAGAGCGGGGTGGGGGGGGGGGGGGGGGGGGGGGGGGGGGGTTTGGGGTGTAGAGAGCAATTTAGGTGAGGGGGTGGGGAGGGTGAAGGGTAATTTAGGATTTTTTAATTTTTTAGGGGTGTCCTTAGCAAATGGGGGGGTGTAGAGAGTATTTAATTTTTTTTTTATTTTTGGGGGGTGTCCTGAGCAATCGGGGGGGTGTATTTAGAACTACCCCTTCCCCTCCCTTCGCCAGCGGCAATACGAGAGTACCTCATCCATTACGCTTGGGGGGGCTTCCGCTTCACCCAACTCAAAATAGGCGGAGAAGAATACGTGCATCATCCCAACTCCAAATTCTCGTGAGAGATGGAGGCTGGAAGGAGGCTCCTCGCTTCACCCCCACCCAATCCCACAAGAACCCATGTTAGAAATCGCTTCCCCACTTCGGGTAATTCTCTGTCGGTAATCCTACGGTTCATTTGAAAACTTAAGATGTTTCATTTGCCTTCTTGATTTTACTAAGCTTGAGCGGTAAATCTAGTCTTTATAGCGATAAGGTGTTTGCTTTTTTGTTTTCTTGATGAATTTTGATTAGGCTGTTAGTTTACGAGCAGATTAGATTTGCTTTTTCTTGTACACATAAACATGACCAAAAAGCCTCAAACTCCCTCATGATTTTGATTTGGTATGTAAATTTTAAAGAGGTTACATCTGCAGAATCAATGAGTCAGACAAACCCCTAGCTCTTTGCTTTTCTGCATAGGATTTGTGTTTTCTTTTCTTTTTTTTTCCAAAAAAAAGATTTTCTCCTTTTTTTTCTCTGGCTAGAATGCATAAACAAGATTTAATCTACTCAAGCAAGAATATTCATAGATTTTTATTTTTGAATTTAAATGTGTTTAAAATGATCAAAGAAATGCAAAGGGAAAGGTTTCGATGAGCCGAGTTGAAGTGTGCTAGTTGCCATCTTTAAAGGAGTATTCACCACTGGGGACATCTATGCTCTGAAAAAAGACAGTCACATGAAACTAATTAGGACACTCTCTTCAGTGATGTTCTCAACTCGAGAATGCAGATGGCAATGATTAATGCTATGCATGTCTTATTACTTGAGATTATGGGTCAAAGAAAGCAGAAGGGAAGCCTGTTTTACACTGAGAAGAATAGAGAGTAGAGAAAATGCTTGAGGACCTTCAGAGCAGAGGAAAACAGAACAAAGACGTTTGGAGAGAAGTATCACCACATCACACTAATTCTTATACTGTTCTGTTTTTCTGGGTGCATCCACTCTGTTCGTATCTTCTGACTTGTTTGTTCCTCTCCTTCTTTCTCATCTTCAGCCTTACCTTACTAACCCTACTAACTATTAATGTATCTGGTTAATAAATCCGGGGAAAGTGTTTCACTTCCTCCGTTTTTACTCAAAAAAAAAGAAGAAGAAGAAGAAAGGAGCATTCACCACCTTTAGTACATAGGGTTCTGGCAATCTTCTCTAAGCATACAGAGACCTACCTAATTTAAGCTCCTCTGGGGTACACAGAAACAGAAGAGCAGGTTAAAGAATATTGCTCTTGTAGCTGCATACTTGTAGAAAAGAGAAGAACAAAAGCTGACCTATTAATCTACTGAAACTCAAAGGAAAATGGGGAGTTGGATGTAAATAAGTAAAGAAACATGGGAATGGAGTTATTTGATATGAGGTGTAGTGTGGGAGGACTTCTGTAAAATGAGACATAAAAATGTCTGCTCTTCATTATTTTGTACCGAGCATTTTAATGGAAGATATAGGGGATAATGTGTTAACTTAAGATGTCTCTTTTATTTGGTCAATTTGTCAAATAAAGGACCACATGAAATAAAAAATATAAAGAAACAACTCACAAATCCCACATAATACAGATACAAGATTAGTTTGAATTACATAGTTTGATAGGTGCATGCATTACCATCATATTTTATAATATAGTTTTTCATAGACCATGTCCAATTCTTATATATTTGAGTCCAAAAGATGAGGTTAAATAACAACTATATATCTTTCTCGTGTAATCCTCAAATGCAAGAGTATTTCATTTTTGCATCTGTGTGTTTTTTTCAATTACATTTCTCAATTGTTGCTGTACAATCAACATAAGAAATGACTAGTTTTTTGAATTCATAAAATAGTTTTTTGAATCATCAATGTTCAGAATGTGTAGTGTCGAATGCTACAGTTTCAGACTCCATAGTGCGCATAACCTATTTCTGGAGGATGGACAATCTTTTTTCTGTGTCATGGATTCTGCTCCTAATGGAGCACAATCACAATGTTCCAGCCATTTAAAAGGCCTCACGGAGCATGATCATAATCTTGTTAAATTCTAATATATTTACTTGCATCTTGATCAACTGGCTTTCTAATCCTTGTTCTGTATGCAACATTGGAAAAGGGTATTAGTTCGCTATAAACATCTTCTGCATATTGTTTTTGTTTTGCAGTTCCAATGCTACATGATCAAGCAAGTTGGACAAATATCTCTGTGCCAACTACATCTATAGTTTGTCATTTTCCTATGTCAGTTCTTTCACAGGAACAACGTGATGATTATAAAACCAACTATATCAGCAAGGAAGAACAAAATGTCCAGGTAAATGTCCTTGCGCTATTGTTGCTGTAGCGCATGCAACCATGCACACACATGCATATTTACAATGTTTGGGTTAGCAATAGTGTTATTCATAAGTTGATTTTATTGAAATTGATTTGAGTAGACACAGCTGTTAGCTGGTTTTTTTAATTTATTTTTAATTCTCATATTTTTGATGTATATTGTCAACCTTTTGAAGAAGAAATTGCTAAAGATCAAGTCAGATTATTTAATTGTATCACCATGCATAAGATTTAATGATATGGTTTTATATATAATATAAGAGGCACGCTCTCTCATATCTTGTAGACTATAAAATTGTTTAAATATTTTACATTCTAAATTTTTTTAGTAATCTCATCTTTAATTTCCGACCTATGGATTAGTAAAAGGGAGTCCTAGTTCACGAAGCTCTCACAACTGCAAGGTTTGGAAGTATAAAAACGAAAATTTGATGACTGAAACAAGAAAATCTTAATAACTAATATAATACAACTTTGTATCTATTTTCTTCATGTCAAAACAAGGCTACAAAATGCTTAATATCTCATTATCTTGTATTAATTTTCAAAATATATTACATTAAGAAGTAATACTTAAGCAAATTGTTTTTGTTTTAATAGAGACAAATCACAAACTTAACATCATTAGTCGTATAGTTATAATCATGGCCTGCCGTACCACTCCATACAGTCCGGTACGGGGCGTACTACTCCGTATCGTACCGAGAGAAAATCGATATGAAACTTAATTTCAAATCGGTACAAGCCCCGTACCGGCCCGTACCGAGGCCCGTACCGGCCCGTACTGAGGCCCGTACCGGCCCGTACCGAGGCGTACCGAGATAAAAATTGAAAAAAGTTGTTAAATAGCTATTTTAGTATAGGAGTGTACCGTACCGTCCTGAATCGACAAGGTTCTAATATAGTACCCGGTACTAAGATTGCGGACCTTGGTTAGAATAACAGCAACTGTTGATTGATTCATAGTATTGAACACATTCTTTGCACCATTTGAGTGTGGTTACTTCTTCTAATTGTTGTTACCATCAAATTAGTAACTCATACTCTTATCTATCACTGTTCAAGAGCTCCAGCAAGCTTAACTCTTGCTAACTTGCGATTGTTCTTTTTCAAACTTCTACTCTTTTTTTTACACATAGACTCTAGGAAGGGATTAGTATGACATTGGAAATTCTGGATTCAAGAGTTTTGACACATTAACATCAACCAACCAACAAGCCTTATATGTATGGGTTTAGCTTCATGGATTAAAGTACAATCGATCTAATGTTAGCATCATTTTATTGCAGGTTCTTGACTTGAAGCTAACCCTTTATAATTTGCATTGACTTCTTGGACAAAGCAATTTTGGGCAAAAAGGGGCCTTTTGTGAATCTTAGAAGGCTAGTTGGTGGCTAGGGATATCTACCTAATTGATTATGTAGTTTAGAGCAACTAGGAAGTAGTGTTGTACTAGGCACTTGGGCTAGGTGCTTGGGCATCGTTGGACAAAGAATTGACCTCTAAATATCTTGCCTAGACTTGACTGCCCTAATGTATGGATTACCTTGGTTGTATTTTTGTTTTGTTGGGTGATATCTAGAACTTGGTGCCATTGCTTAGTGCAATGGTAAAAAGCTTAGGTTGACAAACGCAATGGTGCAGGTTTGAGTCTTGAAGAAGCCACTTTGTGTACAAAAATGCCAAAGGTTAAGTCTATTCCCAACAACTTGGTAGTGTCCTTTTGGTGACATCTTGAATCATATAAAAATATGTATGTAAAGTATGTTCTTGTGGTTCTTTATAGTAAATTACACTGATGCTAATATGGAAACGTGATCAGTCATATTGTAACCCAATCAGATTGATTCAAAAAGAATAAATAAAGATGATTTATCTAAAATTTTACCATAGCTTTAGGCTATAGGAAGTTGGATGATAGAGGCTCAACAATCTCTGCTAGATTGAGAGAAAAGAAATACGTGGAGTTGAGAATGATTCACATTGAGAAGAGAGGATATCTATGGTAAAAAGAGAGAAAGACCTATGCATAGAAGGCTCCAAGAAGGAGGAGGGGGGGTGGGGGGTGGGGGGGGGGGGGGAAGAAAGCTCCTTGGTTCTCAAAACTATTATCCAACTTTCTACAGAGCAAACAACAGAAACTAATAACCCCCAAAATGACAGTTGGCCTGGGGTTATTTGGAGAGTAGAGAAAGAAAGGGTGGGTGGGGCATACGGATGCCCAAGAGGGTTGGGGTGGTCTCTCTCTCTCTCTCTCTCTCTCTCTCTGTTTTGCTATTGGCTACAACGAACTTCTTAACTTGAGATTAGGTGACATAACACTTGATTACTTATCACTGCGTATCTAGGTTCTTCACACTGATTAGATTAATCTGATCTCCATTTTGTTCTAAAATAATCCGTAACACTGAAAATAGAATCAACTTAAACTGAAATAAAACAGAAGTTCATCCATCAAAAACTTTAAAATATCAATCTCCTCAATCCTATGGCCACCATATACATTGGTGACGGTATGATCGACTGAACTAGTCACCCAAACCCCTGCCTACCCGAGATTAGTTTTAATGGACAAGGATCATTGGTTTGGCCGTGACTTTGTAGAGCAATCAACTAAGTTTTCTAGAATGTTCTTTGTACTTCGGCATCCTATACATCCCATATGTATGAAGAAGACATACTATACCATTAATTCCTTTTTTAATGTTGATGGCTTTGTTACATTACTATCTCCTAGAATGTCTTTGTATTCCATGTTTGTGGGTGTTTTGCAAATCCTTATCATTTATTATACTTTGTTGGTGGTTAGTTCGTCATGGCCAATTAAATCATTCTCAAAGTCTAAGGGTAGCCTTAGCCCTTGCTGTAGGATTCATATGAAACTTTATCTTTTCCTGTTACTACTAGCTTTTGTGTCCTCTTCTTTGCCAAGTCTCTACAACTAACTCATGTCATTGGTCTGAGAACGGTACAACCACTTTAATGAAAGTATAAGCATTGGCTTTTTCATCGTATTGCACCTTATGATCTTGAACTGACGATCAAGCATTTACTATATGACTGTTATGGAAATTACAACATGCCAAAGAACCTTCATATGCCCTATCTTGAAAACAAACACTGCTCTAATAGGCTTGCTCATGGGATTCTCCTGTTCGCCTTGAGATGCTGATGTATTTTAATCAAAGTTTTAGCTTCTCAATCATTTCTTCGAGAAGGGAGTTCATGCTAACTTCAGTTTTACAGTTAATGCTTTTCCTTCCTATAGCTAACTTGAGTCTGAGACTCATATTTATAACAATGACTTGATGGTAGGCGGGCATGAATTTCTGTTGTCTCTTTGTTTCTATTTAATTCGTTGACTGCTCATGCTGTCAAAGCCAATAAATCATGCAGCCGATTACTTGCACAGGTCACATGATAATCTTGTAATACTAACCTTCCAAAAGATTACCATTGAAGTTTGTGCTCTATCACATTGTTGTGATGATTACTCAGTTGTAATCTTTGAACCTGAAAAGATGTAGTTTGGGTTTGTTATGCTAGTTATAGCATTGAGTTGAAGAGTTTAAATTCATGGATGGTTTATTTACTTTTTATGTTTAGAAGTTACTGATTCAAAATTTAGATGTTGGAATGGACCTACAAATTTAATGTCTTCAAGCTTAGGGTTTAGACGTAGATATGTATAAATTAGTGTTAGCATACAATCTAGAGCTTTTCAGGAGGAGAAAGAAATAATAGTAACTTGGTCTTGGGCATCTACATTATAGCCACAATGATTGGCCATACAATCGCTATTCATAATGGAAAGGAACAATTAAGACTGACTTTATATATAAGATCGTATGGTAGGTCATAAATTGGGAGAATTCGTGCCTACTCTAACTTTCGCGGGACATGCAAGAAACGACAATAAATCTCGTCGTTAAATTATTTCCATTTTCATAATATTTTTGAATATTTCATATTAATAGAAATATAATTAATATAAATCAAAAAGAAAATGAAATGAAAATACTCAAAAAGTACTTTACTTACTATACTAATACTTATGTGTTGTGTGCAAAACACTATTGAATCAAACAATGGAGCAATACCCAATATCTTCCTTTAGTTGGGTATTGCTTCATTCCTTCAACGATTCATATACACTAAGACAAAAGTCTTATCCATTTGTAGATGGAAAATTTTGGAAAGAAATTTCCTCTGTAATTTTCCAGCTAGATCTTGTAGTAAAAGTTGAATTAGGATACAATTGCATTAGAGTCGCATCTCTGTTGATGGTCTGGCCTCAGATATGTGAATTCTAAGTTTGACAATTGTCGTGAAACCACTTTGGTATTTGTTGTGCTGTCTCACGTTAATGGCTTTAGTTAAATCACTCTGGCAACCTTATTATCCAAAACCATGTAAGTAGGGTGGCAATCCTCCAATATAGCAGTGGAAGTTTAGATATATGGAGTAGGTTTACTAATTATGATTGGTTGATTTGCCGTGCATTGTATGAATCTTATTATTTGTTAATGAGGGCTCACGTCAATAAGTATATCTTTGTACATGAATGCACATTAAAAAAAAGCTATACGATAAGGTGTCATTTGGCATCAATTTCATATTTCTATTTTCTATTTTCTAATTTTAAAAATATAAACATGTTCATATAGTCAATTATTTTTAAAAAATAAACATGGCGATGATGGCAGAGATGGTAGTAGCAGTGGAGGCAGTGGAAGCGGTGATGATGTCCATGTCTAGTGGCAATATGGCAAAAGGTTGTGTTGAAGGTGGCAATGTTGTGGTAGAAACGATGACCATGGGGGATTATGGGTGGTGGTGATGGTGGGATACTAGTGATGTGGAGGATGATGGTGGTAGTGGTGTGGAGGTGGCAGTGACAGTGATGGTGGTGATAACGGTAATGATAGTAGAGGTGCTGGCAATGTGGTAGAGGTGACGATGATGATAGTAGTGGTGTGGTGGTGGTAGCAGCAACAACAAGGGTGGCAGCAACGATGACGATGGTGAATGTGGTGTTTGTAGTGATGGTAAAAATATGATTTTTTTGTTTTTGAAAATATGAAAGTAAAGATTTATTCTTTTATTTTTCTAAAAATAATGAAAATATTTTTGAAAAATAAAAAATAAATATAATAGCACCAAACATATTTTTTGTCTCGGTTTCTGTAATTTTATTTTTAAAAATAGAAAACAAGATATAAAAATGACAACAAACATGCCTAAAAAAGGTGGCCTAGTGCATGAGGCTCTCACTATTGCGGGGTCTAAGGTGTGTTAGAAGTAGAAATCCTATCTTCATGTGTAGCGAGGTTGTTTTCGTGTTTTGAACCTATAACCTCTATGTCACAATATAGTAACCTGACCTTTGCACCAAGGCTCATCCTCTTACCAAATAGGTCTAAATATCTGATTTTTTTTTGTTCAAGTAAGTGTTGGCGCATATTCAACATATTGTAAGTTGTAACCATAACCATAGCCATCAAACATTTTCACAATTATTTGTAGTCATCTTATAAATCCTCATTCTCCAATAATTTATATTTGGATCTATATTTAACATAATTGACATTTGAGACAAATATACTGCATGTCAGGATTTACTTTTGAGTTGTAAGTTTGTGGTTTTAGTTTAGATCATAAGCTTCATCTTTGATGAGTTTCTTTCTTAGTTTGATTGGGAAAAAATGTTGGGTTTATCGTATTACGTTTTCTCTTGATGTAAAAGAGAGTGGTTCTGCATTATAGGACAGTTTTATTGAACAATATATATGCTTTTAGAGTCTTCTTTGGTGTTCTCTTCAGGAGTTCTCTCAGTAGTTCGTTCATGGGCGTTGGTGTCTGATGGGCATGATATTTGAGACGTATTCTTAGCTTGCAAATGCATGTAGTGAGTGAGGGTGCAAGGATCAAATGACAAATAGCCCATGGGAGTATTAGTTTATTGTGCAGACATGCATGTGAAGCTTGTGGGTGCACTAGTTTTGTGAGATGAGTTAATATGATGCATATAATGATTGGAATTTGCTCTATTTCTTTCAATGAAAAGGTTAACTTGGCATTGGCACTTATGGTTGGCTGTAGGTGCTTGTAGATTTGATGACAACGAGGGCACATGTCAAAGTTGTGGTGGTTATTTTTGGTAGAGGCTAATCATTTTTTATGTATATATTGTTGTTTTACTACTTGTGGGAAAGTAAAATTCATGATTTCTGACAAATATAAACATGGTACTTAGATGTCAAGGGCAAATTGCACTTGAACAAGACAAGTGGATGCAATGGTGGTAGTTGATTGATTGTTTCATGATGCAACTTGATCTTCTGCTTGGGACTAGCGAGGAGATAGAAACACTAATAAGTTCACTACGTTACATGTATGATTGTCAACGTGCAGGTCAAATGTTTTATGTTGCTTCAAGATTCAATTGTGAATCTAGGATAAAATAGGCTGTGATCAATTGTCAATTGCAGAGGACACTGAGAAGTTGAAGGATGAAAAAATAGCACATCTTGAAGGATGAAGCACAATGACTCTATGAGAAAGAAGTCTATTATAAGCTGTGTGATACATGAAATTAGACTAGAAGATTCAAGCTTGGATGAAGCAAAAGAACATCATTTAGGGTCAAACCTAGAGAGTTCTAATGCTCTGTTGTAGGACTCGCTTGGTGTTAAAATTTCTTCACATGTGTGTGTTTGTGGGTATATATGGGTGTCTAGGCTTCTCCAAACATGTATGTTAGTGAGATTGAGTATGCTGCGCATGGGCAATGGTGCATGAATCTGACTTAAAGAGTGGAGAATCGTAGCCACTTATGTTGGCCTTGAAATAGGATTACTAGACTTTTAGTCACTTGGAGAAGATGCAAATTGTTTGATGTTTGTTTATTCCCATTCTTATCTTGCTACAATCCCATTGTTTTCAAATCCAATGTTGAGACATCAATGCTGATATCTTGTGATCTCTCCCCACCCGGCTTCTCTAAGTGCATGTTGTGTGCATGTATATCTATCTGAGAAACATTCATGCTTCAAAATTTACCATGAAGCTCCATCTAGGGCCTTAATAGTAGTAATATGGAGAGCATGCTGGCTTCTTGTTTATTTCTCCTTTCTTTAGCAGGGTGGAGGCATTATGTTTGTTGACAATTTTTTTCCTCAAAGTCTTTGTGAATGTAACTATAACAAAGACAAGAAGCCTTCCATGTAAGCCTACGAACAACTTTTAAGGTAGGAAAAAATAATCATCTTGCATCTATTGGATACCAAGGTCTGTAATCTCGGTATCGGGTACTGTATCGGTGCCTCGATATGGTATGGTTCCTGTACTGAAATAGCTCCCAAACCATTTTTCTCAATTTTATCTCGGTACACCTCGATATAGATCGATATGCTTCTGTACGGATCGGTACGCACCTCGATATGCCTTGGTGTAAGTCGGTATGCCATAGTATGGCGGTACGGTGTGGTACAGAGTTTGTATTGATTCGAGGTTGAGTTTTGTTCCAGTTTTCTCCCGGTATAGTATCGTATGCCCTGTACCGAGCGGTATGGGGCAGTCCACCATGTTGGATACCCTTGTGAATGTGAGTTGAATCTAGCGGGTAAACTTGAAGAGTCTTTTCAAACCTTTGCAGCTGGGTGGTGAAGAAAGTACTGTTCAACTCAGAGGGTGAGGAAAATATCTTATTAAAATGCCATTCAGGCTCTTATCAGTTTACCAATAAACAACAACAAAAAGAACTTCTCACACAACGTTGATCTAGTTATGACTGAGAATTCTCCTTTTTTGTGAGCCAGAACATTTTGTGACATAATAATATGAATTTTAAACTATAGACATGTACTTTGGTTGCTTTAAATTCTTAAGTGTGGAACATAAGAAATGTCTATTTTATAGTCCCACTGATTTTATTTTGCCCCTGACTTCGTAATGTTCACAAAAAGGTTGATTTGATTAAATTTCTGGCAAGAGAATCACATTTATTTTTGTACATTTCATTTACCCATAGCCTTTATACCCTTAAATTTTAACCTTAGAAATAACACAGGATGACCGGCAAGTTGAGAGTGGAAGATCATGTTTTGAAGAGAAGGCAAAGTGTGAAGTTGCCCAATGTCTGAGATACTTCGAACACCAATTGCTTTATCATCAGGTTTTCTGGTATCCGTAAGATAACTTGGGCTCATCTCTTATGTTATGATCAAGTATTTTACATGAATTTCTTAACACTGGTTTATTAATTTCTCAACCTTTTCCTGTTTCAATTGTTTGTTTCAGATTTCTGTCTCTGTACACCGAGGAGAAGACTCCATTAGCAATGTCCACAGAACCCATAAAAAGTGATCACAAATTAGTACAGTTGGAGAATTGTGCAGATTTTGTGAGGCCAGCAGATGTTCTTGCCCTTGCAAAAAGAGCCATGAGAGCCTCAAGAAAAGCAGCATCATTAATGGAAGAGTCCAACATCTTAGCAGCTGAATTTGATGAATCACATTTTCTTGGGTTTGTTTCTCATTAGTTTAATGCTTTTGTTCCTTTCCTGCTTAAGATTTGATATTCTTATGCCCCATTAAGTTGAACTATAATATATTATGTAATCAGTTTGAACCACAGAGGATCCACAATGGATATTTCCATCAAAGAGGAAGTGGTTGTTAGATCAAAACGATTATTGGAGAGGCGGTCTAAGAAACGCAAGGTTGGGAAGAACTCAAAAAATGTTGCCTGTGAGGTTTCTAAGTCGATGACCACAGGCATGAACAAAAAGATAGATAAGGGTCTTGATCCAAATGACCCCCTCAGATTGTTCTTGTGGGGTCCTGAGACAAAGCAACTATTAACAGTCAAAGAAGAAAAGGATCTATTTGTTCAGATACAGGTATGTCTTCTTCGGATGCTCTTGTGCGAGCTTCATAATTATTTGTGTGGTCTTAGAAGTATAGTGATGTTTGTTAAAAGGTGCTCCACTATCCTCTGCTAACAGGATCTTATGAGATTGGAAGAAGTTCAACAGAGACTTCGGTTGCAATTTGATCGTGAACCAACACTATCTGAGTGGGCTCAAGCTGTTGGAATGAGTTGCCAAGCTTTGCAATGTTGCCTTTCGTCCGGAAAACGTAGTCGAGAGAAGATGATTAATGCTAATTTACGTCTTGTGGTACATGTGGCTAAACAGTATGAAGGGAAGGGCCTAAATATTCTGGATCTACTGCAGGTTGGTCAGTTTTCTCTACGTGTGCATTCTTTGTTCTTTATTATCAAGTGGCTGTAGCACTTTCTTTTGTTTTTGTTCCTATATACTGAGAACTAGTGTTGTCCTTAGAATTGCTCTGCAGTATATGCTGAAAGTGCTGCTAATCTCCTTTCTGCTGGCAAGTTTCACATCTATTTGGGATATGAAATATGAACTATGGTATGCTGTACTGTACCGAACCAGAAAGTACCGGGCATACTGTACCATACTGCTATGGTACCGGTACCAGTATGGATGGCGTACCAACATTTAGTACGCCAAAAAAATTTCGTACTGTACCGTACTGACACAATGCTAGCGTGGCACCGGTACGGGGTCAGGTACCGAGACGGAGAACCTAGATATGAATGCTTGCTCTTCTCCTCTAGCAGTTACAGAATGCACTGGAACTTGGTTTATAGTAATACAAAAATCCATCGCATCAGTAATGTATAATAGTTCTCAAGTTAATAGCTAGAAATGGCAATACTCTATATTTGCTCTATGACAGATTCCTTGGTGGGAATTTTTGACTAATATATAAGCATTTTGATCTGAATATTTTTTATTTTTAAATGTGTTCCTGATTTTTCTAATAGTAAACTCTTATTTATCCTTGAAGCATCAACAATTTTGTGTTATTGTAGGAGGGAAGCAGGGGCCTTATGAAGAGCTTGGAGAAGTTCAAGCCAAAAGTTGGATGCAGATTTTCAACCTATGCATATTGGTGGATACGGCAATCAATTAGGAAGGCCATATTTTTGAACTCACGGGTCATTCGTTTGCCGGTATGACTTTTGTCTTGAATGATCCTTGGTTCTTTTATATGATTTATTCCTTAATATACGTTGTTGTTGCAGGAGAATGTGTTTGGACTTTTGAATAGTATAAAGAAAGCAAGGAGATTATTCATTCAAGAAGGCCATGCCCCAACAAATGAAGAGATAGCAAAACAGGTTGGCATCAGTGTTGAGAGGTTGAAAGTTCTGTTGCTAACCACTAGAAACCCAATCTCAATTCAGGAATGTGCTTGGACAGATCAAGATGTCACTTTTCAGGTACCTGCACTCTGTAATTTCATCATAGATAATTATTCTGGATGTTTAGTATCAAAGAATACTAATAACAATATGGTATAATTAATAATGTTTAACAATTTTTCTAGCTCCCTAATGGTAAAATTGTAATGCTACCTCTCCTTTAGAACTCGTTGCATATGCCTATACCATCTCAGCTAGCTTTTCATAGCTTTATCTATGCAACTCATATGCCTTACCTAACAAAATGGTTTCTCACTCCGGCCTAATTTTACCACATATCCATTTCAGTGTGCTTCTATGTGCGACATGCATCTTGTTTGCTTAGACTGCATTTGTAACCCAACATTTTGAACCATACAAGCAAATGGGTCTTATTACGATTTGATATATTTCCATTTTATTCGTTAATACATGTGTTGGTTACATAACAGTCCAGAAGCAATACTCTACTTCATCCACCTAATCTTATGTTAGATATATGTTTCAGTCTGTCTATTCATTCTCTTGTATAAAAATCCATTAGAATGGACCGGATCACAAAGTGGTATGTTTTGGTCATCAATTTTATATTGGGGAACTTAACACCTGGTTAACTTGCATCTTTTGTTTAGCCAGCAAAAAATTATACTTAGTTCTTGTAAATAGTTAGGTCTTTTTAGACAGTAATGTTTGTTCCTGAGAAAATTTATGCATAGAAGGGGCTGAACATCAAATGGTCATTGAAATCAAGGGCCAGGAATAAATTTTCAGTCAACAGGGATTAAACCATAAATGGTAGTCTATCTAAAAATGCTAGTCTCTAGGGCATTGTATATTCTCTGTTCTCTTGCCATTTATGCTAGAGTTTGGAACAAACTTCTCATATATGAGTCGCAGAATTCAAACATTTTTTTTAAACCAAAAGCAACGCTTCTCTGAATTTTTCATCAATCAAATGGATGCTATGTAGTATTCTGTGATGGACTGGATTTCTCATCACCATTGATTCTTGCAGGAGATCACAGGAGATCCTGAGGTAGAAACTCCAGACCTCAGCATGGCTAAACAGATGATGAGGCAGCATGTACGTGGTCTTCTTAGGATTCTCAAACCTAGGGAAAGGCAAATAATTCAATACCGTTTTGGAATCCCTAACAACGAGCCGAAATCACTTACAGAGATTGGTGTAATGTTCGGCCTGTCAAAGGAAAGGGTAAGACAGCTAGAAAGCCGGGCATTGGACAAGTTGAAGGACTGCCGTCCGAGCCATGGGCTGGGGGCATATCTAGAATTGCTACTCTAGGTTCTCATTACCGCACATATCTGGAAATTGTTTTATCTGCACCAATTAGCTTCATAGATATCTGTAACTGACTGTACATACATACTAATTCCTTCGTAAGTCTCACAAGCTCAATAATGAAAGGAATTCTTATTATTGGAGTCAAGGAAAGTTGCATAAAATAGCTTGATATTATTTCTTGTCTTGTTATATTCAGTGCACCAATGAATCATCATTTATCGTTTTACTGTCTGATTTATAACTTTTGGCTAATCTGGCATCCTAAGCAGCTGGTCTCTTCAACATCTAAACATATCTCCTCAGTTACTTCAAATACATACTTTTTCCTTGGATATGAAAATGTCATTAGACCCAAGAAAAATATGAGACGTATCTCTGTATGATGAATATTTATTTCACTATCATACAATCCTCATATATATATGCATATTTTTCACCTCTGATACAAAAAGCGGTGAAATTTATCAATCTCTGTAGCTTTCAATTCGATATATTGTTTCGTCCCTTTGCTTTCATCCTTGGAGGAGCTATTCTTAATAAATTTGTTTGATAATTTTGCAAAATCAATAATACGAAATGAGTTTCGGTGGTGGATCATGTCAACATCATTGATTGAAATTTATGCCGTTCATGATCAAAATTTCTGTGTTGGGACTACAAGTACTGGGTTCTTCACAAATTTCTTCCATGAACTCTGCTTGCTCTTGAACCTCTTCTACACCACTCTGCACATGGAGAGATGGAGCATCCCTGGTTGCTTAAATGTGTGAGTTCTTTAGCTCATGGCCAAAAATGATACTGAAGGTTTATGACTCCTTTGATTTTGGGTGATTCCATATTCATCTTGGAACAAAGCTTCCATGTTGAAGAAAAATCGAGTCCTTCGAAGGGATCAAACCTCGAAATCAATGAGCGGCACAAACAATCTACATTCCTGATTTGTCTCCCATTGTTTTTGGTTCATCATGAGACCAGAAATAAGAGAAACAAGCATGCGGTGGACTGGTAGCCAAAGAATTAATTGACTCCACCAAGGTAAAGTAGACCCAAGGACAGCATAAACATTCCAAAACAAGATATATCAATTTTCTAGGTTATGTGAATGCATCACAGCCCTTGCAAAGGCAGGGACCTCTCCTGATCCAAGGCTCTTTCTGGGGATTGTGCTTGTCGCATGTCAATGAACTGCTGTCTTAGAAGAAAAGCAATAAGTGCGCTAAACATAATGAAAAAGAATAATTTCAAAATTATGGAAATACCTTAATAAATTTAAGGTACATTATATGCTTATTTTTCATCTTAGTTTTCCAGGAATTTTCTAGGTTGCTTTCTTCATGCAAATTCTTCACCTTTTGCATTGCATGCTTTTCAGCCTTTCTGCAATGCAAAACATTAGAATAGCAACAATCTTTTAGCGGAAGCATTTGCTTCTAATTTCACTCATCTTGATCATCATGCTAGCCTTGTTAAATGCTTTTGAATATACTACAAAACCATTATATTTTGTAATGTTATATACATTTTAAAAAAGCAACCTATGATCTTATCATGGTGCTTGTTTATGCAATGAGATTTCATAAAAGTCCAAAAAATATGCAATTGGAAGTTTTGCTTGAACTTAATTTCTAACTTCAGAATTAAGTTACAACCTTGTTGGACATTAAGGTTGAACTCCAGTTAACTCCAAAATTTGAATACCTTGAAAACTTGATTAAAAATTTAGAAGTAAAGCTTAGAAAATGTTATAGGACATGTCTAGACACCTCTAAATGGGGCGAAAATTTTGGATTTAGCTTATATAACATTTTCAGTCCATTAATAATCTATGTGCTGATGCTAGTTTGATTCCTGTTAAATGCAAGTTGACACTGAATTTTCAATTATATGGAAAATTTCCTGTTATTTATCCTATTTCAGTTTTTATATGGAACATTCTTAAATATGCACTCATGTAATGCGTTTTGTATCGTGTTATTAGATTTTCATAATGAAAATCATAATTCAGTACCTTTAACAGACATTCTTTCTTCCCTCCATATGGGCTGAAAAGATCAAAGAATAATTTACCGATCTTTGGGAACGTTTTACATGTAGTTCTCAATTGGGTGTTATTTAACCCTTTACAAATTTGTGGCTTAATTTGGGCATAAGTAACGTTAGGGAAAAAAGAAGCCTATAGCAATCCACAGATAAATTTCTAGCTAGGAATATCTGACATATCAGGTACCGAATTTAATCTAATAAAATTAAGGATCTTTAAGGTTCCTTATAACATTGAAAATGTCTAAACAAAGAAAGAAGCAAGTATTGCCAAGAAATTGCAATTGTCTCTAACCCACACATTATAAGCAAAAGACTTCGTGCAGAAGATATCACTAAAGTAAAATTTAAAGGAACATTTAATGATCGCCTCACCTAATTTACAAGAAAACTAAAAAGGGAAAAATAGGACAAAGAATGGAACAAAATTGAAGGCCATTAGATGTAATCTTCATATGGCAAACAAAAGGTTAACTCAAATTTTGAATTATCTTCGATAGTGCTGAGTATGTGCCGAAGGTAGAGGAAACGACTCCTACTATGATGATCAATGTACATAATGATACCTGTAAGAATAAAATGAATGAAAATTAGCAAGAGTTTGAAAAGACATTGTAAATAAAAATTTTACATGCATAACGATAGTTCTTGTGCATGCAATTCACAATAACATGAGTGCTTCTCAAATGGGCGAAATATGCCGGCAAAGTTTTGTGTGTTTTTCCATTGAGAATGTTTGAGATGCTTTCTAGGACAATACTTTTTGTTTTTGGCTAACGCCAATTTCCAAATTCCTATTCTTGAATTCAGGTGTCACATGAGCTGCATCATCCTTCATGACTAATTTTTTTCACTCGAATTGATAAATTATATAAATAAATACCTCCGTTTCACTTATTTCAACATTCCAGTATATGTATTATTCACATGGCATGCATATAAGACAGAGTCTTGCTTTGAATTAAAATTACTAATATAAGTGAATCAGCTTAAGGGAGCAAAAGAGCTCATCTGAAAGAGCATGTTTGTTTTCTACCAAAAAAAAAGAAAGGAGGACGTTCGCTAAAAGAGTGTATTTTATGCGAAGACTCATGGAAACTACTAAATAGTTGCCATTTTTTAGCATTCCTGCAATTAAAACAAAAATTCAGTCACAGATTTACATTTTCACACAATGATTAGAAAACAAAATTATTTCACATTCCAGATTTCCAAGAAGTTTTATGCTAGGACTCATGGAAACTACTAAATAGTTGCCATTTTTTAGTATTCCTGCAATTAAAACAAAAATTCAGTCACAGATTTACATTTTCACACAATGATTAGAAAATAAAATTATTTCACATTCCAGATTTCCAAGAAGTTGCATCTACTCAAATATTGCGACGGTATCATGACATATTTGAGCCAAGAAAATCATATGGATCGAAACCAGTGTAGAGCAGCTTGGTGTTTTGACCGAACATAGATAATTTCAGTTAATTAATACAGAGCAAAATTCTAATCCATCAAATTAATTGGACATATATCAAACAAAATGGTTCCACTAGCATAAATGCTGGAGATTAGTTAGAAATCTTTCCAATGTTTTACCTGAGTCCAAGTCACTTTACCCCTGAGAATGCTCAAATAGCAGGCACAAGGAAGAATCAACGTCTGCCACAGCATAATATTAGCAGCTATGATATTGATATATCTATTATAAGAACTCAGTGGAAAGTAGGAACTTACTACAAGCATGCTGAGCAAGGAACCAATTAGAGACATCACCAGACCTGACAATGCAATCGAGATATGACACCGATATAAGTGCTTAGTGCATAACAATGTATATTTTTTTTTTGCTTAAAATAGGTATTTCATATATTACGTGAATGAATACACCCATTAGGATCTGCAAAAACTAAGTCAAACAGTGCCCTAGGCAATCCCTCCTCCTCTGCCCATAGAGTGTCTCCTGAGTGGCACACGACATACGCCGCCACCCAGTCTGCAGCCCCATTGGCCTCTCCATAACAATGTATAGTTGCTAAAGTAAAAGATGCAAATTTTACTAGCTGATAAAATTCAAAAAAAAAAAAAAAAATCTTTGGACGGCCATAAAGCTGAAGAACCTATGAATTAAATTACTACTGATGTTTAATCTCGAATCAGAGTTCACAATGTCTAGGGACATCGAACACTTAATAGAAAGATCAAATCACCAATGTAAACAAGTAGGAATGATATAAACTTACCAAAAAAGGGGATTGAAAGTGCCACGAACAAGGTGGAGACCACCAAAGCTGTTCTAATGATGATTGCATATGCATGCGACTCTCGACGGTTTGCTGGTATCAACTCTTCCAAACTCAATGCCAAGGGAGTCAGAGTCAATGCATATGTGATCATTGGTTAAGGCAACATAACTTCTGCTGTGTTTTTTTTTTTTTTTTTTTTTTTTTTGAAAAAACGGCTGTGAAATATCAGGTTCAGTAAATATCATCAAGGATTTTTACAATGGTCCAATATTGTCCAAGCAACTGAAACAGATATATGATGCAGTTACTATACACCATCTTTGAGACTGCAACATATGTTTTATATTTGATTCTTTGTCATAAAAAATCAAGCATGCCCTACCACTCCATGGTCAGAGAATTGAAACTTACTGAAAATATTTTTGCCACTCAATCTATACTGTTCCACTTTTATGTCAGCCACATGAGGCTCGCCAACTACAAATATTATGAATCTCATTATTATGTTTTGTTTTCTTAGCTAATAAGATCATGATCAACAACAAAAGAAGAGCAATGCTGTGGGGACCCTGTTTCATGCCCTCAAAGGTTTTCCGACCACATGTCATGAGGGGATACGCGCATGTAACAGGTGCCCCATAACATCTCCTGCAAAAAAGCATTGTAGTTTATTGAGAAATATGCTAAGTTAATTCTCAGGGGTCAATGGAAAAATTATAAAAACTTTGGCTCGTTCAAGACTGGAATGCAAAACAGAAAGGAAGATAGAACAACAATCAAATAAAGGATATTTGGACAGCGGATTGACCACCTGCAACAGAAACAGTGTCAATATAAGTAAGTCTCCAATTATAAATAGCAGCTCAAAAAAATGAAGAATTAAAGATCAATAACTTATTGGCTTTTTTAATCAATCATCTTATCCAAGGATAGTGATAGTGCCATTAAGATACTTGATACAATAAGAAGTGATAAAAAAAATTTACTATAACCAATTAGATAAGTGTAATTCTGTAAAGTATATCATCCAATCCATGAATCTCTTTGATGCAGTATAAATTGTACCAAACAGTTATGTTGTGAATCATTGGTTGGTGATCACAAGGTGATAGGCAAGAATTCTAGAGGATGATAGAGATCTCTGCTGGAAATGGAAGTTAACAGCCATAAAATTTATCCTCATGAACCAAATAAGTGCCAAGATTCAAAAACATGATATTTTCCATGCAAAGTGTAAGAGTAAGATCAGAGTCTAATATTTCTCAAAGTATTCTCTATGTTAGGCACAAAAAAACCTGCCTCTGTTGATCTTTGTAGTGGAACAAATTAATGGAACTATGACTTTTTATGCCTAGAATCTATTGATGTTGCGAAGCATCAAGATTTAGAAGAAAAAAAGTATTGAGTCATGCGATGGTATTATCATTATTACCGTGGTCCACACTGCCAACTTTGAAGCCACAAGATTATGGGGCATGTTGAGGGTGAACTGAGATACCAAAGACTCTCCAAACATGAGGTAGCCCATCACAGCAACTCCGGCAAACATGGCGGTAGAAATTGCAAAACTGCAAAGTATCAAATGGCATATGTTTTTAGTTAGAGCTTGGAGTATGTTCATGCAATTCATGTATAAAGCTTAAAGTAAGGTGATTGAAAGCCACTTACCTAGTGAAAAGAACTGATGGATACTGGCTGGGTTTCTTTAAAGAGGAATATATGTTTGGGAAAACTGCATGGCCTGAGAAGCAATACCCATATAATCCAATGGCAATTGGAATCCCTGAGAGATTTAGTGAAGTTCCCCCAGTTTGAAAGCCAACTTGATCAACTAAACCAACCCAAAACAAACTACAAACCACCAGTACAGAGGCAATAACTCCTCCAGCTGCCAAATATGTAAACAGCGGTCATGAGATTAGATCAGATTGCATCTTTCATGTTGAATAAAAACCAAATTTGTATGGGTTTAATGACAGATGCTAGTTTCTTAAATTGAAGTCTCTAAGTGCCATCTATATGCTTAATAAATATATAAAGGCAGCTGACACAGGAAGAACTCTTACATGATTCATTTAAAAAAATGTTCTAAATGATTCTTGTCGAAGATTCCAATGTTCATTTTCTCCTCCAAAAAGATAGAGTGGCCTTTGATTTTTAAACTAAAACTAATAATGCTCAATGCATATTAAATAAATAAAATCAATCTACAGAAAAATTTCTTACTTTAATATACTAAAACTCAGATTTACTGACTAATGGGTATTATGTAGATTATCCTTGCACAAACTTAGCAAAGCCATTCACAGGCTGGTCAACCACATGGTCCACATCATACCAAGTACTAATTCAAAGCACCAAGGTCTACTTTTCTTTAATTAGAAAAAAAAGAAAAGTCAATGCTACAAAATAACAAACCATTAATTCAAGCAATCTACAGAAAATTTATTACTTTTAAACAGTTGACATTTGTCTAGATTACACAAATGGCTTTCAAATAGTCTGTTTTTTGTTTTTCACAAATGAACCAACCAATCAATAAATTTTCCATCATAAGCTTGGAAGTTCTTGATTCCGAGCAACCGGACAAGCATGTATACCATAACAGAAAAATATAAAGTTATGCAGTCTGACCTGAGATGTAACTCAGAAGGCTTAGATCTCGAAGCCAAGTGGTAGGCAGGACTCCAAGAGTTGCGACGATGGCAAAGAGTACATGACAATTTAGATGCAGCCCCCCAATATTTAAGTGGGCATTCGGAAACAAACTAGATAGGTTATCACTCTCTAGTATAATGAACTCAACACAACAAGCCTGCAAAACCAAGGGTCAGAAGAAATTAAACTTCACCTCTTTATGATTCAACATAAAATTATAAGCCTGCTAGATTAATTTACAGTCCTTAGTTTATTTCAGTTGCTCCAAGTAAATCCAATCCAATATAGGAATGAGAGTCACAGGCTATGTAAAACACAGAACAAGAACATAACGCAAAACAGAACCCAATTTCATTAGCTTGAGCACACAGTGATCTCACTTGGTGACAGATTTTAATATCTCTAAAGATGTGTTCGATATCAATTGGTATATAAGATGAAGCCCTCATGTCATGTGAGATGTGGCTGTTGCTGAGCTGATGTGTTCTGGACTGCACAGAACAATGGTTGCCATCTGTTATGGGATTGCTTGGTGCTTAATGTCTAGATCCATCAGTGGGCTCTGCAACTATCAGTTGTTTCTTGAGATTTTATATTTAACCATTCGTCGAAAACTCTTAATCCATGTTTCAGGGTTTAGAGTTTCTACTATTTTCTGGCACTCAACCTGATGATGGCCTAATGAAATGACAATAGTTGTGAAAGATCACTTCATTGATTGTTCAACAAAGAACAGAAATCAGCAATTGGATAATTTTGGCATAAAATGAAACACAAGCAACACCAACACATGGAAAATTTCACCACCTCAAGTACTGAAGGCCATGATTGCCCATAACAGTCTTTTCCTGTCTCATAACCATCCATAAGGTTATAAGACACTATCTTCTATACACACACACACATATGTAAATATATGTATTATGTATGTATGTGTATATGGATGTATGAAACCTAGAAAATGCTGGAAGTTTTACTTACATATAGTTCCAGGTAAAGGATTACCTGCACAAAGTAAGAATGCATAAAAAGACTAAGTGTTAGATCAATCAAAAATTTTCAGCAATGCGAGAAAAGAAAAGAAGAATAGAAATGTTATGAGGGAGGACTTTACAGAGACAGCAAAACGGCCTACAGTGCCAAATGCAGCCTGGCCAATATCTGGGTACGTCTCCAGGCCAGGCTTACTGTCCAGGCAGTGGCGCAGCAGGATACCAGTGTAAAATGCAAGCACTGAAAAGATGAACAGAACGGAGAGCCCGATCCAGCCTCCTTCCATCACAGCATAAGGCATTGAAAGGATCCCAACCCCACATAGAACATTCATTCCTAATCACAGAGCAAAAAACATGTCATACAGTAACAAGACCAACATATTCAGATCCCTCTTTTGACCAAGACTCTAGGATAAAATCATGGAAGTGATCATGTAACGACAAACCAGCTATGTTTGCTATTGAAATTAGATTATGATTCTAAATCAATGACTCAATCATATATTCTACAAAAAATTTACTATGAGCTGTTGAGATTATCTGAATTTTTAGTAAATACAACAAGAAGTATCCATTGTACAGAACAATAGATGTTCGTACGGTTATTTGCACACAAAGGTGAATAGTTAGCAGTAACTTCATTCTAAGATACTAGGATTTTTCCAACATGGAGGTTGTCAGGCTTAACCAGTAGTCCAAGTGCATATGTACTTAGCACACATCATTTGTGGGCCTTTTTGTTAGCATTGATCACATATGAGGTCCATATATTAGCAATCAGTGTACACGGAGCGACGGATATATGCAACATAATATTCCAAATTTCAGCAAATTGTAAGAGAATGGTGCAACGTGTAAAAGTTTAATGTAGCAGCATGATGATCATGATGTTAATATAGTTGCAATACAACTCATTCCTATCATGATAACTCCCTCCGATGCCACCTAATCCTCATAAGGCCTAGTTAAGATTAGCTTTGACGCAAGTTGCTGTCCTAAATACCATACCTATCAATATTTAATCGACATTCACATGATTCTTATTCTCTATAGTCGAGGAGGAGACAAAAAGATTGGCATCACGGGAAGCGGAGGCTTGCCCTTGCCAGCTTCATTTCGCTGCCAACCTACGAGACACATGCAGTTCACAACGCATGTGTCACCTTGTCTTCTTCTTCTTTTTTTTTTTTTTTTTTTTTGCTAAAGCAGATATATCATACACGATTGGTACGGATACATCTAAGAAAGTAAAAAAATAACACATTCTGAAGTGCTCCGAGTAAATCCCCCTCTTCCAGCCAAAAAGTCTCTTCAGAATGATTAGCCACATAAGAGGCTACCCAATTTACCGCCTCGTTGGTCTCATAATATACATGCTTAATCTGGACGGTCATCCTCCACGCACCATAGTCCGAATGTCCTCCAGAGGGATATACCCATTTATGCTACTCTCTCTGGCCCGAGGGCAGGAACATGAACACCGTTCTAATCCTGTCCTCCACCTGATTAGTGGGTCTAAGCTCTCAATTAACGCTCACCATTTGCCGCGTCTCAATTGGCCGGAGTGTGAGGCGCCCCGATCAGACGGTTCTGGTCGAAAAGGATCAGTCCATGGCATATCATTGGCAGTATCTTTTCCGTCCTCTGAGCTGTTTTGGCAGAGAATTTAGATTTGTTATGGTTGCAGTTTATTATCCTTGTTGTTACTGTCATTAATTATTTAACGTCTCAATTTGTAGCCATCCCATCACCATCTCGTCCGAGTTTGGATTGTTATTTTAATTTATGGGAAAACACCAGATCTGCCAGGTTTCTGTTACTCCTCCGGTCTTCCTGTCTAAATGGGAGGGTAGTCATTCAAGGCTACGGCATGTACTATAACTGCATATAATATTCATAATTTTCAGACATATGCCCCAGACTTGACTCGATCGAAGTAGACTGTTTCTTTTGTCTGCTACCCATGGTCTTGACATCATGCATATTGCATAATACTTTGAAAGGACCATTTACTTTACTTTAATTTTCTAAGAACATTAAAAATTTATAATCTTCTAATTTGGACAATAATAGAAAAAAAATTACGCTCAACATCAAACCTTTCAGATGCTAGTAGATTCCACTAATTGTTATACAAGCAAGTGGCGGGGTTCGAATCTATTGAGACTCAGGATTCTCTATGATGCATATTTTGCACCGCAGGGATAGCTACAATCTTAGATGGGTATTATATCGTTTGATCTGTTATCAAATGAAGTTCAATGTACGACACCCACAATGCATCTCATATGGATTGCATCATCCGTCTTGTATTATGGACAGCCGCTTCCATGATCAAATTATATGGCAAGCATTGAGAACGGTACCTTTCTCTCACAGTATAAATATGCACCGCAAATGATCCATGCTCATCCGCTAAGTGCCGATTAGGGTTCTTCCCCCCACCATTTATCAATCCTAGACTCCTACTTAGGTTGAGTTGGGGGAGAGTAAAGAGATAAGATGGCTCATAGCCTCTTCTAGCTCAAAAAATTGAAAAAATGAGGATGCCCATTATATCTCTATGATGGTTTGTTTAAGGTCTGTTATGGACCATCTCGTAGACAGTTAAATGATATGACAAATATTGATTGCTAGAGCTAAGAGTATGATGGGTTGTCGTTGCAAGGGAACGAATGATGGGCATGGCGACTAGAGCTACGTACCATTGAGCACTGCCTGACCATAGGAGCACTGCTGCGAGATAGGCAACTCATTGGAGACTTTGTGAGACTCGTGATCCTCCTTTATCTTTTTCGCAGGCAGCCTCCTTGTTGGGATTGGACGAGAGAGTAAAAGTGAACGAGAACTCTTCCTTCCTTCTTCTTCTTGTCGATGATCAGCTGTGCTCGCGGGTATGAGGGGCCTAGTTACTGAGGAGGTAATTTCTGGGGTGTGTTTCCCAACGAAGGAGGAAGTAATGAAGGAATTTGACAATATGCTAAGCGTAGGCGTGCCCAGGAAACTATACATATCAATGGATTGCCTGGAAAAGAAGAAAAAATCCAACATTAGATAATAATGTAGAATTATATTGGATCCAATATAAATAAAATACGGATGTATGTTTTATATGTGATGACAACCAATTTTAACCAAATATATGTGGACTAGGAGACACTATAGTACTAATTCATTAGGGCCGATCATAGTGCTTGTAATTAGATTTGAATTGATTTGACTCTTAGCCTGACGAGAACATCAGGCATTTTACTGATGTAGTATCAGATCTGACATTTTTTATAGGATACGTCAATTATGTACTGAATCATATCATTTGTGGGCTTTATCTTCCATCCTCGTGCTTCAACAGAAGAACAGATAGAGAAGATTTATGTTGCAAGTTTCATAATTTTGTTGTTGTGAAGTAATTTTACAAATAAATCGGGCCAACATGCCACCAATATAAATTATGCATGGCACGGGTGAATTTAGTTGTGATTACGACTAGATTCAATTATTTATTCATCAAATAATTGTAATAAAAAATTAATCATAGATTTATGATCAAAGTAAAATTGTTGGTAGATTTTATATGTGTGCTAGTTTACCTATTAGATTTTTCAAGACCTCTTATACTAAAAGTGGAGGAGATGCAAGTTTATCTTTGTGAACATATAATCTACTTTTTAGAACATATTATCCTACATTTCTAGAGAAATTGAATAGCAAGACATATAATGCATAGAGTACATTCTTTTTTCACTTGAACTTCCTAATAGATGAATGTTACTGATACATGGATGGTGTTATACTCTCTTGCAAATACAACTTATTGTATATTTAATTTTCAAAATCACTATTTGCGTATATGTTTCTCCAATCTTTTTATTTTCACAAGAATACCACTCTCATTGTATTTTTAGCTGTGAGTATTAATAAGTGATTATTTTAGGTATAAAATAATTATTATCCTTTTAATTTACTATCCTAAAAAATTATTCAGAAATAAAGCTCTCTATATTATAAATTGAATCTTACAATTTTTTCAAGAATATAAACATAAAAAAGGTAATAGTGTCCATTGATATCTAAAATAGTTATATATTAAAATCACTAGTCAAAAAATCTACCAGGAGGAGAAATATGCAATAACCCTTAGTTTTAGGGGGATGCATGTACAAAGCTAAAAAAGAATTGTTATTATTAAGTCGATTATGATGCGCTCAGTGTAGCTAGCGGCATTGAAACATATTATACCTATCTCTTTTTGTCCCTTTGAGCATCGAACTAGTAGACATTTTTTTCTAAATAAAAAAATAAAAATTACCTTTGATTACAAAACTTCCCATAAACCCTAGGTTTGGTTATTAGTCAGATTCATAAGATTTTTGAAAAAGATTTGTAAAATTAATTATCCTAAGCTAAACTATTGCCTGTCAAGCAGAAGGGTCCACCGGAGGTCCAGTGTATCCACATAGAAACAGCCAAAAGTCTAGCACAAAACAATGAGCCGTCCTGCCTTTACGGCTCAAGATTAGATTCCTCGCAACTCCAAAATCCAAATGCAACCTTTTTCTCCTCAATATTTTGGAATTCCGGATATTCTCTCAGATCAGAGCCATCCATATACCTAATCTCAACAGCTTCATATAAATCCAAAACTATCGTAAAAAGCAACGACTCTGATCTGCCAATCACCACCGTTGCCTCCAACCATCGCTAATGATTAATACCGCATCCAAATTAAAATTCCTTTCCTCTAATCACGCATTAATTGGCAGTAAGATAGACTTCCATTAAATACCTACCTTTCATCGTCCCACCGCCGGATCGAGATCCGACGGCAGACATTGAAGAATCGATCTGGGCTCGGGGAATAGCGAATATTTACCTGTAGCTCTGGGGCCATGCGGTGTTGTAGGAGCTGGCCCCGCCGCTGTATCGATGGCTCGACGAATACGAGCCGTCGGATTGATCGTCATCCTCCTCTTCCTCCTCCTCCTCCTCCTCCTCCGCCACCGCCGCTCGATCCTTCCTCCCTTCCTCTTCCTTGAAGACCTCATCGTCTTCCTCCTCGCTGTCGACGAAGAGGATGTGGTCCGACACCGAGTTCGAGTTCTTCATTCCTCCCCTTCTATAAATAGAAAAAATCGATCAACTT